>NC_139142.1:148497449-149201183 GCF_964270905.1 Leucopleurus acutus
TACTAAAATTTATATAAAACCATAAAAGACCCAGATTTGCCAAAGCAATCCTGAGGAAAAAGAACAAAGCAGGAGGCAAAACCTTCCTGGACTTCAGATAATACTACAAAGCTACAGTAATCAAAACAACATGGTATTGGAAGAAAAACAGACATATTGATCAATGGAACAGAATAGAGTCCAAAAACAAACCCAGATACATGTGGACAACTAATCTTCAATAAAGGAGGCAAGAATAAACAATAGAGAGAAGAATCTTTTCACCAAGTGGTGTTGGGAAATCTAGACAGCCCCATGTAAATCAATGAAGTTAGAACACTCTTTCACACCATCTACACAAATAAACTCAAAATGGCTTAAAAACTTAAATATAAGACCTGAGGCCCATAAAAGTCCTGGAAGAGAACAAAGGCAAACCATTCTCTAACATAAATTGTACCAATGTTTTCTTAGGTCAGTCTTTCAAGGCAATAGAAATAAAAGCAAAATTAACAAATGGGACCTAATCAAACTTATAAGCTTTTGCACAGCAAAGGAAACCATAAACAAAATGAAAAGGCAACCTAAGGAATGGAAGAAAATATTGCAAACAATGTGACCAACAAGGGTTTAATTCCCAAAATATGCAAACAACCCATACAACTCAATAACTAAAAATCAAACCAATTGAAAAAATGGGCAGAAGACCTAATAGACATTTCTCCAAAAAAGACATACAGAGAGCCACTAGTCACATGAAAAGACACTCAATGTCACTAATTATTAGAGAGATACAAATCAATACTACAGTGAGGTATCACTTCACACCTGTCAGAATGGCCGTCATTAAAAAGTCTACAAATAACAAATGCTGGAGGGGGTGTGGAGAAAAGGGAACCCTCTTACACTTTGGTGAGATTGTAAATTGATGCAGCCACTATGAAAAACAGTATAGAGGTTTCTTAAAAAAATAAAAATAGGGTTACCAAATGATCCACCAATCTCACTCCAAGGCATATATCCAGAGAAAACTCTAATTTGAAAAGATACATGCAGCCCAATGTTCATAGCGGCACTATTTACAATATGCAAGACATGAAAGCAACCTAAATGTCCATTGACAGATGAATGGATAAAGAAGATTTATATTTATATATATACATATAAAGTGGAATACTACTCAGCCATAAAAGAGAATAAAATAATGCCATTTGCAGCAACATAGATGGACCTAGAGATTATCATACTAAGTGAAGTAGGTCAGAAAGAGAAAAACAAATATCATGTAATATCACTTATATGTAGAATCTAAAATATGATACAAATGAACATATTTACAAAACAGAAACAGTCTCACAGATGTAGAAAACAAACTTATGGTTACCAAAAGGGAAAGTGGGTTGGGGAAGAATAAATTAGAAGATTGGGATTAGCAGATATAAATTACTATATATGAAATAGATAGGGACTTCCCCAGTGGCACAGTGGCTAAGAATCCGCCTGCCAATGCAGGAGACACGGGTTCAAGCCCTGGTCCCAGAAGATCCTGCATGCTGTGGAGCAACTAAACCTGTGTGCCACAACTATGAAGCCTGCATGCCACAACTACTAAAGCCCACACTCCTAGAACCCATGCTCCACAACAAGTCACCACAATGAGAAGCCCATGCACCACAATGAAGAGTAGCCCCTGCTTGCCACACCTAGAGAAAGCCCGTGCACAGCAACGAAGACCCAACACAGCCAAAAATAAAATATAAAATAAAATAAAATAGATAAACAACAAGGTCTCACTATATTGCACAGGGAACTATATTCAATATCCTGTAATAAACCATAATAAGAAAGAATATGGAAAAGATTGTATATATTCAGTCACATATATACATATATGTAACTGAATCACTTTGCTCTTCACCAGAAACTAACATCACATTGTAAATCAACTATACTCCAAAAAAAAAGGATCCACAACGCAATGTGTTGGGGGGCAGACTTAGGATATATTCAAGTCCCATACTCCCAGGTGAGTGACCCACAAACAGGAGAATAAGTACAATTGCAGAGGTTCTCCCAAAGGAGTGAGAGGCCAAATCCCCACTTCAGGCTCCCCAGATAAAAGGTCCAGCACTGAGAAGATGAGCCCTCAGAGCTCTGAAGGCCAACAGGGTTTATTTTGGGGGAGGTCAGAGGGCTGGGGGAAATAGAGACTTCACTATTAAAGGGTGCACACAAAATCTCACATGCTCCAGAACCCAGGGCAGAAGCAGTAATTTGATAAAAAGCCTGTGTCAGAACTATCTGCTAATCTTGGAGAGTGTTCCAGAGTAGCAGGAGGAAACTGCAGCTCATCTTGGGGACATAGACAAAAGTGGTAGCGCTTTGGGGGAGCTCCTTCTACCATGTGGACACTGGTTCTGGCAAGTGCCATTTTGGATTCCTACCCCTAGTAAATTAGCCTCAGGACCCAGCCCCACCCTAGCCCAATGGTCTGCAGGCTCCAGTGGGGGCCTGGGATGTCTCAGGCCAAGCAACTAACTGGGTGTGGACACAGTCCCTCCCACTAGCAGACAGCCTTCCTCAAAAGCCCCTGGGCCCACAGTTGCCTCTGGAAATGACCTTACCTGCCAGAAGGCCAATGACATGACCCCACACACAGTGCTGACTTCTAGACCCAAGACCCTGTGAGACACAGTTTCACCCCCAGTAGGCCCTGGGACCAGCTGGGCCTCATCCCACTCACCAGTGTCCTTTCTCTAGCCTCAGGCCAGGTCCATCACCCAGCATGGAGAAATCAGCTGCCAGAAAACCCCAGCTTCAAGTACGTAGACATGGCCCACTCACCAATAGGTCAGGCCCTGCCCTGGAAACAGCAGGGCCCTGACCTCACCCACTATCAGGCCAAAACAAACTTCAAGACACCCTGGGCACCATACCCAGCTGTGTCAAGAACTGACACCAACCACCAGTGAAGTGATACTAGCTCTGGGACCCATGAGCAGAGCAACCAGATCCCAGGATATAACTCTGCCTATCAGTAGGCTGCTACTAGCCCTAGGACCTGACTTCACCAACCAGTGGGTAGGCAATAACCCCAGTGTCTCCTGGATGCTGACTTTGCCCACCAGCAACCCAGCACTAGCCCAGGGGCTCCCTGGGATTCTGCAGTTGTCTGCCTACTGACTCAGTGCTGACAGCCAGTAGCCAGCATCCTCTGCACAAGGCAGAGACTAGCAACCAACTGGACTGGGGACCAATAAACCTATCAGACTGCCCGCATAGTCAGCCCACCACAACAGAAAGACCCATGCAGCACTTATAGGGAAAATCCCTAGCGTATATAGCTCAGATGATGATAGGGAACATGCTCCTGGGACAAACTGAACATCTTCTACTACAGACCACTTCTCCAAGGTTAGCAAATGTAATGAACCCACCAGATAAATAAAAGTAAAAACATCAACTTAGGCAAAATGAGATGAGAGGGAACATGTTCCAAATGAAGGAACAAGATAAAACCCCAGACAAAGAACAAAGTTAAGTGGAGATAGGCTATCTAACTGAGAAAAAGTTCAGGGTAATAATCATAAAGATGATCAAAGAACTTGGGGGAAGAATGGATAGACAGAGTGAGAGGTTAGAAGTTTTAACAAAGAGTTAGAAAACAAAGAACAACTAAAGATGAAGAATACAATAACTGAAATGAAAAATACTCTAGAAGGAATCAATAACAGACTAAATGATACAGAGGAACAGATCAGCAAGCTGGAAGACAGAGTAGTGGAAATCACTGCTGCTGAACAGAAAAAAGAGAAAAGAATGAAAGGAAATGAAGACTGTTTAAGGGACGTCTGGACAAAATTAAGTACAATCATATTCACATTTTTTTGTACTGAGCTTTTTATTGTTTTCTTCCTCCCTTTTAATTATTCAAGCAATGCAAGAATAGATTCTTTATGTAAAAAATTAAAACAAATTCCAACAATAGGAAAAAAAGCAAAGGTCCTGAATTCTTTTATCTTCTTAATTCCTTCCCCAGAACTGCCACTGCAGTTGTTTTGTTGTATATTTCTCTAGACCTTTTCCTTTATTTTACAAAAACAAAACAAACACATAAATGCACATACAATCTTAAATATACTGATAGCTTATTTCCTTCTGGCCTGCAGAGTCTCTGCTGAAACTCTCACTGCTGTGGCCTCTCCTGTTGCAGAGCACAGGCTCTGGATGCACAGGCTCAGCGGCCATGGCTCATGGGCCCAGCCGCTCCATGGCATGTGGGATCTTCCCAGACTGGGGCATGAACACATATCCCCTGCATCGGCAGACGAACTCTCAACCACTGTGCCACCAGGGAAGCCCGCCCTTTCTGCTTTTGATATCCTCTCATTATCCTTGATTTTTGCCATTTTAATTACAATGTGTCTTGGTGTGTTTCTGTTTAGCTTAATCCTGTAAGGGACTCTGCATTTCCTGGACTTGGGTGACTATTTTCTTTCCTAAGTTAGGGAAGTTTTCAGTAATCATATTCACATTTTAAAAGTCTCAGAAAGAGAAGCAAGAAAGGATGAGAACATATTTGAAGACAAAATAACTGAAAACTCCCCTAACTTAAGAACAGAAATTGTCACCCAAGTCCAGGAAATGCAGAGACCCCCTTATGGGATTAAACTAAAGAGAAACACACAAAGACACATTGTAATTAAAATGGCAAAAATTAAGGATAATGAGAGGATATCAAAAGCAGAAAAGGAAAAGCAACAAATAACACACAAGGGAACTTCCATAAGCCTATCAGCTGACTTTTCAACAGAGACTCTGCAAGCCAGAAGGGAGTAACACAATATATTCAGAGTGATGAAAGGGAAAAGCCTACAACCAATAATACTCTACACAGCAAGGCACTCATTCAGATCTGATGGAGAGATCAAAGCTTTACAGATAAGCCAAACTAAAATAGTTCAGCACCAACAAACCAGATTTACAAGAAATGATGAAGGAACTTCTCTAAGTGAAAAAGAAAAGGCTACAACTAGAAACATAAACATCATGAAATTAAAGGTAAACATAGAGTAAAGGTAGGAAATCATCCAAGCAAAAAGCTAGTAGGAAGGTTAAAAGACAGAAGTAGTAAAATCTTCTATATCCACAATAAGCAGTTAAGGAATACACAAATTAATTAGATGTAAAGTATGATATTAAAAAGAGTAATCATGAGGGGAGGGGAATACAAATGCAGGGTTGTTAAAATGCACTTGAAATTAAGAGATCAGCAAGTTAAAACATCATATAGGTAGATAAATAGATATAGATAGATGATAGATAGATAGGTGATATATAGATAGATAGATGTTAGATAGATAGGTGACAGGTAGATAGATAGATGATAGATAGATTGCTATATATAAGCGTCATAGTAACTATATATCAAAAATCTTTAATAGGGACACACACAAAAATGAGAAAGGAATCCAAACATAAGACTAAAGATACTCATTACATCACAAGAGAGGAGAACAAAAGAAGAATAAAGGGAAAAAAGACCTACAAAAACAACCCCCAACTAATTAACAAAATGGCAATAAGAACATATGCATCAATAATTAACTGTAAATGGACTAAAGGTTCCAATAAAAAGACATAGAGTTGTTGAATGGATACAAAAACAAGACGTGTATGTATGCTGCCTGCAAGAGACTCACTTCAGAGTTAAAGAAAAAAAGAGACTAACATTGAGAGGATAGAAAAGCTTTTCCATGAAAATGAAAATCAAAAACAGCCAGTGGAGCAATACTTATATGACACAAAATCGACTGTAAAATAAAGAGTGTTACAAGAGACAAGGAATGACATTACATAATAATCAAGGGATAAAAGGAAACCATAAACAAGATGAAAAGACAGCCCTCAGAGTGGGAGAAAATATTTGCAAATGAAGCAACTGACAAAGGATTAATCTCCAAAATTTACAAGCAGCTCACGCAGCTTAATATCAAAAAAACAAACAACGCAATCCAAAAATGGACAGAAGACCTAAATAGACATTTCTCCAAAGAAGATATACGGATTGCCAACAAACACATGAAAGAATGTTCAACATCATTAATCATTAGAGAGATGCAAATCAAAACTACAATGAGATATCATCTCACACTGGTCAGAATGGCCATCGTCAAAAACTCTATAAACAATAAATGTTGGAGAGGCTGTGGAGAAAACGGTGCACTCTTGCGCTGTTGGTGGGAATGAAATTTGATACAGCCACTATGGAGAATAACATGGAGGTTCCTTAAAAAACTAAAAATAGAACTATGACCCAGCAATCCCACTACTGGGCATATACCCTGAGAAAACCATAACTCAAAAAGAGTCATGTACCATAATGTTCATTGCAGCTCTATTTACAATGGCAAGAACATGGAAGCAACCTAAGTATCTATCAACAGATGAATGGATAAAGAAGATATGGCACATATATACAATGGAATATTACTCAGCCATAAAAAGAAATGGAATTGAGTTATTTGTAGTGAGGTGGATGGACTTGGAGTCTGTCATACAGAGTGAAGTAAGTCAGAAAGAGAAAAACAAATACTGTTTGCTAACATATATATATGGAATCTAAAAACAAAACAAAACAAAAAGGTCATGAAGAACCTAGGGGCAAGATGGGAATAAAGACGCAGACCTACTAGAGAATGGACTTGAGGACACGGGGAGGGGGAAGGGTAAGCTGGGACAAAGTGAGAGAGTGGCATGGACATATAAACACTATGAAATGTAAAATAGATAGCTTTTGGGAAGCAGATGCATAACACAGGGAGATCATCTCGGTGTTTTGTGACCACCTAGAGGGGTGGGATAGGGAGGATGGGAGGGAGGGAAATACAAGAGGGAAGAGATATAGGGATATATGTATATGTATAACGGATTCACTTTGTTATAAAGTAGAAAGTAACACACCACTGTAAAGTAACTATACTCCAATAAAGATGTTAAAAAAAATAATCAAGGGATCAATCCAAGAAGATATAAGAATCATAAATCCATATGCATCCAACATAGGAGTACTAACTACATAAAGAAAATATTAACAAACATAAAGGGAGAAATTGAAAGTACCACAATAATAGTAGGGGATTTTAACACCCCATTTATATAACTGGACAGATCATTCAGACAGAAAATCAATAAGCGAGCACTAGCCTTAAATGGCACATTAGACCAGAGGATTTAATAAATACATATATAGAACATTCCATCTGAAAGTAGATTACACATTCTATTTCAGTGCACATGGAGCATTCTGCACGGTAGACCACATGCTAGGCCACAAAACAAGCCTCAATAAATTTGAGATAATTGAAATCATGCCAAACATCTTTTCCAACCACAAGACTATGAGACTATAAATCAACTATTAGGAAAAAAACTGCAAAATAAAAAACCAACAAACAGGTGGAGACTAAATTATATGCTACTAACAACCAATGGATCACTGAATAAATCAAACAAATACCTGGACAATAACACAAACACAATGATCCAAAATCTTTGGGAGGTAGCAAGAACAGTTCTAAGAGGGAAGTTTATGGTGATACAGAATTACCTCAGGAAACAAGAAAAATATCAAGTAAACAACCTAATCTTAAACCTAAAAGAGCTAGAAAAAGAACAAACAAAGCCAAAAGTTAATGGACGAAAATAAGTAATAATCAGAACAGAAATAAATGAAATAGAGACTTAAAAAAAAAGTAGAAAAGATCAATTAACCTAAAAGATGGTTCTTTGAAAAGGTAAACAAAACTGATAAACTTTTAGCCAGATTCATCAAGAGAAAAGGGGAGAGGGCCCAAATTAATAAAATCAGAAAAGAAAAAATTACAACCAACATCACAAAAATCCAAAGGACAATAAAGACTACTACAAACAATTTTATTCCCATAAAATGGACAAATTCCTGAAAACTTACAGTGTCCTAAGACTAAACCAGGAAGAAATAGAAAATAAGAACACACCAACTACAGTAATGGAATTGAATCAGTAATTAAAAAAAAAAAAAAAACTCCCAACAAACAATATTCCAGAACCAGGTAGCTTCATAGGTGAATTCTACCAAACATTTAGAGAAGAGTTAATACCTGTCCTTCTCAAACTATTCCAAAAATTTGCAGAGGAAGAAACACTTATGAACTCATTCTATGAGGCTGTCATCACCCTGATACCAAACCAGAAAAAAAAGATATCAAACAAAAAAAGAAAATTACAGACCAGTATTACTAATGAATATAGACACAAAAATCCTCAGCAAAATACTAGCAAACTGAATCCAACAACACATCAAAAGGATCATACACCATGATCTAATGGGATTTATTCCAGGGATGTAAGGACTTTTCAATATCCACACATCAATCAATGTGATACACTACATTAACAAATTGAATAAAAACCATATGATTGTCTCAATAGATGCAGGAAAACTTTTGAGAAAATTCAACACTCACTTATGATAAAAACTCTCCAGAAAGTGGGCATAGATGGAACATACTTCAACATAATAAAGGCCATATGTGACAAATCCACAGCTAACATACTTAATGGTGAAAAAGTGAAAGCATTTCCTCTAAGATCAGGAACAAGACAAGGTTGCCCATTCCTGCCAGTTTTATTTAAGATAGTATTGGAAGTCCTAGGCACAGCAATCAGACAGGAAAAGTAAATAAAAGGAATCCGAGTTGGAAAGGAAGAAGTTGAAATGTCACCATTTGCCAATATCATGACACTCTACATAGAAAATCCTAAAGATGACACCAAAAATTAATAGAGCTCATGAAGGAATTCAGTAAAGTTGCAGGATACAAAATCAATACACAAAAATCAGTTGCATTTCTATACACTATCAATGAACTATCAGAAAGATCAATCGAGGAAACTACCCCACTTAAAATTACATCAAAATGAATAAAATACCTAGGAATAAAAAATACCTAGGAATAAAATACCAAGGAAGCAAAAGACTTATATTCAGAAAACTATAAGACACTGTTGAAAGAAATTGAAGACAACACAAATGGAAAGGTATGCCATGTTCATGGATTGGAAGAATTAATATTGTTAAAATGACCATATTACTCAAGGCAATCTATAAATTCAATGCAACCTCTATCAATATATCAAGGGCATTTTTTTCACAGAACTTGAACTGGTAATCCTAAAATTATATGAAAACACAAATATGCCAAATAGCAAAAACAATCTTGAGAGAGAACAGAGTTAGAAGAATCACACTCCCTAACTTCAGACTATATTACAAAGTTACAGTAATAAAAACAGTATGGTATTTAACAAAATATTGTAAACAAACTACACTCAAAACAAATAAAATAAAATAACCAGGCTTCCCTGGTGGCTCAGTGGTTGAGAGTCCACCTGCCGATGCAGGGGACACGGGTCCGTGCCCTGGTCCGGGAAGATCCCACATGCCGTGGAGTGGCTAGGTCCATGAGCCATGGCCACTGAGCCTGCGTGTCTGGAGCCTGTGCTCTGCAACAGGAGAGGCCACAACGGTGAGAGGCCCGCATACCACACACACACAAAAAAGTATGGTACTGGCACAAAAATAACATGTAAATCACCGGAACAGAATAGAGGGCCCAGAAATAAACCCTATGATCAATTAATCTATGTCAAGAATGCAAGAATATACAGTGGGGAAAAGACAGCCTCTTCAATAAGGGGTGCTGGGAATTGGACAGCTACATGTAAAAGAATGAAATCAGAAGATTCTCTAACTTCATATATAAAAATTAACTCAAGATGTATTAAAGACATAAACGTAAGATCAGAAACCCTAAAATTCCAAGAAGAAAACATACACACAATACCTTTTAACATAAGTCATAGCATTATTAGCACTGTTTTTAGACCTGTCTCCTAAAACAAAGGAAATAAAAGCAAAACTAAATAAATGGAACATAATTAAACTTAAAAGCTTTTGCACAGCAAAGGAAACCATCAACAAAATGAAAAGTTAACCTACTTAATTGGAGAAAACTTTTACAAATGATATGACCAATAAAGAGTTAATATCCAAAATATATAAACAGTACATACAACTCAACATTTAAAAAAAACTCAGTTAAAACTTAAGCAGGGGCTTCCCTGGTGGCGCAGTGGTTGAGAGTCCACCTGCCGATGCAGGGGACAAGGGTTCGTGCCCCGGTCCGGGAAGATCCCATGTGCCGTGGAGCAGCTGGGTCCGTGAGCCATGGTCGCAGAGCCTGCGCGTCCAGAGCCTGTGCTCCGCAATAGGAGAGGCCACAACAGTGAGAGACCCACGTACTGCAAAAAAAAAAACAAACAAACAAAAAACAGAAAAAAAACTTAGGCAGAAGATGTAAATAGACATTTTTCCAAAAACATTCAGATTGCCAACAGGAAGATGAAAACATGCTCAACGTTACTAATTATCAGAGAAATGCAAATCAAAAACACAATGAGTTATCACCTCACTCCAGTCAGAATGGCTATCTTAAAAATGTCGACAGATCGTAAATACTAGAGAGGTTGTGGATAAAAGAGAATGCTCTTACACTGTTGGTAGGAATACAGATTGGTGCTGCCACTGTCTAAAACAATATAGAGGCTTCTCACAAAACTAAAAATAGAACAACTATATGACACAGCAATTCCACTCCTTACTATATATCTGAAAAACATACTAATCCATAAAGAGACATGAACCCCAATGCTCATAGCAGCATTATTTACAATAGCCAAGATAAGGAAGAAACCTAAGTGTCTAGCAAGAGATGACTGGATAAATAAGATGAGATATGTTTACACACACACACACACACACACACACACACACACACACAGTGGAATACTACTCAGCCATAACATAGAATGAAATTTTGTGACTTGCAACAACATTGATGGATTGCAGGGTATTATGCTAAGTGAAATAAGTCAGACAGAGAAAGTCAAATACTGTGTAATATCACTTACATGTGGAATCAAAAAAGTACAACAAACAAGTGAATGTTACAAAAAAGAAACAGACTCATAGATATAGACAATAGATAGTGGTTACCATTGGGGAGAAGGAAGAGGGGAGGGTCAAGATAGGCATAAGGGATTAAGTGTTACAAAATACTATGTATAAAATTAATAAGCTACAAGGATATATTTACAGCACAGTGAAATACAGCCAATATTTTATAATACTGTAAATGGAATAAAATCTTTAAAAATTGTGAATCACTACGTTGTACACCCAACATTTGAATAATATTGTACATCAATTATACCTCAATTTAAAAATATTTTCTAAAAAATACTAAACAAATTCCTCATAAAATATTGAAAAAAAAATAGAGGATGAAATACTGCCAAATTCAGTCTATGAGGCCACCTACCATGATACCAAAATCAGACAAAGATACTACAAAAAAAGAAATTACAGGCCAATACATCTGATGAATATTGATGCAAAAATACTCAACAAAATATTAGGAAACCAAATTTAACAGTTTATAAAAGGAATATACATCATGATTAAGTGGGATGGTCCAATATTTGCAAATCGATCAATATGATACTTTAACAAATGAAAGGATAAAAATTAAATGATCATCTTAATAGATATAGAAAAAGCTTTTGATAAAATTAAATATCCATTCATAGTTTAAAAAAAAAAAAAACTCTTCAAGTTGGTATAGAGGGAACACATCCCAACTATAAAGGCCATTTACAACAAACCAACAGCCAACATCATATTCAGTGGTAAAAAGCTGAAATTCTTCCCACTAAAATTGAGAACAGATGAGAGTGACCACACTCACCACTTCAATTTAACATAGCGTTTGAAATCTAGCCACAGCCATCAGACTAGAAAAAGAGATAAAAGGCATGCAAATAGGTAGGGAAGAAATAAAATAGTCACTATTTGCTGATGAAATGTTACGATATATAGAAAACTCTAAATTCTCCACCAAAAAACAAAATCTATTAGACCTAGAAAATGAATTCAGTATTGGTGCAGGATATAAGATTACAAGCATATAAAAATCTGTTGCTTTTCTATATGATAATGAAATATCAGAAAGAGAAAGAAAACAATCCTGCTTAATACTGCATCAAAAAATAAAATACCTAGGAATAAATTTAAAGAGGTGAAAGACCTATACTCTGAAAATGACAAAACATTGATGAAGAAAATTGATGATGATACAAAGAAATGGAAAGATATCCTGCACTCTTGGATTGGAAGAATATTGTTAAAAGTACCGTACTACCCAAAATAATCTCTAGATTTAATGCAAACCCTATGAAATATCTATGACATTTTTCAAAGAACTTGAACAAATAATCCTAAAACTTATATGAAAGCACAAAAGATCCTAAATTGCCAGAGCATCTTAGAGAAAAAGAAAAAAGAATGAAGCTGGAGGTATCAAGCTCTCTAACTTCAGACTATACTGTACTACAAAGCTACAGTAATCAAAACAGCATGGTACCAGCAGAAAAACAGACTTATAGAACAATGAAACAGAATAGAGACTCCAGAAATAAATCTACACACTTATGGTCAATTAATCTACAGCAAAGTGGTTAAGAATATACAAAGGAAAAGTTATTCTCTTCAATAAGTGGTGTTGGGAAAACTGGACAGCTACATGTAAAAAAATGAGATTAGAACATTTCTTCACACCGTATATAAAAATAAACTCAAAATGGAGTAAAGACATAAATATAAGACCTGAAACAATAAAACTCTGAGAAGACAACATAGGCAGGATAATCTTTGAAATAAATCATAGCAATAGTTTTTGGATAAGTCTCCTAAGGCAAAAGAAATTAAAGCAAAAATATTTCAATGGAACCTAATTAAACTTAAAAGCTTTTGCACACCAAAGGAAACCACCCACAAAATGAAAACACAACCTATTGAAAGGGAGAAAATATATGCAAATGATGTGACCAATAAAGGGTTAATATCCAAAATATACATACAGTACATACAACTCAATATCAAAACAACAGACAACAGGATATTTAAATGGCAGAAGACCTGAATAGACATTTTTCCAAAGAAGACAAACAGACAGCCAACAGGTACATGAAGAAATGGTACATTACTAATCATCAGAGAAATGCAAACCAAACCTCACACCTGTAAAATGGCTACTATCAAAATGTCTACAAATAACAAATGTTGATGAGGATGTGGAGAAAAAGGAACCCTAGTATACTGTTGGTGGGAATATAAATTGGTGTAGCCACTGTAGAAAACAGTATGGAGTTTAAAAAGTACTAAAAATAGATCTACTATATTATCCAGCAATTCCACTTCTGGTTATATGATAAAGAAAACTAAAACATTAATTTGAAAAGATACATACACCCCAATGTTTATAGCAGCATTATGGACAATAGATAAGATATGGAAGCAAACTAAGTGCCCATCGACAGATGAATGGATAAAGAAGACGTGATATATATATATATATACACACACACACAATGGAATATTATCCAGCCCATAAAAAAGAATGAGGATCTTGGGAGATGCAGGCACCTAGCACAGGAGTCCTGGGATGAGAAACGGGATGAAATGGCACATGGACAAGGATGGTGCTGAGTGGCATTGAGGTGACTGCAGTGGTGCAACAGTGAGAAGTGGTTGAGGTGAGCAGGTCTTTTGAAGTTCCTGCTAGCAAGGCTTCTGACATCTTTGCCTGGTCTTGGTGCTCTGGCCTGATGTCAGTCTTGAGCCTGAGGTGGGAGAGCCAATTTCAGGACATTGGACCACCAGAGACCTCCGGGCCCCATGTAATATCAGTCAGTGAGAGATCTCTCAGAGATCTCCGTCTCAATGATAAGACCCAGCTCTACCCAACTACCAGCAAGCTCCAGTGCTGGACACCCCATACCAAACAACTAGCAAGAAAGGAATGCAACCCCACCCATTAGCAGAGAGGCTGCCTAAAATCATAATAAGTTCACACCCCAAAACATACCACCAGATGCAACCCTGTCCACTGAAAAGACAAAATCCAGCATCATGCACCACAATACAGGCATCAGTCCACAACACCAGGAAACCTAAACAACCCACTGAACCAACCTTAGCCACCGGGGGCAGACAACAGTAATAAGAGGAACTACAAACATACAGCCTGTGAAAAGGAGACCCCAACACAGTAAGTTAAACAAAGTGAGAAGACAAAGAAATATGCAGCAGATGAAGGAGTAAGGTAAAAACCCACCAGACCAAACAAATGAAGAAGAAATAGGCAGACTACCCGAAAAAGAATTCAGAGTAATAATAGTGAAGAAGATGGAATATCTCAGAAAGGTAATGGAGAAAATAGAGGAAACGTTTAACAAGAAGCTAGAAGAACTAAAGAGCAAACACACAATGATGAACAACACAATAAATGAAATTAAAATTTCTCTAGAAGGAATCAATAGAAGAATAACTGAGGCAGAAGAACGCATAAGTGACCTGGAAGATAAAAGAGTGGAAATAACTACTGCAGATCATAATAAAGAAAAAAGAATGAAACGAGTTGAGGACAGTCTCAGAGACAACTGGGGCAACATTAAACACACCAACATTCAAATTACAGGGGTCCCAGAAGAATAGGAGAATAAAAAGTGTCTAAGAAAATATTTGAAGAGCTTATAGTTGAAAACTTCCCTAACATGGGAAAGAAATAGTCCAAGTCCAGGAAGTGCAGAGAGTCCCATACAGGATAAATCCAAGGAGAAACACACCAAGACACATATTAATCAAACTATCAAAAATTATATACAAAGAAGCAATATTAAAAGCAGCAAGGGAAAAGCAAAACAATACAATACAAGGGAAATCCCCATAAGCTTAACAACTGATCTTTCAGAAGAAACTCTGCAAGCCAGAAGGGTGTGGCAAGACATATTTAAAGTGATGAAAGGGAAAAGCCTACAACCAAGATTCCTCTACACAACAAGGATCTCATTCAGATTTGATGGAGAAATTAAAATCTTTACAGACAAGCAAAAGTTAAGGGAATTCAGCATCACAAAACCAGCTTTAAAACAAGGAACTTCTCTAGGCAGGAAATACAAGAGAAGGAAAAGACCCACAAAAACAAACCCCAAACAATTAAGAAAATGGTAATAGGAACATGCATATCAATAATTACCTTAAATGTAAATGGATTAAATGCTCCAACCAAAAGACATAGACTGGCTGAATGAATACAAAAACAAGAACTGTATATATACTGTCTACAAGAGACCCATTTCAGACCAGGGGACCCATACAGACTGAAAGTGAGAGGATAGAAAAAGTATTTCATGCAAATGCAAGTCAAAAGAAAGCTGGAGTAGCAATTCTCATATCAGACAAAATAGACTTTAAAATAAAGACTATTACAAGAGACAAAGAAAGACACTACATAATGATCAAGGGATGAATCCAAGAAGAAGATATAACACTTGTAAATATGTATGCACCCCACATAGAAGCACCTCAATACATAAGGCAAACACTAACAGCCATAACAGGGGAAATCGACAGTAACATAATAATAGTAGGGGACTTTAACACCTCACTTTCACCAATGGACAGATCAACCAAAATGAAAATAAATAAGGAAACATTAGCCTTAAATGATGCATTAAACAAGATGGATTTAATTGATATTTAAAGGACATTCCATCCAAAAACAACAGAATACACTTTCTTCTCAACTGCTAATGGAACATTCTCCAAGACAGATCATATTTTGGGTCACATATCATGTCTTGGTAAATTTAAGAAAATTGAAATTGTATCAAGTATCTTTTCCGACCACAACACTATGAGACCAGATATCAATTACATGAAATAAAACTGTAAAAAACACAAACACATGGAGGCTAAACAATACACTACTAAATAACCAAGAGATCACTGAAGAAATCAAAGAGGAAAGCAAAAAGTACCTAGAAACAAATGACAATGAAAACACGATGACCCAAACCTATGGGATACAGTAAAAGCAGCTCTAAGATGGAATTTTACAGTAATACAATCCTATCTCAAGAAACAAGAAAAATCTCTAATAAACCACCTAACCTTACACCTAAAGCAATAAAAGAAAGAAGAACAAAAAACACCAAAGTTAGCAGAATGAAAGAAATCATAAAGATCAGATCAGAAGTAAATGAAAAAGAAATGAAGGAAATAATAGCAAAGATCAATAAAACTAAAAGCTGGCTGTTTGAGAAGATAAACAAAATTGATAAACCATTAGTCAGACTCATCAAGAAAAAAAAGGGAGAAGATGCAAATCAACAAAATTAGAAACGAAAAAGGAGAAGTAAAAACTGACCCTCCAGAAATACAAAGGATCATGAAAGAGTACTACAAGAAACTATATGCCAATAAAATGGACAGCATGGAAGAAATGGACAAATTCTTCAAAAAGCACAACATTCCAAGACAGAAACAGGAAGAAATACAAAATGTAAACAGACCACTCACAAGCAAGGAAATTGAAACTGTGATTAAAAATCTTCCAATAAACAAAAGCCCAGGACCAGATGGCTTTAGGGACGAATTGCATCAAATATTTAGAGAAGAGCTAACAACTATCCTCAAAGTCTTCCAAAATATAGTGGACGGAGGAATACTCCCAAACTCATTCTATAAGACCATCATCACACTGATACCAAAACCAGATAAAGATGTCGCAAAGAAAGAAAACTACAGGCCAATATCACTGATGAACATAGATGTAAAATTCTCAACAAATACCAGCAAACAGAATCCAACAGCACACTAAAAGGGTCATACAACATGATCAAGTGGGGTTTATCCCAGGAATGCAAGGATTCATCAATATATGCAAATCAATCAATGTGATACACCATATTAACAAATTGAAGGATAAAAACCATATGATCATCTCAATAGATGCAGAAAAATCTGTTGACAAATTACAACAAGGATTTATGATAAAATACTCCAGAAAGTAGGCATAGAGGGAACCTACCTCAACATAATAAAGGCTATATATGACAAACCCACAGCCAACATCATTCTCAAGGGTGAAAAACTGAAACCATTTCCTCTAAGATTCGGAACAAGACAAGGTTGCCCACTCTCACCGCTATTATTCAACATTGTTTTGGAAGTTTTAGCTGCAGCAATCACAGAAGAAAAAGAAATAAAAGGAATCCAAATCGGAACAAGAAGTAAAAGTGTCAATGTTTTCAGATGACATGATACTGTACATAGAGAATCCTAGAGAGGCTAACAGAAAACTACTAGAGTTAATAAATGAATTTGGTAAAGTAGCAGGATACAAAATTAATACACAGAAATCTCTTACATTCCTATACACTAATTATGAAAACCTGAAGAGAAATTAAGGAAACACTCCCATTTAACATTGCAAGAAAAAGAGTAAAATATCTAGGAATAAACCTACCTAAGGAGACAAAAGACCTGTATGCAGAAAACTATAAGACACTGATGAAAGAAATTAAAGATGATACAAACAGATGGAGAGATATACCATGTTCTTGGATTGGAAGAATCAACAGTGTGAAAATGACTATACTACCCAAAGCACTACCAATGGCATTTGTCACAGACCTAGAACAAAAAATACACAATTTGTATGGAAAACTCAAAAGACCCTGAATAGCCAAAGCAATCTTGAGAAAGTAAAATGGAGCTGGAGGAATCAGGCTCTCTGACTTCAGACTATACTACAAAGCTACAGTAATCAAGACAGTATGGCACTGGCCCCAAAACAGAAATATACATCAATGGAAGAGGATAGAAAGCCCAGAGATAAACCAATGCACATGTGGTCACCTTATCTTTCATAAAGGAGGCAAGAATATAAGATGGTGAAAAGACAGCCTCCTTAATAAACTGTGCTGGGAAAACTGGACAGCATGAAAAGAATGAAATTAGAACACTTCTTAACACCATACACACACGAAAAATCTCAAAATGGATTAAAGGCCTAAATGTAAGGCCAGACACTATAAAACTCTTAGAGGAAAACATAGGCAGAACACTCTATGACATAAATCACAGCAAGATCCTTTTTGACCTACCTCCTAGGGAAATGGAAATAAATACAAAAATAAACAAATGGGGCCTAATGAAACTTAAAAGGTTTTGCACAGCAAAGGAAACCATAAACAAGATGAAAAGACAACCCTCAGAATGAGAGAAAATATTTCCAAATGAAGCAACTGACAAAGGATTAATCTCCAAAATATACAAGCAGCTCAATATCTAAAATCCAAAAACCCCAATTCAAAAATGGTAAGAAGACTTAAATATACATTTTTCCAAAGAAGATATACAGATTGCCAACAAACCCATGAACGGATGCTCAACATCACTAATCATTAGAGAAATGCAAATCAAAACTACAATGAGATATCATCTCACACTGGTCAGAATGGCCATCATCAAAAAATCTACAAACAATAAATGCTGGAGAGGGTGTGGAGAAAAGGGGACCCTCTTGCACTGTTGGTGGGAATGTAAATTGATACAGCCACTAAGGAGAACTCTATGGAGGTTCCTTAGAAAACTAAAAATAGAACTACCATATGACCCAGCAATCCCACTACTGGTCATATACCCTGAGAAAACCATAATTCAAAAGAATCATCTACCACAATGTTCATTGCAGCCCTATTTACAATAGCCAGGATGTGGAAGCAACCTAAGTGTCCAGTAACAGATAAATGGATAAAGAAGATGTGGCACATATATACAATGAAATTTTACTCAGCCATAAAAAGAAACGAAATTGAGCTATTTGTAGTGAGGGAGGTGGACCTAGAGACTGTCATACTGAGTGAAGTAAGTCAGAAAGAGAAAAACAAACACCATATGCTAACACATATATATGGAATCTAAAAAAAAAATGTTCTGATGAATCTAGTGGCAAGACAGGAGTAAAGACGCAGATGTAGAGAATGGACTTGAGGACACAGGGAGAGGAAAGGGTAAGCTGGGACAAATGGAGAGAGTAGCGTTGACATATATACACTACCAAATGTAAAATAGATAGCTAGTGGGAAGCAGCAACATAGCACAGGGAGTTCAGCTCGGAGCTTTGTGACCACCCAGAGGGGTAGGATAGGGAGGGTGGGAGGAAGATGCAAGAGGGAGTGTATATGGGGATATATGTATACATATAGCTGATTCACTTTTTTATAGATCAGAAACCAACACAACATTGTAAAGCAATTTTTCTCCAATAAAGGTGTTAAAAAATGAATGAAATTCTGCCATTTGCAATAACATGGATGGATCTAGAGTTTACTATGCTAAGTGAGATAAGTCAGACAGAGAAAGACAATTACTCTATGCTATCACTTATATGCGAGTCTAAAAAATAAATGAATGAATATAACAAAACATGAACAGACTCAGAGATATAGAGAACAATCTAGTGGTTACCAGTGGAGTGAGGGAAGATGTTAGTGGCAAGATATTTGTATGGGATTAAGAGATGAAAACTACTATGTTTAAAATAAACAAGCAACAAGTACATATTGTGAAGCAGAGGGAAATATCTGAATCATGGAGTCTTAAAACTGCTTTTTCCTGAATTCCAACACACTGAAGCTGGATGAATTGATATAAACACCAGGGAAGACACCATAACAGATCATTCATGTGCAACCTTCATGCTCGCTGCTATGTGGGTCACTCACATTACCATTACCACAGACATTCAAATTACAAAATAGAGTATCAATTGAATTCCTTGACTCCATCAACTAAAGATGCTTTGAGCCCAACATCTGCTATGTGGGTCACTCACATTACCATTACCACAGACATTCAAATTACAAAATAGAATATCAATTGAATTCCTTGACTCCATCATCTAAAGATGCTTTGAGCCCAACATCTAGAAATCTGAAATGATTGCCCTCTGGAATCAGAAAATGAGTTAACTATAAATCTTTATTTTTGTTTTATTTTCATAGTATCTCCACATCATTAAATACCTGAAAATACACACTACAGCCAAATCTCAACAGATGATTAACCAGATCCTTAATGAACAAAGTTGAACCCAAAAAGAGTTGAACTTAAAATGTTCAAAGGAAAGAAAGAAAAAATCTCTTGTTTTTTCTTGAACTTGAGGTGGTAAAATGACAAAGATTCTTTGATTGGCCTAACTTTAGTCAGGCCCCTGAACCTACTCCGAGGCACATGTGTGCACTTTCTAGTAATATCTTCAGCAAGAAAACTTCTAAGTGAGCTCAGCAATAGTTCCTCATCCTCCATATCTGATTGCCCTAAATATCTAATCAGAATTCTTCTCCTCCTTCCACCAGGTGATGAATGATCTGCCTGGCCTCTCTTCGCAACAATCCAGTTAGATTGGTTTAGTCAGAATGCTCTTTATCCTTACTGTTTCCTTTTAGCAATTTTATAAAAAGTGGCCTCTACCAGGCTCCTTGACTATATATTCACATTTGCAAATTGTTCATTCATATTTGAAACTGGTTCTATACTGAAGTCTCCTTCCGCCATTACAATAGTTTCTAATAAACCTACTTTTTCTGCTTTAATGACTGTTGAGCTACATTTTTTCTCTAACAGTAGTCAGAGTGAATCACTCCAGATAGTACAGTAAATTCCCTCTTTACCAGTTGATTCAGAGGCATGAGGAGAAAAATGTGGCCATTTGGCAGCCTTAACTTCCATTTCAGGGGAATCATTGTTTTGTCTACTGGTGGAAGCATTTGTTCCTCTGGAACTAAGACTTCTAGGTCAACAGAGCATGAGATTAGAGGAAAAGGAAGGAAAAATTTGCTTGTAGGTTAGTAGAAGTAGGAGGTAATCATGTCATTCCCGTTGCCAACCTTCATTTCTGGGCCCATGAATCCAGGGTACCAGAGTAACACCACCATATGCTGAATGTAATTCAGAGCATATACAACCTCTTGGAGAGCCCTGCTACAGCATTCCAACACATTGCCACCCAGCTGGCACTGAAACTGAGTCTTCAAAAGGCCCTGTCTCTGTTCTATCAAGTCAGCTGCTTTAGATGGTGGGGATCATGGTAGGATACTGAATTTAATGAACATGGATCCATTGCCACACTCCCTTTGCTGTGAAGTGAGTTTTTTAATCTAAAGTAATGCTTTGTGGAATACTATAGTAGTGAATAAGACATTCTTTAATCTACAAAATGTAGTTTTGGCAGTAACGTTGCATGCAGGGAAAGCAATTTCATACCAAGTATAAGAGTCAGTTCCAGTAAGGACAAAACAACCACCTTCCTATATGGAAGCAGCCCAATGTAATCAATCTACCCCCAGGTAGCTGGTTAAACACCCCAGGGAATAGTGCCATATCAGGGACATAATGTTGATGTCCCCTACTGGCAGACTGGACACTTGGCCTTGGTAAATAGAAGTCCAAGTGGCTGAACCTATGCATGACTTCCATCTCTGCCACTACGGCCTCTTTCTTTATTAACCTGCTGGGAAGTAACAGGGTGGTGAGGGAAAGAGGCTACTGGTATCCACTGTTGTGTCATCCTATCCACTTGATTATTAAAATCTTCCTCTGATGATGTCACACGTTAGTGAGCATTCACATAGGAAACAAAATCTTCATGTTCTTTCCCCATTGAGAGAGAACTATCCATATACATCTTCATCAAGTTTCATTGTCACCAATTTTCCTATTAATTTCCTTTTAAGTTCTTGGCAATAGCACCAAAGCATTGGCCATAGCCCATGTAGTGGTACATAATTATACGTTACTAATTTCTCCCTTTTAGTAAAGTGAACATCCAGGTGCACTCTCCAAAGTTCTTCTCACTGGGAGGACTTCCCTCTACCACTATCCTTCAGGCATATCTCAAGAAGGGCTGTAGTCCTGCAAACTGTCTACTTTCAGGTGGTGCTTGCAATGGAAGAGAACAATCTGTTATCTAGGCTCACCTCATTTCTTCTTCTGTCAACTGAATTCAGGGAGCTGCTAGTGTAGGGTAGCTTTTTTTAGGACTTAGTAGGTCTGATAACACCCAATACATGATAAGCAGTCCAGTCCCATGGAAACTTGATGGCCCATGGTCAAGCATTCACTCCCTGGTAAGAATCAGTAGCAAGCCAAGAGCTGTTCTCTAAAGGAGAGTAGGTATCTGAGGATGACAGCAGTACCTTGCACCAAAATCCTAAACACCTATGCTGATATTCACCTAAAGGCATTGCCAAAGTCTCCATATAACATCCCTATCTGCCAGTGAAGCTTCAAGAACCATTGGGACTGCTGGAATATATGGCCAAAAGTTGTAGAGGAGTTTTCACAGCTGCCTAGACCTTTTGAAGAGTCTTCTCTTCCTCCAGGTCACACTCAAACTAGCAGCTTTTTGGGTCACTCAAAAAATGGGCCAGTGTAACACACCCAAATGAGAAATATATTACCTCTAAAATCGAAAGAGAACCACCAGGCAATGTTCCACTTTCTTGGTTGTAAAAGAGGCCAGATGCAACAACTTATTCTTCACCTTGAATTAGATATTTGGGCATGTCCTACACACTGGACCCCTGGATATTTCACTGAGGTAGAATACCCCTGAATTGTCTCATATTTATTACCCACCATCTGCCGTATTAGCCCATCTCACAGTACATGATACCTTTCTTTCTCAGTCAATGCCCCACCTCAACAGTAAACATCCTAGTAGAATTAGAATTCAGCTTGCACTAAATTTTGGCAGTTCCAGTTTTATTTTCAGCAATTTCAGCCCTGAAAGGTGGTAAGTCTGTCTCTTAGGGCACACCACAAATCTCTTAGGTCATTTATACAACCCTGAAGCTGAGAATTTTAATCCTTAATCTCATTCTTTTCTTCTACTACTTTGTCCAGCAACATAAGGAGAAAACAACCAACATCATTATATTCCATAGTATTTCAAAAAATGTTTGAGAGTATTATATATAGAGTTACTTAACTCCATCCTTCTTATAAGTGGCTGATTAAGACTATCCAATGTAGCTATTTTGTGTATCTCTAAAAATGTTTCTCAACATGAACCACCAATGCTCTATTTACTGTTGGAAATAGAGTCATCAGAGTCCTTTAATCTAGTGAGATTACAGAGTCAATTCCAACATCCTTAAATTTCTTTTCAACTAGAACCACTTTTGGTACCAAAAATTATATAAATCAAGGTACACCAGAAAAACAAAACAGACAGGATAGGTAGGTAGGTAGAGAAAAGGACATTTATTACTTGTAAATGTTCAGGCACTTATGGAGATTGAAAAGCTCCACAAACTGTCACCTGCAACCTGGAGAACCAGGAAAACCAGGAAAGTAACTCAGTTGAAGCCCAAAATCTGATAACCAGGTAGCCCATGGAATAACTACTAGTCCCAACCAAAGGCCTGAGAACCAGGGACCCATGGTGTAAGTCCCAGAAACAAAAGACCCAAGAGCCAGGAAAAGATGAACTTCCCAGCTCAAGAAGAAATGAGGGATTTGACCTTTCTTCTCCTTTTTGTTCTATTGTGGCCTTCAACAGATTTGATAATGTCTGCCACATTAGTAAGGGTAGATCTCTTTACTCCACTGAAACAAATATCAATCCCTTCCAGAAACACCATCACATACACACCCAGAAATAATGTTTTAACACCTGTTTGAGCTTTTTATTAGCCAGGACAAGTTGACACAGAAAATTAACTATAACAAGGCCATCCATGACAACTTGATAACTATAAGCCTTGCGTTAATCCATAGGTAATTCCAAATAAAGAAAATTACTAGGACAGAATCTACTTAACATGATACAACTTCCTGCGTGCACACACACACACACACACACACACACACACACACACATACCCCTTCCCCAGAATAGGAGGTAAAATCTTCAAATAATGTTTACTCTTCTTCTACATATCCCATAACAAATAGTATAATATAAAATTAACAATAGTTAAATATATGATATAAAGCCAATATATCTCATATTGCATGAAAACAGAATAAGAGAGCATTAAAAAAGATATTTAATATATGTATATATACACAGAAACATATTTATAACAAAATAGGGAGAAAATACAATTATAGTCCATTTTTATAAGTGGTCACAAGTTCAAAGCTGGATTTATAATTACCTTCTGCTACTAAGTATTCTGTATTTCCTTTGCATCAGAAAGCACCTGAGATACTGTTGGGGTGGTTTAAACCTTCATTCATGATGGGTCTGGGTTACTACTAGTTCTGCTCTGATTGGGATGTTGTAGGTTCCCATTAACCTTAATGGAAATTGTAATACTAAGAGACACCTAACGGAGATTTTGTATTCCAGACATACTCTTCATCACCTTCTTTATGGAATAGTTTCCCAATCCCCCTTTGGAATTCACAAAAATTCTTTGCTTGACCAAACTTTAGTCAAGCTCTTGAACCTTCCCCTAGGCCCATCTGTGCACTTTCCTGTAAAATCCTTAGCATGAACCCTGATAACTCAGTTTTGCAAGATGTTTCATCCTTCATGTCTGATCACCCTCCATATCACCCTCTCATCTTCACCATTCACAAAGTGACCTCTGATCCACCTTGTCTGTCTTCAGCAAGAATCCTGTTAGGTTGGTTTAGCCATTCCCCCCTTTACTCTTGATGTTTCCTCTTATATTATTTCATATGACTCCTACCAGTCCTCAGCTGTAAATTCTGACTCACCAATGCTGTATTTGGAATAGAGCCTGGTTCTATACTGAGGTCTTGTCCCCTATTGCAATAGTCCTGAATAAATTCTGTTTTTACCAATTTAACTACTCCCTACCTATGGATTGTCTGTGACATTTATGGTGTTACTACTCACATGAGATAAAATTCATCACTGGTCCCTTGGACCCCACACTGAGGACCTTAATAAGTACCTTTGAAGGCTTTGTCTTTACTATTGACTGATTGGTTGGTGATCCATTGGATTCCTAAACCATTGCTCCAAATAAATATCCTTTGAAGATGGTAAGAACAGATTTTCAATTCTTGAGATTTTGAATATACTCTAGAATCTGTTAGAGTCCCAGACAAACAGAGGCAGGTTTAGAGTATCAAATTTCTCTGTTCATAAGCATAATGTTACCATTAACTAAGAACATGGGAGTTCCTCAGTGTACTTAAAACCTTCTTCTTGAACCCTTTACTTTCCTTCTTGTTGTCATGATTTTACTAACGATAACTGGAACTTCAATAGCCCTTTTGGGAAACTTTGATCTTCCCAAACTGGTTACTCTAAAACTTCTCTCTTCCTATCACAGTTGTTCACTCTTCCCCCTTTTACAGCTTTAGATCTTTCCTCCAGTTTCATTTAATCCTTTGATATGTCCCCCTTCTTCAATCCCCTACCTTCTCCTTCTGTCCACCATGTGAGACACTTCCACTTTAGCTCCTTACCTCCTTAAAGTCACTTAAATTTTAGGCCACCTACTCTTCATCAAGGGCTCTGAAGGGAATAAAGGAACTCCAAGAGCAATGAACCAAAGATAATAACTGAACAAAGGGCTATTTGCAAACAGAACTGGTTGTTTCATCCATTCAGTGGGTTTTGGACATATCCAGACAGTTGCTAGATATATCCTCAGTCACTGGGCCAAAATGGAGCCTACAGCCTCCACTAGATTACATACCAGGACAAAAGAAAATCTTAAAAGTCTCCCCCAGAAATATTGATAGTTAACCTTAAATTATCAAATTTTCCAGAATCACAATTCAGATAAAACTATAAAGTGGAGATAAACCAGTGAATTTTATGACAATTTTTACTGACCCATGGCTAAAATTTTAGAATAAAAGCTATAAGACATTGTTTTCATGTGTCTGTATGTTCACATAGGTTTATGTATGCATGTATTACCAATTTATTTCATAAAATCACTTTGGCGAGATCTGTACAGATTGGCTTAGAGATATGTAAGTGTTTCTATAATTAAGTATTCCTAAAACTATCAGAAATATAGAAATAAATCCAATTATTTAAAGTTTTATAATCTGAGACCATCTTTGGTAAATAAAGCTAGTTTTTTTAACTTGTTGGTAAAATTAAAACAGGCAGGGCTTCCCTGGTGGCGCAGTGGTTGAGAGTCCGCCTGCCGATGCAGGGGACGCGGGTTCGTGCCCCGGTCCGGGAGGATCCCACGTGCCGCGGAGCGGCTGGGCCCGTGAGCCATGGCCGCTGGGCCTGCGCGTCCGGAGCCTGTGCTCCGCAGCGGAAGAGGCCACAACAGTGAGAGGCCCGCGTACCGCAAAAAAAAAAAAAAAAAACAAAAAAAACAGGCACATCTTCAGAGTTGCCAGCATTAAATATAAGGCAGACATATATTTCTTTCTACCTAGGTTTATCTGTCAAACAAGCTTAAGTTATCTCTCCTAGGTGGTAATAATTATAAAACGATAAATCCAACTTAAAAATGTACAATACATTGAATTGCTGGATGCGTGTCAAGAACAGGATTTTTAAAAGAAAAAAACAAAGTGAGAGGCACCATATGTTTAATTTTTAAAGTTATGGGTTTCTGTGATTTTGGGGGTGGAGGCGTACATGCTATATTTGCCGACTTGAAAAATAACTTGGGATGATGACTAGATTTGTTTATTTAACTCAAATATTTCTATGATCAATTTAACTATAATTTTAAGAACAAGTGATTTGAGTATATGTAAGTGGGATAAAAGTTTATAAAGTATCTTTAAACAATAAATGTTTTATTATAGGTCTACAAAAAATAGTTCTGCAGGCGTTTTAGTAACTTGAAACTTTATGTACTAAACTAAGATAAATAATAGATATTCAATGAATATCTAGATCATTCCCAAATTTAAAAAAATGAAGCACAAATTGTTGAACAATATTTTTCTTTCCTTAAAAATTAGTCATTTTAATAATGAAAACATGGATTCATAATATTATACATAAGATCTCAGGTTTGGTTTGATATCTTCATAGCACTTGCTACAATTTTAACTAACTAACTGCATATAATTAATTTAATGTTTTAATTCTCAGATAGACTATAAACCTCAAAGGCAGGGCTCATGACTCCTAATCTCACCTGAAGTGCCTGACACAGTGGTTGGCTCAAAAAATCACTGTTGAATGAATGAATGGCTTACTCATCTAGTCTCATGGTTCCTAAACCTTCTTTTTAATTGTTGAATACTTTATTCAAATTAAACAAGATAAAAAAAAGTGCTGTTCTGCTTTGAGGGGCCTTAGGGACTTGGACTCCAGCCAGCTGCACCTTTTCCTTGCCACATACTGTGCTTCTTCAGGCACCAAGTGGAGGCACTAGGCCTCCTTAGAAAATCCTTTGTGAACCACTGAACCAGTCTAACTGCTTGAATTCTTTTCTGTAATATCCGTACCAATTAATCACCTAACGGAAGCTTGAATCGTCTAACTCTGGGGAACTCACTCTGTTCTAAGACTGCCTGTTTCCTTGTTGGACTGCCTCTAGATTAAGATTCTTTATTAAATTAAGTTGAAATCTTGTCTTTAGTCCTTAGGACTATCATCTAGGAATGATGAGAACAAGTCTATTTTCTTCCACATTTCAAATTTCTGAGGTCACTATTATAGTCTTCTTTTTTTTTTTACATCTTTATTGGAGTATAATTGCTTTACAATGGTGTGTTAGTTTCTGCTTTATAACAAAGTGAATCAGTTATACATATACATATGTTCCCAGATCTCTTCCCTCTTGCGTCTCCCTCCCTCCCACCCTCACTATCCCACCCCTCTAGGTGGTCACAAAGCACCAAGCTGATCTCCCTGTGCCATGCCGCTGCTTCGCACTAGCTATCTATTTTACGTTTGGTAGTGATATATGTCCATGCCACTCTCACACTTCGTCATAGCTTACCCTTCTCCCTCCCCATATCCTCAAGTCCATTCTCTAGTAGGTTTGTGTCTTTATTCCCATCTTACGACTAGGTTCTTCATGACAATTTTTTTTCTTAGATTCCATATATATGTGTTAGCATATGGTATTTGTCTTTCTCTTTCTGACTAACTTCACTCTGTATGACAAACCCTAGGTCCATCCACCTCACTACAAATAACTCAATTTCATTTCTTTTATGGCTGAGTAATATTCCACTGTATATATGTGCCACATCTTCTTTATCCATTCATCCAGTGATGGACACTTACGTTGCTTCCATGTACTGGCTATTGTAAATAGAGCTGCAATGAACATTTTGGTAATGACTCTTTTTGAGTTATGGTTTTCTCAGGGTATATGCCCAGTAGTGGGAATGCTGGGTCATATGGTAGTTCTATTTGTAGATTTCTAAGGAACCTCCATAATGTTCTCCAAAGTGGCTGTACCAATTCACATTCCCACCAGCAGTGCAAGAGTGTTCCTTTCTCCACACCCTCTCCAGCATTTATTGTTTCTAGATTTTTTGATGATGGCCATTCTGACCGGTGTGCGATGATATCTCATTGTAGTTTTGATTTGCATTTCTCTAATGATTAATGATGTTGAGTGTCCTTTCATATGTTTGCTGGCGATCTGTATATCTTCTTTGGAGAAATGTCTATTTAGGTCTTCAGCCCATTTTTGGATTGGGTTGTTTGTTTTTTGGTTATTGAGCTGCATGAGCTGCTTGTAAATTTTGGAGATTAATCCTTTGTCAGTTGCTTCATTTGCAAATATTTTCTCCCATTCTGAGGGTTGTCTTTTGGTCTTGTTTATGCTTTCCTTTGCTGTACAAAAGCTTTGGAGTTTCATTAGGTCCCATTTGTTTATTTTTGTTTTTATTTCCATTTCTCTAGGCGGTGGGTCAAAAATGATCTTGCTGTGATTGATGTCATAGAGTGTTCTGCCTATGTTTTCCTCTAAGAGTTTCTGGCCTTACATCTAGGTCTTTAATCCATTTTGAGCTTATATTTGTGCATGGTGTTAGGGAGTGTTCTAATCTCATACGTTTACATATACCTGTCCAGTTTTCCCAGCACCACTTATTGAAGAGGCTGTCCTTTGTCCACTGTACATTCCTGCCTCCTTTATCAAAGATAAGGTGACCATATGTGTGTGGGTTTATCTCAGGGCTTTCTATCCTGTTCCATTGATCTATATTCCTGTTTTTGTGCCACTACCATACTGTCTTGATTACTGTACCTTTGTAGTATAGTCTGAAGTCAGGGGGCCTGATTCCTCCAGCTCAATTTCTCGTTCTCAAGATTGTTTTGGTTATTCGGGGTCTTTTGTGTTTCCACACAAATTGTGAAATTTTTTGTTCTAGTTCTGTGGAAAATGCCAGTGGTAGTTTGATAGGGATTGCATTGAATCTATAGATTGCTTTGGGTAGTAGAGTCATTTTCACACTGTTGATTCTTCCAATCCAAGAACATGGTATATCTCTCCATCTGTTTGTATCATCTTTAATTTCTTTCATCAGTGTCTTATAGTTTTCTGCATACAGGTCTTTTGTCTCCTTAGGTAGGTTTATTCCTAGATATTTTATTCTTTTTGTTGCAATGGTAAATGGGAGTGTTTTCTTAATTTCACTTTCAGATGTTTCGTCATTAGTGTATAGGAATGTAAGAGATTACTGTGCATTAATTTTGTATCTTGCTACTTTACCAAATTAATTGATTAGCTCTAGTAGTTATCTGGTAGCATCTTTAGGATTTCCTATGTATAGTATCATGTCATCTGCAAACAGTGACAGCTTTACTTCTTGTTTTCTGATTTGGATTTCTTTTATTTCCTTTTCCTCTCTGATTGCTGTGGCTAAAACTTCCAAAACTATGTTGTATAAGAGTGGTGAGAGTGGGCAACCTTGCCTTGTTCCTGATCTTAGTGGAAATGGTTTCAGTTTTTCACCATTGAGGATGTTGGCTGTGGGTTTGTCATATATGGCCTTTATTA
The DNA here is from genome assembly GCF_964270905.1 of Leucopleurus acutus. NCBI lineage: Eukaryota > Metazoa > Chordata > Mammalia > Artiodactyla > Delphinidae > Leucopleurus > Leucopleurus acutus. The sequence continues at coordinate 148,527,372 of NC_139142.1, forward strand.
TGTTGAGGAAAGTTCCCTCTATGCCTACATTCTGCAGGGTTTTTATAATAAATAGATGTTGAATTTTGTCTAAAGTTTTCTCTGCATCTACTGAGATGAATATATGGTTTTATCCTTCAATTTGTTAATATGGTGCATCACGTTGATTGATTTGTGTATATCGAAGAATCCTTGCATTTCTGGAATAAACCCCACTTGATCATGGTGTATGATCCTTTTAATGTGCTGTTGGATTCTGCTTGCTAGTATTTTGTTGAGGATTTTTGAATCTATGTTCATCAGTGATACTGGCCTGTAGTTTTGCTTCTTTGTGACATCCTTGTGTGTTTTTGGTATCAGTGTGATGGTGGCCTCATAGAATGAGTTTGGGAGTGTTCCTCTCTCTTATATTTTGGAAAAGTTTGAGAAGGATAGGTGTTAGCTCTTCTCTAAATGTTTGATAAAATTCACCTGTGAAGCCATCCGGTCCTGGGCTTTTGTTTGTTGGAAGATTTTTAATCACAGTTTCAATTTCAGAGCTTGTAATTGGTCTGTTCATCTTTTCTATTTCTTCCTGGTTCAGCCTTGGCAGCTTGTGCATTTCTAAGAATTTGTCCTTTCTTCCAGGTTGTCCATTTTTTTTGCATAGAGTTGCTTGTAGTAGTCTCTCAAGATCTTTTTTATTTCTGCAGTGTCAATTGTTATTTCTCCTTTTTCATTTCTAATTCTATTGATTTGAGTCTTCTCCCTTTTCTTCTTAATGAGTCTGGCTAATGTTTTATCAATTTTGTTTATCTTCTCAAAGAACCAGTTTTTAGTTTTATTGATCTTGTTATCGTTTCCTTCATTTCTTTTTCATTTACTTCTGATCTGATTTTTATGATTTCTTTCCTTCTGCTAACTCTGGGGGTTTTTTTGTTTTTTTTTTTTTGTTCTTCTTTCTCTAATTGCTTTAGGTGCAAGGTTAGGTTGTTTATTCAAGATGTTTCCTGTTTCTTAAGGTAGGATTGTATTGCTATAAACTTCCATCTTAGAACTGCTTTTGCAGCATTCCATAGGTTTGGGGTCATCGTGTCTCCATTGTCATTTGTTTCTAGGTATTTTTTGATATCCTCTTTGATTTCTTCAGTGATCACTTCGTTATTAAGTAGTGTATTGCTTAGCCTCCATGTGTTTGTACTTTTTACAGATCGTTTCCTGTAATTGATATCTAGCCTCAGAGCATTGTGGTTGGAAAAGATACTTGATACAATTTCAATTTTCTTAAATTTACCAAGGCTTGATTTGTGACCCAAGATATGATCTATCTTGGAGAATGTTCCATGAGCACTTGAGAAAAATGTGTATTCTGGTGTTTTTGGATGGAATGTTCTATAAATTAAGTGCATCTTTTTTAATGTATCATTTAAAGCTTGTGTTCCCTTATTTATTTTCATTTTGGATGATCTGTCCATTGGTGAAAGTGAGGTGTTAAAGTCCCCTACTATGAATGTGTTACTGTCGACTTCCCCTTTTATGGCTGTTAGTCTTTGCCTTATGTATTGAGGTGCTCCTATGCTGGGTGCATAAATATTTACAATTGTTATATCTTCTTCTTGGATCAATCCCTTGATCATTATGTAGTGTCCTTCTTTGTCTCTTCTAATAGTCTTTATTTTAAAGTCTATTTTGTCTGATATGAAAATTGCTACTCCAGATTTCTTTTGGTTTCCATTTGCATGGAATATTTTTTCCATCCCCTCATTTTCAGTCTGTATGTGTCCCTAGGTCTGAAGTGTGTCTCCTGTAGACTGCATATATATGGGTCTTGTTTTTGTATCCATTCAGACAGTCTGTGTCTTTTGGTGGGAGCCTTTAATCCATTTACATTTAAGGTAATTATCAGTATGTATGTTCCTATTCCCATTTTTTTAATTGTTTTGGGTTTGTTATTGTAGGTCTTTTCCTTCTCTTGTGTTTCTTGCCTAGAGAAGTTCCTTTAGTGTTTGTTGTAAAGCTGGTTTGGTGGTGCTGAACTCTCTCAGCTTTTGCTTGTCTGTAAAGTGTTTAATTTCTCCATCAAATCTGAATGAGATCCTTGCTGGGTAGAGTCATCTTGGTTGTAGGTTTTTATCCTTCATCACTTTAGATATGTCCTGGCAGTCCCTTCTGGCTTGCAGTTTCTGCTGAAAGATCAGCTGTTCATTTTATGTGGATTTCCTTGTGTGTTATTTGTTGTTTTTCCCTTGCTGCTTTTAATATGTTTTCTTTGTATTTAATTTTTGACAGTTTGATTAATATGTGTCTTGGTGTGTTTCTCCTTGGATTTATCCTGTATGGGACTCTCTGTTCTTCCTGGACTTGATTGACTATTTCCTTTCCCATATTAGGGAAGTTTTCAAGTATAATCTCTTCAAATATTTTCTCATTCCCTTTCTATTTCTCTTCCTCTTCTGGGACCCCTATAATTCGAATGTTGGTGCATTTAATGTTGTCCCAGAGGTCTCTGAGACTGTCCTCAGTTCTTTTCATTCTTTTTTCTTTATTCTGCTCTGCAGTAGTCATTTCCAGTATTTTATCTTCCAGGTCGCTTATCCGTTCTTCTGCCTCAGTTATTCTGCTATTGATCCCCTCTAGAGTATTTTTAATTTCATTTGTTGTATTGTTAATTGCTGCTTGTTTCCTCTTTAGTTCTTCTAGGTCCTTGTTAAATGTTTCTTGCATTCACTCTAGTCTATTTCCAAGATTTTGGATCATCTTTACCATCATTATTCTGAATTCTTTTTCAGGTAGACTGCCTATTTCCACTTCATTTCTTAGGTCTGGTGGGTTTTTATCTTGTTCCTCATCTTCTGTGTGTTTTTCTGTCTTCTCATTTTGTTTATCTTACTGTGTTTGGGGTCTCCTTTTTGCATGCTGCAGGTTCGTAGCTCCCTTTGTTTTTGGTGTCTGTCCCCAGTGGCTGAAGTTGGTTCAGTGGGTTGTGTAGGCTTCCAGGTGGAGGGGACTATTGCCTGTGTTCTGGTGGATGAGGCTGGATCTTGTCTTTCTGATGGTCAGGTCCACGTCTTGTGGTGTGTTTGGGGTGTCTGTGGCCTTATTATGATTTTAGGCAGCCTCTCTGCTAATGGGTGGTGTTGTGTTCCTTTCTTGATAGCTCTTTGGCATAGGGTGTCCAGCTCTGTGGCTTGCTGGTCGTTGAGTGAAGCTGGGTGTTGGTGTTGAGATGGAGATCTCTGGGAGATTTTCGCCGTTTGGTATTACATGGAGCTGGGAGGTACCCTGTGGATCAGTGTCCTAAAGTTGGCTCTCCCACCTCAGAGGCACACCACTGACTCCTGGCTGCAGCACCAAGAGCATTTCATCCACACAGTGACAAACTGGCCCCAACCTGCCAGCCCCGGCCTGACCTAGGTGTATTGCTGCTGTCGGCATGCCACAACCTCGCAGCCTCATGGCAGGCCCTGAACAATAATTTGATGTACTTTTGGAATAACTTTTTATACCATATGGAGAAGGTAAATATATTCGACCTGTTAATAAACATGAGAAATTATATTATGAAAATGCATATACAGAAAAAAAGTCTCAACAAAATATTAGTAAACTGAATCGAACAACACATAAAACGTTCATACACCATAATCAAGTTGGATTTATACCATCACAAGAATGGTTCAACATAGGCAAACCAATCAATGTGATATACCACATCAACAAATAAAAGATAAAAATTACATGAACATCTCAATAAATACAGAAAAAGCATTTGATAAAATTCAACATTAATTCATGTTAAAAACCCTTCAGAAAGTGGATATAGAGGGAACATATCTCAACATAATAAAATATATTTATGACAAACCCACAGCCAATATAATACTCAGTGGTGAAAAGCTGAAAGACTTCCCACAAAAATCTGGAACAAGACAAGGATGCCCACTCTCACCACTTCTATTCAACATAGTACTGGATGTCCTAGCCATACCAAACAGACAAGAATAAGAAATAAAATATATCTTAATTGGAAATCAGAGGTAAAACTGTCATTTTATGCACATGACATGATACTATGTGTGAAAACCCTAAAGACTCCACACAGAAACAAACAGAACTGATCAACAAATTTAGCAAGGTACCAGGATACAAGATTAACATACAGAAATCAGATTCATTTCTTTACATCAACAATGAAATATCAGAAATAGAAACTAAAAAAAAAATCCTTTCTAAAATCTAATCCAAAAGAATGAAACAGTTAGGAATAAACCTGACCAAGGATGTGAAAGACTTATTTGCTGAGAACTATAATACATTGATAAAGGAAATTAAAGAGGATTCAAAGAAATAGAAAGATATCCCATGCTCTTGGATTGTAAGAATTAATATTGTTGGGACTTCCCTGATAGTACAGTGGTTAAGAATATGCCTGCCAATGCAGGGGACACGGGTTCGAGCCCTGGCCTAGGAAGATCTCACATGCTGCGGTGCAACTAAGCCTGTGCAACACAACTACTGAACCTGCGCTCTAGAACCCATGAGCCACAACTACTGAGCCCACGTACCACAACTACTGAAGCCCGCATGCCTAGAGCCCATGCTCCACAACAAAGAGAAGCCACCACAATGAGAAGCCCATGCACCGCAACAAAGAGTAGCTCCCACTCACCACAATTAGAGAAGAGCCTGCACTCAGCAATGAAGACCCAATGCAGCCAAAAATAAATACATAAATTTATTTTTAAAAAGGAATTAATATTGTTAAAATGGCCAAAACAATCTACAGATTTAATGTGAGCTCTATCAAATTACCCTTGATATTTTTAACAAAACTAGAACAAATAATCCTAAAATTTATATGGAACCATAAGGGACCCAGAATTGCCAAAGCAATCCTGAGGGAAAAAACAAAACAAAAAACAAAGCAGGAGGTATAAACCTCCCAGACTTCAGACAATACTGCAAAACTACAGTAATCAAAGCAGCATCGTATTGGCACAAAAACAGATATATGGATCAATGGAACAGAATAGAGAGCCCAGAAATAAACCCACACACCTATGGTCACTTAATTTTTGACAAAGGAGGCAAGAATATACAATGGAGAAAACACAGTCTCTTCAGCAAGTGGTGTTGGGAAAACTGGACAGCTGCAAGTAAATCAATGAAGATAGAACACTCCTTCACACCATACACAAAAATAAACTCAAAATGGCTTAAAGACTTAAATATAAGATATGACACCATAAAATCCTAGAACAGAACAAATGCAAAACATTCTCTGACATAAATTGTACCAATGTTTATTTAGGTCAGTCTTCCAAGGCAATAGAAATAAAAGCAAAAATAAACAAATGGGACCTAATCAAACTCATAAGCTTTTGCACAGCAAAGGAAACCATAAGCAAAATGAAAAGACAACCTATGGACTGGGAGAAAATATTTGCAAAGGATGAGACTGAGAAGGGCTTAACTTCCAAAATATGTAAACAACTCAATAACAAAAAGTCAAACAACACAATTGAAAAATGGACAGAAGACCTAAATAGACATTACTCCAAAGAAGACATACAGATGGCCAACAGGCACATGAAAAGATGCTCAGTATTGCTAATTATTAGAGAAATGTAAGTCAAAGCCACAATGAGGTATCACCTCACACCAGTCAAAATGGCCATCAATAAAACGTCTATGAATAATAAATGCTGGAGAGGGAGTAGAGAAAATAGAACCCTCCTACACTGTTAGTGAAATTGTAAGTTGGTGCAGCACTATGGAAAAATGTATGGAGGTTCCTTAAAAGAAATAAAAATAGAGTTACCATATGATCTACCAATCTCACTCCTAGGCATATATCCAGAGAAAACTCTAATTCAAAAAGATGCATGCCCCTCAATGTTCATAGCAGCACTATTTACAATAGCCAAGACATGCAAGCAAAGTAAATGTCCATTGACAGATGAATGGACAAAGAAGATGTTTAGATAGATGATAGATAGATAGATAGATAGATAGATAGATAGATAGATAGATAGATGATAGATAGATAGATGATAGATAGATAGATAGATAGATAGATATAATGGAATGCTACTCGCCATAAAAAAGAATGAAATAATATCATTTGCAGCAACATGGACCTAGAGATTATCATACTAACTGAAGTAAGTCATACAGAGAAAGACAAATATATGCTATCATTTATATGTGAAATCTAAAATATGACATAAATGAACTTATTTACAAAAGAGAAACAAACAGAAACAGACTCACAGACATAGAAAACAAGCTTATGGTTACCAAATGTAAAAGGGGGTAGGGGAGGAATAAATTAAGAGTTTGGGATTAACAGATACAAACTACTATATGTAAAATAGATGAACAACAAGGTCCTACTGCATAGCACAAGGAACTATATTCAATACCTCGTAATAACCTATAATGGAAAAAATATGAAAAGTATATATATATATATATATGCAAAATTAACATATAATATATACATATATATTATATATGTGAACCACCTTCCTGTATACCAGAAACTAACACAACATTGTAAATCAACTATACTTCAATTTAAAAATGCATATACATATAGAAAAATATAAAATGATGTATTCATAAATCTGCTATAGAATGATAGTATATGACAGCTTAAAGTTGGTTACATCTTACTTTTCTCTATAAAAATAAAGGTGTCTAGTGGTTACAAGTTCTAATCAATATATGTAATGACACACTGTGACTAATAAAGTTAAAGAAAAAAACCTGTGTGCAAGAAATGAAAGATGTGTTTTTGATAAGAAAATGGATAACAAATATCTTTGTTAGGGACAATAAGACAGTCATTTTGATATAGAGTAGAAAACTGGTTGTTCAAGATTGAGAAAGATAAGGAAGTAGGAAAAAAGTGAATGGACACTTTTAAAATTTTGTACAAAATTTGTGAGAAGGGAATTTTGGAAAATGAATCTTGTCTAGCCGGATCTGGCTAAGATTAGATGGATATATTTATAATGTTTGTTTTTAATTGGCCCAAGAATATTATAATGATGCAAAATAGGAGTTTAGTTCTGTCTCTCTAGTGTTGCGAAACATTTTTCAGAGATTATTAGATGTCTCTTATTAGAAATTGTGTTTAAAAAAAATTTTTTTTTCTTTACCTTTCAAGGAATCAGCCTGGGAAACCAAGATTTTGTATCTTTAAATAATTTCCTGTATTTCGTGTTGCCTTTATCAGGTCTTTAAGTACTTAAGAAAGTGTTAACAAAGATGAACCAATTCATTTTCTCCCTATCTTCCAGAATTTGAATACTCTTAGTGAATATTGTTATTTCAAGGAAATATATTTATTTGCAGATATAAATATAATATATATATTAGATTATATTATAAATATAATTTATAGTATATAAATAGATTAGCAGATTCAATAGAACCTGCTATCCTTGTAACAGGACATAATTGGAAACATTGACTATATTATCAAAGTGTTGACTGGAATGTCATATTTGAGAATCATGTGCATTGAATCAAACATGACCAGATAGATTTAAGTGACTTAAGGGGCTAATGCCTGTAATGCTCCCTTTGGAAAACTGGCTTTAACCTGGCTAAATATGTTCCCCATTTTAGAGGTTAAGGATGGCATCTTAATGGTAGGCCCTGGAACTAGAGGGCCTACCATTAAGATGCCTGGAACCACAGGATATTTGGGGGAACTCAAGATAGAGGAATTTGCTTAAATCTGTAAGTATTGCCAGCAAAATCTGGTGGTAAGTGATATGCTCTGCTTCCTAGCCTAAAGAGGGTTTTTAAAGCCTAACCTGAGATTCCTTAAGAAAAGTTCCAGCATGCAAATTCAAAATACCAATGTGACCAATCATTGTCCTTGCTGCCTTAGGTAAATAATTAGGCAAAGTTTAGTAACAGTAGACTTATTTTGAAAACAAATTCGTCTGACTTTGATTCTGTCAAATAAAAAAATGTGGTGATTATAGAGAGAAAAATTATGTCTCAATGAAAAACTCTACTGTACCCTTATGGGTTCAGGCCTACATATTTCACCAGTCTTTGATAAACCTGAATTCCTCTAGTATTATCCAATCTCTGGCTACAAGTCACCAAATTAATGTTTACATTTGCTTAAACTGACTTGGAATCAATGAAAAATAAAGGGGTTGGATAGGGAGGATGGGAGGGAGGTTCAAGAGGAAGGGGATATGGAGATATTTGTATACTTACAGCTGATTCACTTTGTTGTACAACAGAAACTAACACAACACTGTAAAGCAATTATACTCCAATAAAGATTTTAAAAAGTAAAAAAAAAAAAACAAAAAACTGCCCATTCCCAATCCCTGCAAGTTGAATCTGCACAACTTGATATAAACTTCATGGAAATATCTACAACAGATAACAAATGGGCACACTTTGTGCAAGCTTCTGTGTGAGCCGCTCAAAATTTCACCAGAACACCTATGCCATCACCACAGACACTCAAAGTGCAAACCAGTAATATCATGTATTGTTTCTGCTGTCCTCACTCCACCATGTAATGATGATTTGATGCCCAAATCTAGACATCTTCTCCACTGGTTGCCCTCTAGAATCAGAAAATTAATTTTAACTTTTATTCTTGGGTTTAATTTTCATAGAGACTCCCCTAATTAAATGCCTGACATCTAGCACCAAATAGCATATCCTCCTCTGTCAAGTCTCAACAGATGATTCAGCTGGTCCTTAATGAACAAAGAAAACCAAACAAGAAGTGGGCTTATATTGTTTAAAGAAAGAAGAATATCCCCTTTCCTTTGAACAATAGAAGGCTGACAAAGTTTCTTTCTTGACCAAACTTTATCACACTCTTGACCTTCTCCTAGGCCCACCTGTGTACCCCCTTGTAAAATCCTTAGGAAGAACCCTACTAAGTCATGTGGAAGAAATATACCATCCTCTTTTCTGATTACCCTTGGTATGTGGTGGAGCTTCTCACCCTACACCATCCACCAGGTGTTGTCTGATAAGGCTGGCTTGTCTTCAGCTAGAATCCTGTTAGGTTGTTTTTGCCAAAATCCCCTTATACTTGATGTTTCATCTTATTAGTCTTTCATTCACTGACCACCATCAGGCTACTCAGCTATAAATACACAATTGCCTGTGATGTATTCAGATTCAGATTTGAGCCCCCTTCTATACTGAGGTTCTTTTCCCCCTCTTGCAATAGTTCTGGAAAACAACTGTTTTTTCTACTTTTAACACATCTGCAAGCAGATTGGGCACAAGGAGTGATGAATGGAATCCCATGATGCTGAGCCCATGGATAACTTCATCCTGCCACCATGGTCATTTTGTTGATCCCATTGAGCAGTTAGAGGATTGGCTAGGAAAGAAACTGAACAGCATTCACACGTGTCTTCCTAACCATGTGATTACTGAAATCATCTACTGAGGTGGCCTTAGTAATCATTCACATGGAACACAAATATTTTCATGTATATTTACATATTGAGAGAGGTTTATCCATATATTTTTTCCCCAAAGTTTATTGTTACCAATTTTCCAATCATGTTTCTTTCAAACCCGTGACTAACCATTGGTAACAACACGTGAATCAACATATAATCAAATATCTGGTCATTTAGGTCAACAAACAGGTACATTGCTCAAAGTTCTGCCCATTAGGAGAATTTCCATTCACCATTGTCCCTCTAGGATATCCCAGAGAGTGGCTCTAGTGCTGCAGCTGTTCAGATTCAGGTTGTGCCTATATATTGTGCAGAACCATCTATAAACTAGGTTTTAGATATTTTCTATTTCTCTGTTAACTAATAGAGAGAACTCCCCACTATGGACTATGTGTAGGCTGAGAATGATAAGGCAATATAGCAGGGATAGGGACCATATTTACTCGTGACAATGTTTCATGTAACTTATTTGTGTTTTCTTTGTGGGCCTGGACACACACCACCCATTTGATGATGGAGATTTGCTGTCTAGGGCCAACTTTATGACTTGGTGGGTCAGATAACATTCAGTCATAATAGGGAGCATAGGCCACATGGGAACTTAGTGGTCTATTGTCAAGTATTTAGTCTTATAAACCCAGTAGCAAACCTGGAGCTGTTTCTCAAAAGTGAGTAGGTATCTTTGCATGATAGCAATACTTAGCTCAAAATCCTAAATGCTTGTGATGCCATTCACTTATAGGGGCTGCCAAAGTCCCAAACAGCATCTCTATTTACCAGTAAAACTTTATGAACCATTGAGTGTGCTGGAATATATGGCCAGCATTCTGGAATGTTTGCAGAGCCTTCTCTGGTTCTTGGCCTCATTCAACACTAGCGGTTTTGGAGGGCACTAGATAAATGGGATATAGTAACACCCTTAGATAAAAAATATTTTTTCTCCAAAATCCAAAGAAGCCCACCAGGCATTAAGCCTGTTTCTTAACTGCATGAGGACCAGAAGCAACAACTTATCCTTAACCTTAAAAGGGATGTCTGAACATACCCCAACCCAGACCACAGGACCCTAGAAATTTCACTAAGGTAGAAGACCTTTGAATTTTAACCAGATTAATCGACACCCTCTGCCACATAAATCTCTTACCAATATGTCTCGAGTAGTTATTATTCTTGCTCACTAGGTCCAATCAGCATAACAATCAGTGTAATGGACCAGTGTAATATCTTGTGTAAGGGAAGGGCAATCAAGATCCCTTCAAACTAAATCATGACATAGTGCTGGAGGCTTGAGATACCCCTGAAGTAAGAAAATGGAGTTGTATTGCTTGCCTTGCCATCTGAGAGAAGTAAGCTATAAGTGGGCCTTCTGGACATTTATGGAGAAAAAGACATTTGCTAGATCAATAACTGCATATCAAGTACCAGGTGACATGTAAATTTACTCAAGCACTGGTACAGCAGCTACAGTTAGAGTAACTACTAGGTCAAGCTTGCAAAAACCCACTATCATTCTCCAAGATGCATTTGTCTTTTGCACACCTAAATAGAAGCGTTGAATGGGGATGTGGTAGGAACAATACCCCTGCGTCTCGCAAGTCCTTCCATGATGACATGAATATCTGCAATACTTCCAGGAATTAATATTGCTTTGGATTTACTATTATCTTAGGTAGAGGCAGTTTTAATGTCTTTCATGTTGCCTTCCTCACCATAATAACCCTCATTCTGCAGGTCAAGAAGCCAATGAAAATATTATGCCATGTGCTAATTATCTCTATTCCAATTATGAATTCTAAAACTGGGAATATAACAACAAGATCAGTCTGGTGACCACAGGGACCACTGTAAGATCATCTTAAGCTAAAAACCAGAGATCATCTGACATTCAAAAGCTCCCACTTTGAATGGAGGGCCACAGTAACATTTTGGGTTTCCTAGAAACTATGTCTGTTCAGTTCAGCGTACATGAAAGTTCTGATTATTTTCTTTCTGCCATTGCATATACCTCCACCAAATACTGTAGGTCCCTTTGGGGAAATCTAGAGAAAGATTAACATGATAAACTTTTGGTACTGTACTAGGGTCTTTCCTCAATGGGACATGAACTCTCCTTAATTGAAGTAATATCTGGGTCTGTAAACTGAGTCAATTCTGGGAATTGATTAATTGGCCCTGACTCTCATTTTTATGATTCAAGTTAGACTATAGTTCACTTGCCCTACATATCAAGGAAGAATTTAGTAGGCTTTCTATTTCTTTCACTTCTAGGAATATTATGTATAACTAGGCCATAAGTCTGTGCAATTCAGAATATTCTGATTACTGCTTTGACCCTGAAACTAAGCCTACTTTGCCTCAGTAGATAAGCAAAGCCACCTTATCACTGCTACCAAAGGATCCAACTACTTCTGTCACATTTAGATTTTCCAATTGAGTGGCTGTGGTTCTCATTCTAAGTTCTGGCCTAAAGAGAAGAACATCATAGACTCCTCAAAGATATTGGAACTCCACTCACTAATTTATTTCACAAAGTATTGGTGAAAGATGTGTCTTCTACACCTTCCCATTGTGAATTAGTAAGTCTTTAATCCCAAATCCACTTTAACATTCTAATGTTCCTAAGCTTTGGAAAATCTCCCTTTTTATTAAACCAAGGGAAATTGGACATATCTGTTTAACTTAAGGTGGCCCATTTTTTGATCCATCTTTCAGCCAACCAATCCCCCAAAATAATATATCCCTTTTTATCTTTCTGAGATGCAATATTAAATGCTTAGTGGTTCCATAGTAATAAATTTGGCCTAATTCAACTTTATGGAACTTCTGCTATTATCCAACAGCTTTAATATCCTTTCCCACACACATTCCCCCAAATTCTGATTGTATAAATTTTAAAACTCAAGCAGTTATTTTGAAGTGTAATGCAACTCCTCATAGTCTCACTTTGTACCACATCTTTGGGGGCCTCGAATCTAGTCATAGGTGGCAACTGTCTCAGAGGAGACCATTACTTTTTTCTCAGGCAATGTAAGGTCAACCCCCTCAGATTGAGGTGGAAAAGCTGATACCACCGTGAGTTAGGAGTGTGCTATCATTTGGGTGAGGATACCACTATAACTGAGGTTGACAAGGCCACTTTTGCTGGGGTTAAAGAAACCACTTCTATGGGCAAAGAAGACTCATAATAATTCAAGGACAAAATGTCCCTGGCTTCATCAGGGTCTTCCCACAAGTACCCATCCGATTTGCAGGATCCCATTCTTTTTGAGTCAATGTCCTCACTCTAAGAGTAGATACACTTTGAGCCTGGGATTTCAATGTGCCAAATTCAGCCAATTGAAATTTAATTTTCAGCAATTTCAGCCCTGCCTGGAGATGAGTCTGCCTTGGGCACACCTAGAATTTCTTAGGATATTTGTGCAATGTTTGAGATGAGAACTTCGAATTCCTTAGCTCATCATTTTCTTTGACCATCATTTTTTTTGACCAACTCCATTAGAAGGAACCAACCGTTTATATCCTTTAGTTTTCAAAAATATGTTAGAAATTATCATATATAGAGTTACCTAACTCCTTGCTTCTTATAACTCGTCCATTAGAAGTAGACTCTGTAGATATTTTGCATAGGTCTATGAACAATTTCACACCCTGGACTATCAGTGCTGTGTTTACTACTGGAAATAGTCAATAGCACCTTTAAATCTAATCAGATTCCAGGAGCCAAGTAAGTAATTTTGAAAACTAATACTTAAAATTTTGTTACTCTAGAGCCACTCTCCTTACCAAAGTCCATATTATGCAGATTTATCCCCAAAACAGAATCAATAGGGTATATACATATATAGAGGAAGAGAGAGACAGAGAGAGAGAGAGAGATCCATAGACATATGCAAGAGGAGATTTAATATAGGAATTGCTCAGACATTATGGAGGTGCAGAAATCCCATAATCTGTCATCTGCAAGCTGGAGAACCAGAAAATCCAGGGGAATAATTCAGTCCAGCACTGAAGGCATAAAAAAAGAGACCACTTGTGTAAGTCCCAGAGCCCAAAGACCCAAGAAAGTAGAGTACTGATATGCTAGGGTAATAAAAGATGTACATGGAGCTCCAGAAAAAAGATAGAAATTTGCCCTTCCTTTGATTTTTTATTCTATTCAGCCTCTCTATTTGGATTGGATGATATTTGCTCACATTAACAATGGAGGATCCCTTACTCAGTCTACTGACTCAAATGCCAATCCCTTTCAGAATAAAGTCTCACAGACACACCCAGAAATAATATTTTACCAGCTACCTGAACTTCTCTTAAGACAAGTCAAGTTGACACATAAAATTATCCATCACATTTCACCCCTTGTCAACTTGACCCTATACATATGGCCTTAAACCATATTAATCTCCAAAAAAAGTAAATAATGAGGTCACAATTCTATCTAACATAATCCAACTATCCTGCATACAATAAAAAATGCACTAACTCCTTCTCCAGATGAGAAGGGGAAGTCCTTAATGAATGTGTACTCTTTATCCTGCACCAAATAATATGATGTAAAGTTAACAATATTTAAATGCTATGATATACAGTTAATATATCTAGTGTTACCTGATAAGGCAATAGAAGAGGATAGAAAATAAAGATATTTGCTTAATATATGTTTATACACACACACACAAACATATTCTTAAGAAAATAAGAGAAATATTGATGGCAACAGTATATATACATACACATGTACACACAAAGGTATTCATAACAAAATAAGGAGGACATACTCATGACAATTACAGTCTTCACTTCTCTAACTGGTCGTTAGGTCAAATTTGGTATGTATACCAGCCAACTTTTGATGGGAAGACCCAAACATACATTACTGAAAGGTCTGGGTAATTACTAGCGTTGCTTGAATCAGGTTGTTGTCATTTCCCATTGATCTTAAACATAGGTTATAGTAATCCAGAGAGACATCTTAAGGGGTATTGCATACTCCAGATATACTCTTTCTTTCCTTCCTTGAGTTAGTTAGCTAAATTCCCTCTGGTAGGGACAAAGATTTTTTGCTTCACCAAAAGTTAGGCAAGTTCCTGAACATTCTCCTAGAACCATCTGTGCACATCCTCACAAAATCCTTAGCAAGAACTATGCTAAGACTGTGTAGCAGGAGTGTCTCTTCATATATGTCTGATCTTTTTTTTATATCTAATCAGGTTTCTCATCTTCTACCCTCTACCGGTCTACGGGTGATGTCTGATCAGACTGGCCTACCTTAAGGAAGAATTCTGTTAGGTCAGTTTAGCCATAATCCTCCTTACCCTTGATGTTTTCTCTTGGTAATTTTCCATCTATTGATCCCCATCAGGCTCCTTGGCTGTAAATTCCCACCTGGCCTTCCTGTATTTAGAATTGAGCTCAGTTCTATACTTAGGTATTTTTCTCCCATTGCAATAGTCCTGAATAAAATCTGTTTTACCAAAGTAATTGCTTTCTATTTCTACTTTATATTTGACACTACCGTGATGCAACTTTGATAGGATCAGTTTATCATTCGAGCCTCAGACACTCATCCAGGACCCTATGTGCACACCTTTGAAGTCTTTTCTTCATTCCTAACTGATTTATCAGGTATCCATTAGTGAGTCTGTCCCCTAAATCAATGATCCAGACCAATTTCCCTTGTAGCTGGTAGGAGCAGATTTTGAATCTTAAGATTTTGATTAAACTCTAGAAGCTAGTTTAGAGTCCCAGACAAATATGCTGGGTTATAGTTCAAGGTTTTTCTCTTTGTAAGAAACTGGGTTAGTGTCCCATGCAAGCAGAAGCTGGGTTAGGGTTCTAAATTACACTGTTCATAAGTATATAGGTATCATAAGTTATGAGCTTAGGAACTTATCAGTGACTGGAAGCCCCCTTCTTGAACCCCTGCTGTTAATGCCCTTTGCCAATTGTGTCTGTTTCCTCTCTCTAGCATGATTTTACTAAGGATAATTTGGAACTTTAATGGCCTCTTTGGGAAAAACAATGTCTTTTCAAACTGGCTCCTTAAAACGCTCCCTTCCCATCACAGCTGTTTCTACTTTCTCTTTTTACTGCTTTAGTTCTTTCCTCCAGTTTCCTGAATCCTTTGCTACATCCCCCTTCAAACCCTTCAAACCCTTACCTCCTCCATCCCTCTGTGAATCCTGCCAGGTTTTCTCATCCTACCTCAGCTCCTCAGCTCCCTACAAGTCACTTGAATGTTAGGCCCCCTACCCTCCATTGAGGGTTCTTAAGGGACTTAGGAACCCCACAAGCAACCACCTGAGGCTGAATAAAGAACAAGAAGCTATTTGGAAACAGAACAAGAATTTTTGTCCACTCAGCTGGGTTTTGGAGACATCCAGACAGCTGCTAGATATCTACTTAGTCACTGTTCTGAAATTTACTCCACAGACTTTATTAGGTTATATATCAGGGAAAAAGAAAATCTTAAAAGTCTCCCCCACAAATAGTGGTAAACATGTAGTCTTAACCTGTCCCATTTGCCACAAAAACAATTCAGATAAAAATATAAAGTTGAGATAAGCCAGTGACATTATATAATTATGTTTTATTAACTCAAGGCTGAAATTTTAGAATGAAAGCTCTGAGATGTCTGTTTGCATCTGTCTGTATGTTTATGTATGTATGTGTGCCTGCATGAATGCATGTGTGTTATATATACCTGACATTCTTCTACTTCCGGATATAACCAAATTAACTTATAAAATCTCTTAAGAGAATTATATTAAAATTGGCTTAGAGATAAATGAGTGCCTCTATAAATTAAGTATTTCTTAAAAAATCTCAGCTAGGGCTTCCCTGGTGGCACAGTGGTTGAGAGTCCTACTGCCGATGCAGGGGACACGGGATCGTGCCCCGGTCCAGGAGGATCCCACGTGCCGCAGAGCGGCTGGGCCCCTGAGCCATGGCTGCTGAGCCTGCATGTCCGGAGCCTGTGCTCCGCAACAGGAGAGGCCACAGCAGTGAGAGGCCCGCGCACTGCAAAAAAAAAAAAAAAAAAAAAACTAAAACAAAAAAAACACAACTCAGCTATATAGAAACTAATCCAACTTTTTAGGTTCACATGATTTGGGATACTCTTTGACAAATAAAACTAGTTTTTTAAAAAATTGTTGTTAAAATAAAAACTGGCCTATCTTCAGAGTTGTCAGCATTAAATATGACATGCAATATTTTTGTACCTGAGTTTAGATGTTATCTACCTTATGTTATCTACCTTATGTTTAGAAAACACACACAAACAAGTGTATGTTATCTACACTACATGTTTAAGATTATAAAACTATAAATCCAAACTAATAGCAAAATTTACAATAAAAATGAATTTTTGGTACCCATCAAGTGTGCTAGTAAATTTTTACAAAAGAAAAGTAGAAAGGAAGAACCATATGTTAAGCTTATTAGTTTCTCTGCTCTGAGATTCTTTTTTATTGTTACCTAATTTGTAAACAAGAAAAATAACTTAGAATGATGACTACATTTGTTTGTTTAGCTTATGAAATTTTCATGATCAATTCAAACATAATTGATAAGCACAAATGATTTAAATAGATGTAAGTGAGCTAACATTTCAGTAATTGTGTTTTATAATATAATTCTCTTTTATACTCTTCCATTGGCATTTAATTTTTGTAACCACAGTTTTATTGAGATATAATTGCTATGTAACATTGTATTAGCTTAAGGTGTACTACAAAATGATTATAAATATATGTGACTACCACAAAAAGTTTAGCTAACATCCATCTCCTCACATAGTTAAAAAGTTTTCTTTCTTATGATGGGAATTTTAGTTCTATATGGTTAATTATAGATATAGATAGATGATAGAAGATAGATAGATAGACAGATGATAGATAGATAAACTATAGTCACCATGCTGTATATTATATTCCCAGAACTTATTTATCTCATAATTAAAAGTTTGCACCTTTGACCACCTTCACCCATTTCCTTCATCCCCTCTCTCCCACCTCTGGCAACTACAAATCTGCTCTCTGTATCTAAGAGCTTGGCTTTTTTAGATAATACATTTAAGTGAGTATTTCTCTGTGTGTTTGTGTTTTCTGTGTGTTTCTCTGTGTGACTTATTTCATTAAAGTAATGCCCTCAAGTTTCATCTATGTTGTCACAAATGGGAGGATTTACTACTTCTTTATGGCTTAATAATATGCATATATTAATAATATATAAAATTTATAAACAACCTAAGTTGTTTCCATGTCTTGTACATTCCATGTATTTCAATGGAAGTGGAGTTATCTCTTCAAGATACTGCTATTGTTTCCTTCAGGTAGATACCCAGAAATAAGATTGCTAGATCATATGGTAGTTATATTTGTAATTTCCTGAGGAATTTCCATTCTGTTTTCCAAGGTGGCTGCACTAATTTATAGTCCCACCAACTATACACATATGTTCCCTTTTAACACATGCTCTTCAACAGGTCTTATCTCTTATTTGTTTGATAGCAGCCATTTTAACAGGTGTGAGGCAATATCTCATTGTTTTGATTTACATTTCCCTGATGATTAGTGATGTTGAGACCTTTTTATGTCCCTTTTGATAATTGGTATATGTTCTTTGGAAATAAGTCTATTGAGTTCCTCTGACCTTTTTAAAATCAGATTGCTTGATTTTTTGCTATTGAGTTGTATGAGTTCTTTATATCGTTTGGATATTAATCCTTTATCAGATATATGACTTGCAAATATCTTCTCCCATTCTTCACATTGCCCTTTCACTTTGTGAATGGTTTGTCTTCTGTGCAAAATGTTTTAGTTTGATGTAGTCCCACTTCATTACTTGTGCTTTTTTTCCCTTTGCTTTTGATTCAATATTAAAAATCATTTCCAGGGCAGGTGTCATGAACATTACTCATGAAGTTTTCTACTAGGAGTTTTATGGCTTCAGATCTTACGTTCAAATCAAGTCAATTTATAAAATTTATAAACATACTTATCAATCATTGTGATTTGTAGTATCTTATTTTTATAACATGCTTTATAATAATTATGTTTTATAATATGTCTACTTAAAAATAGTTTCACTAAGCTTGTTGGTAACTTGAAATCTTAAAGCTGTACTAAGACAAAAAGTGTGTAATCATTGAATAACTAGATGGTATCCAAATAAGATAAAATATTAAAACATTAATTGCTGAACATAAGTTTATCTGCACTTGTCATCTTGTACTATATGCTATAGAGGAGTTTAACATATTTGGATCTATTTTCATTTCTGGTTTTGTTTTTGAAGTATAGTTGACATATTTTTATTGAAGTATAGTTGAGTTACAATGTTGTGCTAATTTCTGCTGTACAGCAAAGTGATTCAGTTCTACACATATATACATTCTTTTTAAAATTCTTTTCCATTATAGTTTATCCCAGGAGACTGGATATAGTTCCCTATGCTATACAGTAGGACCTTGTTGTTTATCCATTTTAAATGTAATGGTTTGCATATAGTAACTCCAAACTCCCAGCTCATCCCTCTTCCTCCCACCCTCCAATTTGGCAACCACAAGTCTGTTCTCTATGCCTGTGATTTCTGTTTCTGATTTGTAGATAGGTTCATTTGTGACATATTTTAGATTCCACATATAAGTGAAATCATATGGTATTGTCTTTCTCTTTCTGACTTACTTCTCACTTAGTATGGTAATCTCTAGTTGCATCCATGTTGCTGCAAATGACATTATTTCATTCTTTTTTATGGCTGAGTAGTACTCTATTGTATATATGTACCACTACTTCTTTATCCATTCATCTGTCAATGGACATTTAGGTTGTTTCCATGTCCTGTCTATTTTGAATAGTGGTGCTATGAACATGGGGGTGCATGTATCTTTTTGAATTATAGCTTTGTCCAGGTGTATGCCCAGGAGTGGGATTTCTGGATCATATGGTAATTCTATTTTTAGTTTTTTGAGGAACCTCCATACTGTTTTCCATAGTGGCTGCACCAACTTACATTCCCACCAACAGTGTGTAAATGCTCCCTTTTCTCCACACCCTCTCCAACATTTATAGTGTGTAGACTCTTTAATGATGGACAATCTGACTGATGTGAGGTGGACCTCACTGTAGGTTTGATTTGCATTTCTCTAATAATTAGCAACATTGAGCATTTTTTATGTGCCTCTTGGCCATCTGTATTTCTTCTTTGGGGGAATGTCTATTTAGGTCTTCTGCACATTTTTGGATTGGGTGGTTTGTCTTTTTGTCATTGAGTTCTATGACCTGTTTATAAATTTTGGAAATTAAGCCATTGTCAGTTGCATCATTTGCAAATATCTTCTCCCAGTCCATGGGTTGTCTTTTCATTTTGTTTATGGTTTCCTTTGCTGTGCAAAAGCTTGTAAGTTTGATTAGGTTCCATTTGTTTATTTTTATTTCTATTGCATCGGGAGACTGACCTAAGAAAACATTGGTATGATTTATGTCAGAAAATATTTTGCCTATGTTCTCTTCTAGCAGTTTTATCGTGTCATGTCTTATGTTTAAGTCTTTATATGCTCCATTAATTAGATTCATTTAGCATGTTAAGCAGGAAATATTAACAAATAAGTAGTGATGATAAACTTTTTTAGGTTATATATCTGGGAAGATATATATTACTAATACAGGTATTTCAAAATTTTATGAAGTTCATAGAAACGCGTCAATACCATTGCTGTCCAGCTATTATGCTTAAATGTTGAATGCCAAAGAAATAATTAATTTTCTTGTCCATGAACTCTCATCAGAAGTTTAACCTTGGCCTTTATAAGTCATTTGCTATTCTCATTTTTTGCTTCAATTCCTCTGTTTACAATCAGCTATGGGCATAAATGATTATGATAGCATAACTGTAATAACTTTGAGACCATGACTCCAGACTGAGTAAGAATTTCCAGAAATAATAAAGAAGATATTGTATTCAGAAACTAGTAATCTAAGATCTATTAGAACAAGAATTAATTCCATGGGACTTAATGAACTGATAAGGATGATTATACTTTTTAATAATTTTGAATAAACATTGCTTTTTTTTTTAAAGTTTTTCATGTATAAGGAAAACTTTTTCCTCTTAAGCTATGTAACTTACTGCAATTTGGTAAAGTAGAACTTTGTGAACAAACATGAAACAATTGCTTTTTTCTCCCTAACTCCTCCAGAATTTGAAAACTCTTAATGAGTATTCCTATTTTTATGGCAATATAGTTATTTGCCTAAGTTCAGTAAGACTCTGTTATCCCTATAAAAGGACCCAACTTGAAACTTTGGTTATATTACCAAGGCTTTGAATGGCAGATCAAATTTGAGAATAAAGTGCATGGAATGAGACATGACCATACAGCTTTAAGGAACCTAGGTTGATTTTAAGGAGCCAATGCTTATTACCACCCCACTTGAAAAAAAAAAACAAAAAAGAAAAAACAGCCTTAACCTTTCACATAGGTTCTCTACCTTAAAAGTCAGTATAAATGTCACTTCCTGGCAGGATCAGAAATCTCAGGATAATTTTTGGACCCCTAGAAGAGAGAAATTCATGTAAATCTATAGGTATTGCATGAAAAATCTGATGTCAAGTTTCTGACTTGGTTTCTTAGCCTTGAGAGACTGAAAAATCCAGTCTGAGATTCCTTATGAAAAGTTGCAACAAAACAAACACAATTGACCTGTGTGGTTAGTCACCATCTTTGCTGCCCTTATGTAAACAACCACACTAAGTTAAATGAGTCTGGACTTATTTTGAAAAAGAAAAAGCCTTACTTTAATTATCTTTGATTGAATAGTGATAACTATAGAGAAAAAAAATTATGTTTCAATGGAAAACTATAATGTACCCTCGTGGGTTCCATGTTGCACATTTTACCAGTCCTCGACAAATCTTAAGTCATCTAACTTCCTCCAGTATCTGACAACAGCTCTCCTAATTAATGTTTCCATGTTTTCTCCTTTCTGACTTGGAATCATTGAGAACTAAAACTTCCATTTTCTCAAAGTCCTTGAAGCTGAAGCTCAATGACTTGATGTAAATGTCAAGAATATCACCACAACAGATTTTACATATATAGGCAAACTTCCCACTTGTTGCTGTGTGGGCCACTCAGAAAGTTCACCTGGACACCTGATATAATCACCACACACAATCAAACTGCAAACAAGGAAATCCATTATATTGATACTATTGTACACACCACCATCTAAACATCCTTGAACTCAGTATCGAGAAATCTCAACAAGCTGCCCTCTAGAATCAGAAATTGGGTTTTAAATGTCAATCTTTGTGCTTTTTTTTTTTTCATAGAAACCTCTATTACTAAATGTCTGACAGATTGCACCACACAGCATACCCACTACTACCAAGTCTCAACAAATGATTAGGCTGGTCCTTAAATGAACAAAAGGCAACTAAACAAGAAATGGACTAATATTGTTCAAAGGAAAGAAGAATGTTTTTCTTTCCTTCTTGAAATAGGGGGAACTGACAAAGATTCTTTGCTTAGCCAAACTTTAGCCAGGCTCCTGAACGTCCTCATGGTTCCATCCGTATACTTCTTTCAGCAAGAACCCTGCTAATTCATATAGCAGAAGTCCCACATCCTTTATATCTTCTCACCCTCAGTATCTAATCAGGTTTCTCATTCTCCACCATCCTCCAGGTGATTTCTGGTCAGCCTGGCCTGGCTTCAGCAATCATCCTGTTAGATTTGTTTAGGCAAAACTTTCTAACAGTTGTTTTATATTAGTAATTATTAATCCACTGACATCCTCAGGATCTTTGGCTATAAATAACTACTTGCCCATACTGTATTCAGAATTGACACTGGTACAACACTGGACTATTTTAACCTCTTACAGTAGTCTTGAATGAAACTGTTCTACCACTTTAACTATTTTCCAGCTACGGATTGCCTCTGACAGTAGTCACAATCACCCTAACCTGCATCCAAACTCCCTGCCTTACAAGTTGATTCAGAGGCATGAGGAGCTCTGTGTGGCCAGGTTTCAGTCTTAAACTTCATTCAGGGGAATTGTTGTTTTATCTCCTGGTAGAAGCATTTCTTCCTCTAGAACTAAGGCCTCTAGACCAGCAAAGCATAAAAACACGGGAACAGGAAGCAAAAATGGTGTCACTCCCATTTTCACCACTTGATACCTAAAACTATGAATCCTTGATATAAAAGGAACAGCACCATATATCAGAAGTTTATTCAGAAAATATACAGCTTCCTGGAGAACCTCGTTACAGCACTGCAAGTAGCAGTGCCAACTAACTATTACCACCTAACTACCTCTGTACCTGAGTCTTTTAAAGGCCCTTACCATTCCATCAAGCCAGCTGCTTCAAAAGTGTAGGAAATATAGTGTGACCAGTGAATCCCATGAGCATAAGCTCATTTTCATACTTCTTTTGCTGTGATTTTCTTCACCTGAAGCAATGCTATGTAGAATACTTTGGCAGTGGATAAAGCATTCTGTGAGTACACAGATGGTTGTTTTGGCAGAAACATTGTATGAGGGGAAGGAAAATTCATATCTAGATTAAGCGTTTATTCCAGTAAGGACAAAAAACTGCCCCTTCCATGATGGAAGTAGACTAATATAATCAACCAGCCACCAAGGTAGCTGGCTAAACACCCAGTAAAGTGGCTCTACATGAGAGACTCAGTGTTGCTATCCAATGCTGACAGATTGACACTCAGACTTGCTGAATAGAATTCCATATTTCTAGCCCACGCATAACCTCCATCCCTGCCATCATGCCCTCTTTGTTCACGAGCTCTTTGGGAAATGACAGGGGTGGCTGGGAAAACAGGCTAACTGGTATCCACAAAATTTGTCATCCTGTTCACTTGATTATTGAAATCTTCCTCTGTGAGATTACACTTTGGTGGGCATCATATGGGACCCACTCTTTTTTGCCCCAGTGAAAGACATGTCCATATATTTCTTCCCCAAATTTTATTGTCAACAATTTTCCAAACATGGTCATTTCAGGTCCCTGACCACTGATCCAAAACATTGGCCAGAGCCCATGAATCAGCATATAATCACATGTGTGACCACTTCTTTTTCCTGTAAAGTGAATAACTACATGCACTGACCCAAATTCTGCCCATTGGGAGGGTTTCCCTTACCCACTGTCTGTCACAGATGTCCCACAGATAAGCTATAGTGCTACAGCTGTCCACTTTCTGGTGGTACCGCCATATCATGCAAAAACGTCTGTAAACCAGGTCTGCATCTTTCCTTTCTCTGTCAATAGATAAATTGTATGGAGCTTTCCATAAAGCTACAGGTAAATGCTGAGAGAGGGTGGGTATTATATAGCAGTAGGGACAAAGAACATTTGGGCTACAACTTCCTGTAACTTACTTGTACCTTCAGTGCCTGCCCAGGTCTGATCATGTATGTATTACTTTCATTTGATAATGCAGTAATCCTGTGCATGACCAACTTTATGACTTCCTGAGTCAGATGACACCCAGGTCATGATGAACAGCTGAGGCTGCATGGTAACTTGATGGCTCATGGTTACATTTTTTTCTTTTTTAATTTTACTTTATTTATTTATTTTTGGCTATGTTGGGTCTTCATTGCTGCACACAGGCTTTCTCTAGTTGTGGCAAGTGGAAGCTATTCTTCATTGCGGTGCATGGGTTTCTCATTGTGGTGGCATCTCTTGTTGCAGAGCATGAGCTCTAGGCACATGTGCTTCAGTAGTTGTGGCACGTGGGCTCCATAGTTGTGACTCACAGACTCTAGAGCGCAGGCTCAGTAGTTGTGGAGCATGGGCTTAGTTGCTTCACAGCATGTGGAATCTTCCCGGACCAGGGATTGAACCTGTGTCCCTTGCATTGGCAGGCAGGTTCTTATCTACTGCACCACCAGGGAAGGCCCTGTGGTTAAGTATTCATTCTCTGAAACCAAAGGAAAGACGTTGGAGCAAATCACAGCCCATTTTGAGGGGCAATGACCACCGCTTGTCCTAAAAGTCTGCCCCTCCCAGGTGGGCCAGCTTTGGGATTCAGAGGGATTAGAGTCAGCCTGTGATGCCAAGCTGGGCCTCAGTCTTAGCTCAGATCCCTTCCTGCCCCCAGGTTCCTGGGGAGCAAGGATCTAGGACTATAGCCCTTGGAGCTTTAGCTCCAGGATCACTCCTTCCTACCCAGCTCTCTACAATCCAGTGAACCATGGGTATAAATTTTGCCAGCCTCTGAATCCAGTTCCTGCTGCTGTTCTGTAACTCAGGAGGAGGGAACATCTCAGAGAGGCTTCAAAGCCCTATAGTCAGTCCTCCATGCACTGTCTCCAATATGATACTAAAGCAACAAAGGAGCGGGACTCGGTTCCTCATTTTTTGACTGGAGATGCTTTTGGAGCCTAGGTGATGGCCCATGGTTTTTCCACTCATGTGACTGCATTATCAAGAAAGACCTTTGTTTGCCAAATAAAGATTTGACTCAGAGGGAAAAAAAAAAGAAGACCAAGAGTTGCAAGAGTTGTTACTCAAAAGGACAGTAGTTATTTGTGGATGATAACAAAGGCTTCCTCCAAAATCCTAATATCTGCACTGTGATTCACCTACGGATCTGCCAAAGGCCCCAAACAGCATCTCTAACTGCCAATAAAACTTCCAGAACTATTAGGTCTGCTGGAATATATGGCCCAAGTCACAGAGCAGCTTGCACAGCAGCCTAGAACTGTTATAGAACCTCTCTTGTCCTGGACCCCACACAAAACTAGCAGCTTTTCAGTTCACTTGAAAAATGAACCAAAGTAGTAACCTCAGCTGAGGAATAAGCTGCCTTCTAAATCCAGAGGAGCCCACTAGGCACTGTGCCTCCCTCTTGGTTGTTGGAGGGGCCAGATGTCACAACTTATACTTCATCTTGAGAGGGATACCTGACATGCTCAACACCACTGACCCCTAAATATTTCATCAAATTAGAAGGCCCCGATATTTTAGTCATATTTGTTCTGCACCCTTTGACACTCAAAAGTATATCAAGTCTAGTATAGTACTATTCCCACTCACTCTGTCTAATCAGCATAATATTATCATTGTAATGGAACAGTGGGATATCTTGTGGAAAGGAAAGGAAATCAAGATCTCTACAAACTAAACTGGGATATAAGGATGGAGAGTTGATAAATCCATGAGGAAGGACAGTGAAGGTGTATTTTTGGCCTTACTGGTTGAGAGAAAATGACTTTTGACTGGGCTTTGGATAGATATGGAGGAAAAGTTATTTGCCAGATCAGTAGCTGCATGGAGGTACTAGGGGATGTGTGAATTTGCTCAAGCAATAAAACCATATCTGGTATAGAAGCTGCAGTTGGAGTTGTCTGTAGGTTAAGCTTGTGATAATCCACTGTCATTCTCCAAGTTCCATCTGTCTTTTGCACAACCAAATAAAGAAGTGAATGGGGATGTGGTGGGGATCACCACTCCTGCATCCTTCATGGTGGCACAAATCTCTGCAATTTATCTAGGCATGTTGTATTGCTTTTGATTTACTGTTTTCCTAGGTATAAGCAGTTCTAATCACTTTATTTAGCCTTTCCCATCATAATAGCCCCAACTTCTCAGGTCAGGGAACCAATGTGGTGATTTTCTCTACTGCTAAGTATGTCTATTACAATTATGCATTCTAGAACTAGGGAAATAACCACATGATGGGTCTGGGACCCCACTGTGAGACGGACCTGAACTAAAATTTCATTGGTCATTTGATCTCAAAAGCCCCAACCCTGAGTGTAGTGCCACAGTGACATTTTGGGTCTCCCAGTAACAATGTCAGTTTAGAGCCAGTGACCTGTAGTCCCTGAATTGTTTAATTATTTGCTTTCCCCCAGTACACAGTTACCCTGGTAAAAGGGTATCAGTTCCTTTGGGGAAGGCTGGCAGTAAGATTTTAAGAATACTCTTTAAGTTTTAGTAGTGTCAGGGTCTTTCCTCAGGTGGATCTTGTCTCCCTTTCATTCAAGGGATTCTGGATCTGTAAACTGGTTCAAGTTTGGAGATTGGTTAAGCGTTGACTTTATATTTTTTGTGATTCAAGTTACACCATTGTTTGACTTAGACCATTACTGCTTAGACAGATCAAGTAAAGATTTGGTGGGTTTGCTATCTTTTATACTTAATGTAACAACATGATTAACTAGCCAATACCATAGGTCTGTGCCAGACTATTCTGATTGCTGCTTTGACTTTGCTGTTTTCTATAGAGTAACTTCGTATTTGCTTTTGACTTTGTATAGAGGAACTATACCTAACTAGAGTTTAATGGTTGGGCAAAGCCCCTTGGATCTGATTACTCCTATCACATTTAGATTTTCCAGTTGAGTGTCTGCAGTTCCAAAAGCAAGGTCTAGTCCACAGAGAAGAACAATCATGGTGCTCATCACGGATGCTAGCATTCTACACACAAATATATTTCTCAATGTATTGTTGAAAGGTATGTCTTCTGAACCCTCCCAGAGTGGTGAGTAGAACTTAAACAAAAAATCCACTCTATCATTCCAATCTCCCTAAGCTTTGAATCCTTTTATCTACATTGAACCAAAGGAGATCTGGCATTTAAATTTCACTCATAGTGGCCATCTTTTGATCCACGCTTCAGCCAATTATACCCACAAAGTGTTAGAGCCCTTTCTAAGGATCCAAGATGCAACAATAAATGCAGAATCTCTGCTTAGTTGGCCCAAATCAATAAATCTGGTCTGACCCAACTTTATTCTACATTGTTAACAAGTCCCACACTTATTCCATAGTTTTCTGCTTGTATAAATTAGAAAACTCAAGGATTTGCTTTGGATTGTAGCACACCTTCTCAAGGGTTATGCTTTGATCCTCATCTTTAAGGACCTGCTGGGACTTGAGTCTAGTCATAGGCGGCAAGCCTCAGGGAAGACCATTATGGTTTTCCGTGACATTGCAGTGTTAATCCCCTCAGACTGAGGTAGAGAGGCTGATTCCTCTGTGCACAGGGATGCTGCTACCCACTTGGAGTGGGCATGCTGCTGCCACTGAGGTTGGGGAGACCACTTACACTGGCAACAAAAACTCATCAGAACTTAGGGGCTCAATGCCCCTAGCTTCATCAGGGCCTTTCCACACACCCTCATGCCACATTACATGATTCCATTCTTTCCCAATCAATTCCTTCACTTTAATAGAAGACACCCATTGAGCATGGGAGTTCCACTTGTCTTGAAATTCAGCCAATTACAGTTCATTTTCAGCAGTTTCATCCTTGCCAGGAATAAAGCTCTCTGACAGGGCACACTGACAAGCTTTTAAGTCAAATGCAATGCTTGAGTTTAGAATTTGAATCCCTGAGCTTATCCTTTTATTTGTCCAAAGATATTAGGAGAAATCAATGTCATCATATTCCTTAGATTTCCAAAGTGTTTGAAAGTGTCATATAGAGTTACTTAGTTCCTTGCTTCTATAAGTGGCTAATTAGGATTATCCAATGTAAATATTTGTGTATCACTATGAACTGTTCAGACCATGAATTATCAATGTTCTGTTTACTACTGAAAACAATTATTAGTGTCTTTAAATCTAATCATAATTAGAGAGCCACTTCTAGAATCCCAGAACCAATTTAGAAAACACTTTCCTAAAATTCTCTTCCTCTAGAACAACTCTCCATACCAAAGTCTATATTAGTCAAGTTTCTCCACAGAAATAGAAGCAAGTGTATATATATAAAGAGATCTACATAACAGGAGATTTATTACCTGTTTAGCTCAGGAGTTTATGGAGGCCAAGTTGTCCCATAATCTTCCATCTGCAAGATGGAGAACCAAGAAAGCCAGTGGTTGAATTCAGTTCTAGCTCAAAGGCTGGATAATCAAGAGTTGTGATCTGAAGTCAGGAAAAGATGGAAGCTCCAGCTCAGGAAATGCAGCCCTTCCTTGGCCTTTTTATTCTAGTCAGGCCCTGAGGGGATTGGATGATGCCTGACCACACTGTTGAAGGGAGATATCTTTATCAGACTACCTAATCAAATGCTAATCTCTTAAAGCAACACCCTCCAGACATACTTAAATATAATATTTTACCAGCTATCTGGGCATTTCTTAGCCCTGTCAAATCAACACATAAAGTTAAACATCACCCTTATTCTATTTAATTTTATTCTAATTCCATTTAATTAAATATCCAAACATTTTGACATTTTTAGAGGACTTTCCAAAATAAAATTATAAATAAAATCTTCTTTACCTTGAACTGACTTTGAGATTTCCCATAGGGCCCATGGAAGAACCCAAAGGATTTGTTCTCTCACCTTATAATAAGAGAGATATTAAACTAATTAGATTTATTTGATATGTCAAGTTGCATGGGAAGCATTGTCAAAAAAGAGAGACAACCTTTCCTAGGTTACATTTGTATGCATAAGTTATTATTTCTGAAATTGTATAAAATTCCTATAAATTTGTCAGTGCTCTCACTATGATATTTCCTTATATAATGTTATCAATCATAATTTTAAGTATTTAAAATATTATATATCACAAAACAATAAAATTTCCTTGTCAATTGTGTTATTTGGAAATGGACTCTTATCAGATATTTAACTATGGCTACTTCAAGTCTTCTGTCATTCACAGAGAGTGTTGTTTTACTCTGATGCTTTCCTAACATCTGGTAGAATCAACTAGCTACAGGTTAGAGTACTTTAACAAAAAGAAACTGTCTTGGAAACCAAAGTAAAAGAACTATGTCAAGCATGCTGGTATACAGGCTTCGGATATCATTATTTAAATAAAGTTGATATCATACCAATGGGCTAAGTCAGAATTTCCAAAACTCTAATATTAAAAAGCTGATATGTTCATAAAGCTGCTAACCTAATGTCAAGTAAAACAAAATTAATTACATGAGACCCGGTAAGCTGATGAAAGTTAATTATACTTGTTATGGTTTTTGTTTGAAATACCCCTGACTCTTTAAATTTCTATTTTCTAGGTGTAAGAAAACCCTTTTTCCTTTTCTCTTAAGCTATTTATGACTCATAACAATGTAGTAAATTATATGTTTGTAAACAAAATTGAAACATTTATTTGCCCTCCCTGCCTGATTTCTCCAAAAATCAGAAACTATTAAGTATTCTTATTTTCATAGCGATATAGTTATTTTTAGATCCAAGAAGAATCTGTCCTACTTGTGATAGGACACAGTTGGAAACAATGGTTTTATTGCCAAGGCTTTGACTAAAATGTCATGTTTTAAAATGATGCACAAAATCAGACATGGCTAGACCATTTTAAAGAATTAAGTTTGACTTTATGAAGCCGATGACTATAAAGCCCGCTCAAGATATATGGCTTGGTACTTGGCATGCAGGCTTCCTATCTTTACAAATGAGTTGGGGAGGTTACTTCCTGGCAGGTCCTGGAAACGTAGGGTATTTTGGAGACCTCAAGCAGAGAGAATTCACTCAAATCCATAGGTACTGCCGATGAAATCTGATTGACAATTATTAGCTTGGCTCCCCAGCTTTGAGAGGCCTTTAGAAGTCCAATCTGAGTTTCCTTATAAAAAGTTCCACAAAATAAATTTAAAAGGTCTCTATAGTTAATTACCTTTCTCACTTTCTCAATGAACTTATGTAAATAAGCCAAATTTAATGAGGCAAAAGTTATTTTGTAATCAAGAATAACCTTACTTTGATTATATCTGATTAAAATGAGTGATGGAGACAAATCTTATGATTTTTTTTCATAGTTACATTTATTTTGTGGTGGGAACGTTTAAGATCTATTCTCTCGGTAAATTTCAAGAATACAATACAATATTGCTGACTATAGTCACCATGATGTACATTAGATACCCAGAAATTATTTATCTTATAACTGAAAGTTTGTACCCTTTGACCAACATTTCCCCAATTTCCCCATTTCCCAGCGCCTGGCAACTACCAATCTACTGTCTGTTCCTGAGTCAACTTTTTTAGATTCAAGATATAAGCGAGATTATACAGTATTTGTCTTTCGGTGTCTGGCTTATTTCAAGCATAATTAATGTCTTACAGAATTATCCATGCTATTGCGAATCAAGGCATTTTCTTCTTTATTTACATTTAAATTTAAAAAGTATAAACCCGGGCTTCCCTGGTGGCGCAGTGGTTGAGAGTCCACCTGCCGATGCAGGGGACACGGGTTCGTGCCCCGGTCCGGGAGGATCCCACATGCAGCGGAGCGGCTGGACCCGTGGGCCATGGCCGCTGAGCCTGCGCGTTCGGAGCCTGTTCTCCGCAACGGGAGAGGCCACAACGGTGAGAGGCCCGCGTACCGCAAAAAAAAAAAAAAAAAAAGTATAAACCACCCTTTTGGATAATAAGATCCTAATCCTATTTATTTTATTTGAGGTTTTATTGCCTTCCTGTAAATAGAACAGAATTCTGCCATCTTACACATTTTGTCAGCATTTATCAAATCCTCAGTCCTTCTAGTTTCCTTCAACATCTGGCTACAACTCTCCAAATGAATGTTTCCAACTTTTCTACCTCCCTCCTGGCTTGGCATCACTGAGAACTGAAACCTGACTACCAAGATCATTATTGTGACTCAGGTGATCTTGTAGCTGTTCTTTCCTCCCAGGATATGAAAAAGTTCTGCAAGCAGAAGATGAGCATCTTGATATAACTTCAAATAACTCATCACCACAACAAATCATGTGTTGGTAACCTCTGCGCCTGAAACTGCTGCTAGATGCATGGGCCATTCAAAAGTCCACTTGAAGTCCTGCATTTTCCATGCTCTGTTCCAGAAAACAACCAACCATGACTGTGACACTGATATTTATGCCATCACCACAAATGTTCAAACTATAAGCCAAGAAATCCATCATATTACCACTGCTGTCCTCACTCCAGCATCTAAAGATGCTTAGAGCTCAGTGTCTAAAAATCTCAACCAGCTGCCTTCTGGACTCAAATACTGGGTTTATAATCTGCTCCAAACATTAATTTCTTTTTCCCCTTTCTGTGTTCATATAGATGCTCTCATTAAATGTCTGACCACGCACACCATCCAGCAAATATCTTTTGCTTCCAAGTATAAACATATGGTCAAATTGTCCTTAATAAAAAAGAGGTGATTGAAAGAGAAATAGGCTTATACTGTTCAGAAGAAAGAAGAATGTATCTTCTTCTACCCAGGCTCCTCTGAAATCTGTTCTTTACTAAGTCTGAACGTTGGCCTATAAAAACTTGAACAAATAATAATATAGTTTCTAACAGCTTAAGGTAGCATTCTTATGAGGACTTAAACTCTTTTAAGGTGCCTGCCTGAGAAAACCCAAGGCTACCAAGAGAATTTTCTGTTTCTTCCAGCCTATACCTGAAGGTAGGCCCCCTGCCTCCCCATCTCCCTGTCTCTGTGGGAAGGTAAGAGTGCCAGTTAACAAACTCAGATGGGTTTCACATGGACCAATCCCTTCCCGCTTTTTGTAATTTTTCACTTTCCTGACTCTACTGAGCCCCTTCTCATGCCCCTCCCTATTCCCTCATTTTCCCTTTTTTTTTTTCTTTTTTTTTGGCCATGCTGTGTGTCTTGCCGGATCTTAGTTCCCCCACCAGGGGTTGAACGGCAGTGAAAGCACCAAGTCTTAACCACTGGACCAGCAGGGAATTCCTTCATTTTCCTTTTAAAATGTCCAGTCACTTCTGAGCAAATCCAAGTGGAGTTCAGCTCACACTGGATTCTTTGACCTATAACAATAGTGTGTTTCTGACTAAAACCTGTCCTCACCTTTTTACTAGCATCCAACCTTGTTTATCTTTTTTTTTTTTCAACCTTGTTTATCTTTGACATATCTTGCTACCTTGCCACAGGCACCTATCGGAGTGTTACTGTTTTATGTATCAATTTCACATTTTTTTAACTTTTTAATTGAAGTATAGTTGATATACAATATTATATAAGTTACAGGTGAACAATATAGTGGTTAAGGTTATATTTCATTTACAGTTATTATAAAATATTAGCTATATTCCTCATGCTATACAATATGTCCTTGCAGTCTATTTTATATATGTTTGTACCTCTTAATCCCTATCCCTATACTGTCCCTCTCCGCGTTTAATTGTTTACTTTAACTGTTGCCTTGTTTGACCTTATCTGCAAACATGCTCTCAAAGGGTGACTCAAATTTGTCACCACTCTTCACTTATCTGTAAATGACCACAAAAGTGCCACAGTATTGAGTTGGGGGTTACAAATAAATTGTGGGAGTAGGTGGATTTGCAAATACTGAATCCACAAATAATGAGGATCAACTGTCTCAAAACAATATGAGGTGTGAACATTAGTTTCTGAAGTAGCATAATGGGCAAGTTAATTCTTAAAAGGTGAATACTACATAACCATACAAAATCTATGGGATACAGCAAAAGCAATTCTTAGAGCAAAGTTCATAGCAATACAGGCCTTCTTTAAGAAACAAGAAAAATTTCAAATAAACAAATTAACCCACCACCTAAAAGAATTAGAAAAACAAGAACAGACAAAACCTAAAGTCAGCAGAAGGAAAGAGATAATAAAGATCAGAGAAGAAATTTTAAAAATAGAGATTAAAAAACATTGGAGGGACTTCCTTGGTGGTGCAGTGGTTAAGACTCCACACTCCCAATCCAGGGGGCCCGGGTTCGATTCCTAGTCAGGGAACTAGATCTCACCTGCATGCTGCAACTAAGAGTTCTCATGCCACAACTAAGGAGCTGGTGAGCTGCTACTAAGGAGACTGCAAGATGCAAAAACGGAGCACACATGCCACAACTAAGGAGCCGGTGAGCCACAACTAAGAGCTGGCACAACCAAATAAATAAATAAATAAATAAATAAATAAATAACAATAGGAAAAAATCAATAAAACCAAGAGCTCATTCTTTGAAAGGGTAAAATAAATTGACAAACCTCTGGCCAGTCTCACCAAGAAGAAAAGAGAGAAGACCCAAATAAACGAAATAAGAAAGGAAAGAGGAGAAATCACAACTGATACCGTAAAACTACAAAAAAAAAATAATAATAAGAGAATACTATGAACAATTATATGCAAACAAATTCAACAACCTAGAAGAAAAGGACAACTTTATAGAAACATACAGCCCACCAAAATTGAATCAAGAAGAAATAGATAACTTGAACAGACCGGTCACTAGAAAGTGAACTAGAATATGTATTAGAAAAAAAAAAAAGAAAACTCTCTACAAACAAGAGTCCAGGAACAGGTGGCTTCACTGGGGAATTCTACCAAACATACAAAGAAGAAGTTATACCAATCCTTCTCAAACTCTTCCAAAATATTGAAGAGGAAGGAATACTTCTAAAACATTCTATGAAGCCACCATCACCCTGTTACTGAAATCAAAGACACTAACAAAAAAGAAAATTACAGGCTAATATCTTTGATGAATATAGATGCAAAAATTCTCAAAAAGTATTAGCAATCCTAATCCAAGAACACATGAAAAAGACCACACACCACAACCAAGTTGGATTCATCCCAGGGTCACAAGGATGGTCCAACATAGGCATATCAATCAATGTGATACACCACATCAATGAAAGAAAAGACATGATCATCTGAATAGATGCAGAAAAAGCATTTGACAAAATTCAACATCCATTCATGATAAAAACCCTTACAAAAGTGGGTATAGAGGGAACATATTTCAACCTAATAAAACCTATTTATGAGAAACCCACAGGCAATATAATACTCAATGGTGAAAAGCTGAACGCCTTCCCACAAAAATCTGGACCAAGATAAGGATGCCCACTCTCACCACTTCTCTTTAACATAGTTTTCACAGTCCTACAATAAGAGAAGAAAAAGAAATAAAAGATATCCAAATTGGAAAGAAGATGTAAAATTGTCACTATATGCAGATGACATGATACTATATATAGAAAACTCTAAAGACTCCACACAAAAACTACTAGAACTGATAAACGAATTCAGCAAGGTAGCAGGATACAAGAT
Organism: Leucopleurus acutus; assembly: GCF_964270905.1. Taxonomy (NCBI): domain Eukaryota; kingdom Metazoa; phylum Chordata; class Mammalia; order Artiodactyla; family Delphinidae; genus Leucopleurus; species Leucopleurus acutus. The sequence goes on from NC_139142.1 coordinate 148,561,838, forward strand.
TAACATAAATAAATCACCTGCATTTCTTGAACTAACAATGAAATATCAGAAAGGGAATGTAAAAATCAACAGCTTTTAAAATTGCATCCATAAAAATAAAATACTTAGGAATAAACCTCACCGAGGAAGTGAAAGAATTATATGCTGAGAGCTACAAAATGTTAACCCTGGGAGGCATAACCCTCTCAGACTTGAGACAATACTACAAAGCTACAGTAATAAAACAGCATGGTATCAGCCCAAAAACAGACATATAGATCAATGGAACAGGATAGAGAACACAGAAATAAACCAACATACCTATGGATAATTAATCTTTGACAAAGGAGGCATGAATATACAATGGGGTAAAAACAGTCTCTTCAGCAAGTGGTGTTGGGAAAGTTGGACAGCCACATGTAAATCAGTGAAATTAGAGCACATCCTCACACAATACACAAAAATAAACTCAAAATGGCTTATAGACCTAAATATAAGACATAACACCATAAAACTCCTAGAAGAGAACATAGGCAAAACATACTCTGACATAAATTGTACCAATGTTTTCTCAGGTCAGTCTCCCAAGATTATAGAAATAAAACCAAAAGTAAACAAATGGGACCTAATCAAACTTATAAGCTTCTGTACAGCAAAGGAAACCATAAACAAAATGAAAAGACAATCCATGGACTGGGGGAAAATATTTGCAAATGATGTGACCAACAAGGGCTTAATTTCCAAAATATACAAACAGCTCATACAACTCAATAACAAAAAAACAAACAACCCAATAGAAAAATGGGCAGAAAACCTAAATACACATTTCTCCAAAGAAGACATAGAGATAGCCAATATGAACATGAAAAGATGCTCAATATTGCTAATTATTGGAGAAATGCATATCAAAACTACAATGAGGTACCACCTCACACCAGTCAGAATGGCCATAATTAAAAAGTCTACAAATAATACATGTTGATGAGGGTGTGGAGGAAAGGGAAAGGGAACCCTCTTACACTGTTGGTGGGAATGTAAATTGGTGCAGTCACTATGGAAAACAGTAGGGAGGTTTCTTAAAAAAAAATAAAAATAGAGTTATCATATGATCTATCAATCTCACTCCTAGCCATATAGTCAGAGAAAACTCTAATTCAAAAAGATACCTGCACCGCAATGTTCATAGCAGCACTATTTACATTATCCAAGACATGGAAGCAACCTAAGTGTCCATCACATCAACAGATGAATGGACATTTAATGAACAGATGAATGGATAAAGAAGATCTAGTGTGTGTGTGTGTGTGTGTGTGTGTGTGTGTGTGTGTGTGTGTGTGTAATGGAATATTACTCAGCCATAAAAAAAGAATGAAATAATGCAATTTGCAGCAACATGGGTGGACCTAGAGATTATCACACTAAGCAAAGTAGCTCAGAAAGAGAAAGACAAATACTATATGATGTCATTTATATGTGGAATCTAAAACACTACACAAATCAACATAGCTATGAAACAGAAACAGACTCACAGACCTAGAGAACAGACTTGTGATTGCCAACGGGGAAGGGGGGTTGGGGAGGGAAGGATTGGGAGTTAGGGATTAGCAGATGCAAACTAATATATATAGGATGGATAAAAAATAAGGTCCTACTGTACAGCATAGGGAAATATATTCAATACCCTGTGATGAACCATAATTGGAAAAGAATATGAAGAATAATATATATGTATATATATGTATAACTAAGTCACTTTGCTGTACAACAGAAATTAAACAACATTGTAAATCAACTATACTTCAATAACTCTTTTAAAGGTGAATACAGATTTTTTGTGTACAGAGTAAGGAAAGGAAAGAACATGCAATTGGAGAGGAAAATTTGCAAGTGTAATGAGGCCAGGAGGAGCATGGCACACAGACAAATTCCAAAGGATCAAAATGCTCTGTTCATAGAGTTGTTAATGAAGGTTTGGAGGAGGAGATGAGACCAAACAGGTAAGGTAAACTGATGTCATTTTACCTTGATGCAATTAGGGGAAACTGAGGAATCATTATGTAGGAAAAGGTCTAATAACATTTTTCAACTTTAGGGTGGCGTTACTTAAATGCTAAATTGTGTCTAATTGGGAAAAGGGAAGATGGGTATAAGGAAATATTTGCATGTGTACAAACAAAATTTAAATGGCAACCATGTCGCATGTACTTTGTTATATTTAGTGGATGAACAGGTGAATGAAAAATACAGCTTTCCTCCTGTCATCAATGGAGTGGAACTCAAATAAATGAATAGGCAATTAAATTGTGGGTAGTGACAGGGTTCAGGACACACTACCCCAAAATACAGTACCCTGGTATATTGAGTATTTTAAGCTGAAGTAATTTGAGAAAGCAAAGTTTCTGGGAGGATTCTCTGACCTTCTTCCCTGAAGGAGGTGATAAGATGGCTCAAGTGAAATATTTATTTAGGTCTTCTGCCCATTTTTGGATTGGGTTGTTTGTTTTTTTGTTATTGAGCTGCATGAGCTGCTTGTAAATTTTGGAGATTTAACCTTTGTCAGTTGCTTCATTTGCAAATATTTTCTCCCATTCTGAGGGTTGTCTTTTGGTCTTGTTTATGCTTTCCTTTGCTGTGCAAAAGCTTTGAAGTTTCATTAGGTCCCATTTATTTTTGTTTTTATTTCCATTTCTCTAGGCGGTGGGTCAAAAAGGATCTTGCTGTGATTGATGTCATAGAGTGTTCTGCCTATGTTTTCCTCTAAGAGTTTGATAGCGTCTGGCCTTGCATTTAGGCCTTTAATCCATTTTGAGTTTATTTTTGTGTATGGTGTTAAGGAGTGTTCTAATTCCATACTTTTAAATGTAGCTGTCCAGTTTTCCCAGCACCACTTATTGAAGAGGCTGTCTTTACTCCACTGTATATTCTTGCCTCCTTTATCAAAGATAAGGTGACCATATGTGCATGGGTTTATCTCTGGGCTTTCTATCCTGTTCCATTGATCTATATTTCTGTTTTCATGCCAGTACCATACTGTCTTATCAGTTCTACAGTAAAGCTTTTTAGTATAGTCTGAAGTCAGGGAGCCTGATTCCTCCAGCTCCATTTTTCATTCTCAAGATTACTTTGGCTATTCAGGGTCTTTTGTGTTTCCACACAAATTGTGAAATTTTTTGTTCTAGTTCTGTGAAAAATGCCAGTGATTGTTTGATAGGGATTGAATTGAAGCTGTAGATTGCTTTGGGTAGTAGGGTCAATTTCACAATGTTGATTCTTCCAATCCAAGAACAAGAGTCAGTTTTATGGTACCTTGCTTTTGAATTAAGTGTTAATTTGAAATTCTTATTTCTGAACCATCTGCAGGATATCGGATAGTGGGAAACCAGAGACTATGTGGCCACTGTCCCAAAGCTTAAAGGGCAGGGGCTGTGGTCTCTCCATCTATTTGTATCATCTTTAATTTCTTTCATCAGTGTCTTATAATTTTCTGCATACAGGTCTTTTGTCTCCTTAGGTAGGTTTATTCCTAGATATTTTATTCTTTTTGTTGCAATGGTAAATGGAAGTGTTTTCTTAACACATGAAAGAATACTCAACATCATTAATCATTAGAGAAATGCAAATCAAAACTACAATGAGATATCATCTCACACCAGTCAGAATGGTCATCATCAAAAAATCTAGAAACAGTAAATGCTGGAGAGGGTGTGGAGAAAAGCAAACACTCCTGCACTGTTGGTGGGAATGTAAATTGATACAGCCACTATGGAGAACAGTATGGAGGTTCCTTAAAAAACTACAAATAGAACTACCATACAACCCAGCAATCGCACTACTGGGCATATACCCTGAGGAAACCATAATTCAAAAAGAGTCATGTACCAAAATGTTCATTGCAGCTCTATTTACAAGAGCCAGGACATGGAAGCAACCTAAGTGTCCATTATCAGATGAATGGATAAAGAAGATGTGGCCCATATATACAATGGAATATTACTCAGCTATAAAAAGAAACGAAATTAAGATATTTGTAGTGAGGTGGATGAACCTAGAGTCTGTCATACAGAGTGAAGTAAGTCAGAAAGAGAAAAACAAATACCATATGCTAACACATATGTATGGAATCTAAGAAAAAAAAAAAAAAGGTCATGAAGAGCCTAGGGGTAAGACGGGAATAAAGACACAGGCCTACTACAGAATGGACTTGAGGATATGGGGAGGGGGAAGGGTAAGCTGTGACAAAGTGAGAGAGTGGCATGGACATATTTACACTACCAAATGTAAAATAGATAGCTAGTGGGAAGCAGCCGCATAGCACAGGGAGATCAGGTCTGTGCTTTGTGACCACCTAGAGGGGTGGGATAGGGAGGGTGGGAGGGAGGGAGACACAAGAAGGAAGAGATATGGGAACATATGTATATGTATAACTGATTCACTTTGTTATAAAGCAGAAACTAACATGCCATTGTAAAGCAATTATAATCCAATAAAGATGTTTAAAAAAATAATGAAAAATTAAAAAAAAGAAGGGTCAAGTGAGAGGTTCCCTCCCCACACTTGGAGGAAAGGAACATTCTTATCTCTGAAGAAGGAGGAACACCAAGCGGAATGAATAGGCCTTGATAAATTTCCAATTGTTTACTACACTTAGCTCATATCCTTTTGTCCTATCACATTTTCCCATGATTTTCCATTCTTCATCAAACCACCTGTAAAAACACTCAGGTTTAACCATTTCTATGCATCCTCATTTCCTTATGAAGGCTCCTGTATCATGTAAAACAAATTAATTTGTATACTTTTGTCTTGTTAATCAGTCTTTTGTTACAGAGACCCTGCTGAGAAACTAGCAGGGTAGAAGGAAAAAGATTTTTTTCCCTTCTCTTCAGTAGGAATGCTGTGATTTGGATTGTGCACAGCACTGGAGGATTTCAAAGGGTGTATGGGCATGCAGTCTAGACTTAAGTGGTATGGGAAGGCTTCCTAGAGGAAGAGACATATGACAAGAGACATAAAGGATAATTAGTAGAAACTTAAGGAAAGTAGAACAGGGAAGACAAAAATGGGATTCCTGTTCAAGGTAGGTACCAGGCTATAAAAAATGACAAAATATTTGAGGTACTGTAGGTAGAGCATATTTCATCTACCTGACAAGTTGAATACATATGCTGGGGCTAGATTTTGAGAATGACACTCCAATTAATTGATTTTATGTTGTTTTTTTCTTATGCATTCATTAGCTACATTTGGCATCTTCCTAGTAGGAATGCCACTGGTGTGAATGTAAATTGAAATATTTTGGTTTCTTGGTGTCTCAAATGTTGTTAAAGCAAACCCTTGGTTTTAGAGAAAGAGTCTGTGCAAACAAAGAGGTAGAGGGTTTGACAGAGGAAACAAAAATCCTAAGGGTCAAGGGAGAGGTCACAAGGAATTATGGTCTATAGCTTGCACCATTCTCTTCATTCACTTAGACTTTCCTGTGCAGGATCCCAACTTAGTTCGTGAATATCCCATGTACTACAAGTTACTTCAGTGCCTTCATCATTTCAGAAATGGAAACTTCACTTGGTTTATAGGATTCAGGGTTGCAGTGCCATCTGGCAGCAATAAAATTAGAGGCCAAAGTCAGCCTCATTGAAAAGCTCACAGAGGGTTATCAGTAGCTGCTGGGGATAATGCTGAGTCATGGTGGAAGGCATAAAGTCTCAGAATGCTGAAAGAAGGAAAAGTCAAAACAAGGAAAAGATGGGCACAAGAACCAAAAATAATTGTGTTCATTTGAGCAAGAATCTTTCTTCTTTTTAATTTTTATTTTAAAATTGAAGAAAAAACACAATTCAGAATTAATCACAGTAAAAAATTCAGGGAAGCCTGGCTCCATATCCATTTATTAATGCCACTTTCTATAGTTAACTGTTGTTAACATTATTGTGAACCCTATTAGGCTGACTGATTTCATTTACAAACATGGGCATACAGGAGCGTGCTTCCATAGTTCATATTTTATTATAAAACCTGTGCAGTTGTGTTTGTTCTGTGTTAAATTCATCCTTCCATAAGTGTGTGTATGTATGCATGTCATTTTCCACAAAAGTTGCAAGATGGTTCATAAGATGAATGTAATTTCATAGCCTAAATCCTTGGTAGATTGTTTTTAAAAAAGTTTTCCAACCTGACTGAGAAAAAAAAAATGACTTTATTTTCACCTTGCTGGAGGTTCTCTAAGTGAATTATATTCTCATGACTGTTTTTCTTCTTTTGCTAATTTTTCATTGGAAGGGGTCTAGTTACTAAATTTGAATTCTATTCTTTCTAACAACTGAAGTTTTGTTAGCATTTTATTTTTCCAGGCTTTTCTCTATCCACTTTTTCTCTATAGCTCTTTGAAAACTTTGTAATAGAGTCCAAATTTCCTATCATGCTTGAAAAGGTACTCTTAAGTCTGAAGTTAAGATACTTTCTTTGTATTGAAATTGTAACATTTGATTTAACTTTGCCATTTTATGCTCTTAGAAATGTCTTGAGTATTTTCCCCCAAGCCAACCGATTAGGTTTATTACGCTGAGATTTAGTTAAGATTTTAATTGAAATCTGTTCATTTTAAGCCAATTTGCACAGCATCTGAAAACTTAAAAGAGGACAAAACCTTCTTGAAGTCTGTGCTTTTCTTTCAGTATGTTGGTACATAATAAGTTTTAATTTATAATGCTTTTTTGGAAGAGTCAATTGTATGGTACCTCGCTTTTGAATTAAGTGTTAATTTGAAATTCTTATTTCTGAACCATCTGCAGGATATCGGATAGTGGGAAACCAGAGACTATGTGGCCACTGTCCCAAAACCTAAAGGTCAGGGGCTGTGGTCTCCGTTCCATCAACGATCCCGCCTGGCACTGTTGCCAGCAAGAAAAGCACAACTTGTCTGCAAGCTGGGTCATTCAGCACCTGAGAAGGTCCAGGGACTGGCCAGGAGGACTGCGTCCTGCAAGGTACCATCCCGGGAACAAACTCGAGCTGGGGGGCAGAGCCAGGTGAGACATCCCTCAGCCTCCCAGCCTCTGTCTTCCAAGCTTCTGTAGGATCCTTCAGTTTGGGGAATTTCCATCAGTGATCACCAATAGTGCTCGCCTAACTCCCCTACTGGTTCTCTCCTGGGAGGAAGGAGGGGGGGAATTCTTGTGTTGTGAATTTAGAATTTTAGCATATAATCAGTCTTTACTTAGAAAAATAAAGTGCTATTTTTATATCCATATACTTTTATTTTATAATTATGGTCTGTAAAAAGTCGCTTATAAACTTATTTGTAATATTGTTTTCATTTCTCTTTTATCTAATTTAACTGGTTTACATTTTCAATGGGAATACCACTTTAACAAAGCTAAATTTTAGGTTTTGTCTTGCATTCTTGGGTATTTCCTTTTTAAAAAATTCCATAAACTAACTCAAGAACATTTGCCTGGATGGGAAAAAATTTCAGCTGAGTTTCAAGATTTATGTGAAAAATGTGAATTTTGATAATTAAAAATGTTCTTTGACATGTTTTGTGTGTTTTGTCAACTTTTGAAATAAATAAGTCAGAGTTCTTTCCAAAGTAACTACTGATCTTCGTTTATCTTCACCCCTACTGTATGCATCACCACTCCCTTTCCTTCCTCTCACCAGCTTGCAGTGGAGCACATTTTGCTGCCTCAACATCATTGCCCAATGGACCCGTTTCTCCACTGCTGTTCTCCTTCCAGCTTCATTGCATTTTACAAAAATATGGCAGAAACTTTAATATGTCGCATTCCACTACATAAATAAGTCAATACTTCAAACTACTACAAAAATTATGAATTCCTTATTTCCTTAATGTTAATTATTTGGAGGATGACCTTAAAATTTTTTTAAGTAATGATTGAAAACATTAGGACTACTGGAAAATTAAGGGGGAGGCAAGGAAAAATTACAATGCAGTAAAACTACTAGTGTCATAGTTAGGAATGATCTTCAAATATTTCCAGTCCTTTTTTTTTTTTAATAATCAGAGACATGTTGGCTGTATGTATGTATTTTTTTCACCATGTAGACTTTATTTTAAGGAGTGCTAATGTTACAAATTGAAAGAATAACCAATTCAAAAATTAGGAAATGAAAGTCCACCTCAGCCTTCTAAGTTGTACAGGTAAACCTTGCATCATCTGAATTTTGGTTTCCTTCTGCTCAGATCTACACTTATGAGATGCCCTCATTGAATGTTTCTATGTATGCTTCATTGTATACATGTGTATTATACAGTTCATTCAGTGGCAACAGTGTTAAATTATCTGGTAGCAGAATGTATTTGTTCAGGAATATGCCAAGTTTGAATATAACTAAAGAGAGGAAAATTTCCTTATATGTTGCCTTTCTTTGTTGGGGGGGTGTCAATGATTCAATTCCTTCTGAATCAAACACTTCTTAAAGGGGCATATGTTTTACAGTGGTGTTATGCTGTATTAATTCTTTAAAACTTGTATTTTTGGACCCTTCTGAGGGGAAATTACTCATTACTTGATGAACTTAAGTAATTAGTAATTCTGAAAAAAAAAATTTTCTGGCCAACGTAGCCTGCTTAGAAAACTAAAACCATTAGAAATGTTTCACTCGAAGATACGCGCTTACTAAGCCCTTCCCGTGCCAGTCTTTACCAGCAAGACCAACCAGCACCGCAGCCCAGAGGAAATACGTTATTACCCGGCGCGGCTGGCTTGCCCGCGGGGCACTCTGGGAAGGTAACGTACCTAATGGAGTGAGGGGTGACCGCGGGGGTGTGTCTTGTCTGTGTCTGCACGGTGTGGCGTGGGATGTCGCTGCGGTAGGTGTCGCTGCACTTCTCTGTCTTCATTTCCACTGCCCAGGGAAACCAACACGTTTCATAATTGGGTTTTTTGTTCCTTCGTTATTATGTTCAGGATTTAGTTTTTTAAAACATGGATTCGCACCTACACACTTAGAAATGTACCCTAGGGCTTCCCTGGTGGCGCAGCGGTTGGGAGTCCGCCTGCCGATTCAGGGGACACAGGTTCGTGCCCCGGTCCGGGAAGAACCCACATGCCGCGCAGCGGCTGGCCCCGTCCGGAGCCTGTGCTCCGCAACGGGAGAGGCCACAGCAGTGAGAGGCCCGTGTACCGCAAAAAAAAAAAAAAAAAAAAGGAAATGTACCCTATGTAATACAGATTTTAAAAGACCTCATTTCCCCTTTTTATCTCTTATTTTCTTCCTTTAGTTTTGACATTACAAAATGTGGTTTAAAGAGAGCTTTGGATTTTATACAGAACGATATGAAAATATTTTGCATTGATTCTATGGCTATAGAAATCATCTGTGGGCAAATATGTATGCTTTCCTTTTAAAATATTATTTTGTGCTGTTTTTAATATATGAAAAAATGTTTTAAATGTATTTCGGTAAACTTGATGGTTGAGTTCATTCTTTTGTTTTTTTTATTTTAATGAGACTCCTTTTATTTAAAAGAAAATGAAGTATTCAGAGTTTTCTTCTGATCCTACCAGTCACTTTTCTAAGGAAGTATTCCTGCATACATACAGCAGAGACAAGGGCTTCTTAAAGATAATTGCCACAGTATCATTTGCTTTACCTTTAAAGCTCATACAGGTTTTGCAGATCAGTATATAGTTTGTTTCACTTTCCTGTGTGTGTGTGTGTGTGTGTGTGTGTGTGTGTGTGTGACAGAGAGAGAGAGAGAGAGAGAGAGAGAGAGAGAATGGAGGAAATTGAACTTCTATAGTTTCCTCCTATCTGTATCTCCCCTTTCCAATGAACACAAAGCACATTTTTACATAATTTCAGATTTATACACTTGTATTTTGAATTAACTGATAGATTTTCTCTTTGTAATTCTCAACTTCAGTAAAATGAAGCTGAATTTCCTCTGGATGTTTTGCTGCCCCTTTTTCCAGTCATGGGTGGTACTTTCTCTTATGTAAGTAGAAATCTTACATATCTCTGGCCTCTCGCTGATTACCCTCCACTTCCATGCACACCCTGTCTAGTCCACCACCTCCTCTGTTTGTTATGGATGCTTAGAAAACTTTTCTTAATCTTAGAAACATTTTTCATATTGCTAAAGCAATCATCATTTCACTTGAAATTTAATCACACTGTTTAGCCCTTTCCTCATTTTTAGATATTTGCTTTTTTTCTGCAGTTCTGCTTGAGTCTTCTGTATCTCTGGCAAGGCAGTGAGTTCCCCACTTGAGTGTGCATCAGCATCAACTGAGAGCTTGTTAAAACAGAGTGCAAACCCCCACCCAGGTTTTTCTAATTCACTTGGTCTGGTTTGGGGCCTGAGGATTCATATTTCTAACAAGTGCCAGGGTTGATCTGAGGACCACACTTTGAGAGAATAGTTCAAACAGTGGGACTGGGGTTCACTAACGGGGTGGAGAAAATCACTAAAGTGCACCAAGTCTGAGAGTGCAGAGCTGAAGCCCAGTTTAATATTGGACTCAGCATGTAAGCCAGTTTCTTTTTGCTTGTCCTTGTATTTTGAAGAAACTTTGTGCTTAACATACCTCCCAGTATTACTGTTATGACAACACATGTGTGAAAATGTACTTTATTTTTAATTTTGTATAGGTGTTCTGCCTTTACAAATATCAGTGTCTACCCCTAGAAGACCCAAATATCTCAATTTTTGTGGTTGAGTAGTGTAATATCCTGTAAATATATCCTAAGCAGGTTTGTTTTCAGCACTAATGGAAAACACCAGTGTCAGTTTTGTTGTCAGCAGTTGTATGTTTGCTGAGTATTTATGACCTGAAATAATATATTTCTTCTTAGAAAACATTTTTTTTACATAAAGATGCCTTTTTTAAACAAAAGAATAAATTATGGCATTTCTGTTGAAAAAAATGAGTATGCTTTACATACTCAAACTTTCTTAAGGCAAAGGGGGGAGGGGTTTTAGTCATAAACTCAATTCTGGAGGCAAAGGAGTTGTTCAAGATCCCCCAGCAGTTTAGTTAAAATTAGGAGTCTATCTAATCTGTCTCCCTGGCAAGTAAGCCCTTAAGCAATATGCTAGACCTTTGTTACGCAAAGTGAGGTTTGTGAACCAGCAGCATTGGCATCACCTGGGATCTTGTTAGGAATGCAGATCTCAGCTCCCACCCCAGGCTTACTGAATCACAACTCACAGGGTAACAAGCTCTCTGGTGAATCCTATGCTCACCAGACTTAAACTGCCTCCCAAATCTCAAGTCCCAGAAGCAGAGTTAAGCCCAGAGAGCATTTGGATGGCTAATGCTTTGTAGTTATGTTCTAAGTCAGCTGCTGTTTAAGATTTGGTTTGGAAAGTTACCCAGGTGTGGGACCCTTTCAAACTGACAGGGGTGTAAAGCCCTAGAGGTATAGTATCTTCTCTTTCTACCTCAGGACACCTTCCAACTGACAGGGCAGAGACATCCCATAATTTGCCTGGTGGGGACACTCACAAATTCTGGGAGTGGTGTAAATCCAAAGACGGTTACGATATCCCAACTGTGCAAGGCTCTTCTGACAGGATCACCTTCATGCATGACTGGTTCTGACCCAAAGCCGATGGAACCGGAACTAGCACTGCAAGTTGTATTTGTGAAGGATTCTGAAGCACCCAGGTTTAAGAAAATTGACATCAAGCAGGTGAACCGAGTTTGACCTGAGGCTTACTCAGGAATCAGTAAGGAAACAGGTGCATGCTTTAATATGCTTGAAAAACACATGTCCTGAAGGAGTTGTAGACCCTCCCGGAGAATGTTGCTGCAGAATAAGCTGGGAATCATTTTCTGTTTGCACTCAAGAAGAGACTTCCTTCTGTTAGTCTAAGGAGAGCCCGACTGATTATTCAGGTAAGCAACAGTGATGCAGAATCCTAAAGCATGGGGTTTAATTGTAATACAGATGACGTGCAGGATCAGTTTTTCCAAGTCATCCTGTAGTTAAGGGACTCCAGCCAGAGAGATGAGCAGAACTCCTAGGGAAGTGAGTAGCCCAGGGCTTGGTAAAAGACATGTATGTTCAGCCCTGGGCCTGTGATCATGTCAGAACTCAGAACCTGCTTCCATTTTCTGGTCAAGCGACCAAGGCTGATAAGAAGGTGGGCACAGCCATCCAGACCAACTCACAGTGGTCCTCCTTGGCACATTAAAACTGTTGTACTTTTGAGCAGAACCTAGGATTATTGGGGTTTGAGTACAACAGAGGATGTGAATGGAACCAGTACCAGCCAACATCTATTGAGTACTTGCTCTATATTGGTCACTTGTTCTTGCTCTCCATGGAATATTCCATTTTACAGATGATAAAAATGTCATACAGGGAATTCCCTGGCGGTCCAGTGGTTGGGACTCCATGCTTCCACTGCAGGGGGCCTGGGTTCAATCCCTGGTTGGGGAACTAAGATCCCACAAGCAGCACAGTGCGGCCAAAAAAAAAAAAAGTCATACAGAGAGGCTAAGTGCCTTATTCAGGCCTACACGCAAGTGAAGAAATAGAAGATGCATGGCTCTCCTAAAACTACTGGGTATCCCTTCCCAATCTTGACCTCCTCTTCCAACAGAGATAAATCCTCCATGCTGTTCTTTATAATTTTATCCCTTGTGATTACATATTTAAGCTATAGGAATACAGTTGATATAGTTTTGCCTGCTCTTAACTGTATATATTTTGTCTTTTTTCACTTAATATTATGTTTTCAGTATTCATCCATTTACTTGTAACTACAGTTGTTCATTTTCATCTCCAGATAGTATTCTGTCATTATCCATCTGTATCTATCACCACTATATCTATATCTCATACCACTATATATAGATAGATGTGTATATATACATATATACTTATGAATATTTGTGTGTACATAGTAATGTTAAATATATGTATATATGTATGAATGATACCATTATATCTATATCCCACAGTAGATGTGCCCCTTCTATACCTGACTATTGTTTAGGTCACATGAAGTCTGCAGTTTTCACCAACACTGCTGCCATGAATATCTAAGTATGTGTATCCTTAGACCCTAGCACTTAAATGTAAGAGTAGACCAGACACGTTCACTTAGCAATGTGAAAACTGACAAATGATGATTGTTAATAGATACCTATATGTCCAGCAGGAGGTTTTGGTGAGGATTGAGGCCTCTGGTTTAGTTATGGTGATTTTCTGGCTACTTAAATACAAATTCCATTAGTTCCATCTATCTCTTTATTAGACTGTGAAAACAATAATGGCAAAATCCATATGATTATTTTCTTTGTTGACTTAAACAGGATTGTGTGTGTGAAATACTGAAGTTATTCAGGATTGAGGCAGGAAAAGCTAAAATTTCGACCTCTTTTTTCTTTTCATCTATGCCTCCAAGCATATGGTACACATGTTAGTTATTTGTCTATAAAGGGCTCTTGGGGGAAAGACAGTTTCCAGTGTTTTATGTAAATCACAGAAGAAGTATCTGTATGCCTATAGATTTTGTAATTCTTCGATTCTCAAAATTAGCATTGCTAGCTCCCCTTGTGTACCTTCCACACTCTACTGGCTGCACACCCCCTTTCCTCTGCTACCATTTCTGCAAATGTACTCTATGAAGCTTTCAATATTGTACTCTTGGAGTCTTCCTTTCTGTATTAATTTTTCCAAATCATTTAGAAGGACGTTTGATAGAGGAGTGGGGCTAGAAACTGTAATCCATGTGAAAGTAATGGTGCCTCAGCATGATAAACCAAATGTGGCAAAATATTTAAAATTAGTGAATCTGGGTAAAGAGTAAATGAGAATTCTTTTTAATATTCTTGCAATTTCCATGTGTTTAAGATTGTTTCAGAATGAAAGTAAAATAATAACATGGGTATACCCATTTGTTTAAAATTTAAAAAGATAAAATTTATGTAAACTTATATATGGGTAGAATTCCTCCAGGAGTATACACAGACACTGTTAACACAGGTGTTGATGTAAGTCTTGGTGTGGCAGTCTGGTAAAGGAACAGGGATCTAAGTATCATTCAAACTAACATAATTCTGAAAGAAGGGGCTATTCATAATCATTCCAGGATAACGGTTGTAAACTGAGCCTTTACGAGGCAGATAGAGATATATGGTCAACAGAGGTTAAAAGCAGACTTATCACTGTATGTCGTTTTGTGCATTTGATTTTTTAAAAAAATATTTATTTATTTACTTTGACTGTAATGGGTCTTGTTGCGGCATGCGGACTTCTTAGTTGCTCATGCATGAGGGATCTAGTTCCCCAACCAGGGATTGAACCTGGGCCCCCTGCATTGGGAGCATGGAGTCTTACCCACTGGACCACCAGGGAAGTCTCACATTTGATCTTTTTAAACTATGTGAACATATTAACTATTCAAATACATAAAAATAACATAATTAGATAAGGAACCACTTAAATATTCATAAAAATAATAAGCATCAGGAACTGGCAGAATTATTGGAATATCCTTAGAGTTAAGAGAATTAGGTAGATCTGTTCTATGAGTACTCAAAAAGTGTAAATCTAAATATCTATACTTGTTTCAGAACCTAACATTTTCTCACAATAGAAAAACTTTTTATACAAATACTTTTATACTTACATAACTAATACATACATATTCTATGTATTTAAAATTTTTTAAACAAATGGGTGTAAGTGCTCACTTGGGCAACACATGTATTAAATACATGGGTATACTCTAACCGTACTATTTTTATTTTACTTTTATTTGGAAACAACCTTAAAATTATAGAAATTACAAGAATATTATTAAGAACTCTAACTTACCCTTTACCCAGATTCACTAATTTTAAATATTTTGCCACATTTTGTTTGTCATGTCCCTCTTTCCCACTATGTGTAAACTTTTTTGTTTGTTCTGGCCAATTTGAGAGACTGTTGCAGACATCATGCCACGTATGCATATATACTTCCTAAGAACAGGGATGTACATTTAGATACCCACAGTACAGTTATTAATTCAGGAACTTTAACATTTATGCAATTCTTTTATCTAATCTGCAGTCTATATTCCAGTTCCTTCAGCTATCCCAATAATTTTCTTTATAGCATTTTTTTTTTCTGATACAAATCTAGTTCAGGACTATAGATCCAATCAAGCTGCCATGGCTTTTTAAGATTATCTTTAATCTGGAATGGTTCCTTAGCCTTCTTTGATTTTCATGTGGTTATTATTTTTGAAGCATACAAGCCAGGTATTTTATAGAATGCCCTCTGTGTAGGTCTGTCTGAAATGTCTTCAAGACTGTGTCATCTTAGCAAAGAAATATGCCAAGGAATCTTTGAAGGAAGAAATGAATCAGATGATGATAACATGTAACAGTTATTTCATTTACTTCTATTTTAAATTTCTAATACAGTTCCATGTAACTGTTTAGCCCTTTGGATTATTACATACCCACTGACTAATTTTCATTAAATTTTTGCCTTGTAATGATTAAAAAAAAAAAGTTGCCAAGCTTTATTTAGGTTGCAATCATGATGCCTTTTTGGTTTGCAAGAAACAATTTTTTACTATCATAGTCCAAAATGATGTTTTATAACTACATCATTCCTTCAGTATTTTGTAGTTGACATTCTATAAGAAAGGACTTTTCTCCCCCATCCTCCCATCTTGCCCCCCACTCATTTCTTACAATGTGGAAAGGTATTTAGAAGCTAAAGTCTCAGTGCTACTAATAGATTATTGCTTTTAGGTCCTTTCAGATATATAGACATAGCTATGTATATAACTATAACTATATATAGTATATATAACTATATGTAGTTGTATATAAGTATATATAGACATATAAAACTCTGTATGGGGTTGTGTATTTTTTTCAAGTATTTATAATGTGTTCAATCCCAATTCAGTCACACAGGATTTTTCCTTGCCTTCTTCCATTCCCTATTTGTATCACTTCCTTCCACATTGACAACCCTCTCTCCCAAAGTTGTCTTCTCTCCTCCTCTTTCTCCCCTTCCTTTCCTCTTCTCCATTCCCCTTCCCTCCCATTGGTTGTCAGGCTGGACAATGCAGGCATCAAAGATTTAATATCAAACTTTAGAAAATGTCACAGAAAATGAAAACAGGCTTCTGGAAAGTGAGAAGGGCTTGATCCAAGAGGAAGAGGAATAATTGTAGGCACTCAGAGCCTCGAGTGACCTTGGCTCAGGGGCAGCTGCAGGGACCCTGTACCACCCTCGTATTTGTCTGAGCCTTGCGTGGCAGAAGAAGCCTCAGACCCTGGGCTGAGTCCCAGCCAACCTTCCTTGATGCTGCCACACAGTTTCCTATGAAAGTCATATTGACATTTTCTTCCAAGCTATGTCCAACATTTCTTTTTCTGTTGGATAGTGAACACGAGGTCTGGGTTCAAGCAGTGATTCTTCTGTCAGTATCAGACTCTGCAACAGGAGAAAAATCATATTTTTCAAGTAAAGTTAAGTAAACAAATTTCAAGTTTGCCTAAAGAAGAGAATGAAAAACCTACTTCTTTAAGATTGAACTTTGGGGTTCTGAGTAAGGAGGTCTCTGAGTAAATGTTGAATAGGTGATTTATTGGTTTTTAAAGTTTCCTTGGTGGAATGGACAATTATATTGCTTTATGAAAGAGAGGGAAGGATATTTTATGCATAAATATTTTTCTTTTATGGTGCCCATGTCCTTAGTTTAAATTCTTAGAAGATAGATTACTATCTTCATAAATCTATGAATCTATGTCCTGTTATAGCTATACATTATTGGAACTGAGTTTTAACAATTTTAAAAGCTGTTTTGTAATTGAAAGTACATTGCTACAAGCTAATTTTTTAAAATGTATTTTTAGTTATTTTAATTACAATTGCATAGTCTTTGATTACCAGGAACTTCACAATTAGTTTTGCTTCCACTTTTTTGCTTAGTTTTTAAATTAATTAATTAATTTATCTGTCTGTCTATCTATTGGCTGTGCCACGTGGCTTGTGGGATCTTAGTTCCCCGACTGGGGATTGAACCCAGGCCCCTGTGGTGAAAGCACTGAGTCCTAACCACTGGACTGCCAGGGAATTCTCTGTTTTTGTTTTTAAATTAAAGTGTTTTATTTACAGAAAAGTCACAGAAGAGGATTACAGAAAAGTCCAGAAAAGGATTAATACAATTTTATGAACACAATTTTGTTGGTAATAATTAACAGAATCAAGAGTAGTTTAATATATAATATCATTTGGTATATAATACACATTAAAATAGTTTTCGTTTTATGAAAGTTTATAAGTTTATCCATTAGTTTTCATGCTAACTCTATCCATTAGTATTTTATATTCCTTTTTTTAAACAAATCTAAAACTAAGGCAGTATACATGAAACAGATTTGATAAATATTTTAAAATCTTGCTATCTTCTGTATCAGATACTACTTTAATTTTAGAACCATCTTCAAATAAAATAGTCTGTCCATTATAATTCCTAAATGAATGAGTTAAGCATCAAATGGACATCAAAATACGTAAAAAAACTGTCATAAAATTTTAATGGAAAATATTGCATTAGCAATATCATAAATTAACAAAGAATTTTTAAAGAGTATTGCATGAAGTAAGGTACATTAAATGTTTTTTAATGATTAGGTCTAGAATAGTTTTTACTTGCGTTCTTTTTTTTTTTTTTTACTTGCATTCTTGTTCATATAGTTTAAAACACTAAAGCACTGACTTGAATGAAAGAGGACTATATTAAAATGAATAAGATTGCAGCATATGCCATTTTAAGAATAAAAGAAAGATAGACTAAGTGCTTTGATTTTATGTTCTCCATTCAAGTAGTCTTCAGTGTTTCTGTTATCTTTGAATAACAAAAAGGATTCTTTAAGTACTGTGTGGGAAAAAAAGACCACCTTTTTACTCATAGAAGAATTCTAATCTTATTTGGATTGAATCTTCTAGATGTCTCAAGGCAATTCCTTTAAGTAATAGCAGTTCATTATAAGGTGGCCAAAAGTAATCACTAATTTTGACATATGGATCATGTGGGACATCAAAAAATCTATTTATATGAATCTCTAACATTTCATGTAATGCTATCAGTTACGCAGTTGATTTTTTAATGTTTTTCTTTTTTCCTCTATATTTTTGTTATCATTTAAAAATTTCTTTTTAATTAATATATTTTCAAAAAAATTTTTGAAGTGTATTTGCTGTATAAAGCTGTATGTTACAGGTGTACAATATAGTGATGCACAGTTTTTAAATGTTATGCCTTATTTATGGTTATAAAATATTGGCTATATTCCCTGTGTTGTGCAATATATCCTTGTAGCTTATTTTATCAATAATAGTTTGTGCCTCTTAATCTGATACCCCTATATTGCCCCTCTGCCCTTCATTCTCCCCACTGGTAACCACTAGTTTGTTCTCTATAGCTGTGAGTCTGCTGCTTTTTTTGTTGTTGTTATATTCACTAACTTATTGTATTTTTAGGTTCCACATGTAAGTGATATCATACAGTATTTGTCTTTCTCTGACTAATTTCACTTATCATAATACCTTCCAAGTCTATCCATGTTGCTGCAAATGGCAAATTTTTGTTCTTGTCCATGTATATATGGAGCAAAATATATGTTCCATATATACATAAAATGGAATGTTACTCAGCCTCTTTATCCATTCATTTGTTGATGGACACTTAGGTTGCTTCTATATCTTGACTGTTTTAAGTAATGCTGCTATGAACATTGCGGTGCATGTATCTTTTTTAATTAGTGTTTTTTTTTTTATGGATATATACCCTGGAGTGGAATTGCTGGGACATATGTTAGCACTATTTTTAGTTTTTTTTGAGAAACCTCCAAACTGTTTTTCACAGTGGCTGTACCAATTTACATTCATACTGGCATTGTATGAGGGTTCTCTTTTTCAAGTCCTGGCTAACATTTATTATTTGTGGGTTTTTTGTTTTTTGTTTTTTTTTGTATTTTGGCTGCACCACATGGCATGCAGGATGGTTCCCCAACAAGGGATTGAACCCAGACCTCTGCAGTGAAAGTGCCAAATCGTAACCACTAGCCCACCAGGGAACTCCCTTATTTGTGCTATTTTTGATGATAGCCATTCTGACAGATATGAGGTGATACCTCATTGTGCTTTTGACTTGTATTTCCCTAATGATTAGCCACGTTGAGTATCTTTTCACGTGCCTGTTGGCCATCTGTATGTCCTCTTTGGAAAAATGTCTATTCAGGTCTTCTGCCCATTTTTTAATCAGAAGGAGAAATTAAGGAAGCAATCCCATTTACCATCACATCAAAAAGAATAAAATACCTAAAAATAAGCCTACCTAAGGGATCAAAATACCTGTACTTGGAAAACTATAAGACACTGATGAAAGAAATTGAAGACAACACAAACAGATGGAAAGATATACTGTGTGATTGGAGTGGAAGAATCAATATTGTTAAAATGACCATATTACCCAAGGAAATCTACAGATTCAATGAAATCTCTATCAAAATACCATGGGTGGGACTTCCCTGGTGGTCCAGCAGTTAAGACTCCATGCTTTCAATGAAGGGGGCCCAGGTTCGATCCCTGGTCAGGGAACTAGATCCCACATGCCACAATTAAGGGCCTGCATGCTGCAACTAAAATGATCCTGCATGCCACAACTAAGAATCCAGCACGCCACAGTGAAGATTCTTGCTGCTGCAACTAAGGCCTGGCATAGCCAAATAAATAAATTAATAACTATTTTTTAAAAAATGCCGTGGGGGCTTCCCTGGTGGTGCAGTGGTTGAGAGTCCGCCTGCTGTTGCAGGGGACACGGGTTTGTGTCCCTGTCCAGGAAGATCCCACATGCCGTGGAGCAGCTGGGCCTGTGAGCCATGGCCGCTGAGCCTGAGCATCCAGAGCCTATGCTCCACAACGGGAGAGGCCACAAAGGTGAGAGGCCCATGTACCGCAAAAAAAAAAAAAAAAAAGTCATGGATATTTTTCACAGAACTAGAACAAATAATTTTAAAATTTATATGGAAATGAAAAAGGCCCCAAATAGCCAAAACAATCTTGAGAAAGGACACTTTTGGAAGAATCAGGCTCCCTGACTTCAGGCTATACACAAAGCTACGGTAATCAAAATGGTATGGTACTGGCATAATAACAGACACACAGGTCAATGGAACAGAATAGAAAGCCCAGAACTAAACCCAGGTGCTTATGCTCAATTAATCTACAACAAAGGAGGCAAGAATAGACAATGTTTTTCTTTTTCAATTTTCTATCAGTTACAGGAAAATGGTCTTCTCAAAACTCACCCAAGGTAATCAAGAGTTTCTCCTTAAATTCTTTATTTTAAACATCTTTATTGAAGTATAATTGCTTTACAATGTTGTGTTAGTTGCTGCTGTATAATAAAGTGAATCAGCTATATATACACATATATCCCCATATCCTCTCCCTCTTGTGTCTCCCTCCCACCCTTCCTATCCCACCCCTCTAAGTGGTCACAAAGCACTGAGCTGATCTCCCTCTGCTATGCGGCTGCTTCCCACTAGCTATCTGTTTTACATTTGGTAGTGTATATATGTCAATGTTACTCTCTCACTTCATCCCAGCTTACCGTTCCCCCTTCCCGTGTCCTCAAGTCCATTCTCTACGTCTGCATCTTTATTCCTGTCCTGCCCCTAGGTTCATCAGAACCTTTGTTTTTTTAAAGATTCTATATGTATGTGTTAGCATACGGTATCTTTTTTCTCTTTCTGACTTACTTCACTCTGTATGACAGACTCTAGGTCCATCCACCTCACTACAAATATCTCAATTTCATTTCTTTTTATGGCTGAGTAATATTCCATTGTATATATGTGCCACATCTTCTTTACCCATTCATCTGTCAATGGACACTTAGGTTGCTTCCATGTCCTGGCTACTGTAAATAGCGCTGCAGTGAAAATTGTGATACATGACTCATTTTGAATTATGGTTTTCTCAGGGTATATGCCCAGTAGTGGGATTGCTGGGTCATATGATAGTTCTATTTTTAGTTTTTTAAGGAACCTCCATACTGTTCTCCACAGCGGCTCTATCAATTTACATTCCAACCAACAGTGCGAGAGGGTTCCCTTTTCTCCACACCCTTAATTCTTTTATATTAAGCATTTTTGTTTTCAGCTTATTAAATGTTCTCAATTCAGAAAAAAATGTCACTATGTGATGTTTCATTGTTTACTATATTAAGAGATTCCAGTATCTGTTGCTGTTCAGCCAGCCACTATTTTTTCTTTATCTTTTCATTCTTTGACATTACCATTCTAGACAGTACCATTTGTAGATCATGTCTTAATTTTTGGAACTCTTCTTTTCCTAATGTTACCAGAACATCTTCATTCAGTGGGATTAATTTAGGAGTTTCTTTCTGCCATTGACTAATTCCAGTGGTGGTTAAACATTTCACTGACATAATTAATGATAACTGAGCATTTGAATCAGTGAATGTCTCAGTTCCAGCAAGCAATGTTTTATTCTGACATTCTTCCACATCATTTCATATTTCTTCACCTTCTTTGGTAAGTTCTTCTTCAGCATCTCTAGTGTCTTCCACATCTGCAGTACACTCTGTATCTTGCTGATTGAGTGACTCATGCTTATAATTTTCTTAGCCTTATGATAATTTAAAAAGTTTTAGGACCTTGGGCAATCCCTTAAACCAGTGGTCCCCAACATTTTGGCACCAGGGACTGGTTTCATGGAAGAAAGTTTTTCCACAGACCAGAGTGGTGGGGAGGATGGTTCAGGCGGTAATGTGAGAGATGGGGAGCAGCAGATGAAGCTTCGCTGGCTCACCCGCCACTCTTGTCCTGCTGTGTGGCCCAGTTCCTAACACGCCGTGGACCGGTACCAGTCCACAGCCCAGGGATTGGGGACCCCTGCCTTATACTATCTGTGCATGAGTTTCCTTATCACTCTATTCAGAGAATGTGCTAGAGAATAAAGGAGTACTTGAAGGGAAGCCCTCAAGTTAATCAGTTTCCTCAGTTCCCTACCACTTTGTCTTTCCCTCCTAACAGGTGGGTTTTTGGAGCTGTCATTGGTGCAGGAGCTAGATAAGAGTGGCACTTGAGGCCTGGCTGGACTTTGGGCAATTCCCAATTCCAGCACGTGGGAAGTTTTCCCCCACACCACCAAGCAATTCTCTAGGTGTCCCGCAATTGAACTCAATTCTGACATTCAATCCAGTGACGTTCAATCCAGTGATAGCATCAGATTCCACAGGTTAAGGACTCAGTCCCACAAAACTGCCCCCTTCTGCTTCAGATATCAATCACAAGTTTAGGTTGTCACCTGTGTCTCTGATCAACTGGCTAAAAATCAGAGGTTCCTACGATCCCCTCCTTGGGTTCAATTAATTTGCTAGAATGGCTCACAAGACTTAGAAAACCAATTTACTCACTAGATTATCAGTTTATTACAAAGGATATTAAAAGTTAGGAATCAGCAGCGATAGGAACAGATACCTAGAGTAAGGTCCTGAACAAAGGAACTTCTGTCCCCATGGAGTTTGGGTCCAGCACTGTGGCGAATGGAAGTGTTCTAGTTCACAAACCTGGAAGTTTTAGAAACCCCATCCTTTTGTTTTTTTATGGAGTCTTCATTATATAGGCATGGTTGATTAAATCATTGGCCACTGGAGATTGATTTTAATTTCAGCCCCTCTCCCCTCCTCAGAGGTCTGGGGATGGGACTGAAAGTTCCAGCTCTCTTATCAATTGGTTATCTTGGCAACCAAGCCAGCCCTCACCCTTCCCGACCTTCCAAAGCCACCGTATTAACATAACAAAAGATACCTTTTTCAATCTCAGCACCAGAAATTCCAAGGGTTTTAGGAGCTTTGTGCCAGAAAGGGGGACCAAATATATATTTCTTATTCTAAGTTGCAGTATCACAGGTATCCAGCTCCCAAGTGTTGCAGGAAAGAAAGTGGGGCCAGAGAGAATGGTAACATCCCAGGTCACATCCAAGTCCCTGGGATAGCTACCGAGTGTGGGTTCTTGGCTTCACACAGGAAAGAATTCAAGAGCGAGCCATAGTAAATTGAAAGAAGGTTTATTTAGGGAGATACATACTCCATAGAGTGTGGGCCATCTCAGAAGGGGAGAGGCACTAGGATACAGGGTTGTCAGTTTTTACAGGGGTGGGTAATTTCATAGACTAATGAATGGGACGATTATTCCAACTATTTTGGGGAAGGGGCGGGGATTTCTAGGATTTGGGCTACCACCTGCGTTTTGGCCTTTTATAGTCATTGGCCTCAGAACTGTCTTGGTGCCTGTGGGTGTGTCCTTTAGCTGATATATTACAATGAGCATATACTGAGACTCAAGGTCTAGTGGAAGTCAATCATCCACCATCTTTGACCTAGTTGGTTCTAACTAGTTTATGTCATGTCCTCAATGGCTATCATTCTTTTAAAGGTTGTGCCTTGCCCCCTTCCTATCTTACCAGCAGTAAAGGGTCTCTCCTTCAGGGCTGGGGCTCCATATCCTGTGAAATGCCAGGCAGCCCCAGTGGCAAGTTGCAACCATTATGGCACTCTCCTCAGCCCATCACTTACCACCACAGAGCCACTGCTTCTGTTTTTTAGTTTTGCCTGTTGGCCCTCCTCTACTAAGCCCCTGTTTATACTAGCAATGATGCCAGATATACTAAATGGTTTCTAGCTTATTTCAGTCTTCTTTGTTAATTATACTGTGCCTCCCAGCAGTGAGAGTCATTGATTCCGTAATGTTGATTGAATGTTTACTCTTTGTCAGCCCATTTGTGGAATTGTTGACAAAACAGCTATGACTCTTGTGGGGAGCTAGTTTGGAAAAGAGACAGGGCAAACAATCAGACAACTTGCTGTCTACAAGAGGACAATGAGCTAAGTGCCTGGTGTTTAGGAGCCTAGTGGAGGGTGATCAGGAAGAGATTCTTAGGAAAGTCATTAATTGGGTTGGGCTCAGGGGTGAGCCCGTGGTTTGGAAATAGAGGGATTTGATGGAAGTTCACAGACAAGGAAACTGAACACATCAGAGGCATTGCCAAAAAG
Organism: Leucopleurus acutus; assembly: GCF_964270905.1. Lineage (NCBI taxonomy): Eukaryota > Metazoa > Chordata > Mammalia > Artiodactyla > Delphinidae > Leucopleurus > Leucopleurus acutus. Next base: position 148,585,890 of record NC_139142.1, read on the forward strand.
CAAAAGACCTGCCTCACAAACATATGGAGAGAGAAGGGAGAGCAAAAGTTTGGGATTTAACATGTATATGGGCCCCACAGAGTAGAGGGAACATGGCATTCATTGAAGGATTTTTATCAGTGTTGTTCTCTGGTGAGATAGGGATAAGTCTACAGGATAATTGGAGAAACAGAAAGAATGGGATCATAGAGATACATTTGGGAATGATTCAAACTGTATTCATTTATACTGAGGGTCAGCAAAGTACAACCTGTAGTCAAATCCAGACCTCTGCCTTGTATGTATAAGGCTTGTGAAATAAAATTGGTTTTTATATTTTTAAGTAGTTGAGAAAAATCAGAGTACTATTTCTTCAAATTTCAGTGTCCACAGTAAAGTTTTATTGGAATACAGTCGTGCAAGTTTGTTTACAGATTGTCTATGGCTGCTTTCACACTACAATAGCAAAGTTGAGTAGTTGCTACAGAGACCTATATCTCTTAAGGCTTAAAATATTTACAGCTCTTTACAGAAAAGGATTACTAACCTGTAGTTTACAGAATTAAACTAATTTTGTTGAATGCCCATGTCAAGGCAGGCTATCAGTTATTCATGTATATGTTGTAGGGGATCACAAGTTAAGAATACAAGACCCCTTTCATTTTAGAGCTTCCATTTTGGTGGAAGTTAAATTTTACTTAATAGGTGGGTTTATTTGAAATCTAGATAGAAATACTGGCATATGGAATGTGAATTATGTTATGGCATCTCTGCCTCTGAAAACCTCCTGAGAGACTTCCTGAAGGTAATGCTGTCCAAACTGAGACGAGGATGGAGAGAGGTTAGAGGCCAGAGGCAAGAGTCTGAAATTCGGATGTGAAAGGACCATGGAGGAATGGGGAGTGTTTCTGTTACCAGGTTCGTCGACAGAACCCATGCTGGGGTCCTAGCCTGGCTGAGACCCCTTGTTTCAGCCAGGGAGGTTCTTTTTCTGATCGGATCCATGCAGTCAATAATGAAACTGATGCTGAGACTGGAACAGCAGTGGCCAAAGAATGGAGAAGCAGGAACCTAGTTCACAACTCAACTTCTCAACCCAATTCAGGCAGAGACACCAAATATATAGGAGAGTCGAAATAAAAGGGAGGGTTTTGGAAAGAGTGGGAGGGATATTCATGAGTCATCTGAGACAGATGAGTGGTTTGGACCCAAAACTGATGCAACTCTCCTTTTCAGTCCTTGTGTGGAATTTTCTGGTTGTTGTGGCAATCATCAGCTGTTCTGGCGCTGGTGGGTGTGTCATTTAGCTAATGTGTTACTGTGAGTGTATAATGAGGCTCAAGGTCTACTGGAGGTTGAATCTTCTGCCATCTTGGGCCTAGTTGGTTCCAACCAGTTCTTGTCTTTTTTTTGTCTATGCAGCTTCCTCCTGAAACTTAGATTAAGTGTAATTGGTTTCCATTTGAGAGAGTGGCAGGGGTATGATTCTTGGGCAACAGCCTTGGTAACATTTCTTGTCTTGTTTGTGAAGTGGAAAGCATTTTTGGAACAGGGTAGGGAAGGGAGAGGAGACATTGAAGGATTCCAAGGAGAATGATCCATGCCAAGTCCTCTAGATTGGAGATCGCTTTGCTCTAAACATGTCATTTCTAGCATGCGTGGCCTATTTGGAGTAAACACAATTAAGGGAGGTTCTAAACAGGAGAGCTTTCAGTGCAATGGTATCTGAAAAGTTGCCCTCAAATAAGGTTAGGTATTAGAAAGCTCTTCCTGCTTTTGAGAAAAGTAAACTCTGGGTGTTCACTCTTTGGGACTATGGCAGAGAAGTATTATAAATTGTGTGGCTTATATTCTTTCTCCTTTTTGCACTCTTCCTGCTCCTTCCCACTGAAGATTCCCATGAGTGGCCTCTGAATTGTGTAATTAATGAACCTCTTGCTGAAATATACACTTACTTATATTCCATGATTTTGTGTAAAACTTGTCTTTAAGAATCAGGGACAGCTTAACATGCCCTTTGGCATCAAGATCTGGGAGGCCAAGTTTGGTGTCTTATAAACTTTCAGGGAACCCAGATTCCTGATATCTGGTAAGAAGGGTGGTGCTGAAATGTGAAGGTGTTGGGAATCAGAGTCTCAGTGGAGGGGAGACGGATTTTGATCATAGTGCACGTTTGAACCAACGGACTAATGATGGTTGGGGCCAGGGTAGTGGGGACCAAAGAAATATTTTACTTATTTTAAATTATCAACAGAATTTATTGTTGATACAAATGTTAATTAAATATATTTTACCAATAACTTATAAAGCAATTGATAGAACCAAAACAATTTCCCTCTAAAGGTATAATACTGACTTTTTTTGTTTTTAAAAAATTTGCATCTGGTCTTGCTTTTCATGAATCTAATAATTTGCTTACTCATCATAATGCTAGGCACTATTGTTTTTTATTGTGGTAAAATTCATGTTAAATAAAATTTACCATTTAAATGTACAGCTCAGTGGCATTGTGTGTCACCTTGTTCTGCAATCATCAACCATACATCTCCAGAACTCTTGCAAAACTGAAATGGTACCCACTAAACACAATTCCCCATTACTCCCTATTCCCAGCCCCTAGCAATGACCATTCTGCTTTCTGTCTTTATGAATCTGACTACTCTAGGTATCTCATATAAGTAGAATCATACAATATTTGTTCTTTGCTGTCTGGCATATTTCACTCACATAATGGCCTGACATTTCATCCATGTTGTAGCTATGTGTCAGAATTTTCTTCCTTTCCAAGGTTGAATAATATTCCCTGGTATGTACATACCACATGTACATACCACATATGGTATTTCTGTTTTCTTTTGTTTTTTTCCCCCAGAAATAACATAGAGATGAATCCATAACAGATGCACCATTTTACCTTCCCAAGGGCAAGGCACAAGAGTTCCAGTTTCTCTACATCCTTGCCAACACTTTTTTTTTTTTTTTTTTTTTGCTGTGCGCGGGCCTCTCACTGCTGCGGGCTCTCCCGTTGCGGAGCACAGGCTCCGGACGCGCAGGCTCAGCGGCCATGGCTCACGGGCCCAGCCACTCTGTGGCATGTGGGATCTTCCCGGACCAGGGTACAAACCCGCGTCCCCTGCATCGGCAGGCTGACTCCCAACCACTGTGTCACCAGGGAAGCCCATTTTTATTATTATTATTTTTAATACAATAGTTAATCTAATGGGTGTAAAGTGGTATCTTGTTGTATACTGATTTTTACTGATTGGTATATCTTCTTTGGAGAAATGTCTGTTCAAGTTATTTCCCCATTTCTTAATCAGATTGCTTTGTTGAGTTGTAGGAGTTCTTTATATATTTTGGATATCAGTTTATAAGATTGCAAATATTTTCTTCTGTGGGTTGCTTTTTTCACTCTGTTGATTTGGTACACAGAAGTTTTTAATTTTGATATACTCAAGTTAATCTATTTTTCTTTTGTTTCCTGTGCTTTTGGTGTCATATTCAAGAAATTGTTGTCAAATCTAATATTACAAAGCATTTCTCAATGCTTTCTAAGAGATTTATAGTTTTAGCTTCTAAGTTTAGGTCTTTGATCCATTATGAGTTAATTTTTGTGTATGATGTAAGGTAAGGGCCCAACTTCATTTTTTTTTTGTTTTTGCATGTGGATTTCCAATTTTCCCTGCACCATGTGTTGAAAAGACTGTCCTTTTCCTATTGAATGGACTTTACACCCTTGTTGAAATAATTTGACCTATATGCAAAGGTTTATTTCTTGGCTCTCTATTCCATTGGTCTATATGGTTTGCATTCTTCTTTAAAAGTATTTTTTAGGCTTTACATTTCAAAATCAGCATTCCTAGTACAGCATATAGGAATAAATACAGCGGGAAAGATTTTTTCAAGTTGTATTCAGAAATAATTGCCAGACATCTCTTTATAAGTTTAAGATGTTATAGCATGATGGTTTCATTTACATATATTGTGAAACGAAGATTTAAAAAAATATTTATTTATTTATTTGGCTGCTCTGGGTCTTAGTTGCAGCATGCGGGATATTTGTTGCGGCATGCGGGATCTTAGTTGCGGCATGCGGGATCTAGCTCCCTGATCAGGGATGAACCTAGACCCTCTGCATTGGGAGCATGGAGTGTTAACCACTGGACCACCAGAGAAGTCCCTGAAAGGAAGATTGTTAATTACACTATTCTGACTAGGAATCCCTGACAACTTTTGTGATGTAAGTCAGGTGACTAACATAGAGATCAGCAAACTTTTTCTCTAAAGGGCCAATTTATTGGAGAGACAGAGATTTATTTTAAGAAATTGACTCATGTGATTGTGGAGGCTGGCAAATCCAAAATCTGCAGGGTAAACTAGCAGGTTGGAGACCCAGGGAAGGGTTGATGTTACCGCTTGAGTCCAAAGGCCATCTGCTGGCAGAATTCTGTCTTTCTTAGGGTACCTCAGTCTGCTTTTGCTTAAGACCTTCAGCTGATTTAATGAGACTTATCTACATTATGGAGGATAATCAGCTTTACTCTAAGTCTACTGATTTAAATGTTAATCCCATCTGAAGAATATTTTCACAGCAACATACAGGTAGTGTATGTATACAGGTAGTGTTTGACCAAATATCTGGGTACTGTGTCCTAGTCAATTTGACACATAAAATTACCCACACAGTCAAATAGTAAATATTTTTGGCTTTGTGGACCAAATAGTTTCTGCTGTGTAGGGGAGGAAAAAGCTTTCCTCAGTCTTCCCCCTGGCTAGGTCTGAAAATTAAACTGAAAAAGGCATGCAAATTTATTTATGACTTAAAAAATTTTTTTGGCAGCACCGTGGGGCTTGCAGGATCCTAGTGCCCTGACCCGGGATGGAACCCCGGATCCTCGGCGGTGAAAGCATGGAGTCCTAACTACTGGACTGCCAGGGAATTCCCCATGCAAATTTATTTAATGTGAGTTTTGTGTGACACGGGAGCCTTCATTTCTAAGGAAATTAATACCTGTAGAAACAGACCTTGAGTATTTTTATGCTAGGTTTGATGAGGAATAGGCAGTTGTATAGAAATATGATAAGTCAGAGAGGATGAGGTTAGTGTAGAAAACTGGGGAAAATTTATTAAAACCTGTTTGTTCTGATTCTTCTTGGCATCCTTTTGTCTTTGGAAATAAGGATGATCCTTCCCCCAGGGTATAGGGAGGGCACATTTCACGTGAGGCTTTTATGACTTGTTTCAGAGGAAGAGGGTTGGGAGAAGATCAAAGTGACCTTCCTGCTTCTGCCATTTTCTCAAACACCTTGAGCTTAAAATATTCAATATGCCAAGGTGCTGTATGTTGGGGTAGTATGCCCTTAACCCCATCAGTTGTAACTACTCAACTGTGCAGCTGTAGCCATAGCTAATATGTAAACAAATGTACAAAGCTGCTGGGGGATAATAGAAAAAAATATATATCAGTCTCTGCTCCCAGGTCCTGGCATAGAGCTCCTAAAACCTTTTAAATTTCCTAAGTAATAAGAACACTAGGAGCATCTCTTTTTCTAATATTTGGTCTTTGACCTCATCCTTGTCACAGGGCTCCTAAATCTCTTGTAAGTTCCTACATGATAAGAACACTTGGAGCATCTTCTATTCTAATGAGGTGACTCTGGGTGGGCTCCTGGGTGGCTCCTGGTCATCAGAAAGACAAAGCCATGCTTAGAAGCTTGGAATTGTTCAGCCCCACCCTGCACCTCTCCTTAATAATTGACCATGCCTACGTGAGGAAGCTACCATAAAAATCCCCAAAGTACAGTGTTCCAAGAGCTTCTAGGTTGGTGAACATATCAATGTACTGGGAGGGTAATGCACCCCAGGTTCATGGGACAAAACCTCCTATGCTTGGGACCCTCCCAGACCTCACCGTAAGTATCTCTTCATCAGGCTGTTCAGCTGTATCATTTATCATATCCTCTAATAAACCATCAAATGTAAGTAAAATTTTCCCTAAGTTCTGTGAGTTGCTCTAGCAAATTAATTGAACCTGAAGTGGGAGGAGGTTATAGGAACCTCCAATTTGTAGCCAAGCCAGACAGAAGCATCAACTGGAAAAAAAAAAAAAGCACAACCTAAAAGTTGAGAATTATGTTTTATTCAGCAGATTTTCTGAGGACTTAAGCCCAGAAGACAGCCCCTCAGATAGTTCTGAAGGACTGTTCCCCAGAGGTAAAGGAGGAGCCAGGATATATAGAAATTTTTGCAAAAAACAAACAAACAAAAACTCCCCCAAAACCAGGTAGTGGGAATATTAAAAGATTACTGTTAATTAAAGAAAAACCAGCTATCTCAAGTTAATGAATTTAACACTTTTCTTTGTTTGGGAAGATGCAAGAGTCTGGGCTCATTGAAATCATTCCTTTGATATGCACCTTAACCATCTAGGGGATGGCATCCTGTTTTTCTCCATCCTGAATCCCCTCAGGGTGCACAGTTGGGGGCGGCTGCTGTGGCTGATGGCTTCATGGTGGCAACATCCTTTGTTTACTAATATGGCAGTCTACATTCTCTGTCCACAGAAGTTATGGGTAACCTGGGGACATGTTTCTTGCACTTGGAATCTGATGTGGGATGGGAGCAGTCTTGTGGGACTGAACTGTGGGATCTGACCTGTGGGATCACACTGTATCGAGGTGGTTAGTGTTAGAATTGAGTTAAATTGTAAGACACCCAGCTGGCGTAATGGATAACTGCTTGTTGTAGAGAAAACCCCACACACGTTTGGTGACAAAAGTGTCAGGAGTGAAGTATTGTATGCGAGTCTGGTAATTGTGTAAGGCTAAAGGAGAAACACACAGGAGTTAGGGACCTGGATTTATCCCTACTCAGGGAAAGCCTGGGTTTTTCTTTTTATTTATTTATTTTTGGCTGCATTGGGTCTTTGTTGCTGCGTGCGGGCTTTCTCTAGGTGCGGCGAGCGGGGGCTACTCTTCGTAGCGGTGTGAAGACTTATTGTGGTGGCTTCTCTTGTTGTGGAGCACGGGCTCTAGGCGCGCGGGCTTCAGTAGCTGTGGCACACGGGCTCAGTAGTTGTGGTTCGCGGGTGCTAGAGCGCAGGCTTGGTAGCTGTGGCACAGGGGCTTAGTTGCTCCTCGGCATGTGGGATCTTCCTGTACCAGGGCTTGAACCCGTGTCTCCTGCAGTGCCAGGCGATTTTTTTTTTTTTTTTTTTTTTGCCAGGCGATTCTTAACCACTGTGCCACCAGGGAAGCCCGTGCCTGGGTTTTTCTATTCAGGCATGTTCTGCATGCACTTTATTCCTGGATACTGAAATTTGAACTTCATATAATTTTCATGTGTCACAAAATAGTCTTTCTTTTGATTCCCTCCCAACTGTTTAAAAAATGCATAGGCTGTAGGTGGGATTTGATGTAGTTATCTGACAGTCTAGAGAATTCTTGTCCCAAAGCCTGGAGACACAGTGAGAATGTGTGCAAAATCTGTGGGTGGAAGAGTGTCTTTTTATTGCTTGTGTCCTGTTTGACCATTTTCTAGAGGAGTAGGTACTTTCTTCCTCTGTTCAGCCTCTTCCTGAGTTGGTCCTGGGATTTTCCAAGAAGGCTGCTAATAGGATAATCTTCCTCCTGCAGTTCCCAGGGTCAGGGAGGGATCCTGCACCAAAGATTTCTCTCTCCTATTCAGCTTTCTTGTGAACCAATTGTGCATGTAGTGAAAGACTGCCACCCAGTGCCTTAAGCAAGGAGCCTAAGGGGGCAGTTTTTGGGCTTTTGTGCTGTTTTCTCTTTTCGCCCAGCTCTCTGCTTGGGCTTGAGGTTCATATATGTGGATTTGTCACATCCTTTGTGGAATAAAAATTATAGGGAAGAGAGCCATTACCCCTACGAGACAGTCATTACAGCATACAGTAGTGGTTAAGAGCAGAGGCACAGGAACCAGTGTGCTGGGCTTGACTCTGGGTTCAACCACCTGTGACCTGTGTGACTTTTGAGTGTGGTTCTTCACTGCTCTGGGTCTGTTTCCTAATCTGTAAAAGGGTTGGAGATTGGAGATAACTTATATGGTTGTTATTTGGACTAGCGTTAAAGTACTTCATAATGACTGGGCATCCTTGCACTTTTTTTCTTTGAGGTTCTCTTTTCCTTATTGATTTCTATAAGTTCTTAATGTAGTGGGTAGATAATTAATTCATTATCTAAGTATATAGCAAATGAGTTCTCTTGTCTTTTTTTCTTTTAACTTTGTTTATTGTGTCTTTTGCCAGACAAGTTTCCTTGAACAACTTTTTTCTGTACCCTTTACTTTTTATTTCATACAGTTCATAAATTTGAATTACAGGAAAAAATCTTTTAAATTAGAATTACAGAATTTTTCAGTGGGATGTCTCCCTTCTACTCTTGTCTGTGCGCCTTCTTCTCCTTTATAGGCGGCCATGTTAGGATATTTTTGTATATCATTTTCTGATCAGTTTTATTACCTTAATCAACGTTAATTTCAGAGTAGTTTTATATTTACATAATTATTTTGAAGGTAGTACAGAGAGTTCCCCTGTACCTCATACATATATTCCCCTATTATCAATGTCTTTCTTACATTAGTATCGTACATTTGTTACAATAATGAATCAATATTGGTACATTATTATTAACAGAAGTTCATACTTTATTCATGTCCTCAGTTTCTCCATAATGTCCAGGATCTCATTCAGGATAATACATTTAGTACTTCTGTCTCAAGGCTCTTGGTTGTGACAAGACTCAGAAAGTTTCTCAGCCTCTGTTTTTGATGCCCTTGACAGTTATGGGGATTACTAGTCAGGTATTTTGTAGAATGTCCCTCAATTGGGATTAAAAAAAAAAAAGATTTATAATGCACATACCAGAAAACCTACTTTTTAAAAAATGCACAATTCAGTGCTTTTTAATATATTCCCAATGTTTTACAACCATCCCTACTATCTAATTCCAGAACATTTCATCATTCTGTAAAGAAACATTGTAACCATTAGCAGTCAATCTCCATTTGCCCTTCTCGCATTTCCTGACAATCGCTAATCAGCTTTCTGACTCTATGGATTTGCCTATTTTGAACAATTCATTTAATGGGCTCATAAAAAATATGGCCTTTCACTTAGCATATTCAGGGTTCATCCATTTTGTAGCGTGAATCAATACTTCATTCCTTTTAATGGACAAACGCTATTCCATTGTACATTTATGCCATACCACATATTTTGTTTATCCATTCATCAGTTGATAGACATTTCGGTTGTTTCCACTTTTGACTGTTATAGCATGGTTGCTATGAAAATTCATTTACAAGTTTTTGCACAGATGTATGCATTTATTTTGGGTTATATACTTAGGAGTAGAACTGTGGGGGGTCATAGGGTAACTTTATGGTTAAATTTTTAGGTACTCCCAAACTCTTTTCCTGAACTACACTACTTTACATTCCTATGAGCAGTGTTAGAAGGTTCCAATTTCTCCACATCCTCCTTAACATGTGTTATTGTCTTCTTGATTATAGCCCTCCTAGTGAGTGTGAAGTAGTATCTCAAGGAGCTATTCATTTGCATTTCGCTAAAGACTGATGATGCTGAGCATCTTTTCATGTGCTGATTGGCCATTTGTTTGCCAGTTTTGGGTGAATTATCCAATTCAAATCCTTTGCCCATTAAAATTTTGTTTTGTCTTTTTAGTGTTGAATTGTAAGTCTTCTTTTGTCAGCTAGTATATGATTTGCAAATATTTTACTATTATGCTGGTTGTCTTTTCATTTTCTTAATAGTGATCTTTGAAGCAAAAACTTTAATGTACTTGGGATGAAGTCCAATTTATCTTTTTTTGTGTGTGGTTGCTTGTAAATTTGATGTCATATCTAAGAAAGCATTGCTTAAGTCGAGGTCACACAAATTTACATTTATGTTTCCTCTAAGAGATTAACATTTTACTCTTACATTTAAGTCTTTGATTCATTTTGAGTTAATTTTTGAATACGGTGTAATGTAGTTCAGATCGGTTTTTGCAGACTTCAGCTTCAGTTGTATACAGAATAGTTTTAGTCCAGATTTTATGTTCTTTAAGCTCATATCTTTGAGTGTTTGAACTGGGATGTCTCGACTTTTTTTTTTTTTTACAAAAAGGAATGGTTGGGAGACATCAGGTTCTAGCTGCACAGTCCTTATAGCTGGCTGGGAAGTCTCCTTTTCTGTATATTCATTACCAAATTGCAGGATATGCTCACCAGGCCTATAAACTGATTTAAAATATCCGCTTTCAATAAATGAGTGAGCCAAAATGGCTGCTGTCTCTAGATCGTCTGTAAGGTCAGGGATCCTATCATGCCTTCCCCGGCATCCAAAGGCAGCTTCTGAATACTGTAGAGCAGTCAAGAAATTAGTAGAGTAGTCAGACGTTTCAGAAAAAGCAGGCTAGAAAAGGGTGAAGAAGAGTCAGGAAACTGACAGTCAAGTACATTAGATCTTAGAGTGAAGTTTAATTTTGTTTTACCTTAATAATTTTTAATTGTGAAAGTAATTAATGATCACTGTAAAAATATAAACATGGTGAAAGTTAAAAAACAAAACCAAAAAAAATCTAAACCGTCACAACCAAGAGGAGTTTTAAAGAAACATGACTACTGAACATAATATTTATGTTACCTTTCAACAGGAAAAGGACAATGGGGGAAAACCTAAGGAAATCTGAAAAAGGTACGGACTTTATAAAGTTCACAAAAAATAAATACTCAATTCCCACTCCCCTGGGTGGAAGTACCACTGTAACATTTAGTGCGACTCTGAGAGCCATTAACTGCAGGCTGGTGGTGGCTCCTGGATTCCCCCCACCCCTAAGGCCCCCGTGCTTTGATCACCTGGGGTCCGGAAGATACCATCCCCCAGTTCTTCCTGTCAGGTAGGGCGCCGGGGCACCTGCAGGGCTGCGGCACCGCTACTGCGGCAAACAGACGCGCATGCGTGCCCAAGGCCCGGCGGTGAGGGGGTTGCCGCGCACGCGCAGGCAAAGCCGGCGTATTTCTTGGTGCCGCCCCGGCAAAGGCCGCGTAGAGTGGAGCTGCTGCCGGAGATGCCTAACGGTGTGTTCTGAGGAGCGGCCAGCGGCGCGATGGAGCGGGCCAGGTCAGCCGTGTGGTGTCTTCCCTCAGAGGCAGCATGGGAAACATTTTTGTTTGCATGATATCCCAGGCTTCCAGAACTAGAAATATTTCAGTATTTACTGGGGATCTGGGCCCTCAAGTTCTTTGTCCGGAGGCCGGATAGGGCACCTTCTGGAGGCTTGGGGCTGGGCTGGCCCTCCTCGGGGGTATACTGTCCGCGTCTTGTCAGGTCTTGGCGCGTCTGCACCATCCTGTCGCGTCCCCTCAGACCCTCTCTAGGGTGGCCCTTTGTCCTTGAGGTCCAAGGCCGTGACCGCGGGTGGCGAGGGTACATCGCGGTGGCCACTGTGGTGTGTTAAGTGGGGGAGGGTACAAAGGGTGGGGTCAGTGGGGCTGCAGTACTGGCCAGGGGGCAGCAGGTGCTGTGTCCGCGGAGGCACTGGTGTGTGGCAGTAGTGGGAGGGGGTGGTTGGGGTGGTTCCCGTGGCACTGATATGAAGGGGGTGGCGGGGTGACCGCAGTGGCTGTGGCGGGGATGATTGGAGGGGGCGGCGGGGTGACCGCGGTGCCTGTGGCGGGGGTGATTGGAGGGGGCGGCAGGAGTGTGGCAGGGTGGCCTGTGTTGCCACGGTGTGTGGGGACGGCGGGGTGACAGCGATGATGGGGGCCGCAGGGTGGCGGTGGGGCCGTGACAGGGCTGGGGGTCTCGCGGAGTCGCTCTCTGGGCAGTGGTAGAGGGGGTTGAGGGGGAGGGGCAGGGGCGGGGGCGGGCAGTTGGAGGAGGCCATTCGTTTGAAGAAAAGAAAACGTTCAATTTTCTGTGACTAGTGGTGCTCTTAGAATTTGAATACTGTGGCGAAACTCCTACCCTGCGCCTCAGCTGAAGGGGTGGCTGCAGAAATGTCCGGTCCTTATATACTTAAGTCCTTTATTTTTCTCACATTTGTGGGTTTGGTGTAAGATGAGGGATAATGATGTCCACAGCCTGTTTAGTGCATCTTGCGGGGGACCTGCCAGGTTCTGGGATGTGACATGTAGGGGTGTCTCTCGTTCGCGTAGGTTTTCCCTGCGTTTGGAATGAGAATTTCTAAGGCCAGCCCGGGAGTGCGCGGGGATCGGTGTCGCGTAACTGCCATTGTGCAGCTCCGCGAAGATGGCTGCTGCCGCAGCTGTATGGGTCTGCGCAGGCGCGAGGGGTGTGTGTGTGTGTGTGGGGGGGTGCTGCCCCTCCCCCCAGTGCCGCAGTGTGGGAGGGTCAGCTGTGCCACTTCTGCCTGGCAGGGGTGTCAGCCGCACCCTCTGCAAAGCGACGTGCTAGGTAGAGGAGGCGGGCCTGGGTGGGCGGCTGCCGCGTCCTAATGCCGCAGTAGGGAAGGTGTGGGTTTAGGGTGCGCAGGCGCAGCAGCGACGACACCACTTCCCCCCTGCGGTGGGGCATGCTTCGGGGGAAGGGGTTTGCGCAGTCTTTGCTGTGTGGGGTGGCCAGCCACCTCCTTCACCTGTGTACCCAATCCCTGTTTTCTTCCCTACTGTGCTGCAGTGGGGGTAGGGGGAGGGGAGGAAGGAGACAGGTTTGCTCAGCCACTGCCTGGCGTTCCACCATTTCCTTGCAGTGCCGCAGTGGAGTGGGGAAGGTGGGGAGATCAGAGATTTATACAGGGGGCAATTCGTACATTCTTTGCCTGCCTGGAATGGCAGGGCAGCCGCACTGTGACCCGGGTTTTCTGTTACGCTTAAGGGCCTGGAGGCCAAGAGAGGTGAGGGCATTCCGGGATTTACTGTGCTACTTAAGACAGCCTCCATCACCGGTGCAGGAGCTTTTCCATTTTTGTAGATTCTCCCTAGGTTGTATTGTGAACAGTCTTAATTGTTCGCCACATTCAGGTGGCTTCAGTATCCCTTTAGACAATTCCCGTTCCTATAACCTCTGATTTCAACTTTCCAGGTTATATGATTCCACAACTGCATCTCTTTTAAGTGTCTGTCGTATTTCTTAATCGCTGGATATTCCATTGGTGATGTCATCTTTATAGATACTTTCCTTAAATCAGGGGGTCGCAGCTCCTCCAGAGCTCCTAGGAACTGAGGGCTGAGTTGTGCTTGCTCAAGGAGAACTGGAGAGAGAAAAGTAGAATGTGGGTGTATGTGGGATTAGTGAATTCTTGCCCTTAATCGAATTTTTAAATTAATGGTTTCGTTCCATCATTTTTGAAGTTGGAGCTGCTGTGAATATTTGCTGAGAAAGGATAATTAACAAAGTAACTATTCCTGTATTATGTATTCCACTACTTTGACTTTTGGGGGGATATTTTTAAGGACTTTCTTTGCAGGATTTTGATGTGCTTGCCTTTTTTCTTTTTTTCCTCGTGCATCATAAACAGTACGCCTGGTTGTGTGCTGAGTTAGAATGTAATTAAGGAAAATACAAATTCAGAAGCCTGGGAAGCTTTGTTCTGGAATTATTTTCTAGTAGTTTGAAAAATAGCAGGAGTCTGGTATTTTGCGATACTTATATGATTTGCACCTACTTTTTTCTGCTTGTAGGAAGATAGTGCTTCAAATATGAACTTCTGATCATTTGGCCCTTTGCAAGATGAGTGTGCCTCATTCCTGGTACGCCATTTTGTAGTCATGCCCTCGGGCTCAGGACTTCAATATGGCGGACCCTGTGGAAAGAGGTGAAGTTTGAAGGTCTCTCTCCTGCCTTGTGAATATTTGGTATAGTACCACGGCTTTTTGAGAATGGGGAGGGAGTGTGAACGCTTTCTGAAGTTTAGAGCAAGGACACTTAGTCGAAGGACTGTGTGTTGTTTTCTAAAGCAAGGTACGTTGAGCAAGGGTTGTTGATGGTTAAGGCCGCATCCTTCACTAATAAAGGTTTGGCAGAGAAGTTTATTTTCTGGTTCCTGAATGCTGGGTGGCTCAAAATTCTTGATGATTCTATAGCGTTTTTTTTGGAGGCACTGATCGTCTTATGTTTGTTGGAAGATCACAGACTGGGATTACCTCACATTATCTTTGTGTTTTTTTATTTCTCATTCTTGAGGTCCTAGTCGTTGGGTTTATAATGAGTTTTTTTTGAGGGGAGAGGTGTAAGGCATCCTAAATATTTGATAGAATATTAGGCCGTTAGGAAAAATATTGTGTGATCTCATCACATTTTCTTCAGTGCATTTTCAGATTAGTATTTTTTTAATGAAAGTGATTTTGGAGCAAAAAATTAACATTATGTACATATAACATTTTATTTCCTTAAGTGCTAATTTTCTGAAATGTTCACTTTTGATGAAATCCTATTTATGGATTTCTTTCTCATTAGGTACTTTAGGTGTTGTCATATTGCCTAATCAAAGGTCAAGGAGATTAGCAAAGTATATTCAGTACTTTTACCATTTAAAAATCTGATATGTGATTTCTTAAAAAATGGTCTTTTCTACTGCCTGATTAGAACATTGAAGTTTTTGAAGCAAGAAAACAATTTGGGGTTATTGGTAAGCTATTTTGGTTACTTTGCATAATCTAAACATGAATTCTAAAAGCACAGGTTTAGGGAATTATCTTTTGGTATGTGTCCTTTGAATTCTGCCTTTGATATATTACATTGCATGACTTGTGTAAAATGCCTTTCTCTCCTTTCTGATTTGACATTTTAGAATTTCAATTTCATGAGTGGTTCCTGTAGTTTCTAATCTGGTTGACCCAAGTAGATTTCATGTTCAGATCCTTTGAGCAGACATTTTGTGCGCTGTTCTGAAGATTATAATGTCAGTGGCTGTTTCTTTTTTTTATACAGTTTTAAAATTTCTTATTTTGCAAATCCTAAGAAGCATTTGCACAAGAGGTTGCTTAGACATTTTGAAATTTAAATTTTATTCTTTATTCCACTATACAAAATGATCTATCATAGTAAAATATTTTTCAAACCATTTTTAGAATCAACGTTATTTTTCAGGGATATGTAGGTATGGGTAGTATGCCTGTATATAAATGTATCTCTGTAAGTGTATAGTTTTATATCTGTATGTGTGAATATATGTAGGAATACACAATTTTGCTTAATTTTTAGATAGTTTTTCTCCCAAGTTTTCTGACGTCAAAGGGATGCTAAAGGGAGAAAGTGGTTTTAGGATAGATTTTGACTATTGGTGGATAAAGGTATTCTAAGATTTCAATTTTACTTTTTTTTCTTTTCAGTTTTACTGAGATATAATTGACATACATCACTCTACCGTGTTTTAATTAGATTTAATTAGGTTAATTAGATGGAGTTTAAAAACTCCATCATACTAAATGTAGTTCTAAATATAATCTTTATTTACTTATTTATTTGGCTGCCTTGGGTCTTAGTTGCGGCACATGGGATCTTCATTGCGGCATGCGGCGTCTTTTGTCACAGTGCGCAGGCTCTCTAGTTGTGGCGTGGGCTCAGTAGTTGTGGTGAACAGGCTTAGTTGCCCTGTGGCATGTGGGATCTTAGTTCCCCGACCAGGGATTGAACCCATGTCCCCTGCATTGGAAGGCAAATTCTTAACCACTGGACCACCAGGGAAGTCCCTATAACCTTTAAAGAAATGGTTATTTCAAAAATTGATGAAGTGGATAAAACAAATCCTCTTTCTGCTTCAGGGACCGTTTACACCTGAGACGGACCACAGAACAGCACGTACCAGAGGTAGAAGTCCAAGTCAAACGGAGAAGAACAGCCTCACTGAGCAACCAGGAGTGAGTACAGTCAGCGTTGAGAACCAATTTAGGGCATTTTCAAATTGGAACAAAGTATCCTGTGATCAGGGGCTTGAAATGAATTTAATTAATGAAAGAAGCTTGTGCATGTTATATCGATATAGCAAAAAAGCAGTTAAATTATCCTTAACCATGCCATCCTAACTTAACTCAACTTCTGTTAAAATTTTAGTAATAAGTATTTCCCTTTTTTCCATATATGTGTGGGTGAGTGGTATCTTGATAAAATTCTACATCCTTCAACATATTTATATTAAAATTATTTCTGCTGTATTTATATTGTTACTAAGTCACTTTTTCTGTGCTTGCAAAATGTTCTGTGCTTTGAAGAGATGTTAATTTATGTATTCATGCTTGCTCTGCAATATTTAGAATTTTATTTTTAGTTAGTACATTTACCCAGTTAAAAACTTGTATACATTTTTTCCCTTCATTTATTTAGGATATGCATACGTATTTCTAGAAGGGACATTTCAATTAAAAATATATTAACATTTCTAATGACATGGTATATATTGAGTCTACAGTTACGTGCATTTTGTCATTACCACAAATCTTGACAGTATCTGTGAGTAACATCATTTTTCTTTCCTAAAGCTGTTATTTTTCAAAATTATAAGTATTAGTAATATATGAATATAATTTCTTCTTAAAACACATAATTTTGAGATAAAAAGTGAGTGCCTCCTTCAGTATACCACTACTCCATTCCCCTTCTCTCTCCAGATATAATCCTCAGGTACTTCGATCTCTATTGTTTCAAACTTTTTCCTATGCATTCATGCGTACACACATGGGGTGAGGGGAGGCATCTTTGTGATTTGTTTGTTTACATACATGAGATTTATTCTGTAACAATGTGCCTTGGGGATCTTTCCATGTCAGTGCATATAAATCTACCTTATTTTACAAATTGCAGAGTATGGGTGTTGTAATAACATAGTTACATTTATCATTAGCTTACTGATGGATATTTAGGTTGCTTGCTTTTCTTAGTTATTACAGTGAAGGTAAGAGCAGTCAATCTGAAAATTAATATTGCAGTTGTCCCTTGAATAACAAGGAAGTTGGGGCGCAACCCCCCACATAGGCAAAAATCCCCATATATCTTTTGAGTTCCCCCGAATTTAACTGCTAATCGCCTGCTGTTGACCAGAAGCCTTACTGATAACATAAACAGTTGATTAACACATATTTTTATGTTAAATGTATACCTACATATATTTTATGCATTCATGACATACCTAACGTTTTCTTTTTTCGATATTTTTATCCTCTGTGGTTTGTCTGCAAGTTTTTTCAAATTGTCACAAATCTCCAAAAACTTTTCCAATATATTTATTGGAAAAAAACTCAACATATAAGTAGACCCACGCAATTCAAACCCATGTTCAAGGGTCAGCTGTAGTTATTAATATTTATTTGTATTTTATTTCACTTCAAATGTAAAGCTTTTTACAGAAATTGTTGTAAAAAGTAGATAACATTTTGCGTCTTATTTTTGTTATTTGTTCATTTTGTATGTGGAAAAACTTCAGTATATTTGCACATTTAAAATTATTGGTGAGGCGAAAGATTTCTCCATTTTCCCATGTTTATTTTACTTATTCTTGATAGTTCATTATTCTTTCCTTTGTTACATTTTCGTTTTGGAAATTACTTTGAAAAGGAATATTTAAGAATGAATAGTTTATAGTTTGTCCTTTATAATAGGCATTTGCCTATTTTCTTTTATATAGTAATGTAATTTTTCCCCTTCAGTCTCTTGTAACTTCAGAGTTTTTAAAAGTGCCATTTTTTCCTCCCCAGAGTCTCTAGAAATATCTTGAGGTAGTTTAGAGATTGGTGGAGGTATGGGTGGAGGGGATTTCTTGGGGGAGGATCTTTGTTAGTGGGTGAAGGTTCTATCATATTTGTTATATTTTATTAGAGCCTTTATCCAGTGCAGCATCAATGTGGACCAGTATAACAGATTATCATATCCTAATCTTGTAAAAGACTGCTTTAGGTGTCATTAGTTTGTCAATATCTATGGAAATATTTTGTTGCTTTTGAAGAAGAAATAACTTCATTTTCCTGATGTCTGTTATGTATATTATGTAAAAATACTAGAGGGTGCTGCACTACGGGAAGAAGCTGAGGGGAGTTTTGAGTTAGGAAAATAGTGTAATTTCCCCAGCCACCTTTATCCACTTTGTGAGTGGATTATAGGAACAGGTAAGCAGTATTGATATTCTCTAAGCCCAGCTTTAATCCTGAGTCATCTAGTTAGCATTAACTTTGGTGTGATCCCAGAGGCCCACCATGAATAACAAAGATACTGCTATCACTTGTTAAACTCAAAGGATTAGAGGTTATCTCCAGCCTAATTCTTTATTATATAACAGAATGTTAAAAATGTTATTTAAAAACTACAGAAAATAGCGGAAAACCTTTTATCACAGTCCCATTTTCAAATCCATCTGCTGTTGAATATTTTCTCATATATATATATACTTATCAACAAGGGCAGAATTGGCTGGTGATTTTTTTTTTTTTCCGTGCTTGTATTATTAGCCAGCAACTGTGTAACCTCCTGCATCTCTTATCCTCAGGATCAGATTCACAGCCAGATGACTGATAGGTAGGAATATATTGAGCGTTTTTTTCCAGAATTCTCTGATGACTAACAGATGGTTGTTTACATAGTTTAAGAGCTTAAATAGCCTGGGCCCTGGAAGTTCTTTGTTTCAGGTAATGACTTGTCAGCATGAATGACAGCCTTAATGTCTCACTGGAAATGCCTTAACAAATGCCCACCTCCCTCCTTGGGGGTTAAAGAATTGTTTCCAGATTGGAAAGTAAGTAATGGATATTATACTGATGGTACTTTTCACAGGGCATTTTAAACAAAAAGAGCTTTTTTTTTTTTTTTAAGTTCCTTGCTAGTATCCCCCAAGAGGGTAAGTATCCCTCAGTCCCAGTAACTCTGTGTGGAGTCTCCAGTTTTATACTTTCTTCATAAGGTAATGGCATGCTCTGACCCTAAATGAGGATCTCCTTAAATGTAAGGGTCTCTGTGTTTTCTTTCACATTGTTATCTATATAGGAAAATGTCTTTTCATTTATGTGTATTGTGTTCTTGTCATAGGTGTCACCTGTATCCAAGGCGATCTCAGCAGCAGCAGCAAGTACCTGTGGTGGATTTCCAGGCGGAACTGAGACAGGCATTCTTAGCTGAGACACCAAGAGGTGGTTAAAGAAGTATTGGAACACCCAGGTAGCTGATTCCAAGAGAGAAAACAAAACAAAACAGGTTAGAGCTGATGCAGCCATGATCAAGAATAAAGAACTAATTAAAGGGTAGGGTGTTTGGAGGTCATTTAATTATTTGGGTTATGTCCAAAGAAGTTTTTTTTCTTAAAGGCTTCATACAAATAAACACATAGCAGAAAGTTTAAAAAAGTAAAAGCAGGGTCTTAATGCTTTTACCCTGATGCTTGTCATGTATTACTTTTCAGACATTGTATAGTCCTTGCTTTTTTAGGTAGTTCTTTTTTTTTTTTTTTTTTGTGGTACATGGGCCTCTCAGCGGCCATGGCTCACGGGCCTAGCTGCTCTGTGGCGTGTGGGATCTTCCCGGACCGGGGCACGAACCCATGTCCCCTGCATCGGCAGGTGGACTCTCAACCACTGCGCCACCAGGGAAGCCCTAGGTAGTTTTTTTATTCATATTTAACTTGTACTGATTTTCACCGTAACATATGAAAAATATTTCATTATAAATAGCTGCTGAATATCCTGCTAATATGTATTATAATTTCTTTTTGTGAGAGACTTCATTTTTTTTCTGCTGGTAGTTTGAAATAAAGCTTCAGTGAATTGCTTTGCATAAAACTTTAGATAGGATCATTTCCTTGGATATGCAGATGTAAAAATAAATTGAGTCAAGGAATTTGAAATTAAGGTACATTTTCTGAATTGTATTATGAATTATTACATTAGTCTGTTGTCATGAAAAAATATAGTGCCAGTTACACTTTCATCTTCATTGTTTATGTTAATTATATATAATTTGTTTCTATTGAATTATAAATACATATCACATCCATTAGCAAATGAGAAGCTAAGTATTTCCCATGCTTATTTACTAATTTTTTTGTTTTATCTTTTTCTTACCTTTTTTAACCAATGTGTTTGAATCAGCTGACAATGTAATAAAGCTATTAATCTATGATTTTTCAATGTTACGTAGGTTTATTTACAGTGTGTCTTGTGTTGTTTGCTTAGATTTTTAGGAAAATGCTATTAATTTTGATTTAATACTTTATTTTTCCTTTCCGACTTCTAAAAAATTAAGATCTCAATCCAAAGGGTTTAATATATACTTTTTAGAAACTACTAGAGGAAAGGGGTTTATAGATGAGTTTTCTTCTAGATTTTCTTTATTTCTATTTTGAAATATAACCCCTCAACTCAAATTAATTAGGCCTGTTTATGGCCGTCATTTCAAATTTTAAAGCAAAGGGAAAATCCTCCCCAACTGAATCCTTTACCCAGCATTCGGCAGTAATTGATTGGATTTGATTGCAAGACAGTGGAATTGATTTCGGGGGGCGGGTAGAATCTGATCATTGTCCTCAGCTGTTCCCCAGAGTAAGGGCGTTTTTAAATAAGTAAGTGTGCATAATTGACTATTTTTAACCAAGAATTTTTTGGCTTCTCAGTGCAGTTTACATACTCTTGTAAGTTCCTGAGTAAAGTATTATTTAAATTATACATTATCTGTAAGTAGGACCATCCAGTTTTCTGAGTTTCAAGTGCTCGTTTCATCTAAACAGTACTAGGTACTAGGATTGTTATAGAGCAGGAGTTGGTAAAGTATCTGGCCCATTTATTGCCTGTTTTTGTAAATTTATTGACACACAGCCATGTCTATTTATTTACGTATGACCTGTGGCTGTTATTGGCAGTACAGTGGCAGATGGGAGTATTTGTGACACATTGAATGGCAGGCAAAGCCTACAATATTTATTATCTTTCCCTTTAAAAGAAAAAGTTGGCTAATCTCTCTCTTAGAGAACCACTTTCAAAGATGAACACACTAAGATGGGGCCAGTAGGGAAGTGGTGATAATATACAGTGTGGTGAAGGGAAAGGGGTTGTAGGAGAGTATATGAAGTAAATATTCCACGGTAGAGAACCAGATGAATTTCTGGGATAAGGGTCAGGTCTAAGACTAGTGCTAAAGTCTACTATACATGTAAATGGGTAAAGGCATTTTAACAATTGATACGTTTTCTTTTTCATTATAAAAATCTAAATCGTGAGTGATAGCCAAGAAAAATGGGAAAGTAAACCACAGACTTTAAATACCCATGTTTCAACCGCAGCAGCATGAGGTTGAATTTTCTTTCATTTTGCCCTTTTGCTTTTCTTTTGAAAATGTAGTTAATTGTAATCATGCTTTTAAACTATTCCACTTAAATGTATATCATTAATGTTCCTTCATTTTATTACATAGTCCTCACAGTTATCATTTGTAATGAATAAATGATGGTCCATTCATGATTTACTTTTCATTTGTACCTGTGTTTTTTTTCCCTAGTTTGCTATGCTGTTATGAATATTAGTGCTATATTTTTAAGATATATTTGGTATTTTTAATTTATTAGGGTAAGGATCCAATTTTGGGCTTAGGGTATAAATACTAGTATGATTCTTAAATGTTTTGTTATGTTGCTTTCTAACAGCATCATAAGCAGTGTTGATTTGCCATCAAGAATACTTAACTAGAGTGATAATTTCTCAGTACCACCTTTGTTGTCTTTTTTTTTTCCCTTTGATAAATAAACAGTTTCAAAAAGGGAAACATTGTTTTCCTCTGGTTTAAATGGCATTGCTTTGTGGATTAATAGTTTCCACTTATTTGTGTTTTCTCATGTTAGACTTTTTGCATTTTTTTTTTCTGTGAAGGGTCTGTTATTTAACCAAGAGAATGAACACTAATACATTACCATTATTCTGTGACTTCTCATTTCTTACATGTTGCTTGGCCAAGTCTGACCATCATATCCTTTGATTTAAGGAAGCTTTACATATTTACGTAGTTTAATCATTTCAAACTCCACACTTTTCAAAAGTTTGAGAACTTCCTCCTCTGAGGAATCCCAGGATATTTTTGGTCAGGCTTTCTGGGCCATTTATTTGCTTATGTGCACTTTCATCAGGAGATTTACCGTAACTGCTAATTCCTTAATGCAGTGTGATATTGCTGCTCTTGTCTTCTTCCTCATAAAGCATTTTGTTCTCCTTTACTGTGGAGATACATTTGATCATTCTACAAAGTGATATATCTCCTTTCCCTTACAAGGGTTCATGATTATGGTGTGCTAAATTTAGGGACGAGAGATAAGTGTTCCTAAATTTCAAGTCCCTCTTATTAAGGGAAGCCTTTCCTAACCTCCCTAGTCAGTCAACCCCTATTCTGAGTGAAATGTATATCCTATTATGCAAATTATTTTATACATATTACATCCTCAGTTCTGAGGTCTCCAGTTCTTTAGTCCATGACTCAAATCACCAGATGCATTTTTATACTTGATAACTGGGTAACAAGATAGTGGGTATGGGAGGGGTTTGGAACCTCAAACAGGTTAGATGGACAGACACATGCCTGACTGGCCTTCCTTTTTTGTTCTGATCCAGTATACCAGGAAATCTTGTTTGCATTTGTTGATCTCTTAATAGCTAAACTCTATGAACTAGGGCTGATGACGTATGTGTTTACTGAAAGGCCAAGCGGGGTAAAACATTTGAAACAGGTCGGATTGGGAAATCTCAACTCTAAAATCTGTTTGGCACTTGAAGGTAAAAGCCCTGTCTCTGAATTTTAAACTTTTACTGGAGAGGTTACTACAAATTCCCACCTTAAATGCACATTTGATACTAGTTTCCATTATATTAATCTTTACATCTGAAACCTTTTTGTGATTACATTTCTTTCCTTTAAATGAAGTTTTCAAAAGTTACATCCAGCTACATCTTTTTTTTCCCCTAATAACCACTGTCTTGTGGCTCATTGTCTGGTTGCATGTCTCCATTGTTGGTAAGGGAGTGAGCTCCAGTAGTAGTGTCTTGTTGAACGTTTAGCTGTGTTATTTTTCTTTGAGGGCACCAATGGCAGTGTAAAAAGTAATCTTACTATGAACTTTGACCATTATTTGAAAGTCCAGACAGTTTACTTTTTAAAAACAGCTTTCTTGGTGTATAGTTCCTATACCATAGAATTTATCCAGTTATAAACAAGTGCTTTTTAGTAAATTTACAGAATTTTGCAGTCACTGCCACATATACTCTTAGTATTTTCCATTACCCAAGTAAGATCCCCTCGTACCCATTTAATTCATTCCCCATTTCCACCCCTAGTTCAGATAACCACTTGATTTACTTCCTGTCTCCATAGGTTGATGAAGATCTTAAATCTTAGATATGCTATCATAAAAGTGGAAGTTGCTAGTAATTCAAACATACGAAGTATTCCTGAATTTATCGTCTGCTTTATAGAGAATCCTGTCAGAATTCAGAACATCTGAATTATAGGCCTTAAACTTCTCATGTGAATTTGGATTAGAAACTACATTTATTGGGGGGAGGATTGACTTTCAGGAAAAGCTGCATAAAGGATGCATGGTGGTTTACATGTGGAGAACAAAGCTTGGGAGATATTCTGAGTAATGATCAGTTTATTTTATTAGAAAACCTGATATCCCCCAAGTTCTCATAAAAATGTATTGAACTGCCATCAGATTTTGGTAATTATAGCGAAACATCCCCTCTGCATTTTACCATCCTTACTGAATTATTTATTTTATATCATTATGATCTCTTCTAATCTAGTGTTATATTTCCATGTGTATAATGGTATCCTCACCATTCTTTTACTTTATTGTTTTGATGTTGCCATAGTTCATAACCACTATTTAAATGATTGCATTTTCACATCCTAAAATAGATTTTAAATGTACTTAAGCAGTTTACTGTTTGGAAATTTTCTCTATTGAATATAGAGACATAGTGGAGACAACAATTTGTGTGTTTCCTTTTAAATGAGTATAATTAGCAGTTTGAGACCCTTTACCAGTTTTGGCTAGGTTTGGTTCTCATACCTATTCAAAGCATTTTCTTAAGTATATTGGGGGGAAATGAGAGTATTGTTCTAATGCCTTTTTCTTTGATTACTAAGAAAGTTGACCGTATATCCGTGTAAACATTTAGTAGTTTTATGTCCCCTTTTAACAAAGGACATCTTAAGCAGGTATATGATAATATATTAGCTTCTTGGTGAAGGGAGATTTCCTAGCTTATTTTGAAGGGACTTTGGCTTGGGGAAAGGGAACACTGAGGTAGAAAACATTTAGGTAGTTCAGCCAAGGAGCAAAAGTTTGGACTAACTCAGATGGAGAAACTTAAAGACACCAAAATGTTGAAGTTGAGATGACTTGGTGTTAATTTGTGACCAGAGAATGAAACACTACCTTAAATAAGGATGGAAAGAGAAAATAATACATTTTGGGAATGGAAAATGAAGCTTATTTTTGAAACGTTTAAAAATTTCTGTGTAAAATTAAATTTAACCACCTGTTAACTCTGGGTGTGTACAATGTGGAAGTTAAGGTGATGGAATAGTGAAATTTGGTGTTTACTTGGTGGGTATGAGAGTATGAGGGGATGTTTTTGAATGTCTTTTATAGTGCTTTTCATGCAAAATTGTCTACCTGTTTTAAAACATGGTAGATCGCAGTGCAGCTAGATCATGCTTTCCTCTGCAGGCTCCATCTACTATTCGAAGCTTCCGCCCCAGCTTGCATTGTTTGTAGGAGAACGTGCGTCATACCTTTATCTGTAGCCTCCCCTTAGGTCTTAAGGATCCTGAAACTTGCCTGTGGACATTGGATTTGGTGGAGCAGCAATCATGGTAAGATGTATATTAGGGCAGAGGGGTGAGAAGCTAATGTAAATGCCCAATATAATTTCCAGAGTGTGGGGTGTTTGGGGGTTCTTAATATGGAATTAATCTATAGAGATGACGCTTCATTTCATGGAATAACAACTGGTGAAGACCTATGTCTGTTGTCCTGTTACAGTGGTATAATGGTTTGGGAAACATCTTAAGAGGAATCTTGCATTGTGAGGAAATACAAAAGAGAGTTTTTGGTCATAATTACAGTGGTAAGGGACCGTCCTGCAGATGGGGGACTCTGAGGTCAGATTTCAATAGATAACAAGACTACTTTAAAAATGGAGGGTCCAGCAAAACCACAGCCAGGGGAAAGGCCTTGGCAGAATCAACAGGGAAAGAAAAATGGAGGGGTTTGGGGCTTTGAGGCTTGATTGGTACAAAGGAAGGCTGTCTGTAGAGAGAAATACAGCATCCTAATCCATTTTGTGTTTCTGTTTAAGTTTAGCTAATCAAGAACATATATTCTTAACTGGAAGGATATCCAAAGGGACTGAAAATTAGTTTTTGAGGAACGGGAAGAATGTTAGATTTGACAGTGGTTTGTGGTCTTCAAAAGGGCCACAGTATGTAAATAGATACAGTATTTCTGCATATTAAAGTTTCATTGGAGTGGGCAATTAGGATGAAAATCTTTTAAAAAGGTGCCTTAGTGGGACAAAAATGAAAGAAAAAGAGTTTGAGGAACACTGATCAAAGTTCTGAATTATATGGGATGTGGGGTGTGGTGGAACCAGGACAGAGATCTTTAAAAGGGAACTGAAAAATGATACATCGTATTTGCAGTGGGTCGATGGGAGTTGCAAAGATTTGATGGAGATAGGAGTTTCCCACCATTTGGCTAGGTGTCTAGAGGAAAAGAAATAGCTAACAGCGTAAAGTATTCTGTATGAGGGTGGAGCTTGGGATTAGAATTGGGGAAAGGACAGGGATTAAAATGATGGAATACTAGAAGGGAGAGCTGGGTTTGGGAGTCTCTTGGGGAGGAAATATATTTAGGGTACTGGAAGACTGCATAGGGAGGGATTCTGAGAAGCAGAGCGTTCCATAGGGGAATATAAATGGTCCTGGGTCCAAATTTGGTCTAGTATCTTAAAGGTATGGAGAAAAGAAATGGAGGCATGATATTTTTGTTACGAAAGCCAGGTTTGGATTGGTATAGGAGTGGGGAAGAAACAGGAAAGGGTTAGAAAGTAGCTGCAGACAAGCTGATGACTAACTCTTCTCTTACTCCTTCCAGACTGTGGGAAAGAGCAGCAAGATGCTGCAGCACATTGACTATAGGATGAGATGTATCTTGCAAGATGGCCGGATCTTCATTGGCACCTTTAAGGCCTTTGACAAACATATGAACTTGATCCTCTGTGATTGTGATGAGTTCAGGAAGATCAAGTAAGGCCATTTGGGTTTGGGCAGTGGGATACTGAGAGAGAAGCTGAACAGTAGGGAGGGTAACTGAAGGAGGTAGGGTAAAGGCAGGACTGGTCTCTTGTCTAATATCCTGGCCTCATCTCTGAATTGGATGAATCTCCCAGTATTAAGAGTCAGCTGTATCCATACTACTGTTTTAATTTTGGAAATACAATTATGAACTAAACTGGGAATAAGGCTGTATGGTATGATCAAAATAACAAGTTATATTTATTTAGAAAATTGAGAAATGATCAGTAACATTAATCTGCAACATTCCTTCAGATTGAGGGAATCTTAAGAATAACAATTACTCTTCATGGTTGAGGAGTTGAGATGTGAATAGAATAATTCAGGCTGTGTCTAGCAATTGTTTGGCCAGCCTCTTTGCATGCCCCTTGTTTTGTCTGAATCCTCATGGTCAGTGTTGATTTGGTCTCAATCCCTAATCCCCTTGCTTATTTATCTTTGTGGTTTGCCCATGCTGTTTCTTCAGAAATAATGTCTGTATGTTTGTGCCTTACCATAGGAGGTCACCCTCTTTGCACCTGTGATTGGGGAGCTTTCTTTAACTATAAGAGCATGCCACTTGCTAGATCCCAGGGACATTCTACTTCCATTCAGTTGACTTTTCATTCAGAGTATTTGGGTCAGTGCTTGTAATATCTCCAGATGTTCAAGATGGCTTTGTTTCAGGCTCTTGGCAGAATTTACAAGGCATCACCCTTGACCATTGGCTTTATTTTTTCTGTTTCCACAGTTAACGATATACTGTCCAAAAATTTAATTTGACCACTTCATTTAGGGATTTCAGATATGAAGAGAAGGGTGATGATGACCTTTGCCTGACTGCTATCAGTCTGTTCCTCTCAAATCTGAATAGAATTAGTAACATATTCCTGTCCTTCCCTTTTTATTCATTCTTAGTCGTCTTCCTGCATACAAAGTTGGATTATTTCAGAAATTCTAGGATGGTGAATGCTTCAATGTTAATTTTTTGTTTAAATAATCTGCCTTTTTACTGAAAAGAATTTTTAAAAATACAGTGTTGATGAATACTACAGACATTTGATGAATGCTTTAGGTATATTCTTAATTTCTGTTTCACTCTTTAGTAAGTTACAGGAATAATCTCTCCTAAATAATGCATTACCTGTAGTATGGTATAAGCCTCATGCATGTATGATTTTTGCTGCTGACAGATGAAGAAATTAGAATCACAGAGATTAGAAGAAAGTTTTCAAAAAAATTTCCCATGGTTATATAGTATGTGGTAAGTCCAGGAATAAACAGGTGTCTGTTATTAAAAACTTTTTGGTATGGCGTCATTGCCTCTTGCTGTTCCCATCCTTTATTTCAGTTGTCTGTCGTCAGTATTTACGTATTTAGTTAAAAAATGATTTAAATCCCATCTTAACATGAAAACTTGAGGTTTCAGTTTTGCCTGTCTTTAAAGTCTTAGCCAGTGGCGATCATTTTATAATGTATAGAAATATTGAATTACTGTGTTGTGCATCAGAAACTAACATAGTGTTGTAGGTCAATTATACTTCAAGAACAAACTCATAGAAAAAGAGATCAGATTTGTGGCTACCAAAGTAGGGGATGGGGGAGGGTGAGTTGGATGAAAGTGGTCAAAAGGTACAAACTTCCAGTTTTAAGATAATTAGGTACAAGGGATGTAATGTACAACATGATGAGTATGATTAACACTGTTGTATGTTATATATGAAAGTGGTTATGAGAGTAAATCCTAAGAGTTTTCATCACAAGGAAAAACATTTTTTCTTTTTTATCTATAAGACGTGTTGGATGTCCACTAAACGTATTGTGGTAATCATTTCATGATGTATGTAAGTCATTATGCTGTACACCTTAAACTTACACAGTGCTGTATGTCAATTATATTTCAGTAAAACTGAAAGAAAAAAGTAAAATTCCAAGTTTTGCAATCAGTACTATTAAAAAAACAGTCCTAGCTGCGTTACTTGCATCTGTGTTTCACAAAGAAGAAATTAGTTTTGCTGTAGTATAACACTGAGGGAACATTCTGGAAGATTGAAGTATGATAGGAAAAGAGCCATTCACCCTTATATATCAGTTGAGTCTAGTTTTGTTTGTCATAACTCATTAACTGTTTGAGCATGAGCATCTGAGCATTAATTATTGTCTTCATTGATACTTATCTATAAAAATGTTAGTGAGTGATCCATAACTTCTCATACTAAAATTTTCTTCTGATTTACAGGCCAAAGAATGCTAAGCAGCCAGAGCGTGAAGAAAAGCGGGTTTTGGGTCTGGTGTTGCTGCGTGGGGAGAACTTGGTTTCCATGACTGTGGAGGGACCACCCCCCAAAGATGTAAGGAAGATGTAGGACAGGACAGAACATTAATGTGGAAGGACATCACATTATTTGAAATATTTGCTAAATCATGGTACAGCAGAGGCACAGTATAGTGTGCCTTTGTCAGGTAACACGTGCCTGGCACTTGATGTAAGTTCTTGCTTGTCTATTCTGGGAGATTAAGGGTTTTCTGATGGGTTAGTCTACCTGCTGGCTGCAACCTAGATAAGGGTAGGAGTTGGTGATTTATTTCCTCTTGGTAAGGTTGTGAAAATATATGGACTCACAGTTTGACAAATGTACAATTTAATCTGTAGGATGCCTTCGGTGATGCTATTTTGAATACAGAACTAATATGAGATAGGTAATAATGGGAAAATGGTGGGAAAGGGGTAGCTTTTTAGGAATAAGATTATTGATAACTTTCATAAATTATTTGATTTCAAGCTATAATTTTTTTGTTTCAGACTGGCATTGCTCGGGTACCACTTGCTGGAGCTGCAGGAGGCCCTGGGGTTGGTAGGGCAGCCGGCAGAGGTGTTCCAGCTGGTGTTCCAATTCCCCAGGCTCCTGCTGGATTAGCAGGCCCTGTCCGAGGGGTTGGGGGGCCATCCCAACAGGTGAGGAACCACAAGTTTTTATATTATTGGGAGAAAGTGCCTAGAACCTGAGGCTGAGGAGACTGAAAAAGCTGAGCGTACGTACTATACTATGTAAGCAGCATATACTGTAGAGGGAAGAAAGGTACAGATGTACATTAGGAAGGCAGTAGATTAAAGCCACCATGATAACAGTAACTCATCACTGTTGGTGAGTGAAGAGGAATATGGATGGATAAACCGGAGTTGAGAAAATGCAAAAGGGCTGATTAGGTGAAAAGGGGGCATGTTCAGTTTAAAGGAGAATGTGATAGTGTGCCAAGATTTTTTTAAATGAGAATAAGAGAAGTGCAGAATTGCCTTAATTTTTTGTTTAATAGTCCGTGATCAACTGCTTATTTTCTGTATTTGAATGATGCAAGGAAGTGCCTCACCTTTACTGTCTTTCTAACCATTCCTTCTCAGGTAATGACCCCACAGGGAAGAGGCACTGTCGCAGCTGCTGCAGTTGCTGCTACTGCGAGCATTGCTGGAGCCCCAACTCAGTATCCACCAGGGCGTGGGACTGCACCTACACCTGTTGGTCGAGCAACTCCACCTCCAGGTAAGGAATTGATGGACAAGAACTAAAAGAATTTGATTCTTAGATATAGGTGTGGATCTGTGAAAAAATTGTATCATCTTGAGGAGTGATGATGAAAAATAAGATACTGAATTAAGGCCCAGCCTAACTACCTAACTAGGAACTTGGAATATGTTTTCCACTTTTGGAAACTGATTTTAAATGAAAGGCTATGGACTCTTTTGAATTGGGATGGCCAGCATGGCAGTGGTCAAGGAGAAATTGTTCAACTCTACTTAGTACCAGGCTTATTTCTTTAAATATTATCTTGTGTTTAATGCTCCCATCTTAGCTGATTTATGAGGCCTTTATTTCTGCCATTTTTCTTTCTAGGAATTATGGCTCCTCCACCTGGTATGAGACCACCCATGGGCCCACCAATTGGGCTTCCTCCTACTCGAGGGACGCCAATAGGCATGCCCCCTCCAGGAATGAGACCCCCTCCACCAGGAATAAGAGGTTAGTGGGTATTCATATTCTCAGTGGTGCTATCCAGGCCCCTGAATATTTATATGTTTTTCTATTATTTTATGATCTCATGGAATTTTGCTTTTTCTTTTCAAGGTCCACCTCCCCCAGGAATGCGTCCACCAAGACCCTAGGATACTATTGATCCTTCTTAGTCACTTTTTTTTCCTGCAATGTGTCTTGTGAAATGTGTGGAGTGTTTGTGAGCTTTTGTCTTCTCTGCTGCATTAATATTAGCTAATAAATACATAAATTAAACTGTGAGCTACTGTTGTACGTTTTTTTGCCTTTTCTTCTTATTTTTGAGGTCAGGGTGAAGACTGGGATTTTTCTGGTCTTGAAGTTATTTTGGATTAGGTAAATCCTGTTAACCAACTCCTTTAAATAATTTTCTCTTTAATTCTTATGATAAAATGGTCGTGATACTTTTTTCAGCTTCATAACTTTGACTTTGTGCACTGACTGGTGTCAGGTAATAACCTTTACACGTAAGGATCCAGGGGGTTAAGTGGTTCATGTAAGATTCACACATAGCCCTCTCTACTTTACTATGCCATACATACTTGAAGGAAAGTAGGGATGTGATGAAAGGCCTTGTAAGGTCATCTATAGAAGGAAACTGTGGTGTTGAATTAGACTTTGTTCATTCAATCAAAGCATTTGGAATAGGAGGGTACTCCTTTTGCTTGAAAGTTTACCTCAGTTGATGAGCTTTTTACTGTGCCCTGTGCCTGTGCGGTCAGAGAGATGACACTATCCTGGAGTAATCATCATTCCCTACTAGTGAGTATTTACTTACAAATTTTTAAATGAATGGCAGAGCGTGGGTCTTGGGAGCTGGGGAGACTGCATATTTGAGACAAGTTGTGTTACTTAAAGATAACTTACACTCTGAAATACAGTTGACACTTTTTTCTTTTACTTTTTGGCCGTGCCACGCAGCATGTAGGATCTTAGTTCCCTGACCAGGGATTGAACCAGCGCCCCCTGCATTGAAAGCATGGAGTCTTAACCACTGGACCGCCAGGGACAGTTGACACTCCTAAGTACAAATTATGATTATATCCAGCTGCATCAGTTAGTGATGTATGGGAAGTGTTCAGTGAAGTAGACATTATCTTCCAGTTAAATAGTTAAGGAATGGCCAGATATCTAGATACAGTTAGAATTGGTTAGGGAACAATGAAATCACTTTTAAAAGGAAGAGGTAGGAGGTTTTAAGCTTTACGGCTAAGGTTTCAACTAGACAATAAATGAGTCCTTATTGATTGTAGGAATTAGCTTGTAAAATACCACAGTTAGATATTGGTAGTAATAATAATAATTTAAGACTGGTAGACTGATTGTGTCTTCTCCTTTGATGTTTATCAGCAGAGGTTGTATTTGTGTTTCGTTTTCTAGCTTTTAAATCATAACCTTTCAAGTAATAGTCTCTGGAAGAAAAGGGGCCTTCAAAATGACTACAGTTGCTGGCACCAACTTTATGTGGTCTATCCCAAAGTAGTTTTTAAGATCAATGGCCACTATGAGGTAAGGAACAAAAGAAGCCAAGCCTTCCTTCGTTTAGGAGATTTTTATAATACATATGTGATACTTTTTTCAGAGTTTGTGAATGTTACAAAGGAACTGTGGTTATCAGAGCCCCAGGCATCTGGATCACTGTAGACAAAACCAACCATTCTCTTAGGATAAAATTGACCCTGATATATATGACAGATACAACCTTCAGTTTTTAGAGCAAGAGTATATAAAGAGCCTTATTTTCTGAGCGGTCTCCTCACTGGATCAACTTCAAATAATTTGTGGTACTCTTTTTCTGTTTTTGGAGGGAAAACATTCATCCTTGTATACATCTGCTGGCATGCATGGCCTTTAGATTTTGACATGAGTGGTCACACGGCATATTTGAAGAAGACGTGTTCTCTAATATTCTTAACTAAAGATGGCCTTTTTTGCAAGTGAGAGGTGAGTGATGAGAGCTCTATATTCTGCAAGATGCTTATTTCTAATGGCTGTTTTTGTTTGGTGATAATAGTCTTCTCTGCGTAGAGCTTCCTTGAATTTTTTTTGAGAGATCTTAATTGTGGAAAATATACTAAGAAAACTTGGGACACAGATATGCATGTAATTGCATGTTGGGTATAAGGTAAGTGTGGGTATTTTGTTATGGATTGCTAATTCAAAGCTTCTGCAGAGTTCCTTTGGGGTCATGTACCAGTATACTCAGTTTGCAAACATTCATGGAAGTAAATACTTGATGTCCCTAAGAATTTTTCCTGCATTCCTGCATTTAGATGAATACATGTTTCATCTAAAACATGGTTGGACAACAACTTCCTGATTTCCTGTTCACATTTATTAACTGTGACTCCATAAATACATACACATTGCATAGCAATACATATTTTCAGTGTGGTTTACAGTTTCAATTAGAATTCTGGGACGTTTTAAAACTGAAGTAAGAATTCTGGGATATAATAGTTATACTACCTTAAATAACCTTCATGTTTCTGAGTTATTTGTGGTATTCTGTGCTTATGTGATAGGTAAACTGGACTTGGTGTAAAAGCATGTCAGATGTGACATCGTTCCCTGCCTTCATAGACTCATTGTTACTTAATCATGTAATCCTGTCAAATTTTAAAATCCTGTAATTTTTTCCAACTTCATTGATATCTAAGTGATAAATAACATTGTATAATTTTAAGGTACGCAGCATGATGTCTTGTAATGTGTATATATAGTGAGAAGATTACCACAGTAAGTTTAGATAGCACATCTATTACCTTACATAGTTACCAGTTCTTTTTTTGTGTGTGTGAGAATATTTAAGATCTACCATCTTAGCAGATTTTTAGTATACAATGTAATACTGTTAACTAGTCAACATGCTGTTCATTAGGTCCCTAGAACTTATTCATCTTATAATTGAAAGTTTATTGCCTTTGATCAGCATCTCCCTATTTCCCCCACCCTCTAAGCCCCTGTAAGCAATCACCATTCTATTCTTCAGATTTTTTAGATTCCACATTATAAGTGAGATCAGAAGTCTGTAATTTTTGTAAACAAAACTGATGTTTTGTTTTATAGGTCTTTACTGGTAGAGGTAATTTATGGAATTATGTGAAAATGGTAGTACTTGTCTAGAATTTTCAAAATCTTACAAAGATCAGAAACACTTTATTGTATTAATTTCAAATAAAACTTTTACTGATTACAGCACATAGTCCGTTATAAGCCTCTACTGTATCATGAAATTTTCAGATACATGGTTTTCAGTTTATAATACATTGCCAGATTCTGTTGTACTCATCTTTGCATTCTAATTCCCTTGGGACTGGCCATAAATATAATAATTTTCAGTTATTTGTATTTTCTTAAAATAAAGCAATGCATGTTATCTTTTTTTTTTTGGTCTTGAAACTTTTTCAGTCATATGCAGTGCCAAAGGAAGAGAGAATCTGGTCACTGGATTTTCTGAAATGTCATTGTGGATCCTACCCAGTAGTGTTGCAACAAGGCTAAAAGTCGTATTAGCTGCCTTTAGGACAGAAACAAACCACTCCTTTTGTGGACCAAACCACAAGGTAAAATAACCTTGTTTAAAGAAAAAAGTAGGAATGTATTGCAGAGGCCTTGACTAGGTTTATGATGACACAGGACCTTGTCTGAACATGATGATTTCAAAATTTGAGCTTAAAAGGACACTCTGAAATCCAGTCACTGTGCCTCAACAGACTTTTCAGAGGACATTATTCTTGGCAGAAAATGTTGGCTTGACATGTGAAAACTGAATAGCTAGAAATGGCAGGTGTAGTCATACACTTTGCCAGTTTTTCAAACATCCCTGTTTTTTCTTTTCATAGATTTTTCTGAGCTAATTATTTTCTCTTTTCTTTTTTTTTATATATACATATATGTGTGTGTATATATGTGTGTGTGTGTGTGCCCACACACACTGTTCAAAGCAAAAATGGGAGCTCACCCTTGGATCTCAGAAGGCACACAGGTGGCGAGATGGAAACAAAGACATATAAAAAGGAAGCTGCCACCTCTTGGATCAGACATTGAATGACAGAGCTCTAGGTGTCTAAGCGTTGTCCAGAAAGAATATTTATGGAACACATATGAAACGCAATTAGTGTGGTAAGTGCCCTTACAGGGATGTTGGTGTTTAAGGAATTTTTTTTTTTTTCTTCAGTTGCTTGCAGTTGGTCAGTGCGTTCAGAGCCTATCACAGGGTAAATGTTTAAGAAATATGACATTACTGATTTTTTAAAATGTTATTAGATACTTTACAGTTACTTCTTTTAGTGAAATATCTGAAATTAGAATCTAGGGCTGTCTGATATCTAATTTCATACTCTTAATACTCCGTAGTCTCAGTAGTCAGTTTGACCCTTATCTGGGAATAGCTATTTAGTGTATTACCAGGATGTGTTTCAGAAAAGCTAAATACTTTGTCATGAAGTTTACAATGTATTTATAGGGATACATTTTAGTCACTTTTGTTGGAAAGTGGAAATAAAGTGCTGTTTCAGTTTAGTTACACGGTGAAGGCCTACTAGAAGAGCAGTATTTGAAATCCAGTTATGTTTGTTCTAGATGTGAATGTTAATATACAGCTTCAGGTGTTCACATGGCCAGTCCATCTTTGCCAGCAGTGAATAGGAGCAGTTAGTACAGGGGAGCTGCTGGGTTTTTGCTACAGGATTCTTCATTCAACTTCGCAAATGGTAGATGAAGAAACCTTGTTTCTATAAGACTTCTGCCCTTCAGTCATAAAAATGACCAATAAACAAAAATTTCTAGGAAGCCGTAGATGTTTTAACAAATATTTCTAAGAGTAGATATGATCTCAGTGAATAGTGTGTTGATTTCCTAGATGTGGTAACTTCTACCTATTACTTATACTTTTAGGGTAAGGTTTATCCAGTTTATATTCTGTTTTAGTCACTGAACTATGCATAACTTGAATTACTTTGCATTTAGGCATATATATTTTATTTTACGCATCCACTTCTGGGTCATTTTAAGTGGACCATAAACTGGCAATACCAATAGATTTCCACGTGTCCTGTTTTCTGGGGAAATTTCATCAAATATGTTATAGCTTAGCAGTAAATAAATACTCTGGCCATATTGGTTATTGAAATCTAGTACTGTTTTCTAATGATGGTTCTCTGTAGTGTTAGTGTTATAATGAACTGTCCACTTTACTTATGAAATCTGAAAATTAGTCACTTTAGTTGGGATTCCTCTAGGTTTGTAAGTGGTAAAGAATATAAAATATGAGTCAAAACAGAGTCACTCCCCATGCTATAGCAACTGAAGAATGAACCTAGACTTGAAACAAGGAGACTTCATTTCCATGGCTTGGACTGAATAAAATAAGAAATCACAGAGGATTTTTAAAAATTGTGATATGATTACTATGAGAATAAGTTATTGCAGTGATACCAATTTTTCTTTTGTAGGATGGCAGAAAATTCAGGCATTTTTCTAATTATCTTTTGCATAATGTGTAACCCCCTCTCTAGAGAACTTGGCTAGACACTGGATTTGAATTTTAGGGTGTTTTCTCGACTAAAAGAGTGAATTATGGCCCTAAGTGATGTCAAAGTAACAATACAAATATTCCACCTCCTAAGATCGCTTAAGTCACAACGAAGAAGAAACTTTTATAAAAGCCTTGAGTTACTGAATAATAGTTTTGTTTGTCTAAGATTATAACATGACAAGTTTTGGAAAAATGATTACAAGAATGTGCATAGATAGGAGAATGAAACATTAATGGTTCACTAGAGGAGTTGGTGTCATTATGACTGTTCTTTTTCCAAGGCCTGTCATAAAAGTTGGCATCTAGTAGGTTTTTGATGGATAGTAAGTTTTGTTACATTGTTGTCTTAATTACTGGTAGAATCAACACGTGAATGAACAAAAGATACAAGAAATTTGCCTTATAGTATAGGCAAAATTTGGCTTCCCGTTTAACCTTTATTTTCTGATTTTTTTTTTTTTTTTTTTTTGTAAGTGTTGAGTCAAGAAACAAGGAAGTTTATTGTGCCACAGCCTGGAAGCAGGGAATTGGGTGGTACTTTCTCCCCCGCCCCACTGCCTACACTGTGTGGCTTATGGGATCTTAGTTTCCAGACCAGGGATTGAAACCAGGCCCTCAGTAGTGAAAGTGTGGAGTCCTAATCACTGGGCCGCCAGGGAATTCCCTGAATGGTACTGCCTTCAACTCACTTATGTGAGAGTGCCAAATTTTGATTTGGGACTTTGCTGGAAAGAGAAATTGTTGTCTCTTCTTACAAGACACCTTTCCCTGTTTAGTGTAGCTCACTGGAGAATAAATCTTCATGTACAGAAAGAAAAGGCATGTCTTTATTTGAATTTATTTCTAGAGCATACCTCTTAGAAATCAAGAGGGCATAGTTGTTGAGGCATATACAACAGAGTTTACTTATTAGTGGCTAACAGAGTACTTGACCACATAAAAGTATGTGAAAATTCATCTGTGATATTATTTAGGTTGGCAAAATATATTGATTATTTATTCTCTTGGTTTTTATAATGCACCTTAAACATTGTACTACAACTCATTGTAAAAGAAAAGACTGAATACTTGTTTTTGAAATGACAAACACATGTACAGATAATTCAAAGAAAGTAATGGCAAATAAATGGGAAATATCTCAAATTAATTCATAAATCCTTTTAAAATCATCGTGTAATATATATTTCACTATCAATTTTACAGAGATTTGAAACATGATGTCAACTAGAAGGTGATTGGCTATCATTCATGGACATGAATGGAGCCTAAGAAAGATGGACAAAGGATTTCATCCAGAAACTTAGAATCTTTTTTGCACAATAGATACTCCAATATATATGGCTGTTTTGGAGCTACCTTTCATATTGAAACTTCTAACTTGTTCCCTTACTTCTAGCTTCAGATTCTCTAATTGATCTGTCTGCCATAGCAGTCTTTGGGAAAGATGACGAAACCACATCATGTCCTTCATAAATCTGCAGTTGACATGTTTTAAAAGTGTTAGAAATAAGCAATAATCAGAGAAGAGGACAAAGATTATATAAACTGATAATATTTAGAGCATCTTTTGCCACTGTCAAAACTGGAAATTTTCCAGTTCTAGTGGCTGAACATTTGGATTCATAAAATTCAGACACTCCTTTCCTCTTACCCTTTGGTCCATAAGAATCTCAAGAAATTTGCACAGCAAGATACAATGTGATTGCAACCCAGGATAATTTTAGGGTAGTTTTGCAAACCGTTTTTCTGTTAACATAGATGAACAGATTTTTCTGGAGTATCCTGAGCAATTGTACTTACGGACTGCTACGGAAGTCTACACCTCATACCAATTTAAGGGGTTTTTGGCCAGGGCTCTCCTGTAGAGACATTTTCTAGATCTTTTAATCTGTATTGATTTGCCTGATCCAACAGCATCAGGACAGCATCTCTCATTCCAGGTTTCTCCCCAAGATTCAAGTGTGTGAAGGGTATCTACTGAATTGAAAATTATTTCAGCTGGGTAAAACTTGAAGTATTGGCTAGTCTGTACAAACTCAAGTGAACATAAGCTAACCCTGTAAGAATATGTGGATAGGAAGGGAAGGACAACAGATCTTGAGTTTAGCTGGAAGCTTCACCAGCTCTAAAATTACAGACAAAATAGAAATTTATACTGGCCTGTACTTCATCTTGGCTCTTGTATATTTGCATTTCATTGGCAGTCTTTGGATTGGTGGGGTGGAATATTTTCCTTGCCATGGAATATCAACTTGCCTTCGAAAGTTACCAGTAAAAAGCCCCTATATATGTGGCATTTGTATGCATACGTGATAAACCTTATTTTCCCCCACGGCATTTTAAAACAACTTGAAATCTAATCCCATTAACTAATTAACTGGATATATGTTCCTTATGAATTTATTT
Organism: Leucopleurus acutus; assembly: GCF_964270905.1. Classification (NCBI taxonomy): domain Eukaryota; kingdom Metazoa; phylum Chordata; class Mammalia; order Artiodactyla; family Delphinidae; genus Leucopleurus; species Leucopleurus acutus. The sequence goes on from NC_139142.1 coordinate 148,624,142, forward strand.
AAATACTTAGAAAAATTGTGTTTGGGTAATGGTATTGAAATTAAAATACTCAGTGAATGATGAATATGTGTGAACTGTTCATTGAATGTTAGGAGATGAAGAGAATGAAATTCAACATGTAATAGTTTATTGTATTTTATTCTTTCTTTGCTTAATCTTTTGGAATCTAATACTCAAGTACAGAGGCCTACATTTATAAACAAATCTATTATTTTTAGATACTTTTTAAGATGAATGTTGTAATAATACAGCTTGTTTCCTAAGGAAGTTTCTAAAAACATTTTTGGTAAAATTGTCTTCTGGAAAAGACTTAAGAAAGGGATTCTGAGGACATTTTGTAAGCTATACACAATTCTGTATTATTTATGGATGGCAGAAAAGAGGACATGGGAATGTTTAATACATCGATCATAAAAGCAAAAGAAAGCACTAATTACTATTTATATGCATTTTGAGAATACTGTGTATGAAATAACCAAATATAATTGCTTTGTGATATTTCTTAATGTATTGCAAATGCTAACAAAGAGTTTGCTAATATATGTAGAAGAATTTTTAATACATGATTATAGAAATAAGGATTGTTAGAATAACTCTGAATGATGTACGTTTGAAATCATTTGATTGGATTATTGTGGTGGGTTTTTTTGGGGAGGGGGATTGTTCTGTATACAGTTGTTACCTAAGAAATTTTATTAAGGGTGCTCTATCTGGTTGTAGATGTTATCCTATAAATGATTTTTATGTTACAATTTGTATGGTATGAGATTGCCTTATCATGATGGAATTTTTGCACAGGAGAAGAGCCTCTATGAACACTTGTATGATTAGGGTTCAGTGGGTGTTTTTTTATTGCTTTGTATATAATAGAAAGACTACTGTGCTGTACCATCCTATCAGGCATAGAGGTGGGTGGCATTTTGGGCACTTCAGTTACTAGAATATAACGTTGGTTACTGAGGAATTTCTAGACCGCTTTGTATTAGGTAAATAAAAGCTGAATTTAGGAGATAGAGAATTTAGGGGGTTTTGGAGGGTTGTGTGTTTATATGCATATGCACAGAGACAGTTCTTAAACAGCATCCGGGCTTTACTCCATGCTCAGATATGTTGGGCATCTACATATATTTTATGAATATTCTAATATTAAACACAGGTAGAATTTTTTTCGTTTTGCCAGTGGAATTGCCTATCAGTATTCATTTCTGGTAGAAATTGTTAAACGCTTTGTTACAAACAGTGTTATAATGTTTTCTTGTTTAGCCGCTAATTTTCTTTTTCTTTTTTTAACCTCTAATTTTCTACATGTATAAACATCATTGTAAATATACCAACCTAATAAGATAGAAATATTTTTGTTTGCCAAAAAAAAATGTTCCATTTAGCCTCTCATTGTGTTCATTGGATCACTAGACTCAATTTTTAGGTTGTGAGAAATACATTGTGTAGTATTTAATATAAATATATCATTGTTTTATGACAGGATTCATCATGGTGAAAACGTCACTGGACTGCCTTTATTTATAGTTTTCAGATATATTTGTGTACAAATAGAACACAGCTCTTTGTATATCTTAAAGAAAGCTCCACATGTGGTAAAATAGCATAGGTTAAAAATGTTTTCATTTGTGAGTAGAATTTGACTTTTAATGAAAATAGTGAATTGTTGTTTTAAAGTGCTTATTTCTAGTTGTATAGGCAATTTGTAAATTTTTATGGATGATGTTAGTGATGGTATATCACCTGAGTTCATTAAATAGTGGGCTGACCAAAGGAATGTTTTTGTATTATGTGAATATAATAGACACCATTATTGCATGTTTTTAGGCATATGAGCTATAATTTTTGCATATTTTGTAAAATATTAACTATATAGAGTGAAAATTCTCGCTGTCAGCTTATCTTAGTGAATAATTTGGCAGCTAAAGGGGTGTTTTTATAGATGGTTGTTAATAAAATAGTTAGAATGTATAATAGTTTTGCTTTAAACTTTTAGTCCTCGATTTATAGGGATTTCTTAACATATACATATGTATACGTATACACACACATGAATACATGCACGTATGTCTTTTATAAAACTAGTGATATTAAAAGTCATAGAATGGAATTATTTTTTGGCCTAAACAATTACCATTTGGCCTTGAGGGCAGATGATATAGGAAGTTTTAGTTTATAAACTATTTAGTTGCTGGAGGATATTGTGAGGCTGCTAGATATGTGGTAAACAAATGTTGGTTGTTTTTTTTTTAAATAGCATCTGCCTAGGATTTGCTGAGTAGGCATATATTTTGTGAGTACCAAACTGATAGACAAAGGTGAAAACACTGTTTTGGTAAATTGAATTGCTAAACCATGTCTATTTGGGATATATTTGGTTGCTCCGGATTGTATTATTACTTTCTTTTCTGTATTGAAGATACGTGTTATTTCATGAAATAATTTTGGATATATAATTTCTGTCAATTTTGGAAATACCTTTTCACTTAAATGTTAAAGTTGTAATCATTGATCATAGATAGAGTGAGCATCTTCATGAATTAGGCTTGACTTTTGAAGGTTGTTTTTATGTTCTTGAGGTTTTGTAATTAGACATTCTTCGTTTAAAGTGTAGAAATCATTGTCATTCATATTTTTAAATACGTAAACTTGTACAGTTTTTCTTATGCTCCAATCAAATTTTTGAGTTTTAAATGTTGGGACAGAGCAGGGAAGCATTTGACTGCTGTGTGTTGAACAGACAAGCTCTTCTATAACAACTTTCTAGGTATTTAGAACTCCCTCTCCATACACACACATACACACAATTAATATATTAATGTTGAACTAATGGTGAAAAATATCTATTACCAATAGAAGTGTTACATGACCCCTATGTGTTTATACTTGGTCTTTATGGGAGGGGGGGGAATTATTAGGTAATTGTGTGCATGTGATCAGATGTTTGTTTTTTATACCGTATAATTCAATAGATGTGCAGAAATTTCTGTCATAGTTTTGAACATATATTTACCTAAAATTAATAGCACATAAGCTTTTTTATTCTTGTAGAATGAAATGGTATTTAGCTGAGTGACATTTAGACTTCTGTGTATGTAATTACATTACAAACACATGTTCTTTCTAGATATAGACATTTCTGACATACATATAATTTTACCTCTTTGTGGGACATGTAGGTATAACTTATTTTCCCAGATGTGCTGAGATTCATGATGAAATTCACTTTTCTAAAGAACATTTTATAGAAATGTTTCTGTGTTCATTTGTTACATGGCAGTAACCAAGACAATTTTGTAAATAAGGGACAAGAGAAATAATTTAGTTTTAAACATCTGGTATTTCTGGATGTACTGAGAGTCTCAAAAAGTATAATTTTGTAAAAACTTTCATTGTAAATGTGTTAGTATTGATACTGTTGTGTTTTAAAATCAACATGGCAATGAAGTTGACAAACAGGCTCTTGGAGCTATGCAAAATTTATCATATCAGTTTGGTTGTTAAGAGGAAATGTTGACAAGATTATGCATTTACCCTGTTCTCATATAGAAGAAGAATTTGCCATTGTATCAAGTATGTATATTTAAAACTTACACCATGTAAATTCACTTGATATTTCTGGATGTACCGAGATTCCTGATATAGTTCATTTATATTATTATCTTTTATTAAGACTTTATTAAGGGCAGTTTTAAGGTCACAGAAAAATTGAGGGGAAGGCACAAAGATTTCCCATATGTCCCCTGCCCCGACACGTGCATAATCCCTCCCCCATTATCAACCCAGCATGTGTATAATCCACCCCTATTATCACATTCCCCCATGAGAGTGGTACATTTGTTATAATTCATGAGCCCATATTGACACATCATAAGTCACCCAATGTCAGTAGTTTATATTATGGTTAACTCGTGGTGTTGTACATTCTGTGGGTTTAGGCAAGCATATAATGACATGTATTCATTGTCATCATATTTTAATGGCCCTAGAAATCCTCTTTGCTCCAACTACTCATCCCTTCCCTTGTATTTCTGTTTTTTACTTTGTTTTCTTTTTTTCCCCCTTAATATTCAAATTAATAAATGACTTGGTCAGATTTTATACTACCTCCTGGAACTATACACAGTTCTGTATGTGTTCCTTTGGTTGCATGACAATATTCAAGACAACTTTGTAAATAGGCAGATACCGGTTTTTAATTTTTATCATCTAGAATTTCTAGATGTATAGAGTCTCACAAAGTATAATTTTGTAAATAATTCACTGTAAAGTTTCATTGTTTTCTTATGTCTCAGCAGTGAAATTGATGGAACTGTGGATTTCTTGAGCTATATACATATTTCGGGATCTGTTGAGTTATGGGAAAGCAAAAGTTAAAAGGGTATTTTTTAACTTTTGCATTCTCATCTAAAAGAAAATTTTACATTTTAATCATTGTTTAGTGCTTGGATTTTTATACATTAAAAAAGCCAAGTCATTATTTGTAGTTGTGTTGCTGATAGAGCATTACATATTTTAATCAGGAGATTTTATTCTCTTTGAATTATACAGTTTTGTGTTTAATTGGACTTCATGACAACATTCAAGACAACCTTGTAAATAACAGTAAATTTATCATTTAAAAATTAGTTTTTCTAGATGCATGGAATTTCACGAAGTACAAATTTGTAAATATCTCATTGTAAAGTATCATGAGGTGGCTTCTATAAATGGTTTAGCAGTGTAATAGGTAACTAGCAATTGGCCTTTTAGGGCTTTGTAACATTTTGGTGTTTATGTAGTGGGTTTTGGGGGATAGGGGTACACAGATTGTCTCCATATCTTCAGATTTTTAGGTTCTCATGTTATAAGAAAAGATTAGATTGTATACTTTTAACAAGCAAAGAAAAATGCCCATGGGATTTATTTTCATCTTTAGGAAGAAAAAGGAAGACATGAGAAGGGAATTGTCGTTTTAAACCGCAGGTATATTCATAGTTATATAACATTGCTGAAGTAATGGTTATTTTGCTATGCTATGTAAACCTACTGTTTGCAAATTTATATATGTATATGCATGCATATTATAAATGTATATACATGTACATATGTAAAATTAGTTTTAGGGGTATAGATATAGTGTTCTTTCTCATTTATTAGAGTATTGCTTTACTTTTTTTTTAATGGAAATAGTATTTCAATTGTAAGCTTAAACGTGTAGAAGCCCACTTCATGTTATATCTAAATGAATGTTAATTTTTATATAAAATGTTTAAGCATTTTATATAATGCTTAAAAATGTTTAAGCATTTTATATAAAATACTGTGGATTTTTTTTAATGTTTACATATATACATCTGTATGAGAACAGAATTTCCATGATTATGAATATTTTTCTGAGCTTTTGAAAATTTTCTGGAGAGCAGTTAATTTGTATGTTATAATCAGTAACCAATGTCAAAAGTATTCTCAGTTGCCTATAATGTAAATAATGGAAATTTCTTAGAATCCTATCCATTATTATCAAAGTGTAATCGGTACACCTTTTTGAACAACAGTTTGGCAATGACAATCGAAATTTGAGTGTGTAAAATTGTTGAAATGATATAATCTGTTGACGGAATTTTATATATTCCTACTCAAATCCATAAAGAAGAAAGTATGTTATAGATCAAGTATAACAAATAATTTGAATGTATGAAATACACATCATTAAAATAACGATTCTAATGATAGCTAATTCATATGGATATTATTCAAACACTGAAAAAGTATTCTGATATTGAAGGGTGTTTTAAGTTGATTTTTTAAATTGTCATTTTTGTACAAATATCAACTAAGTGTGTGTGCTGAGGTGTGTCCATATGCCTCCGGTTTTTCTATTTGAAATATTAATGGTTACTGTTCCTTGGGAATGGGATTATTCAGACATGATAATGGAGTTAAGTAATGCTTACTCATTAGTGTTACTACAATAGTGATTATTTTAGCATTCTTTTTGAAATTTTTATACATGTGTAAGTTAAATACTAAAACATTGTTTATATATTTGTGTATTGCTACATGAAAATCTAAAATGCAAATGTGAATTATTGAATAGAAAATTGTCTGGAAAAACATGGCAAAATTTTAACATTACTGTGTAAAAAGATCAGAAAAGAAGGGACTGCTGCCACTTTCTGCCTTTAAAATTTTAAAGGTATTTCAGAAGCAACATTTAAACAGCAGAGGAAATTTTAAAGATACAACCAATTTGTGCCTGTCTTCATCGTTACCTATTGACATCTCGGGAGTGTTGGGCTGTTGTGTCCAACTTTGTATTCCCAGTGACTGTTATGAATAGTTTTTGAGTGATCGTGAAGAGCGTGTGACTTAGATACTTGTGCTAGTGCGGCAAAGAGTTTTACACAGTGAAACAGAGTATTGGACTATCCACGGAAAGAAGGGAGAAGATGGCATTTGAGGTAGGTGCTAAACAATTATATTTGGGGGCTTCCCTGGTGGCGCAGTGGTTGAGAGTCTGCCTGCCGATGCAGGGGACACGGGTTCATGCCCCGGTCCGGGAAGATCCCACATGCCGCGGAGCGGCTAGGCCCGTGAGCCATGGCCGCTGAGCCTGTGCGTCCGGAGCCTGTGCTCCACAACGGGAGAGGCCACAACAGTGAGAGGCCCGCGTACAGCAAGAAACAAAAACAATTATATTTGGGTTGACAAACACAAAGGGTAATTTTATAAGGCAGTGCCATATTTGTGGCATATTGTAAGGGGGAGGAATCTCTTGGGATAAACTCGAATTACTCTTAGTAATGGGCATAATTGGAGAACGGATTGTTTTCTTTTACGGTAGTTGAGTCTCTCAGAAGGATTTCAAATAGGTCTTTATGGCTTTTTAGATTATTCAGAATTGGCATGAAAAATGTTTCAGTAGTCTCAATGTTTGTGCTAAAGGTACTCTGAAAAGGTGAAAAAGTAAAAACAAAAAAAGTCTCTTTGGGCAGTCATATTTGCTAGTTTAATTATTTCCATTCACTATTCCTGTCAGTTCTAAAGTCAAATATTGTATACTTGCTTCTCAGGTGAACATGAGGAAAGAAAGACATAACATGCAGATAACCTGAGGATGTCTGACATCATCAGGAACATTATTCCTGTGAAGTTCCTTAATTTATAAATCTGAACTGTAAACCACAGGTAAGAAGGTTCTGGATCAAGAAATGCTGTATTAGGATGAGATTTTGGCTAGGTTCAAGAAAATAACACTGGGGGCAGACTTTGTTCTTGAGTACCTTTGAGTTACAAACATTCCTGAGAATAAATAAACCAGTTATTTTAAAATACAGTTTTATAAAGATGGAATCCATGAATAATGTAGGTACTTAAGCCTTCCTTCAATTAATTTACTTATGACGAAAGATGGCAACTAATATTATAAAGGAAATGATCAATATTTTAATATAAATTAGAGAATAGACCAACTATTTTTGCATGTGTAGTTTTGTGGTATGAAAAAGAGAAGTTCATGGCAACCTAAAAAAGATACTAATATAGAAGAGTAGTAGTAATAAAGTCATGTTGAAGTTGGAGAGTTGAATCAGCTATAGGATTGATTAATGAGGAACTGTTACTAAGCCTTAACTGAAATTGTAACAAAGTTCGACATGAGCCTCCATTTACCTGCTACTTCAGTGTTTGGTCAGAATGCTATGTATTTTACCTTATAATGTTTCTTGTTTTTCCCTATAGGGAGATGATAGTTCCAAGAAAAGACACTTTTGCCATCTTTGTTTTTAATCTCAATAATTGGTACCATGAGACCTGTTGCAGTATTCCTCTTTTCAAGTGTTCATCACTCCCATCCATCCCTGGGCCTAGGAGAACCCCTTGGCGATAATGATTGTGTAAGGACACTTTGAGTGCTCATTTGATTCAGGGAGGGGCACTTTGGTTAGACAGGAATTGATTATTCTGCTTTTCTTAAGCTTGATGGGATTTTTGGTGGCAGCTAGTGGATATTGTTCAGGGTAATGTATGAGTAACAAATTATCCTAAAACTTAGTTATGGATAATACATTATTGTGTTATTTCCATGAATACTGTGAGTGAAAATTTCTGACAGTGCTAGAATGTCTGTGGGATCAATTGGGAAGGCCCAGTCGAATAATTGAGAGTGATTCAGACCACTGGAGTCTTTGGATACTTTTTCACTCACGTCTGGCACTGGTTTTAGATGACTTGGAAGGTTGGGCTTATCTGAGGCTTTAAACTAGAGTACCTTCGCACAGCCAGGTTCCCATATGAATCATAAAAATAAATGTAAGAAGAGAGCCTTGTGAAAGTGGCGTGGCCTTTCTGAACTAGTTTCAGAAGTCATGTAGCATCTTTTATGCCATATTCTGTTGGCTAATGGTGCCATATGGCCAACCAAAGTTCCATAGCATGGTGGGATAGTGCCAAGGTGACTGCAGACCAAGACAGCTTGTAAAACCAGATGAAAGAAGGCACAGTAGGTAAGAGCTACAAATGTGGTGCTTCAGTAGTTTTTGTTTTGTTTTCTTTTTGGGGGGTGGTCCTTGATTTTCAGAATTTCACTTCTCTCACACTCAGAATCCCTTGCAGATAATTTGCAACAAACGTCTTATTCATTGCCTGGCATAAAATAAAGTCTTACTGAATTGTTTTGTGATTTGGGGAGTAAATTAGGCAAAAGATAAGAAGTTAAAAGTTCATGGTTTTTGGATTAAGTCAGTTTGGGGAATGCAAAAGGGAAAAGGCCCAGGTGCAATATGTTGATACCGAAAGGTACAATCTTAGAACTACAAAAGCTATGGAACTGTTAAAAAAAGAATGAGTGGGGACAATTGTTGATGAAATCAATAACGTTATAACACATACTGAATCCGTGCTCTTAACACACCAGGAGTTTTTCCCTTCATTTTTTACTATACCCCACAGGAAGGTTAATAATTCATGGGATGTGCTGTGAAGAGTGAATGCTGACAAATTCCTTGGACATTCTTTCTCAGAGACCCTCATTGCCTACCTCCTGTCCATGGGATAACCTTGAAAGTGGAAGTTTTAATCAGAAAATGTTTATTTTTTTCCTCAGGATAAATCATAGCTAAATAGAAGATTAATGGTTTTTTGGGAGGTACCTACTCAGGAATTTTGATGGACCCTGGAATAATGAATGGGTCAGGAGCCAAATCTTTTCCTAAGTTCCGTTTTAGTCTCTATATCTTTAATATAGTTACTGTTTTTCTTGTCAAATGGACTAAGCTCCTTGGTTATTTTCATTGCAGTATTTAAGCATTGTTATATTTCTTGTACAGAAATGTATGTAGATTGCATGATACCATGAATGAGTGATCTGGAGATAGAAGAAACCATACATAGTAAAAAAGAAATACAGACAACATGAAGAGAAAGTTTGAAGGATCAGTCCATTTAGCAAGATGTAAGAAGAACTCCCAATATCCGGCTTTCTCATTGTTAGAAAATTCCAAAATGAATTTTGATCCACCTGTTATTCATAATAGAATAGCTGTTGCATCATGAAGTATGCTACTAAACTGTTCCCATTTTTTTCCCCAATGTGTCCTCTCAGGTGATGACTGAATAGGAAAAACTGATGCCATTGCTTCTGCCACCATCTTCAGTAAAACCAAAGACAGTCTTCATAATGTATAGAGATTCCTCATTGATGTGTTGCAATGGACACTTCCTGTAGATCACAAAAACAGGCTGAGAAGGCTGAAGTTTCAAAGTGACCTAAAGGGTGATATTGGAGAGAACTGTAACCAGGCATGTTGACTGTTTTCATTGTTGCCATTGGACTAAATCTCAGGAGCTTGAATGATGGAGGCATTATTACACAGAGAAGCTCAGGATGGTATAATTTCAAGGCTTCATTACAGTGCTCCCATAAGTATTAGGTGCACATTTTTAAAATTTTCATTTATCACAGGGAAATTGAAAATTGACTCATAAAAAATCATCTTTTTCAAGATTTCAAAGGACATGGAAATTTGTGAAGTATAATATTTTACTTCTTAAATGCCTTTTTTCCTCTTCTAATTCTGCCACCTCTGTCTGTGTTATCTACTATTAATGAAATTTTGTGCACATCCTTTTGGGTGTATTGATAAATTAATATGCAAGTTATTTTTTAGGTGGTCTATATACTAGCTACAGATTTTCTACACAGTAAACATGATTTATATATAATTGTAAATTTATCCAACTAATTTGTTGAAATAATTCCAGTGAATTGGAACTGCTAGGACTAAGGGTATCCAAAATTTATAGTTTTGAGTCCAAACTAGTTTTCCCTACTATACAGACAGGACCTCATCAATCTTGTTCCCCAGTGTTTATGTGGGTATATTTCCTAAAACTGTACAAATGTTACATTTTTAATCTTTGGTAATATGGTATTACAAAGAAATTGCTTTTCTTCTGTTACTGTTCAGCTCTGTCATCTTCATATATGCTTAATCCTTACTAGTCATTTGTGTTATTTCATTTTCTTCTGTTTTTTTTTTTCCATTCCATTGATATATCAATGTCTTTGTTACTGGTTTCTAAGAACTCATTTTTTATTAAGGATGTTAACCATTTGTCATGCAGTGCAAATGAAGTACCATATTTTATTGCTATCAATTTACTATGGTGTTTTGTATTTTGGTTGTGTATTAAAATATAATCATGTACTTTATGCCTTTTGAGTTTTGTGTTTTTCTTAAAAAAACACGTTTGTATTAGTATCATTTCTTGGTCTGTATTTTCTTTTTTGCATCAAATATTTTGTCATGTTATTTCTCTTTCCATTAATCATTACTGTAGTTTTAAAGCATTACATATTCAAATTACTCACCTTAACCTAAGTAGTTACCACTTATTTTTAATTCTACCATAATCATATAGAAATTCTGACATATAATTGACTGCATTTCTATTTATTGGTTTGCCTTACCTTCTATTGATACTTTAAAATTACTGTTGAGTCTTATCTATTCCATTGAGTTCTATCTCATTTCTTTTCTCTTTCAGAATATTCCCTGTCTGTACTTGCATTTTTTTCTCTCAATTGACGCTTAAAATTACTTTGCAAGTTGGAAAAAATAATGCAGTTTTTATTTCATTTGCAACAAATTTAATAGATTAATTAGGAGAGAATAGATCTCTTTAAAATTGAGTCTTCCTATCAAACAGCAAGGTATGTCTTTCTATTTTTTTATCAAATTGTTATGTTGGGATACTGCTAGTTTAGTTTTTTTAAGTTCATTCCCAAACATTTCATAGTTTTCTTAATGTAATGATGGGGGTTGTACACCTAGCTTATTTTCATATTGATATAGGAAAGCCATTTGTATACTTTTTAAATGCAGTTTCATCGAAATTCCAAAATTATGTTCTTTTTTCACAATTTGTAAGGACTTAATGGGTCATTTCAGGAATTTTCCTCTCTTTAATTAAGGATTTTTCACCAGATTTGGTAACAGGTTTAATAAAATGTCTTGTGTTTTACAGTTGATAAATTTGCCATTATAATTATTGATTAGGCTAAAAATTGAATTTTTCTAAAAATGAACATTTTTTATCAAGTGAATATGTGAACTAAATTTTGTTTTTCTGTTACATTCTCCCCTGTTATAGTCATTATAATTTTAATTGCACTTTCTGAAAAGATAATTCTAAAAAAAGAGCTTTATTCTGTTTTTGTTGGAATTTTATATTTGGTTTATTGGCTATATCAAAACTGTTTTGACTTTTTTTCATGAAGTAGACTGAAAACAAATACTAGTATTATTTCATTTTTAATTCTATTTTGATATAACCTTATACCTACAAAAATGTAGCAAAAGTAGTACATAGGTTTCTTTTGTTGTTGTTCATTTGGGTTTTTAATATTTCCCAGCTTCTTATATTAACATTACCTATGCAGGATACAATTATCTAAAACAGGAGACTTCTATTGATGTACTACTATTAACTGATTGTTTTATACATCCAAAGTGAGATCCAACATTACATATAGTTGTCAAAGTCTCCTTTTCATAATTTTGACACTTGAAGAATCTACAAATATTTTAACCATGAATGTCTCTCAGTATAGGTTTGTTTGATTTTTTTCTTTGAGTTTGAGGTTATATACTTTTGGCAAGAATACTACAGAAATGTTGTAGTTCTCAGTTCATCACTAGGGGTCACATAATGTTGATAGTGCCTTATGACTAGCAATGTTACTTTGTTTACTTAGTGTTGTAATTAATAAGTATCTTTTGGGAAAGATACTGCAAGTACTGTTTCTTATCATACTTGCATATGCTAAATTTTAGCATTTATTGAGGTTTCCTGTCAAATCATGATTTTAAAAAAATTCTGTCAATCCTACATTTTATTAATTGGAGTGGTCCAATTATTTGGAACTGTCCATTCTTCTCCATTCAATTTTTCAGTTATTCATTTCAATGTAGGCTCATGGATATTTTCTTTATCCTATGGATAAAGATGGATATCCACTACATTACTCAGTTTTTTAAAAAAAATTTTAAGTTATCCCACATTTGGCCTCTGTGTCTTTTTAACATGTCCCTATCCTTTCTCGAGCACTTACTTTCTGGCCATGTAACAGTGTCCAGGTTCATTTTGTTCTTATCTTGCTCTAGCCATTTCTCCTAGGATCCCTGGTTCCTTATGGGAAATAGTATTTGGGAAGCAAGATATGTATCAAAAGTTCAGTTTTATGGCTGAATAATATTCTATTCTATGTATATACCACATTTTATATGTTGATGAACACTTGGGTGTTTCCAGTTTTGGACTTTGAATAATATGGCTAGTGGCTATCCACATTGAAGAGGGACACTATGAACATTGGTGTACAAATGTCTGAGTCTCTATTTTCATATCCTTTGGGTATATACTTAGGAGTAAAATTGCTAGGAGTGATGGTAATTCCATGTTTAGCGTTTTGAGGAACTATCTTAGTTTTTGTTATGAAAAGTTTCAAAGACAAATGAGAGCATAGTAAACTTTCATGTATGTAGGAACTAGATATTTTGCCATATTTTGAAAATTAAGATATACAGTAATATTTCAGTCCTGAATTTGTATATGTACAGATCACATTTTTAAATAACTACAATGTTATATCCCTAGTTTTATTAACTAGAACCCCTTAATATATTTTAAAATAAATCCTTATGTAAATTTGTTAGTTGTTCCAAAGATATCTATGATAGTTGAAAGAAATCTGAATCCAAGCTGGGACCATACATTTTTATCTAGGCCATTTTTATCTTAGTTTTGGCAAATTTATTAATTATCAATATTCAACCTCGTTATTTTGATATGACATTTCCCTTGCTTTTTTATGTGTGTGTTAAAAACGTTTAAGATTTGGTCTTTTGTAATTTATTTCATTTGGGAGGAATTTAGTATTCATGTTTGTTATATTCTTATATACACTATATTTTAGTGTATTGAATGCATTTTGGTGAGCTAATTGGTTTAGGTTATTTCTACCTTGAGATTTTCTCTGTCTCTATCTCATATATTCTCTTTCCCACATACATATACTTGTATATATTTATAGACTATGTAAATACCTTTATAAATTATATATATACACACATATAGATCATAACAGAAGTACAGCCCATATTTGTAGCTGTGTTAGGGGTGCTAGGAAAGATGCATATTCTCCAGTGTAGAGTTCTATAAGTGATTGTTACCATGGTTAACTGTAAACTTGATAGAGATCTGTGTCTCTATCATTCTATTCTATATCTCTATCATTCTATTAGAGATCATTTTAGTCTTACTAAATTGACTTGCTATTGATTTCCTGACCTTAATTTTCTTTTTGTTTCATTTCAAGTAGAATATTTGATCATGCTTTCAATCTTCCATGAGCTCTTAGCTCATGGAATGTCTTAAAATATGTCCCAAATAGAATCTGATAATGCATCTTCCATTTTCCCATCTTCTCATTCAAGAAATAACAACTGAGATCTAGTTTTCTTTTATTTCTTCTGAATGTATTTTGTTACCTCAAGATTTGGGGACACCAGTCCTTTTAAGACATACCATCATGCTGCCTCTTGAAAAATATAAAATGTAATCATTCCATATAGTATATCACGGCAGGATACCTAGTCCCACCTATGAAATATTTCTTGATAAAAATTCTCATTTAAACTTCTGTATGTGTTTTTAAAATAGTTGTAGTGTTCAACTCAGCAGTTGAAGAATTACGCATTCCGTCTCCTTTGCTGTGTTAATCTATGGTTCTGCAGCATCCCTTGGTTTTTAATTTTTTTCATGTCATTTCCCTTTGGAGGAAATCAGGCTATTTTCCTTTTAAAACTTGCATTTCTATATTCTGGACATGGTAGATGGCATGCTACCTATGATGGTATTTGATATTTTCCTCAATTTTATATGGTATTTAGATTTTAAGTGCCTTATCAGACTGGTTTTATTCATTCTTTAATCATTTATTTTAGGACTGTTTCCAAATGCATCACATCATAATTCATTATAAGGACATTATCACATCATAATGTTTGTATATCTTTCTACGATGTCAAGAATCACTCAGTATTTAATTTTGGCATCAGCTTTTCACTTAAAAAATCATGGCCTTTATTCATTATTTCATTAATAGTTACACATTTGCTCTAAATAAGTGATAAGAAATTTCTTAATTTAAATAGGAACTTTCTACAACTGTTAAAATTCTTAATTCAAATGGAAACACAGGATGAATCCTTGATTCTTTCCATTTAATTATCAGTTATAGGATAATGAATTTGATGTCCTATCAGTCTCCAAAGATGATTAATATAAATTCATGTACTATAGTCTAAAGACAGAACTGCATAAACTTGAGTATTTAACAGTTGTATTGCTAATATAATAATGTTAGTATGGCAGTTAGGAAACCCATGTGTACATATAGACAAAGGATAATTCTAACTATTAAAATTCTTATTCAATTTATGGAATTCACTTGTACAGCTTGTAGTTAGGATATTTTTTCTCAGCCTTTATAAAACTTATTTTTATTCTATTCATATATGTATAGCAAATAATGCTTGGTTTTTATTTACCTTTTAAATGCTTTTTATTTACCTTTTTGTGTTCCTTTCTCTACAAAATGTTTTGTTATGTTTCCATTTGGTTACCTTTACTTACTTTCACTATCTCATTTTGGAAAGATGCACAATGTTTTTTCTTCATTTAGCTCATATACTTTAAAATAGTCTTAAATATATATTTAACTTTCAAAGAATTTGTGAATGTGTTATTTTTGACATTTTTTCGCTTGAAGGTTGAAGACAGTAACATGTTCTGTCTTACTGTTCATGGGGATAAGGAGATGATTTTCACTGATCCTGTATATAGACAGATATGTGAGGTCTCCATGTGTGCCAGAGATACATGAACTTAAAAAAGTTATCAGTAACTCACTTCCAAGTGTATAGTTACAGAGCAAGGACAATGCAACTGCAATAAAAACTGCGTAATGTAAGGTGTTGAATGTAAGACATAGTAATCACTGTTCCTTAGAAATTTAAAAATTGCACTTGGAAGGTACTGTGAGCACCCTTGGTCTTGGGGTTGGAGAATATTTAAGTAAGTCTTGAGAGATACTCACTTGTCCTTTGTTCTTCCTGGCCCTATCTAGGCCTCTGACACATTGTTCCACTCCTGTTATCCTGCTTAATTATTTCTAAGATAGGCAATGTGAGAAATACCCTCCAGGGTTGCTGCACAGCTTTCTCTACTCCGAGAGAGAAAGTATAACTCACTCTAAAATGTAGCATAAAAAAATAAATAAAATGTAATGTGCCAGTGTTGTTTATTTTGCAAGTGTTTAGATACTTTCCTTGTGTCTTCCTTGATTTCTCATTTGAATCCATTGTCAGAGAACACACTCTGATTTCAATTACTTTAAATTTGGTTAGATTTGCTTGTTTTGTGGCTTGAGCTGTGGTCTGTCTTGGTAGATGTTCCTTGGGAACATCTGCCACGGTTTCATGGAGCACACTATGGATGTCTACTAGATCTTGTTGGTTGATTATGTTGTTCAGCTTTGTATATCCTTGCTGATTTTCAGGATAGTAGCCTATCAATTGCTCAGAGTGGGCTGTGGAAGTCTCCAACTATAATTGTGGATATGTACTAGCATTTCTATACTTGTTTGTTACAAGAATCAGTTCATATTGCACACATGCTACATCATGCTCTTCTCACCCAACAATGCCTTGTGAATCTCTTCCAGTCAACCATAATAAAACTAATTCACTGTTTAAAGAAATGTAGCATGCCTGAAATGTATCATGGGCAGAAGACTTTAATAGGTTGCATATGATTCTGCTTCATCTCTTAACCTGTGTTGATTATAGAATCAAGTGTTGAAGCAGAGGAGAATATGCCACAAAAGGAGAATATCCTGGAACAATAAGCAGTAACATGGAGTAGAGGTCTTTTCATGCATGAAAAGTAATTGTTTTGTTAATCCAGTGAGACTTTGAAGTTGCTTTGACTTTGACTAATATAGATGGATAAAATGCAGACAAGAATTCAAGGATTGATGGATGAATGCATAGAATGGAGAGTTGGATTGATGGTTTAAAACTTGGTTGTAGGAGTGGATAGATTGAAGGAAGGATGTAATAAGATTTTCTACATAATCAAGCTTATGTGGATTTAAGAATTAGTGGGTGAAATAATGCAAGGTTGGATATTTGGAAAGAAAGAAGGCTGGGAGAGATGGATGCTTTACGGAATTTAGGGTACAGTAATGCATGAATGAATGCAAAATTGCCTGAATGTAAGACCAAATGGAAACTAGAATATATATGAGTGGATGGCTGGATGCAAGAATCAGTTAATATTTTGGAAACAAACAGTTGTGTATATGGATTGACGGACTCAATATTCAGTGAAGCTGTAGATAGATACCTAGACATCAGAATTTGAGTGGATTCTAGAATGGAATGTTAGATGCATGGATCATATGCGTGTTTAGATTGTCAGATGCAAGAATGTCTGGCTAGAATAATGGATGAGAATGTAGGGATCAATGCATATAGATAGATTGATTGCATGAGTGGATAGAGGTATCATTGATGGTTTCAGGGTGGCCTGCTAAGTGGATTGATGCATGGATGGATTGATTCAAGTAGGGATGGTACAATAATTTCATCATTGGGAAAACAGACATACAATAATAAAATCACATATTTAACGTTGAATGAATTGATGGATGTACTGTTGAGGAATATAGGCTAATTTATTGTTATTTTTAATTTAATTTAATATATTTTTGGCTGCGTTGGGTCTTTGTTGCTGCACGCAGGCTTTTCTTTGGTTGCAGTGAGGCAGTGAGTGGGGGCTACTTTTCGTTGTGGTGCACGGGCTTCCCATTGTGGTGGCTTCTCTTGTTGCGGAGCATGGGCTCTAGGCACAGGCTTCATTAGTTGTGGCACACAGGCTTAGCTCCATGGCATGTGGGATCTTCCTGGACCAGGGCTCGAACCCGTGTCCCCTGCTTAACCACTGCGCTACCAGGGAAACCCTGTTATTTTTAGAATTAGAGAAGTTTAGTGATTGTATTCAAACAGTTGTGATAGTAAATAAGAAAAAAAAAGAAACCAAAATCCAACTGTAGTGAGTTCACAAGAGTATTTTATCTAATGATGATTTTTTATATTTTAGTAAGTTGGATACTTTTAGGTAATTGATCAAAGAGCCAACTTTACCTTCTGTATATTATGTTGGTCATGATATGTGTCACAATTTTCCCATATTTCCCACCGTTTTAACTGAGGTGTTATCAACTTAAGAAGTGAGACCTTTTCATGGGTCACTGCCTGACATTTCTGTAATCGATCCAAATATTTGTACTTGTTTATCATTTCTATGGATTTTATTCTTCAAAAGTGCTGGTAAGGATTGGTAATGCCAGTGTATTCTTTGTTCCTTTTTTGATCAGTTTAACGTGAAATCCAATTTATAGTATTTTAAACTCTAAAAACATGAATTCCATAAAACATATAAGATTGTCAAATTGTGATGTGATTGCCAATTGGATGCTATAGAAGAGATAAAAAGGCTCTTACATTTTGATGTAGTATTGGTACATAGATCATATAGATTTTGATTTACTACTCTTATCTCCTCTCACCAGAGAATTTGATATTATCTAGACAGAGGCTATAATCTCTGTCTGTACATTCAGTAAGTTTTACTTTTATTTAAGTATTAAATGTTTTGGAATAAATGCATTAATGGTAGCTGGATAGAGGGAGACAAGGAAGGACATCAGGCAGGTAGGAAAATGTGAAAGGGGTATAAAAAGACATCAGAAAGCAAAACAATTAGAAAGTAGAATTTGCTGCAGATAATGTGGGTCTTAATGATAGAGGTTGAGTTTTATTCCCAGATGTATGAATTGTGGTATTACTAACATTGTCAATGGGTAGGTAAGGTGGGTGGACAGGAGGAGTTAAGGAATATTCCAATATTAGTGTGATGGAAGGAGGTTCTTAACACCCTTTCACTTGATGAGTGAATGAAGATTCTTCAAATATTTTTAAGCTTTTCTTTTTCCTCTCCCTCCTTTTCTCCCTCCTTCCCTTCCGTCCTTCTTTTCTTTCTTTCTTCCTTCCCTTTTTTTCTTTCTTTCATAAGCATCTTTCATACGCAAGGGACCAAAGAGATTTGGGCTGTAGGTAAGAGCATTAAGGCCTATATTCTTATTTTTAAGATAGCCTTTTAGTTATATTGATGATGAATTGATTCTTGAGTTACTTGACACTATATTTCTTTTTCATCAAACCTGTTATGTGGCCTATGTGATCCTTTGAGTTTAACCCCAGATTTTTGAGTGGTCTCTTGTTAGTGAAAGACACTCAAGTCACGAGTTGAAATACAAAGAGTTTTCGTCCAGTTATGACCATCAGAAGTTGCACTAGCACGAAGAATGCGGATATTGTGATAATGGGTTTTGATATTGGAAAGATTTCTATGAAATACTATGGAATTTACAGACCACGTTATTACCTTCTGCTTGTGCCATTGTCTTTTTATTTTATTTTTAACCCTGAACTGGTCTATAAATTAGCACTAAGAAGTTACTTAGGAAATGGTGTTTCAAAGAATGTATGTGTGATTGAATGGCATGGAAATAATTTTGAATACAAGATGGGTACTGAGATCACAGTAAATGGGCTGAGGAAGGAAAATTATGGTTTCATCATTTTTGTACATAAACCTGGTTTTTGTAGCCTGGAGATATTTAGCGTCAGGATCATGGGAGTTGTTTTCTATCGAGTACCAGTAAAATCTTGACTCAAAGGTGATATCCACCTGTCACGAGGCATAGCTATGTGATAACCTGTTGTTTATTTTCATTTGCAGTCTCTCCCTCTGTACTCTTCCAGGTGGTGAACATGTGGACAAGAGGATCATAGATATCTTCTGCAGTGGTTCCATCCACAGCATCACCCAAATGCTGTCATTATTTCCCCCTTTCGGAAGCTTATTGCATCTTTGTATCCCAAAGGGCACAACTTTCATATGTGTCCTCAGGAATAGAAGTGACATGCTTTTGAAAAGTAATTGCCTGGAATGTTGTTAGTATTTCTCTGTGCTCTGAGTATATCTTGTGTTTTTCTTTATTGTTGTATTTACCTCATTACATTTTTTTATCCATGTTTTACTTTACAAATGTGAGATTTGTGTCTGATAAATGTAATTAATGCAACTCCATGGACACCTTGGTCGTGCCCCAGATAATAATCAGGCTTTCTCACGAGCCCAGTGCCTCCCATGTGCCAGTTCTTGTATCATTTGTAAGATACTTTGTTCCTCATTTGAATCATGAGCCCACAGTTTTTAGAGTGGTTCCAAACAAGAACCTCTTAAAACATTTGCAATACCTGCAACAGGTCATCTTCAGTTTTCCTTTTTATTGAACCTACTAGTTCTCATTCTAGAACAGGATCTGAGTCTGACTGTAGTTGTCATCTTCCCCATACACGAATTTAAGATCTGGATGCCATCAGAACTCTGTTTGTATAAAGGAGAGCCAGACCCTTGCCTTGACATTTTGAGCCATGATGATACAATCTTGTAGAAAAATGTTGCCATAATTTTCTTGGCTACACTGGCATTTTCTTCTTTGGGATTGGAGTAAAAAACTCATGAGGTTTTCCTTTAATCCACATTACTCTTGATTTTCACTTGTTTTCTGTTTAACCTAAGTGGGCTTAATATAGATGGCTGTGTTTACTGGAAGTTTTGTCTACTTCTGGAATGTCAGATGCACTGTCATCAGGGAACTACTAACTGCATTGCCTAACCTGTCTCACTAGACAAGCCTGATACCTAGTGCATTGAAATGGGGCCACCAAGAATGAAGGGTTATTAAACAACCTAAAGCAAATTGTAGTCATTCATCCTTCATCTTCCATTCCTACTTTCCAGGGGTGAGAAGAGTTAACTATTTGTGATATAGTGGTCAATAATTTGTCTAAGCTTATATAAGTTGAATTTATTTTATAAATGTGCCATCATTATGGTATTTGTTGTTTAGCAACTTTATTTTTTTCTTTAATATTTTGCAGACATTTTCCAAACCAATAAATATAGCTTATCTGCAGACTTTCCATTGGCTGGTTTATCTATTTCTCTGTTTGGAAATGCAGGTTAACTATTTGTTTATGTTGCTGCATATAATACTGTAATGTATGTAATTTTATGTATATAAAATTGGTCTTCTAATTCTATGATAGATTTTTAGATGTGGCATTGTTGGATCATCAATTCTGCATACTTTAATTTTAGTAGATATTGTGAAATTGCTCCTGAAATGTTTTCTAGGCCAGCACACTTATATGGAGTAATGGCAATGCTAATTTTCATAAAAACTTGTACATGATGGATGTTATCAGTCCTTTAAGATTTTAGCCAATCTAATAGGTGAAAATAGTAATGGCATATATATGGAGTAATGGCAGTGCTAATTTTCATAAAAACTTGTACATGATGGATGTTATCAATCCTTTAAGACTTTAGCCAATCTAATAGGTGAAAATGGTATTTTTAACTTAAGTATAAACAGTCCGTGGCCATGGATAAAAAGGCCAAATAGTGATGGATTATTTATTTTTTAAAAAAGCAATAGTCCGTGTTTCCTATAATCAAAAGAATTGTCAGAGGTAGAAACCATAGACCTCTTCTAAATGCAGTGCTTCTTGGGGGTTCACAAACTTCCTCAGCATATCTTATACCAGTGTTTATTATTTTTGACTGTTTATTTTTGAAATTATTTTAGATTTAGAGTTGCAAGGATTATATAGAGAACCCCCGTATACTCGTCACCCAGATTTTTCTGCATTCCTGTGTTCTTTCTCTTTTCCTCCCTTCCTCCCTCGTCTCTCCCTCCCTCTTTCTTTCATTCTCTCCCTGCCCAATTATTGTTCTTATTTTAAGAATTAATTGTAACTTCCAGATATGTGTCTATAAACCAAAATACTTCAGCATTCACTTTCTAAGAGCCTGAGCATCCTTTTAAATTAACTTGTTACAGTTTTCAAAACTATGAAATTTATCAATAGTACAAATATATTACACTGATATACAGTACATAGATGTCACCAGTTCTAGTAATGTTCTTTCTGTAATTTTTCCCCCTTTCGGACCCAGAAGAGGATCCTGCTTTGCATTCAAGTGTTACAATTCTTTAGTCCCATTTAATGTGGAACAGTTTCTCATTCATCCTTTGTCTTTGATGATGTTGGTATTCTTGAAAAATAATAGCTCATAGTTTAAGATTCCTCAAATTATTAATTTTCTCATATTTCCTCATGAATAGGTTTAAGTTAATGTATTGGCAAGAATACTTCAAATTGATATGTCTCTACCTCAGTGATTCACATCATATGGCAAGTGATATCACTTTGTCCTATTATTGGTGACATAACTGTGATTGTTTGGTTCAATTGGTATAAAGTTAACATTCCTTTGTAATTAATAAATATTCTGTAGGGAAATCATTTGAAAGTATGTAAATACCCTATTTGTCAACAGACTTTTACACCATAGTTTTAGCAGTCACAGGTGATTTTTAGCAGAATCAATGGTGATTTTTCAAACTCTCTGTTACTGGTTTATGTAATGTATATTAGCTGCTGTTCTGCTTTAAGGAGGAGTTTGTATATCATGGCTTGTGAGAAATGGTCAACAAAATATTTTCTAACTGAAAATACTGTGTGAAAGAATGAGATGGTGACCCACAGTACAAAAAAGAGAAAGGGTTATCTAAAAGGTTTAATGAAGTTTATGCCTAAACTAGGGAGTGGAATGTGAGGGGCACGTAGAACTCTTTAAGAGGTAGTTGGTAGAGGGAGAAGGGTGTGTTTTTAGTAGTAAGTCCCAACTAGGGAATGCAACAATACCATCATTATTGGCAAGATGTTCAACAGTTTTCTTGGACTGTTATTATTTTGTTATTGCTTTATTAGGTTTTCATAATCCTTTATAGTGTCTGAGATTGATGGTGAATGAACTCCAGCCCTCTGTGGTGCTGCATATAGATGATACAGACTGATACAGTGGTTATGTTGCCTAAAATCTGTATGTCCCTAAATTTTGTTCTATGTTCTCTGTAACCAGGGAAACTTAAGCAATCTATAATCATAATCCCAAATTTTATTCTAGTTAAATAAGATTTCCAGAATAAAGATATGCTGAGTTTTGAAAAAGTGACCTCGTTGAATTGATGAAATGTTCTTAATCATCCTGAATATGATGAGTTTCAAAATCTGGCTCATTGTTGCTGAGGTGCAGTCCAGGAATGGAAATGTCATATGAGAGTATAAATTATAAACCAATGCAGTATATTTACAGAGGCATGAGGATGACCTCAGGCTTTGGGTCAAAACAGTGCTCCCTGTTTCTAACTTTGTACTTAGTCTCTGATGACAGGCTTGTAGTGGAGGCTCAGTAAATATTGACCTTACGTGCTTGAAGAGGAAAATGGAAGTGAAGCCAGAATTACTGATTATAAACAAATGAAGTATGAACTTAATGAACGTGCAAATAAACAGGCAAACGAATTTCCATTAAAGAAACTTGTCATCTAAAGAAGGTGAAACAATTGAAGACAGGGACAAAAGGAAGTTTTTAATCATTTTAATATAAATATGGTGCTTTTACATATAATTAGGGTATCTTGGAAAATTTGAACCAGCCTGGCTAAAACACATTCTCCTCTCTTCCATGTATATATATAGATGATTGTTTTGGTGTTGTTAAGGCTTTTTTTTTTAACCATATTCGTAGATTCAGCCTCAATCTAGCAAACCCTTAAAATTTCCATGGCATGAAACCTTCAAAAAATAAATAGGGAATCACAACAGAAAAGCATGTTACTGTTTAATTATTCTCTGGAATGATAATAAAACTGTGCTGCCAAACGCTTTTTAATACAGGAGGAAAGGTAGAGTAGTCCCAAAGAGAATTCAGTGTCTCTAATTTAAAAATAAATGGAATGCTCTTACCTTGTAGAAGAGAACGAGGGGGCAGCATGGCTGGGTCTTTTTCACGAAGAAAGGTACTTTCAAGGCAGCATCCATGAACATGAAATGAAGACACAAAGGAGAGTAAACACATGGATGACCACAGAACACAGGGACTCCTCATTAAAAAAGAGGCCCAGCATTTACTTGGAATGTCTCCAGTCAGGATGGAGCCTCTTCCTCCCCTATGGAGCAGAATGAGTTAGACCAATGAAAAGTTTAAGGAGAAGACTGTAGCCCTTATTTCTCCCCATATCTCTTGAGTTTTACTACTCTCTGATAAATCATTTGTACAAAAATCCAGGACTGTGACTTTTCTGGTATTTGGTTTAACTAAGACAGGACACTAAGTTAATTCCAAGGCAAAACTATGCAGTTGGTTAAAAATACTGTCTCCACATTTATTTGACCAATTTAAATATTCTCTGCTATATTCTACCTAGTTTATCATATGGGATTATAAAACAAATCCTGTTATCTTTAATTTTTCCATAAAAAATTCTAAAATTGATGTTTATTTTCAAGGATTATAGTCCCTAAAAATTTCTGCCTTCCCATAATGCCTAATTAAGTAGGACTCTGGGGATTAGAGGGGAAATTGGGGATTGAGGTATTAATTTGGAGTAATCAATAGCAGACTTATGGCCATGGGGAAGGATGAGATGTAGGCATGGAATATATGTAGGAATAGGAATATATTTGCCTGAAGACTGTGCCTTTTATGTTCTAGCATTTAGATACCGAGTTAATAAGGAGGATCCAATAAAGGAGATTTGTCAACAGTGGCTAGAGTCACTGAAAACCAAAAGATTGTGTTGTCCATGGAGAGAAATGAAGACTGAATTTCAAAAAGGAATACCAGGGATAGCAGGTGGCTTTTGCATGGCACTGAAAGGCGCAATTAAGTTTGGAAATGAAGAAAGAGAAGATCATTGATTTTTAGTAAAAGTGCTATATGGAAAGGGATGGTTAATTAGTACTTTTAATATTGGCAAGGCCAAATCAAAGGATCCTTCTGAGTCAACAGTTTGCCCTGTAATACTGTTACCAGTGTCAGTCTGGTACAGACACATGCTGATAGCTTGTGAATTGATTGCTTGAATCATGAAAAAATGAAGATGCATCTCAGTTGTACAGGTTGAGATCTACTTCAGAATTCCACATTGTATGCATCCAGGATAGAACTGATTGTCTTTGTTACAAGTCATCAGTATTGCCCTGATAACTTTCATGCAACTTTATCTTTTCAGTTCCCATTTATGTCTATCTGTTCCTGTGTCCATTGGCCATGGTAAAATATCTCATTAAGGCAAGATTGCACAATAGTTCCAGAGATTTTGGCTTTTGTGAGATATTAAGCAAAGACTGTTGAAAGAAGGAATGGGTGAGGGGCCAAGTGAAAGAAAAAGTAACGACCTAATCATGAAGAAGTGAAAAAGGATGGTGCTAGGAATCAAGGGAGCAAAGTCAGATGGAATGTACAGTAGGTAGAGTTTTGAAGGAAAAAGCTGCAAGGGTAAGGCCAAAGTGTGCTGAACCTACATTTTAGATAGTTCTAGAGGACAGTAAATGTCAATAACATCACTAAGTCAAGGAGAATACAGGACTGTGGAAAATGATCTTTCCCGATTGAGTCTGGAATATTGCCAGAAATTTATTGTATAACTAGTGGTTTGGAAATGAGCCTGAATTTTTTTGGTCCAAACTGTCTAAATTGCTAACATTTAATACACAACACGCATTATGTCTCTAACATTTCAGTTGCTAAATTTTGTTTTATTTTTGTGTCTGTTTAAATAGACTAGAAATAATGAACTCCTTTTTTTGTGTGTTTAAATAGACTAGAAATAATGAGCTTTTGACAGGAATATTTTCCTGTTCATATATAACTTTCCATTCATTATTTTATAGAGCCTACCATGTAGCAGATATATAATTTTAACTGTTGATTAAACTTCTTGTTTAGTGTTTGGGTGAGTGAAAGTTTGATGATTTAGCCAATCACTTAAAGAGCAAGGAAAGTAAGAGTTTATAGAGCCCCTGCCTGAGGGAGTTCTTTGAAGATGTTTTTGGGAATGTTCTGGCCATGAATGAGAAAATTACAGATTTTATAGCTTAAGCTGAGTTGGAATGTGCAAATATAGATTTAGTACTGGGGAATCGAGCATCTGCTGGATTAGACTTTTTATGATGAAAATTATAGGTTGAGTTATAAATCCCTATTAATAGTTATGGAGTAGTATAATGCAACCCTTGTTTTCTTTCCTGCTTGTATAGCATATGCCAGAGGTGTCCTTTTTTTTTTTTTTTTTCCCTGCCATTTTCTTTTAAACAAAACAATCCAGAGACGAAGGTTTATAGATGGTAGACTTTTTCCTCTGGATAGAATCAACATATTTTGCAGTATTGTCCTTTTTATGTACCGTATGTCCCTAAAAATATTCATTTTCTCTGTAATATAAACTTTTCTATTTTTAAAGCTACTTTGAAAGTGAAAAGCTGATTTTGAGGAGAGACTGTGTACAGATCAATAATAAGACATTAAATTGTAGAATACAGTCCATTATCAATGGTTTTCAGTCATAAGAAGGAACAACATAGTACAGTCTGTATGGCTGATTTCAGTGAGAACTTTCAGTGTCCCCATAATACTGTATTTACATGTCTTCAAACTTCCTAACTTTAAAAAATTCTTCCCTTGTGTATCTGTATGCCATCAAGTATGGGTTTTTCTTCCAAGTATGATAGTTATATTCACCTTTGTGACCCAGTTCACTCGTTTAGTGTTGAAATTCGAGGAATGCTGAAGGAATGTATACTGTTGATAGGTGGGGAAGGATCTGCGTCTCAAACAGGAGACCAAGAAAGACAATAAGGAAAAGGAGGAGATTGTATGTGAGCCTTTCACCACATTACTCTTAGGTTCACAAAGTCCAAAAGAGTAGGAATACTCACCTTTGTGGAGATTGTGAAGACAGGGAAAATGCCCTATCAGCAGCAACCCGACCAAGTTGTCAGAGAGTGTTGATTTCTAGAAGGACATTGAAACACTAGGTGAACAGGAGATGTACCTCCTCCTCTTGCTTTCCTTTTGGGTTTTAATCAGCTATTCTGAGTAAGTTTAAGAATTCTGAGTTTCTTACCTTGAGAAAAAGTACTGCTGTTGATTCACATTGGAGTAGTGATAGCTTCAACCAAAACCCCGTTAAATTGTCTAGTTGATTGATGGTTATCAACATTCATAATATGAATTCATAATTCCCACCCACATCCCCTTCTCTTAGTGGAGAAAATGCTTCTTTGGAGAGAGTATCTGAATGGATCATGATAAAATGGTAAATTTGGGATGAGAGCATTGTTGAATGGCACTCAGATCTGAAGTATCTCAGGATTGTTCAATATGCCTTAATGTAAATAGCTGTAAGTATTGAGTCCTATTTGCTTTGGCTCCTCACTTTACCCTTAAATGTTATATTTATATCCTTATCAATACGTGTACCAATTTTGATTTATTTTATGTCTTGTCTCCTTTTCCTAAAATGTATATAATGAGCTCCTACTTGACAGGGATTTTTTTTTTCTATTATCTTATGCTGCAATGCCAGAAAATGAGAATTTCATTGAAGTTTGTTAAACACATTTATGAAGGAGTGAGTGAGAGTTCATAAATAATGAGAGAATATAACAATAAAGGAGCGATAGTGTTATTCAGATAGACATGTGATGTCATTTGAGTAATTTGGGAATCTCCTGTGTTTGACAATGTTGAAAGAAAAGAACATAGAATTTAGTGATTTTTTTCTGAGATGTAGGAATGTAGATATTAACTCTTGGGTTTGTTATAAAATAAGTAATAGCAAAAACCATTAAACCATCTGCATTTGGGAAATCAGAAAAGGATCACTCTCTGGGGCCTCTCTCCTATGTTGGTTCCATGTAAATGTTGTATAAATCTCAGTTTGTCATGGCTCCCACTTTGCTAACTCTTTTGAATTTGTCTAGGAAAGGAGAGAAGGGAACCACTGATAGTACTATGAATCTGTCTTCAGATTTACTGGTGTGCAGGGAAATGAACTTGGTGAATTAGGAAGTGCTCTCTTTTGCCTGTAGAACCACAAGGCTTAGTTGTACTAGTTGCTACTTGTTTGATACTGTTTAAGAAATCTATATTCCTAAAGTTTTTTTCCCCTTACACTATATTATCCCACCTTCTATGTTTTCTTCTAGGAGTATTATGATTTCAGATATTACATTCAGGTCTTTAATCCATATGGAGTTGATTTTTGTATATGGTGTAAGATAGGAGTCCAAGTTTTCTTTCACCTGTGACTGTCCAGTGTTTCCAACACCATTTACTGACACAGCTATCCTTTACACATTGTGTATTCTTGGCTTCTTTGTTGAAAATTAGTTGACCATATGTGCATGAGCTTATTTCTGGTCTCTCTATGATGTTCCACTGATCTACATGTCTGTTTTTATGCCAAAACCATAGATTTTATTACTATAGCTTTATAATATAGTTTGAAATCAGGATGTGTGATACCTCTGGCTTTGTTCTTCTTAAGGTGGCTTTGGTTATTGGGTCTTTTTTGGTCCCATACAAATTTCAGTATTGTTTTTTTTTTTTTTTCTATTTCTGTGAAAAATGCCATTGGAATTTCTATACAGATAGCATTGAATCTGAAGACTGCTTTGGGTAGTATGAACATTTTAACACTATTAATTCTTCCAATCCATGAACACAGCAGAATATCTTTCCGTTTATTCATGTCCTTTTCTATTTATTATATCAGTGTATTATCGTTTTCAAAGTATAGATCTTTCACCTCCTTGGTTAAATTTATTCCGAAGTATTTTATTTTTTTCAATGCTATTATAAATGGAATTGTTTACTTAATTTGTCTTTCTGATAGTTTGTTGTTGGTATATAGAAAGAGAATTGACTTTTTTTTTTTTTTTGTGGTATGCAGGCCTCTCACTGTTGTGGCCTCTCCCGTTGCAGAGCACAGGCTCAGCGGCCATGGCTCACGGGCCCAGCCGCTCCGTGGCATGTGGGATCTTCCCGGACTGGGGCACGAACCTGTGTCCCCTGTATTGGCAGGCAGACTCTCAACCACTGCGCCACCAGGGAAGCCCGAGAATTGACTTTTTGTATTCTGCAACTTTGACTGAACTTGTGTATTAGTTCTAACAGTTTCTTGGTGGAGTCTTTGGAGTTTTCTATATATAATATAATGTCATCTTCAAGTCATGACAGTTTTTCTTCTTTTCCATATTGGATTTCTTTTATTTATTTTTCTGGCCTACATTGGCTAGGGCTTCCAATATCATGTTGAATAAAAGTGTCAACAGTGGGCATCCTTGTCTTGTTCCTCATCTTAGAGGAAAAACTTTTAGCATTTCTCTGTTGAGTATGATATTTGCTGTGGACTTGTCATTTATGCCCTTTATTATGTTGAATTATATTCTTTGTGTACCTTGAGGTGTAATGTTAGTTTGTTTGAGATTTTTTTTTTTCTTCATGTGTTTATCACAATAAATGTCCTTAAAACTGCTTTTGCTATATCCCATATGCTTTGGTATATTATGTTTCCTTTTTTGTTTATCTCGATATTTTTTTGATTTCTGTTTTGATTTCTTTATTGGTTGTTCAGGAGCACATTGTTTCATCTACATATATTTTTGAATTTTTCAGTTTTCTTCTTCAGATTTCTAGTTTAATATCATTGAGGTCAGAAAAAATGCTTGATATGATTTCAGTTTTAATTTATTAAGACTTATTTTGTAGCCTAACATGATCTATCCTAGATAATGTTCTATGGATTCTTGAGAAGAATGTTTATTCTGGTACTGTTGAATGGAATGTTCTATAAATATCTGTTAAGTCCATCTGCTCTAATGTATAGTATAAGTCTAATGTTTTTTCTTAGTGATTATTTCTGTATGGGTGATCTATACATTGTTGAGAGTGGGGTATTGAAGTTCCTTGCTATTAATGTATTGCTGTGTAATTTTCCCTTCAGATTTGTTAGTATTTGCTTTATATATTTAGGTACTCCTATGTTGGGGGTATAAGTATTTACAATTGTTATATCCTCTTGGTGAGTTGACATTGTATAT
The DNA here is from genome assembly GCF_964270905.1 of Leucopleurus acutus. NCBI lineage: Eukaryota > Metazoa > Chordata > Mammalia > Artiodactyla > Delphinidae > Leucopleurus > Leucopleurus acutus. The sequence goes on from NC_139142.1 coordinate 148,653,841, forward strand.
AGTGACTTTGGTTTTCTCTTCTTACAGCCTTTGGCTTAGAGTCTATTTAGTATGATATGAGAATAGCTATTCTTGCTTTGTCTTGGTTTTCATTTGCATGGAATATCTTTTTCCATCCCTTTGCTTTCATTCTGTGGGCATTTTTAAAGCTTAGGTGAGTCTCATAGGCAATAGGTAGTTGGGTCTTTTTTTCTTAATCCATCTAGCCAGTTTTTATGGCAGCCACCTGAGGGACAGAGGCCCCAATATCACCTAGCTTTTTTTTTTTTTTTTTTGGCCAGGCCACGTGGCATGTAGAATCTTTGTTCCCCAGCCAGGGATCAAACCCGTGCCTCCTGCATTGGAAGTGTGGAGTCTTAACCACTGGACAGCCAGGGAAGTCTGCTCACCTAGATTTTGATTGGAGAATTTAGTCCATTTACATTTAAAGTAATTATTGATAAGTACGGACTTATTATTGCCATTTTGTTAATTGTTTTCTGGCTGTTTTGTAATTCCTTTTTCCTTTCCTCCTCTCTTGCTCTGTTTCTTTGTGATTTGATGATTTTTTGGAGTAGTAGTATGCTTTGATTCCTTTCTCTTTATCTTTTGTGTATTTAGTATAGGCTTTTGCTTTGTGGTTACCATGAAGCTTACATAAAACATCTTTTATGTACAACAGTCTGTTTTAAGCTGATAATAACAAATGCATACCAGTGCTCCCCCAGCCCTACATACTCTGTTTCTGATGTCACAATTTGCATCTTTTTACATTGTGTATCCAATAACAAATTATTGTTGTAGTTATTTTCATATTTTTGTCTTTTAACCTTTATTCTAGAGTTTTAAGTGCTTTACCCATCACCATTACAACTTTAGAGTATTCTGAATTCAACTCTATATTTACACTTACTGGTGAATTTTTTACTTTCATATGTTTTTCTTCTTCTAATTAACATCCTTTCATTACAGCTTGAAGAACACTCTTTAACATTTCTTAAAAGATTGGTCTAGTAATGATGAACTCTTTTAGCTTTGTTTGCCTGGGAAACTCCTTATTTCTCATTTAATTCTGAGAAACCAATTAGCTGGGTAGAATATTCTTGGTGGTTTTTTTATTTCAGCACTTTGAATACATCATTGCACACCCTTCTGGCCTCCAAGGTTTCTGCTGAAATATTTGCTGATAGTGTTATGGGGTTTCCCTTGTACATAACTTTCTTTCTCACACTGCTTTTAAGATTCTCTCCTAGTCTTTAGCATTTGAAAGTTTAATTATAATGTATCTTTGTGTGGGTCTCTTTGGATTCTTTTTTTTTTTTTTAACATCTTTATTGGGGTATAATTGCTTTACAATGGTGTGTTAGTTTCTGCTTTATAACAAAGTGAATCAGTTATACATATACATATGTTCCCATATGTCTTCCCTCTTGCGCCTCCCTCCCTCCCACCCTCCCTATCCCACCCCTCCAGGCTGTCACAAAGCACCGAGCCAATATCCCTGTGCTATGCGGCTGCTTCCCAATAGCTATCTACCTTACGTTTGTTAGTGTTTTTGTTTTTTTTTTTTTTTTTTTTGATATTTTCTGAGATTCCTGGATCTGGATGTGTCTTTTTTTCCCTACATTAGGGAAATCTTCAGCCATTATTTCTTTGAATAAGCCTTCTGCTCCTTTCTCTCGATATTGTCCTTCTGAGACCTCTATAACACGTATATTGGTTTGTTTACTAGTATACCATAAGTTCCTAAAGCTATTTGCACTTTTTAATTCTGTCTTTTGACTTACCTGAGTGGATGACTTCCACTGCACTGTGTTCAATTTTGCTGATTCTTTCTTTCACTTGTTCTAGTCTACTGTTGAACCTTTCTACTGAAATTTTTCATTTGGCTATATTCTTTAGCTCTGTGATTTCTGTTTGGTACTTGTAAAATTTTTCCTGTGTCTTGGTTAAAATTCTCATTTTGTTCCTACATTTCTCTCCTGTCTTTGATGAGCATCTTTATGACCATTATTTTGAACACTCTGTCAGGGAAATCACTTATCTTCATTTTAATAAGATCTATTTCTGGTTATTTTGTTGTTTTGTTTCAAATATTTTCCTGTATTTCTTCATTTTTCTTGACTCTCTGTGTTGTTTCTGTGCATTAGGCAAAAGAGCAATCTCTCCCAGTCTTTTTTTTTTTTTTTTTTTTTGCGGTACACGGGCCTGTCACTGTTGTGGCCTCTCCCGTTGTGGAGCACAGGTTCTGGACATGCAGGCTCAGCTGCCATGGCTCACGGGGCCAGCCACTCCACGGCATCTGGGATCTTCCCAGACCGGGGCATGAACTTGTGTCACCTGCATCAGCAGGCAGACTCTCAACCACTGCGCCACCAGGGAAGCCCCAACCTCTCCCAGTCTTGACAGAATTGTCTCATGTAGGAGATGAACCTTGTTGATCAGCCCAGCCCAGTCTCCCATTTGTCAATCCAGCCTTTGTGATTGTCCACGCCACCTTTGTTCTTAGCGGCTCCCAGTAGTTTTGGGTGTGCCAAGACCTATTTGTGTCCCAAAGGAAGTTCACAGTTAGCACCTAGATGCTGACTGAATAGAAGCTTGTCCCTCAGGCAGCAGCTGGGAAAGTCTGTGATTGAGTGTCTTTCAGGAATAAACTGAGAGGTGGACATTTTTGACTGCTCCCTCTGTTGTGGGCATGGATGTATAGACATGAAGTGGGGGCGCTCCTGCACCCATTAAGAACTATTTCTTTGTTTGCTAAAGTCATGTGGGACTTGTGAATGCAAGTCCCCTTTGGTGGTAGAGCTAGGTGATATTGGGGCCTGTCCCTCAGGTGGCTGCCATAAAAGCTGGGGCACTAGATGTGGGTAGAAGATGCTTCCTGGGTAATACTGGTAGCCTGGTTTTATTATTGGAGTGGGCTAGAGGGAGAAGGCTGAGTGTCAGTGTTTTTTTAAATTGAAGTGAAGTTGATGTACAATATTATGTATTATATTATAAAAATTACAGGTATATGATATGATAATACACAATTTTTAAAGATTATACTCTATTTATAATTATTATAAAATACTGGCTACATCCCCTTTGTTGTACAATATATCCTTGTAGCTTATTTTATACACAATAGTTTGTATCTCTTAATCTCTTACCTCTCTATTACCCCTGCCTAGTTTCTTCTCCTCACTGGTAACCACTAGTTTGTTCTTTATATCTGTGAGTCTGCTTCTTTTTTGTTATATTCACTAGTTTGTTGTATTTTTAGATCTTACATGTAAGTGATATCATTACAGTATTTGTCTTTCTCTGTCTTATTTCACTTAGCACAGTAGCTTCCAAGTCCCTTGATGTTGTTGCAAATGGCAAAATTTCCTTCTTTTTTATGGCTGAGAAATATTCCACTGTATGTGTACGTGTATGTATATATGTATATACACATCTCTCTATCTCCCTATTTCTCTCTATATCTATCATGTATCTCACATCTTCTTTATCCATTCATCTGTTGATGGACACTTAGGTTGCTTTTGTATCTTGGCAAAGGTAAATAATGCTGCTATGAACATTGGGGTGCATGCATCTTTTGAATTAGGGTTTTTGGTTTTTTGGATATATACCCAGGAGTGGAATTGCTCGGTTAGATGGTAATTCTATTGTTAATGTTTTGAGAAACCTCCATACTGTTTTTCACAGTGGCTGTGCCAATTTACATTCCCACCAACAGTGTACAAGTGTTCACTTTTCTTTTTTTTTTTTTGAGATGTAATTGACATAACATATTAGCTTCAGATCTACAACAAAACGATTCAATATTTGTACATACTGTGAATCACCACAATAAGTCTAGTTAATATCCATCAACACATACAGTTAAATTTTTTTCTTTTGATGAGAACACTTAAGATCTACTCTCTTAGCAACTTTCAAATATACAGTACAGTATTAACTATAGTCACCATGCTGTACATTACATCCCCATGACGTTTATTTTATAACTTGAGGATTGTGCCTTTTGACACCCTTCACCCATTTCACCCCTACCCTCTCTCCCAACTCTGGCAACCACCAATCTATTCTCTGTATCTGTGAGTTTGGTTTGTTCTTGTTGTTTTAGATTCCACATATGAGATCGTATGGTATTTGTCTTTGACTTATTTCACTCAGCATAATATCCTCAAGTTGTTGCAAATGGCAAGATTTTCTTTTTTATGGCTGAACTGTATACACACACACACATTTTCTTTATCCATTCATCTATTGATGGACACTTAGGTTGCTTTCATGTGTTGGCTATTGTAAATAATGCTGCAGTGAACAGGGGTGGGAGGAGCATTGCGGGCTGATGCAGATATCTTTCTGAGTTCGTGTTTTTGTTCCCTTTGGATAAATGCCAAGGAATGGAATTGCCGGATCATGTTCTATTTTTTGAGGAATCTCAATACTGTTTTCCCATAATGACTGTACCTATTTACATTCCCACCGACAGTGTACAAGCATTCCCTTTTCGCCACATCCTTACCAACACTTATTTATCGTCTTTTTGATAATTGCCATTCTAACAGGTGTGAGGTAATATCTCCTTGTGGTTTTAATTTGCTTTTCCCTGATGATTGGTGACATAGAGCTCCTTTTCATGTACCTAATAACCATCTGTATGTTTTCTTTGGAAAAATGTATATGCAGATCCTCTGCCCATTTTTTAATCTTTTTCTTTTTTTTCCTTTTGAGTTGTATAAGTTGTTTATACATCTTGGATATTAACCCCCTATCAGATAAGTGATTTTGCAGATATTTTCTCCCATTTGGTAGGTAGGTTGCCTTTTCATTTTGTTGATGGTTTCCTTCGCTGTGCAGAAGCTTTTTAATTTAATGTAGCCTCACTTTTTTTTTAACATCTTTATTGGAGTATAATTGCTTTACAATGGTGTGTTAGTTTCTGCTTTACAACAAAATTAATCAGTTATATATATACATCTGTTCCCATATCTCTTCCCTCTTGCATCTCCCTCCCTCCCACCCTCCCTATCCCACTCATTCACTTTTCTGCACATCCTCGCCAACATTCGTTATTTGTGTTATTTTTGATTATAGGCATTCTGAAGGTGTGAGGTGATATATCATTGTATTTTTGATTTGCAGTTCCCTGATGATTAGTGTTGTTGAGCATCTTTTCATGTGCCTGTTGGGCATCTGCATGTTCTCTTTGGAAAAATGTCTGTTCAGGTGTTCTGACCATTTATTGTTGTTGTTTGCTGTTTAGATGTTGAGTGGTATAAGCTGTTCATGTATGTTGGATATTAACCCCTTATTGGTCACATCATTTGCAAATATTTTCTCCCATTATGTAGGTTGTCTTTTCGTTTTGTTAATGGTTTACTTTGCTGTGCAAAAGCTTTTAAGGTTGATTAGGTTTCATTTGTTTATTTTTGCTTTTATTTCCTTTGCTTTAGGAGACAGATCCTAAAAATATTGCCCAGATTTATGTCAAAGAGTGTTCTGCCTATGTTTTCCTCTAGTAATTTTGTGGTTGCCTCTTACATTTAGGTCTTTAATACATTTTGAGTTTATTTTTGTATATGATGTTAGAGAATGTTTTAATATCATTCTTTTACATGTAGCTGTCCTGTTTTCCCAATACCACTTATTGAAGAGACTGTCATTTCTCCACTGTGTATTTTTCCCTCCTTTGTCATAGATTAATTGGCTATAAGTGTTTGGTTTCTTTCTGGGCTCTGTTTTGTTCCATTGATCTATATGTTTGTTTTTGTGCCAGTACCATGCTGTTTTGATTATTGTAGCTTTTAGTATAGTCTGAAGTCAGGGAGCATGATTCCTCCAGCTCTGTCCTTTTTAAAAAATTTTTTCATTTATGAATGTCTTTTTTTTTTACATATTTATTGGAGTATAATTGCTCCACAATGGTGTGTTAGTTTCTGCTTTATAACAAAGTGAATCAGTTATACATATTCATATGTTCCCATATCTCTTCGCTCTTACATCTCCCTCCTTCCCACCCTCCCTATCCCAACCCTCCAGGCAGTCACAAAGCACCTAGCTGATCTCCCTGTGCTACGCAACTGCTTCCCACTAGCTATCTGTTTTATGTTTGGTAGTGTATATATGTCCATGCCACTCCCTCACTTTGTCACAGCTTACCCTTCCCCCTCCCCATATCCTCAAGTCCATTCTCTAGTAGGTCTGTGTCTTTATTCCTGTCTTACCCCTAGGTTCTTCATGACATTTTTTTCTTAAATTCCGTATACATGTGTTAGCATATGGTATTTGTCTTTCTCTTTCTGACTTACTTCACTCTGTATGACAGACTCTAGGTCCATCCACCTCATTACAAATAGCTCAATTTTGTTTCTTTTTATGGCTGAGTAATATTCCATTGTATATATGTGCCACATGTTCTTTATCCATTCATCCGATGATGGACACTTAGGTTGTTTCCATATCCTGGCTATTGTAAATAGAGCTGCAATGAACATTTTGGTACATGACTCTTGCTGAATTATGGTTCTCTCAGGGTATATGCCGAGTAGTGGGATTGCTGGGTCATATGGTAGTCCTATTTGTAGTATTATAAGGAACCTCCATACTGTTCTCCATAGTGGCTGTACCAATTCACATTCCCACCAGCAGTGCAAGTGTTTCCTTTTCTCCACACCCTCTCCAGCATTTATTGTTTCTACATTTTTTGATGATGGCCATTCTGACTGGTTTGAGATGATATCTCATTGTACTTTTGATTTGCATTTCTCTAATGATTAATGATGTTGAGCATTCTTTCATGTGTTTGTTGGCAATCTGCATAACTTCTTTGGAGGAATGTCTATTTATTTCTTCTGCCCATTTTGAATTGGGTTGTTTGTTTTTTTGTTATTGAGGTGCATGAGCTGCTTGTAAATTTTGAAGATTAATCCTTTGTCAGTTGCTTCATTTGCAAATACGTTCTCCCATTCTGAGGGCTGTCTTTTGGTCTTGTTTATGCTTTCTTTTGCTGTGCAAAAGCTTTGAAGTTTCATTAGGTCCCATTTGTTTATTTTTGTTTTTATTTCCATTACTCTAGGAAGTGGGTCAAAAAGGATCTTGCTGTGACTTATGTCATAGAGTGTTCTGCCTATGTTTTCCTCTAAGAGTTTGATAGCGTCTGGCCTTACATTTAGGTCTTTAATCCATTTTGAGTTTATTTTTGTGTATGGTGTTAGGGAATGATCTCATCTCATACTTTTACATGTATCTGTCCAGTTTTCCCAGCACCACTTATTGAAGAGGCTGTCCTTTCTCCACTGTACATTCCTGCCTCCTTTATCAAAGATAAGGTGACCATATGTGTGTGGGTTTATCTCTGGGCTTTCTATCCTGTTCCATTGATCTGTATTTCTGTTTTTGTGCCAGTACCATACTGTCTTGATTACTGTACCTTTGTACTATAGTCTGATGTCAGGGAGCCTGATTCCTCCAGCTCCTTTTTTCGTTCTCACGATTGCTTTGGCTCTTTGGAGTCTTTTGTGTTTCCATACAAATTGTGAAATTTTTTCTTCTCATCCTGTGAAAAATGCCAGTGGTAGTTTGATAGGGATTGCATTGAATCTGTAGATCGCTTTGGGTAGTAGAGTCATTTTCACAATGTTGATTCTTCCAATCCAAGAACATGGTATATCTCTCCATCTATTTGTATCATCTTTAATTTCTTTCATTGGTGTCTTATAATTTTCTGCATACAGGTCTTTTGTCTCCTTAGGTAGGTTTATTCCTAGATATTTCATCCTTTTTGTTGCAGTGGTAAATGCGAGTGTTTTCTTGATTTCACTTTCAGATTTCTCATCATTAGAGTATGTAATGCCAGAGATTTCTGTGCATTAATTTTGTATCCTGCTACTTTACCAAGTTCATTGATTAGCTCTAGTAGTTTTCTGGTAGCATGTTTAGGATTCTCTATGTATAGTATCATGTAATCTGCAAACAGTGAAAGCTTTACTTCTTCTTTTCCGATTTGGATTCCTTTTATTTCCTTTTCTTCTCTGATTGCTGTGGCTAAAACTTCCAAAACTGTGTTGAATAAGAGTGCTGAGAGTGGGCAGCCTTGTCTTGTTCCTGATATTAGTGGAAATGCTTTCAGTTTTTCACCAATGAGAACAGTGTTGTCTGTGGTTTGTCATATATGGCCTTTATTATGTTGAGGAAAGTTCCCTCTATGCCTACTTTCTGCAGAGTTTTTATCATAAATGGGTGTTGAATTTTGTCGAAAGCTTTCTCTGCATCTATTGAGATGACCATATGGTTTTTCTCCCTCAATTTGTTAATATGGTGTATCACGTTGATTGATTTGCATATATTGAAGAATCCTTGCATTCCTGGAATAAACCCCACTGATCATGGTGTATGATCCTTTTAATGTGCTGTTGGATTCTGTTTGCTAGTATTTTGTTGAGGATTTTTGAATCTATGTTCATCAGTGATATTGGCCTCTAGTTTTCTTTCTTTGTGACATCCTTTCCTGGTTTTGGTATCAGGGTGATGGTGGCCTCGTAGAATAAGTTTGGGAGTGTTCCTCCCTCTGCTATATTTTGGAAGAGTCTGAGAAGGATAGATGTTAGCTCTTCACTAAATGTTTGATAGAATTCACCTGTGAAGCCATCTGGTCCTGGGCTTTTGTTTGTTGGAAGATTTTTTTTTTTTTTGCGGTACCCGGGCCTCTCACTGCTGTGGCCTCTCCCGTCGTGGAGCACAGGCTCTGGACGCGCAGGCTCAGCAGCCATGGCTCATGGGCCCACGCTCCGCGGCATGTGGGATCTTCCCGGACCGGGGCACGAACCCGTGTCCCGTGCATTGGCAGGCAGACTCTCAACTGCTGCACCACCAGGGAAGCCCCTGTTGGAAGATTTTTAATCACAGTTTCAATTCCAGTGCTTGTGATTGGTCTGTTTATATTTTCTATATCTTCCTGATTCAGTCTTGGCAGGTTGTGCATTTCTAAGAATTTGTCCATTTCTTCCAGATTGTCCATTTTATTGCCATAGAGTTGCTTGTAGTAATCTCTCATGATCTTTTGTATTTCTCCAGTGTCAGTTGTTACTTCTCCGTTTTCATTTCTATTTCTGAGTCTTTTCCCTTTTTTTCTTGATGAGTCTTGCTAATGGTTTATTAATTTTGTTTATCTTCTCAAAGAACAGCTTTTAGTTTTATTGAGCTTGGCTATTGTTTCCTTCATTTATTTTTCATTTATTTCTCATATGATTTTTATGATTTCTTTCCTTCTGCTAACTTTGTTTTTTTGTTGTTGTTGTTCTTCTTTCTCTAATTGCTTTAGGTGCAAGCTTATGTTGTTTATTCGAGATGTTTCCTGTTTCTTAAGGTAGGATTGTATCGCTATAAACTTCCCTCTTAGAACTGCTTTTGCTGCATCCCATAGGTTTTGGGTTGTCGTGTCTCCATTGTCATTTGTTTCTAGGTTTTTTTTGATTTCCTCTTTGAGTTCTTCAGTGATCACTTCGTTATTAAGTAGTGTATTGTTTAGCTTCCATGTGTTTGTATTTTTTACAGATCCTTTTCTGTAATATATAGCCTCATAGCATTGTGGTTGGAAAAGATACCTGATACAATTTCAGTTTTCTTAAATTTACCAAGGCTTGATTTGTGACCCAAGATATGATCTGTCCTGGAGAATGATCCATGAGCACTTGAGAAAAATGTGTATTCTGTTCTTTTTGGATGGAATGTCCTATAAATTAAGTGCATCTTTTTTAATGTATCATTTAAAGCTTGTGTTTCCTTATTTATTTTCATTTTGGATGATCTGTCCATTGGTGAAAGTGGGCTTGTTAAAGTCCCCTACTATGAATGTGTTACTCTTGATTTCCCTTTTTTTTTACTTTATTATTATTATTTTTGGTTTCCCCTTTTATGGCTGTTACTATTTGCCTTATGTATTGAGGTGCTGCTATGTTGGGTGCATAAATATTTACAATTGTTATATTTTCTTCTTGGATCGATCCCTTGATCATTATATAGTGTCCTTCTTTGTCTCTTCTAATAGTCTTTATTTTAATGTCTATTTTGTGTGATATGAGAATTGCTACTCCAGCTTTCCTTTGGTTTCCATTTGCATGGAATATCTTTTTTCCATCCCCTCACTTTCAGTCTGTATGTGTCTCGAGGTCTGAAGTGGATCTCTCGTAGACAGTATATATATGGGTCTTGTTTTTATGTCCATTCTATATATCTATATAGCTAGTCTGTGTCTTTTGGTGGGAGCATTTAATCCATTTACATTTAAGGTAATTATCGATATGTATCTTCCTCTTCCCATTTTCTTAATTGTTTATTAATTGTTATTATAGTTGATTTCCTACTCTTGTGTTTCTTGCCTAGAGAAGATCCTTTAACATTTGTTGTAAAGCTGGTTTGGTGGTGCTGAACTCTCTTAGCTTTTGCTTGTCTGTAAAGGTCCATGCTTTTAGCCGTGGCTCGCACCCCTCTCTGGGGTCTGCATTTTTAGCCGCAGCTCGCGCCCGTCTCTGGGGTCCGCGTTTTTAGCCGCGGCTCGCGCCCATCTCTGGAGTACCTTTAAGCAGCGCTCTTAAACCCCTCTCCTCGTGCACCAGGAAACAAATAGGGAAGAAAAAGTCTCTTGCGTCTTCGGCAGCTCCAGACCTTTTCCCAGACTCCCTCCCTGCTAGCCGTGGTGCGCTAACCCCTTCCGGCTGTGTTCACGCCACCAATCCTCTCCCTGCGCTCCCACCGAAGCCCGACCCTCACCTCCCAGCCCCGCCCGCCCCGGCTGGTGAGCAGACAAGGCTGGTGAGTGCTGGTCGGCACCGATCCTATTTGCGGAAATCTCTCTGCTTTGCCCTCTGCACCCCTGTTGCTGTGGTCTCCTCCGTGGCCCCGAAGCTCCCCCCCTCTGCCACCTGCAGCCTCTGCCCGCGAAGGGCCTTCTAGTGTGTGGAAACCTTTCCTCCTTCACGGCTCCCTCCCACTGGTGCAGGTCCCGTCCCTGTTCTTTTGTCTCTGTTTATTCTTTTTTCTTTTGCCCTACCCAGGTACATGGGGAGTTTCTTGACTTTTGGGAGGTCTGAGGTCTTCTGCTAGCATTCAGTAGGTGTTTTTTGGGTGTTCCACGTGTAGATGTATTTCTGATGTATCTCGACCTTTCTTTTCCAGCCTTCTCTTTGGATTCATGGTGCATGTGTCTCTATTCATTTCTGGAGGCTGAAAGTCCAAGATCCAGGTGTGGGCAGGACTAGTTTCATTCTGAGGCCCCTCTCCTTGGCTTGCAGATGGCTGCCTTCCCCCTGTGTCCTCATATGATCATCCCTCTGTGTCAGCTCTGTTCTTCTTCTCCACATTGTTTCAGCTATTTGGGTTTGTTTGTTTTTCCGTACAAATTTTAAAATTATTCTAGTTTTGTGAAAAATGCCATTGGTAGTTTGATAGGGATTGCATTGTATCTGCAGATTGTCTTGGGTATTATGGTCATTTTAACAATATTAATTCTTCCAATCCAAGAATAAAGTATAACTTTCCATCTTTTACAGTATGCAGGTAAAGCTCTTTCAGGGAATAATTGGGAGATGGGTAATTTTGCTTTCTCCTTCTCACTGAGCCTAGGGGATAGCCAGCTAGGAATTGCTCCTTTGTTTTCTATGGTCCTGTGGAACTTGTGAATGGAACCCCCTTTAACTATAAGACTGATGGTCTGCTGACCCATTTCTCGGGCAGAAGCTATGAAATCTTGGGTGTAGGCATGTGTACAAGGCCATTCCAGGGAGATACTAGGAAATTAGAGCCATCTGGAGTGGGGAGGAGTGGTGTCCACTTCCCCATTCTCTGGGGAGGATCACAGCCAGCCCCTAGTGCCTGCTAAGTTAGAAGACTGGCCTTTAGGCGGCAGCTTTTAAAGTATGCAGATACTCTTTCAGGGGAAAACTGTGAGGTGTACAATTTTGCCTGTTCCCTCTATGCTGATTGCTGGAATGATAGCCTTGGTGAGTGCTTACATGCTTATTAAGAATTGTTTCTTTTTTTGCTATACTGTTGTAAGGCTTGTGGATACAAGCTCCATTGGTTTTTAGAGCAAGGGATTTTGTGAGCTTGTCCCTCTAGTGGGTCTTAGCAGTTGGTGTGCTAGATATGGAGTTCAAGCCCTTTGGTTTTCAGGGAGAAGCTAGAAGTTGAGACTTCTCTCCTGATTGTAAGGCACTGTGCTGTGGGTGGAGTTGATGCCAAGAGTGTGGAAAGAACAGCCTTTCCTACCTGTTTTGATGTGCGTATTTTCTCATTTGTCCTACTTGTAGGAGTTGTTCAGCTAGTTTCTGGGTCCCTTTCAGGGTAAATTGCTCCATGTGTAGCTGTACATTTGGTGTGTCTGTATGAGGAGGGGAGCTCCTTCGTCACCATCTTGTTGACTCCCAATTCCTAAAGTTTTGTATCTTGCTTTTCAGTCAAAATATTTCCCTTTGCTCTAATACTGTTTTTTGAAACTTGAAGTACTTTCTTTAATAAGAATTTAATCTTCCAGGGGCTTCCCTGGTGGCGCAGCGGTTGAGAGTCCGCCTGCCGATGCAGGGGACACGGGTTCGTGCCCCAGTCCGGGAGGATCCCACATGCCGTGGAGCGGCTGGGCCCGTGAGCCATGGCCGCTGAGCCTGCGCGTCTGGAGCCTGTGCTCCGCAACGGGAGAGGCCACAACAGTGAGAGGCCCGCGTACCGCAAAAAAAAAATAAATAAATAAAAAAAAAGAATTTAATCTTCCAAATTTTCTTAGATTTGGGTAGGATGCCCCATGTTAATGAGAGTAAAAATATCTTTTTCTGTCAAAACTTCCTGAGGTGTGGGAACAATATTCTAGGGTTGCATTTCAATCTTGTGCTGACTTACTCTTGCAAGCAAGGATTGCTTAACTCTAAAACTGAACTAAGTTAAGATCATACAATTATGAAAAATCAGAGAAACTTTTATTAGCTACACAAATTTCATTAGCTATACAAATATATAAGTCCTTCATTGTTTCCTTTTATTCTTCAAAGATATTTTATGGTATGGATTTCTAATTTTCATTATGATCAGTGAATATATTCTATGTTATTTGAGGGATTTTTAAAGATTTTGGCCTGGTATATGGTTTATCTTGGTGAATATGCCATAGACACTTAAAATGTGCATTCATTCTAAAGTTGTTGGCTATAGTGTTTTATAAATGCCCATTAGGTTTAAATGGTTAATATATATTGTTCATATCTTCTATGATTGATATTGTGTTTTGGTCTATAAATTACTGAAAAAGTAGAGTTTAAAGTCACCAACTATGATTGTGGATTTGTCTGTTACTCCCCTTATTTCTGTCAGTTTCATTTCATGTAATCTGAAACTTTGTTATTAGTCATATAAATTTTTATGATGATTATGTCTCCCGTATAAATTGACCCTCTTATATTATGAAATATCTCTATCTCTGGTAATACATTAACTTGAAGTTTACTGTATCAGAAATTAATATAACTACTCTAGGTTTCATATGCTTTCTGTTAGTATGGTGTATCTTTTCATCTTTTCTTCCTTTTAACCTATATCTTTATGTATAAAATATTGTCATTAGATGGCATATAGTTGGGTTATGTTTTAACTGTTAACAGTTGGAGTGTTTATTCAATGTTCACCTAATATAATTATTGAAAAAGCAGATTTAAGTCCACGTCTTTTATTGTTTTTTTCTTTGTAAGTGTGTACTCCTTATCAGTGTCTATCTTCTGTTTTTTGTTCTTCCCTTCGTCTCTGTCTTGCTTTTGATTGTTTCATTTTTTTTTCCAGAATTCCATTTTCCTTTACTTTTTTTTTTTTTTTTTTTGCAGTACACGGGCCTCTCACCGCTGTGGCCTCTCCCGTTGTGGAGCACAGGCTCCGGACGCGCAGGCTCAGTGGCCATGGTTCATGGGCCCAGCTGCTCTGCAGCATGTGGGATCTTCCCGGACAGGGGCACGAACCCGTGTCCCTTGCATCAGCAGGCGCACTCTCAACCACTGCGCCACCAGGGAAGCCCTCCTTTAATTTTTTAACTCTACCTTTTTGTAGTTTTTTAGTGGTTTTCTAGTGATTGCAATATGCATGTTTAGTTATTTCACTCTTTAAGACCATTAAATCACTTCACATAAACAGAAGAATCTTGGAAACATACATACCTATTTACTTAGTCTCTGCCCCCTGTTATGCTAGAGGTGTCATATATATTATATCTATATCTACTCTAAACCATATAGCCAATGGAATAATTGTTTTAAATAGGTATATTTATTTTTAAGAATTTAAGAGGGAAAATATTTCATAATTACCCACATATTAACCAGTTTTAAAGCTTTTCATTCTATTCGGAAGACCCATGTTTCCTTCTGTTATCATTATTTATCTTCCCAAAGAGGTTTCTTTAACACCAGTTGTACTGGTGATAATTTTTCTTCGTTTTCTTTTATCTGACAGTGTCTTTTTTTTAGTCCTCTTTATTGAGGAATATAGTTACTGAATATAGAATTATTAACATTTTCCCCTAGTACTTTAAAGATAATATTCCATGGTTTTCTCTGCTTCATTGAAATAAAATCCATTTTATTAGTTGGTATAGAAAATAGTTGAAGCAAAAGTTTAGGCTAGCAAAGCAGGATGTAATAGATACTTTGTTATGAAGAGTTCTTAACTAAACAGTTTGTTTTTATGTGTTGCTCTCTGTGTCTCTTGACAGTTTGAAAAATGAGCTCCCTTTGACAGGGAGTTGGTTTTATTTATATTCTTGTCTTACCCAGAAAGTCATACAGAAAATAATCATTCCACACTTTTAAATGGCTAGTTTTGCTTTCATGTATTTACAATAAAATAAGAAGTTAGTTAGAGAGTAAATGGATGACTCTGTTAAAGAGAAAAAGCAAGGTAAAAAGATTGGAGTGAATTGATGTTAGAAATATTTCATTTAATTAATTGATAATATTACCATTTGGTCAAGGCATAGAAATACGGAATAGTTTGTGAATTGTGCTGTGATGTAAACATTTGGTATGAGTTCTCTTAAAACAGAATTGATCCATCTCTTGAAATAACTCTCTTTATTGAAGATAAGTGGGACATGGGTACGTCACAACCTCTGAATTTAGGGAGGATGAAATTAACCTTTGAATTGTATGTGTTTGATTTGAATGGCATATTTTTTTGCTTTCACATGATTCCCACATGTGAACTTCCATGACAATCATACAGGAAAGAGGAAGCTGTTGTAGTTTTTGCAATGTACATTGTCACCAAAACATACTACCATCCTTGATCTTATGAGAAATTTAGAAATAATATTCCAATAGACATATAAGATAAATAAGTTTCTGTGGAAGCAGAAGTGCTCAGTTTTGAGAAGCACTTTGGTGTTGTAATGTCTTATGTTAATGATTCTCAAATTCTGCCCCATTCTACTTTATCATCTATCTGTCTGTCTATCACTTTATCTTCTGTATTTATCTGTATATCTCTACCTATCATCTGCCTATTAACTTAATAGATAAGTTATCATTCAAGTTCAGTCACCCATCTTATACACGATCTTTTGTGTATCATCAATTTATCTATCTCTCCATCCATGCCTTTATTAGGTATAATAGGCAGAAGAGCATGTCAATAGAAAAACAAGGGGTTTACCTCCCATGTGAAAGGACAGTGATAACAGTGGTCTCTGAAGTGATGATGTATAAGGAGAAAACAAGAAGAGAACATGAGGACTGAGGACCAGTAACTCAGGGACCCATCTAGCAGGAACCCTGGACTTACTACTATGCTCACATTTGAAAAATCAAAATAGAGTTGCCTATATTCTGTGTCAGCTTACGTGAGAAAATTTCATCTAAATATGATAGCTCTGCCTTTTCAGTCCACCTATGCTTCCATATTTTAAAACTCAGTTTTAATTACCTGCAGCTATCACCTCAGTTTACTTTAAACTAGACCATGGATTGGTAAACCTTTTCTTTAAAAGGCCAAATAACAAATGATTTCAGCTTTTTAGGATTTATGAACTCTGTTACAGCTAATCTACTCTTCTATTGTAGTGTGAAAGCAGCTAAAACAATGTGCCATTGAATGAGTGTGGCTGTGTTCCAGTAATACTTTATTTACAACAGCAGGCTGTGGGCTTGAGTACCATATGCTGAACTAGAGCATTGGTTAAATCAGAACCTGGAAAATAATCGGATGAACCCCACTACATGGTGAAAAGATCTGAAAATTATTTCCCTATTTTATTTTCATGAAAATTATTTTAGTTCCTCTGCTAAATCTCACTCATAAGAGAGTGCTATAAATGAATACTACATGCCATCATAACCTAAACAATGTAAAACTGTATAAGTGACTGGAATGATATGAACCCCTTTCCAGTTGTAACCAATAAATTATATTTTTAAGTTGAGCATATTTCTCCCACATTCCATTTATAAAGTCCGCAAGGATTGTGTCCAAAATCTTGCCTGCCTTCTTTTCCCCTTCAGCACGTTTCAAGTCAAAATGTTATCTATCAGTTTTCTTGGTGGTATCCAGTCTCCTTAGGCATTGACTTCAGTCTATTTTGACATCATTTGAACAGTTTTTGTAATTGTTTCAACATCTCAGAATAGGATTTGTATCTTCCAAGGCTGTTATGTGACCTAGTTTGTAAAAATGTGGAAGATTCAACAGTATAAATAGCTAATGGATACAATCTTTAATCCAGTTAAACTGTGTTTTCCAAGTTTTCTTCATGTTATCTGTATTGGAGGGTTTAGACGAGAGAAAAAGTATCTAAAATGCACTAACTTAAAATTAAATTGGGCTGTTGCTTATTCTGCAGTCAACTGAAAATGTACCTGTATATTTACATATATGACCAGTTTAGTGTTAATATTCTATGAAAGGCTCACCCAAATCAATTAGAAAAAGACAAACATTCCAGTACAAAAGTGGGAAAACACATAAATGAGCAGTTCATAAAAGGTAAGTATTGTGAATGGCCAAGAACACATAAAAATATACTCAACCATATCTATCTTTATAATGAAATATTAAATATATATTAAATAATTGTCAATCATTATACATATATAATGAAATAAATATATGTATGTGTGTTTAAACACAGACAGAAACACACATAATTTATAATAATAAAATAAATCAACAGTTACTTTTTCACCTATTAGATTAACAGGCACATTTGTTAACAAAGTCTGGAGAATTTGGGACTCCTTGTGTGTTACAGTCTTTCCAATTGACAGTGGAAAAATATGTATTAGATGGAAATTAGCACATTTTGACTAACAATTTTATTTTTAGAAATTTACCTATAAGATATAATAGGGAGTGTTCAAATGTGTATATAAACTCAAGGGTACTCATGACAGCCTTAGTTATACTTGTAAAATGATAAGTAATCTGTTTATCAAGTCATATTGCTAGGTAAATTAATGATGATTCATTTATCTAATTGAATTGTATTTAGCTATATATGGTAATGTATACTGAAATTAATTGATAAGAACATTCAGGTTTTTCAGAAGTTCATTTGTCCATAAGTTACTGAATATCAACTATGTTTGAGGCATTAATATTGTATTTCACTCACATAAAATGATATATATATGTGATTGTTTGGATATGGTCAATAAACCAATTTTACAGGAAGAATGTTCAAAAACTGTTGATGGTGAGTTTGGGTCATTATTTTACTATTATCTCTGTGTGTGTGTGTGTGTGTGTGTGTATGTGTGTGTGTGGTGTAGTTTCAAATATATATATTTCAATTATATATAGCAATTATTGAATTCTTAGTATGTGTACTACCACATGCTGAGATAAATACTTTTTCATGGATTATCTCATTTAATGCTAATAATAACCATAATAACAGATTAAGATATTCATTCCTTTTTATAAGATAAGAAGATAGAGACTGAGTTTGAAACTAAATTTGATTGTACAAGTCATTCTGTTACTCACAACTTAAAAAAACCCACACAGTGTCACAGCCTTTGGTAGATGATAATTAAAAATACTTATATTTTGCTAAATCTTCCCATGTTTGGGGAAAAGACGCACATTTCTGAGGTCATATTTGTTTTCTCTGTGTTGTTAAGGTCAGAGCCATGAGAATTCTCAAGTTTAGTTCTTTAGGCTAAAAAGTGTATGTGTTGAGATATTGTCAGAACAGGAGAAAAAGATGAATAGGACATTGGTTTGTGGAAAATTACGTGGTATAAATCTACACAGAATGACCTCTAAAAATATGGGGCACCAGTGCTTAGGTGATGGGACAGTGTTCTTCAGCAGAAACCATTTCATAGCTAGAGAATGGGGCACAGATCAAAGTCCAAAGAGAAATGGCCAGTAAGTGGAGTATAAGTAAATGGAAGAAATCAACTTTGGATCAGACTTGGTGATAGGCAATACCAAGACAAATACTGTAGATAGCAGGGAAAGGACCAATGAAGATCTTTAGATAGCAGGGAAAAGACCAACGAAGATCTTGGAGTGAAGAAATAATCCCCAACCGATATAGATTCAAATGCCATAATCTCCTATTGGAATATTTTTCAAATTGTACTTTATGACCATATGGTCTGGATTATAAACTATCTACTTCATATGAATATGTGTTCCATAATCAATTCAATTTTCTCCAGTTATCTGTATTCAT
The DNA here is from genome assembly GCF_964270905.1 of Leucopleurus acutus. Classification (NCBI taxonomy): domain Eukaryota; kingdom Metazoa; phylum Chordata; class Mammalia; order Artiodactyla; family Delphinidae; genus Leucopleurus; species Leucopleurus acutus. The sequence goes on from NC_139142.1 coordinate 148,672,520, forward strand.
TCTAACACTTTTCTAAAGACAACACTATGTCTTACAAGTATGGTTCATTAGTAATTCTCATCTAGTAGCTAAAATGTTGGCCAGAATGATAAGCAGAGTGAATTGTGACATAAGTTTTGCCTGACTGTGCCATAGCAGTGGCTAAGGTATGTTTAAAAATTTGGGTGGTTTATAGCAAGGTATGTGCTATTCTATGTGCTATTCTAACTTTGCCTTTTTATCTTCTGGTATCTTGAGGGGAAATGGACCTACATAAGATATGCACAGTTGGGGCTCTGTAACGTTGAGAATACTGAAGGAGGAAGATAAGTACAGAAGGAAAAACCAGTCATATATGATGAGTAAGGCTGCATCTGTCAAAGAGGACTGCTGGACACTGAGCTGTTCACCCTTTGGTTTTGACTGGTACAATTTGGGGATGTTTGGACCTGGTAAATCTCTTTAAGGATGATAAAACTGATTAGTGATGTTAAGATGTTTATAATATTATTAAACTAATATGTGAATCGGGCTTCCCTGGTGGCGCAGTGGTTGAGAGTCCGCCTGCCGATGCAGGGGACACGGGTTCGTGCCCCGGTCTGGGAAGATCCCACATGCCGTGGAGCGGCTAGGCCCGTGAGCCATGGCCGCTGGGCCTGCACGTCCGGAGCCTGTGCTCCGCAACGGGAGAGGCCACAGCAGTGAGAGGCCCACGTACAGCAAAAAAAAAAAAGGTTAAAAAAAACAAACTAATATGTGAATGCATGAATGAATGAATAGGGTAGAAAGTAAAGTTCTTTACTACAGAAAGCTGCAAGGAACATTATAAGCATGACAGGATATAAGAACTCAACATTTGGCAATAATCATAATATTCAATAATTGTTTCAACCAGGAACATCAAAAGGTGGTAGAACTTATTGGATAAAATTTGAAGAGAAACAGGATACTTTTTAAAATACTCATTTTAAAACATTTATTTAAGTATAGTTGATTTACAGCTATAAGACTTTAAGTCTGAAATTAGGTCAAAATGATTGTATAAAATAATATGTAAAAAGAAGAATATCTTGAAGCGTATGGCTTCAGGTGTACATACATGCTCAGGAAATATGAAAGTGTGGAATAAGTGCATGAATACTGTGATACCACTGAGTCTTATCCGTATCTGCATTTGAACCATTTCCAATAGAACAAGTCTTTTTACCCACAATTCACTTAGCATAATATTTTCAAGGTTCAGCCACCTTATGACATGTATCAGAACTCCATTTCTTTTTATGGATGAGTAATATTCCATTTATAGATATATCACATTTTGCTTATTCATTCATCAGTTAGTGGTTATTTGGGTTATTTCTACTCTTTGGCTATTTTGAATAATCTTGCTATAAATACCTGTGTAGAGATTTAGTTCTTTTAGGGATGAGAATATGGTAACTCTATGTTTAACATTTTGAGGAGTTGTCTGACCAGGACGTTAAGATCATACTTGTTTCATTTGAAGGTGTACAACTCTGTGCACCATGAATATCCTGTTGAGTATTGGTGGAAAATCTTACTGTAGAAATAATTAAGTAAACTGAAAAACCAAGATAAACACAATTGAAGCCCATTGCTTCATACCTGGTTGATTCAATGGGTATATATATTTTTTTATTATTGTGCATTTTTGCATTTATGGTTTTTGTTTTAAATGTTATGGAATCAATGTTGGTTTGCATACAAAGCATTTCCTTGTCTTACAACATTAATTATGATGGAGAAAGTGTATCTCAAATAAGTGAATTAAATATTATTCAAGGACAGTAGGATCATTCGGATTGGTAGAATTTTGCCACAGAAATATATTGATTTTACTCATAATGTTCATGAAGAACTGAAATGAAAAACTTTCTCTCATTGGTTTAATAGCTGGTGTAGCCTCCCTTATTCATTGTCATCTCCAATTTTCACGTGTAAATCAAGTGGTTCAGTATGTTTCCAGGGTTATGAATGACTGTTATTTCTTGGGTGTCTTCAGGGTCTATCCTTTCTCACAGGCAGCCAGCAAAAGGTGCCCTTTTGAATGAATGTGTCTGGATCATATATTCATACATTGTGAAAAATCTGAAAAAAATGAGCGACAAAATCACTGTTGTTGAACAGTACTGTATTTCTATTCTAAGCAAGTGAGGGAAGATGTTAGCTAACTCATTTTAGTGTTAGCTCACAGTTTGGGTAGCTTTGAGTGCTACCAGTTTTGCATGTATTCAACATTTGATATCTGAGTATCTGGTTCCTTATTAAATGGTATTCCTTTGAGTGTGTGTCTGCTAACAAATATATAGGCTCAATACATGAGAGTGTGGAATGGGTACATGAATACTAGGACCAGTGTTCAGTCCAGCCTTTCTTCTTTTTTAAAAAACTATTTTTAAATTAATTAATTAATTTGACTGCATCAGGTCTTAGTTGCAGCATGTGGGATCTTTTTTGAGCAACGCGGGCTCTTTTGTTGCAACGCGTGGGCTCTTCATTGCGGTGCGCAGGCTTCTCTCTAGTTGTGGCATGCTGGTTTTCTCTTCTCTAGGTGTAGCGTGTGGACTCCAGAGCGTGTGGGCTCTGTGGTTTGCGGCGCGCGAGCTCAGTAGTTGTGGTGCACGAGCTTATTTGCCCCACTGTATGTGGGATCTTAGTTCCCCGACCAGGGATTGAACCCATGTCCCCTGCATTGGAAGGTGGATTCTTTACCACTGGACCACCAGGGAAGTCCCTGTCCCAGCCTTTTTAAAATTTTTTATTTGTACCTCTTATATACTTTTTATTTTATGTACAGTAAAATTCACCCTTTGTTGTGTACAGTTCTGTGGGTTTTGACAAAGGTATAGAATAGTATATCTAGCACCACAATCATGATGTGGAGGGGTTCCATTACCCCTAAATCCCCTTGTGTTTCTCCTCCTACTCCACAATCACTGTTGCAATCACTGTTTCTATAGTTTTGCCTTTTACAAAATGTCATTTAAATGGAATCAAACATTACTTAGCGTCTAAGGTCTAGTTTCTTTTACTTAGCACTCTGAGTTGCCCAGTTTACTTGCAGGCCTTTATCCTTCAGAGACCTCTGTTAGGTTATAGATATACTCCTCCTAGGACTCTTAGTTGCATTCTGTGTGGAGAAAAGACAAGCCAATCTTACCTCTCTCTAATGTCTTTTATCATTTGGTTCTTTTTTAATAATTTCCATTTATCTTTTGAACTGTCTCATCTATTGATATTTTTCTGTTCTTGCCATTGCTCCATTCATTTCTACAGGTTGTTTGTAATGGATTTTCAGAGTTCTTATCTTACTTCTAGAATATAGGTCTAACAACGCCTTTATCATGTGCTTTTCATTTGACCCATCACAAAGCATTTTCACAAAGTCTTTATTTGGTGGGATACAACTTTAGAATTTCTCACTTAAAAAGAAAACTGTTATTGGGCTTCCCTGGTGGCGCAGTGGTTGAGAGTCTGCCTGCCGATGCAGGGGACATGGGTTCGTGCCCTGGTCCGGGAAGATCCCACATGCCGCGGAGCGGCTGGGCCCGTGAGCCATGGCCGCTGAGCCTGCGCGTCTGGAGCCTGTGCTCCGCAGTGGGAGAGGCCACAACAGCGAGAGGCCCGCGTACCGCAAAAAAAAAAAAAAAAAAAAACTGTTATGCCACTAATTTGCATAGTATTGTAGACAGGATTACAGACTATTTGCAGAGTCAAGAATTCAGAGAGGAAATAAGTGAAGAAATGAAATGACAAAAGTGATAAAGGACCAAGGAACCGTGATTTGTGTGATGAGGACTAGACATGTGGGGATGCCTGTAAAATAAATAATTACATAGAACCAATTGTTGTACTTGATTTTTAAATGAATTTCATGTATTTCCTGATCTGATTTATATTCTTTGTGATGTTCTGCTGCAGGTAAAAGGCTAGAAAGTTATCATACTTCAAGGAAGAAAGGTGAGCAGCTACTCGGGCGCTATTGAAAGTTTTGGTCTGTGTTCTGGCCAGTGATGTGAGAAATTCAAGTCCTGTCAGCTCATTCTTTTAGGCGCTCAGGGAGCATGCTTTTATGATAGATTTTTCCCCATAGGTATGCCTACTTTGTTAATGGAATCTTCATTATTGTTTCTTTCCTTTATTAAATAAAAATCTCTCTTTGAAGTAACTTGGTTAACATTTAAGAACCGTTGATAGATTTCCTTTTTATACCATTTTATTATGTATGAAAATAATCTTTTAGTGCAATTTAAATGTGCCAAAATATTTATTTAACTTTTTATTACTAGCATTTCAGAACTTAGATGTTTTACTCATATTTCTATGATAATCAAAACTTATTTGCTACCTCATTTACAAATACTACCCCACTACTCCTTGAAATTTTAGTTGACTTAATTTTTTGTATTTTCTCAATAGATTTTATTTAATTTTATTCGAAAAAATCCATGGTATGTGCCTACTGTGCTGTGTAGATGAGGGTTCCATTGTTCAACTACTAAACAAAATGTCTACAGTATATGTGCTGTTTTTAATTCATAACGCAGTAGATAAGCCTGAAGAAAATAAGCCTGGCTATGGAAATGCTTATATGTTGGGAGGGTGCTTGTCTGGATCGATGATGAGAAAAATTGTCTGAGGATGCTGAGGGACTCATTCCAGATGTCAATCTGAGGTCCAGATGAATGCCCCTCTAATAGGACGAATAAGACCCTCATAGCCTGGCTTTATTTGGTGACCCCTCATTGACGACATAATACTGCTGCAAGCATGTCTTTTGTTTCTCCCAGGGCAAGGCATTATTAGCATCCTATCTTATGCAATATTCACTGTATATATGCTAAGTGACCCAAGACTTGCTTCATTTTGCTCACTTTGAACAGAGATGTAGATAGAACTTGTTTAAAGGAAATGTTCTTGAGTAATAAATAAGGAAACAAAAGAAATGTTGCATTAAGAAGGGGTCAAGCAACTGTGATGGGTACTGAAAGACTCATTAGTGTTGGGCTAAAAGAAGGGAACCATGCATGCCTATAATAAATATTGACCATGGAGTCAGTATTAGTGTGTTTGTTATTTTTAGTGTTGAGTATTTTTTGAGACTATATCTTTCTTTTTTGTTGTTGTTGTTTATTTATGGTTTTTTGAGGTAGAAGGGCTGAAATGAGGGCCTCCACTTCAGAGAATAGGGGTGAGTAACTATACCTGAGTCCTTTAAAATTCATATGTCATGTGCTCTGTGCCACACCCTGAAGTCTCTGTGTTCATCTGTTCAATGGCTTACTCGATTATATCTTCATGATGTGTCCTTTTCTTTGGTGATTGCCTCTACCCTCATTTCCAAATTTTAAATTTTATTTTATCTGAGTTTTGGGTGGATTGACAAATGGAGAATCTTGGAAAATTGTTGGTTTTTTAATATATTTTCTTATTGCAGTGAAATATCCTTTGGTGAAATTAAGCTGTGTTTGGGAGTTTCTGTAACAAATTATGGTTTCAGAATGTTAACCCCATGATTGAGATCATCATAGTTAGAGCATTTTGGTCAGATCCATAAGATCATTATGGGTCATTATTGCTACTCTTCTCAGTGATGAATTTGACTTTAATTAGGTGTTTTTCATTTTTTGATGTGAAAAATTATATATTAAACTTTCTGAGATCTTTGTAAGGCCATGAAGATTTTAAATGATAAAGAACCTTGAAGTACTTCATTTTTCTGAAACACAAAAAAATTCAATTTTCCATAGTACATTAATCTCACAAAAGATATCGGGTTGGGTTAATCAAGTGTAAAGATAGTGAAATTTCATATAGTAAATAATTAATCATTATTTGTTGTTAAAATTGAAACATCCATCAATAAGGAAAATGGTCTGTATATTCCTTGGCATGATTACACAGGTTTTATGTTACCTAGGGCCTGGTGTTTAATACTTTAGAAATGGGTAAACTCTGTTTTTCTCTTGACAAAGTTATGGTCGCAAATTCTTTGAAGTAATAATTGTTTTTGTTATTTTTATACTTATTTATTTATTTATGTATTGTAATATATGTTTTCACTTCTCCAGAACCTAGCAAAGTAATTCAAATGAACTCAAGAACAACTAATAAAATAGCCGTGAACATTAATAATTGTAATATTAGGGAGGAAAAGAGCCCTACCAGATACTGACATGAACTGTAGAAACTCTTATCATTCAAAAACATTTGAGTATAATTATGAATGACAGGAACACTAGAACATATTTTGGTCTAATAAATATGATCCTAAAATTACATAATTGTTTATTCATCCATGTTAGTATATAAGTAGATTTATAGTGCATGGTTGCTGTCTTAATATGTAGAATTAAATTGACATAGAGTATTAATGCTGTAAATGGCAAGTATTAAAAATTTACAACCCAGGGTGTTTTAAAAAAGAAGTACTTTTTCCTAGGATTGGGAACAAGACGATATCCTGTCTCATCACTTCTTTTTTTTAATTGAAGTATAGTTGATATACAATATTATATAAGTTACAGGTATAAATATAGTGATTCACAATTTTTAAAGGTTGTACTCTATTTGTAATTATTATAGAATATTGCTTATATTTCCCATGTTGTACAATATAGCTTGTAGCTTATTTTATACCTAATAGTTTGTACCTGTTAATCCACTACACCTAATTCATCCCCTCCCTTCCCTCTCCCCAATGGTAACCACTACTTTGTTCTCTACATCTGTGAGTCTACTTCTTTTTGTTACATTCACTAGTTTGTGAGGTCCTTGTGATGTCCTTGTCTGGCTTTGGTATCACTGTTAAGTTGGCCTCATTATATGAGTTAGGAAGTGTTTCTTCCTCCTCTATTTTTTGAAAGAGTTTGAGAAGTATTGATGTCAATTCTTCCTTAAATGTTTGGTAGAATTCACCAGTGAAGCATATGGTCCTAGACTTTTCTTTGCTGGTAGGTTTTTTATTTTTATTTTTTAAATTTCTGACTCAGTCACTTTTTTATTAATGGTCCATTTGGGCCATCATAACAAGACACCACTGACCAGGTAGCGTATAAACAATAGAAATTTATTTTTCAAGTTTTGGATGCTGGAATACCAACATGGTTGAAATCAGGGGGCTGGTATGCTCGGGTAAGGGCACTGTTCTGAGTTGAAGACTTCTTGTATCTTCACATGGTGAAAGGAATAAAAGAGTTTAGTGGAGGTCTCTTTTATAAGAAAGGAATTTCATTCACCAGGTCTCCACCATTATGGTCCAAACACTTCCCAAGGGTCCTACCTACTACTATGTTAACATTTGGGGGTTGCAATTTTAAATATGAATTTTGGGGGGACACAAAAATTCAGACCATAGCAAGGTCTATTAGGATTTTCAATTTATTCTTGAGTTATTTTTGATAGTTTTTATGTATTTTGGAATTCATCCATTACATCTAGATTGTTTAATTTGTTGGTATACACTTATTCATAGTATTGTTTATAACCCTTTTCATTTCTTTGAAATCAGTAATAATGTGCCTGTGTCCATTTGTGACATTAGTAAGTTGAATCTTCTCTCTTTTCCTCTGGTCAGTTTAGCTAAAACTTTCTGAATTTTGTTAAAGTTTTCAAAGAATCAGTTTTTGGTTTCATTGATTTTTAAATTTCTATTCAATTGATTATTTCAATCTTTAATCTTTATTATTTTCTATGCTAATCTTTTTTTTCTTCCTTTTCTTGCTTTATGTTTGGGTTTCTCTTCTTCTACCTTCTTCAGGTATAAGGTTATATTATTGACTTGAAATCTTTCTTCATTTTTTTTTTTTCTAGTACGCGGGCCTCTCACTGTTGCGGCCTCTCCCATTGCGGAGCACAGGCTCCAGACGCGCAGGCTCAGCGGCCATGGCTCATGGGCCCAGCCGCTCCGCGGCATGTGGGATCTTCCCAGACCAGGGCCGAACCCGTGTCCCCTGCATCGGCAGGCGGACTCTCAACCATTGCGCCACCAGGAAAGCCCTTTTTCTTCTTTTTTTTTAACATCTTTATTGGGGTATAATTGCTTTACAATGGTGTGTTAGTTTCTGCTTTATAACAAAGTGAATCAGTTATACATATACATATGTTCCCATATCTCTTCCCTCTTGCTTCTCCCTCCCTCCCACCCTCTCTCTTTCTTCATTTTTTAATGTAAGTTTTAACAGCTATAAAATTTTCCCCTCAAGTACTGCTTTTGGCATCTCGTAAGTTTTGGAATGTTGTATGATAATTTTTATTGATCTCAAATAATTTAATAATTTATCTTGAGAATGAGAGAATCTTATTTGATTCATTGTTTATTAGGAATGTGTTTCTTAATCTCCACTTGTGTGTGATGAGTCTTCTAAAATTCCTTCTGTTACCGATTTCTAATTTAATTCCATTGTGGTCAGTGAACATACTTTGTATGATTTCAATGTTTTAAAATTTATTTAAACTTATTTTGGGTGTTATTTCTGGTCTATTCTGAAGAATGTTCCTTATGCACTTGAGAAAAATGTGTAATCTTCTGCTTTTAGGTGGAGTGTTCTGCGTAAGTCCATTAGGTGTAGTTGATTTATGGTGTTGTTCAAGTGCTCTATTTCCAGAATGATCTTCTTTCTAATTTTTCTATTGGTTATTAAATGTAGGACATTGAAGTATCCACATATTGTAGAGATGTCTGTTTCTCTCTTCAATTCTGTGCAATTTTGCTTCAGATATTTTGGGACTCTGTTGGTAGGTGTGTAAATGTTTATGATTGTCATATCTTCTTAATTGATTGACTCTTTTATCAATGTTTAATTGACCCATGAAACAATTTTTGTTTGAAAACAAATTTTGTCTGATATTAGTATAGTCACTCTAGCTCTCTTTTGGTTACAACTTATATGAAATATTTATTTCATGATCTAATTTTCAACCAGTTTGTCTCTTTGAATGTAAAGTGTGTCTCTGGCAGATAACATACAGTTGGATCATGTTTTTAGATCCATTTTGCCAATCTCTGCCTTTCACTTATACATTTTATACCATTTCTGTTTAATGTCATTACTGATAAAGGAGGACTACTGCTATTTTGCTGTTCATTGTTTTCTGTGTCTTACATGTTTTTTGGTCTTCACTATTGCTTTTTTTGTGTTAAGTAGATATTGTTGAGTGCACCATTTAAACTTCTTTATTTCCTTGTTGTTTTTACTATATATATTTTAAGTTATTTTCTTAGTGGTTGCCCTAGGGGTAACAATTAACTTCTTAATTTATAACAATCTAGTTCTAATTAATACCAATTTAATTTCAATAGTATATAAAATCTTTGCTTCCATATTGCTCCATTTCCCCTGTGTGTTGTCATTGTCACAAATTATGTCTCTATACTTATGTACTCATCACCACAGACTGATAATTTTTTTTTTTTTTTTTTTTTTTTTTAGCGGTACACGGGCCTCTCACTGTTGTGGCCTCTCCCGTTGTGGAGCACAGGCTCCGGACGCGCAGGCTCAGCGGCCATGGCTCACGGGCCCAGCCGCTCTGCGGCATGTGGGATCTTCCCGGACCGGGGCACGAACCCGTGTCCCCTGCATTGGCAGGCAGACTCTCAACCACTGCGCCACCAGGGAAGCCCGAGACTGATAATTTTTGTTTTATGCAGTTATTCAAGCATATGATAGGAAAAGAGAGGAGTTACAAAAAACATATTAATATTGGCTTTTATATTTGCTTGTGAAGTTACCTTTACTGATATTATTTATTTCTTGATGTGGATTCAAGTTACTGTATATGGTCCATTCATTTCAGCTTGACCCCCTTTGACATTTGTTGTAGGGCAAGGCTGCTGTCAAAGAACATTCTCAGTGTTTGTTGTCTGAGAATGTCTTAATTTCTCCTTCATTTTTGTAAGGCATTATTGTCAGATCAAGAATTCCTAGTTGAATGTCTTTTCATTGCATAACTTTGAAACTATCATCCTACTGCCTTCTTACCCCATGTTGTATGATGAAAAATCACTTGTTATTTTATTGAAGATCACTTCTATCTGATGAGTCCCTTCTTTATTGCTGCTTTCAAGGTTCTCTCTTTGACTTTCTATTTGAACAGTTTCATAATGATGTGTTTCAGTATGAATCTGTTTGAATTTATCCTACATGTAGTTCATTAGACTGCTTGTATAGGTAGTTTATCACTTTTCATCAACTTTGGGCAGTTTTGTCCATTATTACTTGAAATATAGTTTCTGTTCCTTTCTTTCTTCTTTCGTGACTCTCATTATGCATATGTTGGTACACTGGATGGTAGCCTCATAGGACTTTTAGGCTATGTCCATTAAAAAATAAATTTTCTCTTCCTATAATTGGATAATTTAAATTGACTTACCTTTAAGTTAGTTTTATTTTTTCAGCTCAAGTTGTTGTGGGGCCCTTTCTGTGAGTTTTTCAACACTTGCTATTGTGCTTTTCAGCTCCAGAATTTCTACTTGATTTGTTTGAAAACTTTCTGTCTCTATTGATACACCTATTTCATGAGACAGTGCTTGTGGGGTTCATCTAGTTCTTAAATATGTTTTCCATTAGCTCTTTCAACACATTTAAAGTAACTGATTTAAAATATTTGTCTTTGAGTCCAATATCTTGGCTTTTTAGGGAGAGTTTCTATTACTTGTTCTTATATTTTTTTCTCTGCGTGTGGGACATACTTCATTGTTTCCTTGAATGCCCATTACTTTTATGTTGAAAATTGGACATTATGAATATCATAATGTGGCAACTCTGGAAATCAGATGTGCCTTCCCTGTTTGTCTGTTGTTGCTTTTTGTTGTTGAAGTTGTTTGTGGTATGTGTTCACTGAAGACTGCTTCATTAGATTTGTGGTCAGCTAAAAATTGGACAAAGATTTCCTTAGAAATCCTGAAGACAAAAAATTTCCCTGCGTTTCAGAAGTCTCTCTGTGTATGTTAGTATATGCCTTTAACACTTAGCCAGGCATTTTAAGCTTTCCCTTAGCCTCAATTTTTGCTTGTTAAGAGCCTCAAGTTCACTCACAGAGGAGACCTTAGGCCTTCTCAAGTTTTCCCTGAATAGGCACATAACTCTACATCTGTGCTGCCCTTATAGATTATGAGGAACACATGGAATCACCTGATAGCCATTACTTCAAAAACACAAAAAATTCATTCCTGAACTTTCCTCATAAGGTATTGGTTTAATTTATTTTCTGTTACAACTGTAATCCGTTGCATTAGGCAGCAGCGACAAACAATGCAAATTACCACCAATCTAGCTGCTATAGCATTGAGTGACTTCTGAATTAGGAGAAAGAAAAGCAAGTCTTTGAACCAGTGTTTTAGGGAGCCAATATAAATCATAAATTAAAAGAAATTACAATTCTTTGGATATGAGGTCAGTCCGACTCTTTCCACTACAAGAACCAGGAATGTGGAGTGTTATTCTCAATAATATCACTGAGTTGGGGAATAATACATGGGATTAGAGTCAGTTAAACAGCCCAAAGTTTCTGGATTTTAGAAATTGAACTATGTTTCTTGATTAAGAGATTGCCTAGTGACAGCTATTACTTGGTGAATTTGCAGATTTCCAAAAAAGTTGATAGTGCAAGCATTTACCACTTTTTCATTATTGTTTATGAAGGGACAGGTGTTGGAGTTCCTCATGTGTCAGATTTGGTGCTGTCATTCTCATTTCACTTTTGATTTTACCAGTCACTAATGAAGTTCGTCATATCTTGAAGGATTATAATCACTTGTGTATCTTCACTTGAGAAGTGTCTATTAAAATAATTTTAACAATTTTAATGGAGTTATTTCTTTTCTTCTTCAGTTGAAAGAGCTGATTATATGGTACGGGAGGAAAGATTTTACCAAAAATATAATTTGAAAATCACCCCCTGTGATTCTGCTGGTTACAGTTTATCTGTAAAATTAAATCCTTATATCACAAAATACAGTAATACTGGTAAAGAAAAATGTATGTAAATTTTTCATTTAACTTTTTGAGAAAAAGATATTTTATTGCTATTGTTCTTTTTGCCTTCTGTGAATAGGGTAGTTTACCTTTTGTAATAACATGAAATGGAATATAAAATATGTTGCATAACATGGTGATTCATAATAAAAAACAGGTCTATGGATAATCTGTTTAAAACATGTGAAAAAGATCACATAATATTGGAGATATTTTCCACAAAGGTGTTATGTTTAGAAAAAAAGATAATGTATTTTTTTAACATCTTTATTGGAGTATAATTGGTTTACAATGGTGTGTTAGTTTCTGCTCTATAACAAAGTGAATCAGCTATACATATACCCCCATATCTCCTCCCTCTTGCGTCTCCTTCCCACCCTCCCTATCCCACCCCTGTAGGTGATCACAAAGCACTGAGCTGATCTCCCTGTGCTATGTGGCTGCTTCCCACAAGCTATCTATTTTACATTTGGTAGTGTATATATGTCCATGCCACTCTCTCACTTCGTCCCAGCTTGCCATTACCCCTCCCCCGTCCTCAAGTTCATTGTCTATGTCTTTATTCCTGTCCTGCCCCTAGCTTCTTCAGAACCATTTTTTTTTAGATTCAATATATATGTATTATCATACAATATTTGTTTTTCTCTTTCTGACTTACTTCACTCTGTATGACAGACTCTAGGTCCATCCACCTCACTACAAATAACTCAATTTCATTTCTTTTTATGGCTGAGTAATATTCCATTGTGTATATGTGCCACATCTTCTTTATCCATTCATCTGTCAATGGACACTTAGGTTGCTTCCATGTCCTGGCTATTGTAAATAGAGCTGCAATGAACATTTTGGTACATGACTCTTTTTGAATTATGGTTTTCTCATGGTGTATGCCCAGCAGTGGGATTGCTGGGTCATATGGTAGTTCTATTTGTAGTTTTTTTTTTTTTTAACATCTTTATTGGGGTACAATTGCTTTACAATGGTGTGTTAGTTTCTGCTTTATAACAAAGTGAATCAGTTATACATATACATATGTTCCCATATCTCTTCCCTCTTGCGTCTCCCTCCCTCCCACCCTCCCTATCCCACCGCTCCAGGCTGTCACAAAGCACCAAGCCAATATCCCTGTGCCATGCGGCTGCTTCCCACTAGCTATCTACCTTACTACGTTTGTTAGTGTGTATATGTCCATGACTCTCTCTCACCCTGTCACAGCTCACCCTTTCCCCTCCCCATAGCCTCAAGTCCGTTCTCTAGGAGGTCTGTGTCTTTATTCCTGCCTTACCCCTAGGTTCTTCATGACATTTTTTTTCTTAAATTCCATATATATGTGTTAGCATACGGTATTTGTCTTTTTCTTTCTGACTTACTTCACTCTGTATGACAGACTCTAGGTCTATCCACCTCATTACAAATAGCTCAATTTCGTTTCTTTTTATGGCTGAGTAATATTCCATTGTATATATGTGCCACATCTTCTTTATCCATTCATCCGATGATGGGCACTTAGGTTGTTTCCATCTCCGGGCTATTGTAAATAGAGCTGCAATGAACATTTTGGTACATGACTCTTTTTGAATTTCGGTTTTCTCAGGGTATATGCCCAGTAGTGGGATTGCTGGGTCATATGGTAGTTCTATTTGTAGTTTTTTAAGGAACCTCCATACTGTTCTCCATAGTGGCTGTATCAATTTACATTCCCACCAACAGTGCAGGAGGGTTCTCTTTTCTCCACACCCTCGCCATCATTTGTTGTTTATAAATTCTTTGATGATGGCCATTCTGACTGGTGTGAGGTGATATCTCATTGTAGTTTTGATTTGCATTTCTCTATTGATTAGCGATGTTGAGCATCCTTTCATGTGTTTGTTGGCAAAAAAAAGATAATATTTTTAAAAAGGAACTCTGTGAGGGACAATGCTGAAGGGTTTTTAAAAGTCCATGAACATATCAGGTGAGAGATACAAATTATGTGTTGGGAAGGGCAGTGATACCTTTTCATGGGAGAATATGACATAGGATAAAAAGTATGAAAAATGAAAAATAAGATTTGAAAAAATGTGAAGATTTTGACTTAGGCGGCAGATCCTGGCATGAAGCACAAATCATAGTGTGCATGGGAATTCTTTGCATTTCACATGGCACAGACCACGGTGATGTGTAGAAGGAATGCCATTTCACTACAAACACAAAAATACAAATGAACAAACACATACAGGCAAAGGTAAGTGACTAATGTCCTACACTCCTGCCATCAGATATGCATTCAGTCCTCCCTAAGGGAAAGAGGTAGTTGGAAGCAGGTGCAGGGCTTACCCCCAGGTAAACATTGGCATGAATCTTCTTCTGTGAGGACCTGGATCCAATTCTGAAGCTCATGTGTGATTTCTGTCCACTTCTCAGGTGGAGTTGCCAAGCAAGGCTGGCCGTCCGCTAAGACAAGAACACCTTCGCGTGATATGATGACTGGAGGTATAAGGGAGACACGAAAGAAGTGGGATGGTCCCAGGGTGCTGAACCTGGCCATGGATCTCTCAGGGCCGTAGACATCCCCCCACCCCAAGGTGTGCTATTGGATATTAGGGTTTCCTCGATGGACCCAGTGACTGCAAGCGTGGATTCACTCTTCTTCTTGCTGAGTGGCCTGGGAGCTGTGGATTCCCCAGGCTGTTGGAGTACTCCAGGGTCATTGGATCCTCTTCAGAGCCACCCGGCCTCACAGTTGGATTCTGCAGTGTCCCAGCACGTGCTCGGATGGATGATGACTCCCTCATATGCATTCCTTGGTAAATCTGAACAAAATAAGTGAGAATGCTCTACCATCTCCTCATCGAAACTGAGGTCCAGCACGTTGCCTCCCTGAGGGTAGGGGACAGTTAGGAGTGAGGGCCAACGTTCCCTTGCTGACACGCATGCAAACACCACTCAGGGTGCCAGCATTGGAGGGGATCCTGTCTGAGGGTCGACTATGTCTGCACAGTAGCTGGGTAGTCTATGATCCCAGGTCCTTGGTGAAAGGCCGGTGAGGGATTGTGAGATGGCAGGCTCTCCTGCTGGTCTTAGGAGAAGGAGTGTGTGCAGATCTAGGCCCAGTGAGCTCGCGGCTTGGAGAGGTGTGTTTTGGCCAGGTTCCCACTTTGGGCGTGGCACTTCGGGGGGTGTATTCACTGTGCCCTTGCAGGGTTCCAGCTCCCCTTGCGTGGCAGAGGTCTTCCACTGGAAGTCTGTCTGTGGTCCTCGGGGACAGTGCCTTTGATCTCTGTGAGGTCCTTGTTAGTGTCGCTGTGGCAGTGGAGAAGTGCCAGAATGCATGGGATGGGGTCAGTGTCGTCAAATCAGACATGCTTGCAGTCTGTCTTCCCTGGTGTACAGTGTCCCCATGTTCGCATGATGTCTGTGGCTTCCAGTAGGGTCGAGTCGCCTTGTGGGCAGGAGGAGGGCACTGAGGATGAGGCTGTTGAGTGTTTGAACATTTCCTCGGATTCAGGGCTCCAAACCCTGCCGGCTAGAAGCTGGCCGGGACGTGGCCGGAAAGGTAACCTAGCTTCTGCCGTGGGGTTCGAACCTGGGTCATGGTTGCTGAAGCCCACCACTTCCCATGGTGGGCATTCCCACAGGTCCATGGAAAGTGATTTGCCCTAGATGACAAGAAGTAGCACTTGGGCTGAAGTCCATTAGCCCCTAGAGAGGTGCCGGGCTGCATCTTGCCTATAGCCAGCTGCACGTCAGAGTTGGCACCATCAATGGGAGGTTCCCTTGCTTCCAAAAGCACTGGGAGTGGCCCCAAGTGCACATCAGATGTGCTACTAGCTGGCAGGGTCTCCAGGTCCACGTAGATGTCACACCCACAGCCGGGAGGCAGATCTCGTCGAGTCTTTGTGCTATGGTCACAAGGCGTGGCTGTGGGAGAGCGGGATCCGTGGCCAATTTCAACAGCCCCTGGGGGTCAAAGTTCACATGCGGCCTCTTGAGGCTAACAGGGGTTTTCTCCATTTAGTGGGGGGGTCCAAAGCCAGGGCGCTGTGTATAAGCTGTGGCTTTTACTGTTCAGGTTCTCTGCAGAGGGCAACAGGGACACACAGAGACCAAGACGCGGATTCAGAGAAACACATAGAAACCCACAAGCGCATCCTCGTGCATACACGTGCATACACGTGCAAACACACACATACACCCTCAAACACACTGGCTAATGTAAGTGCCTAACTTCTACAGTCATGCTGTCAGACACACAATCAGTCCTCCGTAAGGGATAGAGGTCCTTGGGAAGGAGTTTCCAGGATCACGCCCCGGTAAATGTTCACATGAATAATGTTCTCTGAGGACCCCAGTCCAATTCTGAGCCTGAGTGATTTCTGTCCACCTCTCTGGTCTGATGACTGGAGGTGCTAAGGAGAACTGGAAAAAGTGAGGCGGGTGCGTGTTGGTGAGCGTGGCCGTGGATAACTCAGGAAGGTAGGCATTCACCCACCCTAAGATGTGCATTGGATATTAGGATTTCCTCAGATGGGCCCAGTGGCTGCAAGAGTGGATTGACTGTTGCTCTTGCTGAGTGGCCTGAGGACTGTGGATTCCCCAGGGTTTTGGAGTACACCAGGGTCATGGCTGCTCTGCAGAGCCTCGCAGCCTGCCCAGTTATATTCTGCAGCTTCCCAGCATGTATACGGGGATCTATGATGACACCCTTGTATGCATTCCTTGGAAAATCTGAACAAAATGAGTGAGAACACTCTACCATCTCCTCATCGATACTGAGGTCCAGCATGTTTCCTCTCTTGGAGGTAGGGCACAGTTAGGAGTAAGAGCCATCGTCCCCTCCTGACATGCATGCAAATACCACCCAGTACTCCAGCATTGGAGGGGTTTCTGTCTGAGGGTGGACCGTGTCTGCACATAAACTGGGTCGTCTACGAATCCCAGGTCCCTGCTGAAAGGCCGCTGAGGGAATGTGAGGGGGCAGGCTCACCTGCTGATCTTCAGAGTCGGAGTGTGGGCTGAGGTAGGTGCAGTGAGCTTGCAGCTTGGGAGGTGTGTTTTGGCCAGTGTCACGGTTTGTGCGTGCCGCTTTGGGGGTTGATTCTGGAAGCCAAAATGAGAAAGCTTCCCTGGTTGGAGCCTGGAACCTCAGGCCAGGCCTGTGGCCCTCCCTGTTTTTGCGTTTGTCATGGTGAAGTTCTTGAGTGGCCAGTGAGGCTGGAGCAGTGGGTGTGTGGGGCCTGGCGTTGGGCATCGGCGCAAGGGGGCTGATGGATTAGGCCTCGGTGTTGCGCTTGTCAGCTCCTGTATTGCAATTCCCGGCACAGTGTTTTCGCCACGTGGTCATCGTGGAGTGGGGTGAGATACGAGTGTTGCATTTAAGCCTGTGTCGTGGCTGATGGTCTGGACAGGAAGGTAAGGCATGATAAGGACAGGTCCTATGTGATGTTGTGGCATGGGCTGTCATCATTGGGTTGCAGGCTCTGGCCTCGGCTTCTCAAGGATTTGTCATGTACTTGATGGGCTGGCATCACCTGCCTATGGAGAGGATGGCTTTGACGGTTCATGTGGATGCGATGAGGTAGGTAACCTGTGTAGACTTGTGATCCCGTTGCCGGAGAAATGATTCCCAAAGGGTGTCTTGCGTGACCTAGAAAAGATCGATATGCTGAGGAGTGTGTGCAGGCCTCATTGGTGTAGGTGAGTTATGCGAACATGCCCTTTGGCCACTTTGTTCCCTAGTTTGGGAATGTGCAAAGCTAAAGTGTTTTTCCCGGAAGGCGTGACGCGGCCGGCCCATGAGGTACGGAGGCCTATCTAAGAGCCAGAGGTTTATCCAAAGCAGTCCGTTGGCATGGTAGAGATGGGCGCACTGTTGTGATGCCAGTTGCGCTGACCTTAACAGCCACATTTCCCTTACTGGCTTCCAGGTCCCCTCTCATGGCAGAGGTCTTCCGTTGGAAGTTTGTCTGTGGTCCTCGGGGACAGTGCTTTTGATCTCTGTGAGGTCCTCAGTAGTATCACTATGGCAGTGGAGAAGTGCCAGGATGCATGGTGTGGGTTCGGTGTCATCAAAGCAGAAATGCTTGTGGTCTGTTTTCCCTGGTGTACAGTGTCCCCGTGTTCGCATGTTATCTCTGGCTTCTAGTAGGGTCCAGTCGCCATGTGGGCAGGAGGAGGGCAGTGAGGACAAGGTTGCCAAGTGTTTGAGCGTTTCCTCGGGATTCAGGGCTCTGAATCCTGCCGAGGGGGAGCTGGCCGAGATGTGGCTGGAAAGGTGGCCTAGTTTTAACCGTGGGGTTTGAACCTGGGTCATGGTTGCTGAAGACCACCTCTTGCCGTGGTGGGCATTCCCACAGGTCCACGGAAAGTGATTTGGCCTAGTTGGCGAGAAGTCACACTTGGGCTGAAGTCCATTAGACCCTTGAGAGGTGCCGGGTTGCATCTTGCCTATAGCCAGCTGCAGGTCATTGTCAACGCCATCCATGGGAAGTTCCCTTGCTTCCAAAAGCGCTGGGAGTGACCCCAAGTGCACATCAGATGTGCTAGTAGCTAGTAGGCTGTGAGGCAGATCTCCTCGAGTCTTTGTGCTTTGGTCAGAAGGCATGGCTGTGGGATAGCGGGAGTTCGTGGCCTATTTCAACAGCCTCTGGGGGTCAAAGTTCTTATGTGGCTACTTGAAGCAGGTAGGCGTGTTTCTCCATTCAGTGGGGTGGTCCAAAGCCAGGGTACTGTGTATAACCTGTGACTTTTACTTTTCAGTGTCACTGCAGAGGGCCTCAAGGACACACAAAGACCAGGACAGGGATGCAGAGGCTGACACAGAAACCCACAAGCGCATCATCGTGCGTAGTCATAGTCATGCACGCGTACACGCAGGAATACACACGTGCACCCTCACACACAACGGCCAACGTACGTGCCTAACTTCCTGCAGTCATGCTGTCAGACACACTTTCAGTTCTTGGTAAGGGATAGAGGTCCTTGTGAAGCAGGTTCAGGGCTCCAGCCCAGGTAAATGTTCCCATAAATCACGTTTTCTCAGGACCCAGGTTCACTTCTGAATCCTGCGTGATTTCCGTCCACATCTCAGGTGCAGTTGCTTGGCAAGGCTGGCCGTCAGCAAAGAGAAGAGGACGTTTGCGTGGGCTGACGACTGGAGGTGCTGAGGAGAACTGGAAAAATTGAGGCGGGCCCACGTTTCTGAGCATTGACGTGGATATTTCAGGATGGTAGGCATTCAACCACCACAACATGTGTCATCGGATATTAGGTTTTCCTCTGACGGGCCCAGTGGCTTCAAGAGTAGATTGACTGTTGCTCTTGCAGAGTGGCCTGAGGGCTGTGGATTCCCCTGGGTTGTGGAGTACTATGAGGTCATAGCTCCTCTGCAGACCTGCATGGCATGCCCGGTTGTGTTCTGCAGCGTCCCAGCACGTGCTTGGATCGATGATGACACCCTTGTATGCATTCCTTGGAAAATCTGAACAAAATGAGTGAGAACACTCTACCGTCTCCTCATCGAATCTGAGGTCCAGCATGTTTCCTCTCTCGGGTGTTTCAGACAGTGAGGAGTGAGGGCCAGTGTCCCCTACTGACATGCATGCAAACACCACCCAGGGCTCCAGAATTGAAGGGGCTACTGTCTGAGGTTCAACTGTGTCTGCCCATAAGCTGGGTCATGTATGAATATCAGGTCGCTCCTAGAAGACCGTTGAGGGAATGCGAGTGGGAAGGCTCTCGTGATGGTCTTCAGAGTTGGATTGTGTGCAGGTGTAGGCCCAGTGAGCTTGCAGCTTGGAAAGGTGTGCTTTGGCCGGGATCACGCTTTGTGCACGCTGCTTCGGTGGTTAATTCTGGAAGCCAAAATGTGCAAGCTTCCCTGATTGGAGCATGGAGCCTCAGGACTGGCCTGTGTGGCCCTCCATGTTCTTGAGTTTGGCGCATTGAGGTTCTTGAGTGCCCGGTGGGGCTGCAGCAGTGGGTGGATGTGGGCTGGGGTTGGACGTTGGCGGAAGGGGGCTGATGGATTAGGCCTCGGTGGTGCCCATGTCAGCTCCTCTACTGCAGCTTCTGGCACAGTGTTTGCACTAAGTGGGTCATCGTGGAGTGGGGTTAGGAGTGAGTGCTGCATTTAAGCCTGTGTGGTGACTGCTGGCCTGGAGAGGAAGGTAAAGCATTATGAGGAGATGTCCTTTGTGATGTCATGGGATGGGCTGTCATCATTGGGTTGCAGATGCTGGCCACGGCTTCCCAAGCATGTGTCCTGTTTGTGGTGGGCTGGCATCAGCTGCGTATGAAGGGGGTGGCTTTGGCATTTCATGAGGATTCGGTGAGGTAGGTAACCTGTGATGAGTTGAGATTCCGTTGCTGGAGGGATGACTCCCAAAGGGTGTCTTACGGGACCTAGAGAAGATAGAAATGCTGAGGCGTCTGTGCCCCTCTTCTTGAGGATAGGTGAGTTATGCGAACATGCCCTTTGGCCGCTTTGTCCCTTGTTTGGGAATGTGCAAAGTGAAAAGTTTTTCTCCCGGAGGGCATGATGCGTCATGCAGGCCCGTGTGTCATGCAGGCCTTTCGAACATCCAGAGGTTTACGCGGGGCAGAGATGGGGACACTGTTGCTATGCTAGGTGTGCTGCCATGGACAGGCACTATGCCCTTTCAGAGTTACAGGTCCCCTCACGTGGCAGAGGTCTTCTGTTGGAAGTCTGTTTGTGGTCCTCGGGGACAGTGCTTTTGATCTCTGTAAGGTCCTTGGTAGTGTCGCTGTGGCAGTGGAGAAGTGCCAGAATGCATGGGGTGGGATCGGCGTCATCAAAGCAGACATGTATGTGGTCTGTCTTCCTTGGTGTACAGTGACCCCGTGTTTGCATGATGTCTGTGGCTTCAAGTAAGGTCGAGTTGCCCTGCGGGCAGGAGGAGGGCACTTAGGACGAGGCTGTCAAAAATTTGAGCGTTTCCTCCAGGTTCAGGGCCGAGAAACCTGCCGGCTGGGCACTGGCGAGACGTGGCCGGGAAGATGGTCTAGTTTCTTCTGTGGGGTTCCAACCTGGATTATGGTTGCTTAATCCTACCACTTCCCTTGGTGGGCATACCCATGGGTCCACAGAACGTGATTTGTCCTATTTGGCGAGAATTGGCTTTTGGGCCAAATATCGTTAGCCCCTTGAGTGGTGCCAGACTACATCTTGCCTGTAGCCATCTTCAGGTCGGTTTCAGCCCACCCATAGGAGTTTCCCTTGCTTCTGGAAGCACTGGGAGTGGTCCAATTGCATATCAGATGTGCTGTTAGCTGGCAGGATGTCCATGTCCACACTCATGTGACACCCACGACCGGAAGGCAGGTCTCATCTAGGTTCGTGCTTTGGTCAGAAGGCATGGCTATGCGAAAGCGGGAGTCTGTGGCCTATTTCTACAGCTCCTGGGGGTCACAGTTCTCATAAGGCTCTTGCAGCTCACAGGGGTCTTTCTTTCTGTTGGGAGTCCAACCAGGGTGTTGTGTATAATCTCTGGTATTAACTATTGGAGGCCTCTGCAGAGGGCCACAGGGACACACACAGAGCAAGATGCGTTTTCAGAGGCACACACAGGAACCCACAATCGCATCCTCATGCGCAGTCGCAGTCACACATGCCCACGTGCGTGAATACACATATACAGCGTCTCACACACTGGCCAATGTACGTGCCTAACTTCCTGCAGACATGCTGTGAGACACAAATCAATACTCAGTGAGGGATAGAGGTCCTTGGGAAGCAGGGTCAGAGCAGAAGCCCAGGTAAATATTCTCATGGATCATGTTCCCTGAGGACCTCGGTCCACTTCTGAAGCCTCTGTTATTTCTGTCCACTTCTCAGGTGTAGTTGCTCGGCAAGGCTGGCTGTCGGCAAAAAGAAGACCTTCGCGTACTCTGATGACTGGATGAGCTAAGGAAAACTGGAAAAAGTGAGGTGGGCGCATACTGCTGAGCATGGCCATGGATAACTCAGGACAGTAGGCATTCACTCACCCTAAGATGTGCCATTCTATATTAGGTTTTCCTCAGACGGGCCCAATGGCTGCAAGAGTGGATTGATTTTTGCTTTTGCTGAGTGGTCTGAGGACTATGGATTTCCCAGGCTGTTGGAGTACTCCAGGGTAATGTCTCCTCTGCAGAGCCCCACGGCCTGCCCGGTTATGTTCTGCAGCTTCCCAGCATGTATACGGATCTATGATGACACCCTTGTATGCATTCCTTGGAAAATCTGAACAAAATGAGTGAGAACACTCTACAGTCTCCTTATTGAAACTGAGGTCCAGCACGTTTCCTCTCTTGGGGATAGGGCACAGTTAGGAGTAAGGGCCATCGTCCCCTCCTGACATGCATGCAAATACCACCCAGTACTCCAGCATTGGAGGGGTTTCTGTCTGAGGGTGGACCGTGTCTGCACATAAACTGGGTCGTCTACGAATCCCAGGTCCCTGCTGAAAGGCCGCTGAGGGAATGTGAGGGGGCAGGCTCACCTGCTGATCTTCAGAGTCGGAGTGTGGGCTGAGGTAGGTGCAGTGAGCTTGCAGCTTGGGAGGTGTGTTTTGGCCAGTGTCACGGTTTGTGCGTGCCGCTTTGGGGGTTGATTCTGGAAGCCAAAATGAGAAAGCTTCCCTGGTTGGAGCCTGGAACCTCAGGCCAGGCCTGTGGCCCTCCCTGTTTTTGCGTTTGTCATGGTGAAGTTCTTGAGTGGCCAGTGAGGCTGGAGCAGTGGGTGTGTGGGGCCTGGCGTTGGGCATCGGCGCAAGGGGGCTGATGGATTAGGCCTCGGTGTTGCGCTTGTCAGCTCCTGTATTGCAATTCCCGGCACAGTGTTTTCGCCACGTGGTCATCGTGGAGTGGGGTGAGATACGAGTGCTGCATTTAAGCCTGTGTCGTGGCTGATGGTCTGGACAGGAAGGTAAGGCATGATAAGGACAGATTCTATGTGATGTTGTGGCATGGGCTGTCATCATTGGGTTGCAGGCTCTGGCCTCGGCTTCTCAAGGATTTGTCATGTACTTGATGGGCTGGCATCACCTGCCTATGGAGAGGATGGCTTTGACGGTTCATGTGGATGCGATGAGGTAGGTAACCTGTGTAGACTTGTGATCCCGTTGCCGGAGAAATGATTCCCAAAGGGTGTTTTGCGTGACCTAGAAAAGATCGATATGCTGAGGAGTGTGTGCTGGCCTTCTGGGGGTAGGTGAGTTATGCGAACATGCCCTTTGGCCACTTTGTTCCCTAGTTTGGGAATGTGCAAAGCGAAAGTGTTTTTCCCGGAAGGCGTGACGCGGCCGGCCCATGAGGTACGGAGGCCTATCTAAGAGCCAGAGGTTTATCCGAAGCAGTCCGTTGGCATGGTAGAGATGGGCGCACTGTTGTGATGCCAGTTGCGCTGACCTTGACAGCCACATTTCCCTTACTGGCTTCCAGGTCCCCTCATGTGGCAGAGGTCTTCCGTTGGAAGTTTGTCTGTGGTCCTCGGGGACAGTGCTTTTCTCTGTGAGGTCCTCGGAAGTTTCGCTGTGGCAGTGGAGAAGTGCCAGGATGCATGGTGTGGGTTCGGTGTCATCAAAGCAGAAATGCTTGTGGTCTGTTTTCCCTGGTGTACAGTGTCCCCGTGTTCGCATGTTATCTCTGGCTTCTAGTAGGGTCCAGTCGCCATGTGGGCAGGAGGAGGGCAGTGAGGACAAGGTTGCCAAGTGTTTGAGCGTTTCCTCGGGATTCAGGGCTCTGAATCCTGCCGAGGGGGAGCTGGCCGAGATGTGGCTGGAAAGGTGGCCTAGTTTTAACCGTGGGGTTTGAACCTGGGTCATGGTTGCTGAAGACCACCTCTTGCCGTGGTGGGCATTCCCACAGGTCCACGGAAAGTGATTTGGCCTAGTTGGCGAGAAGTCGCACTTGGGCTGAAGTCCATTAGACCCTTGAGAGGTACCGGGTTGCATTTTGTCTGCAGCCAGCTGCAGGTCATTGTCAACGCCATCCATGGGAGGTTCCCTTGCTTCCAAAAGCACTGGGAATGACCCCAAGTGCCCATTAGATGTGCTAGTAGCTAGCAAGGTCTCTAGGTCCATGTAGATGTGACACTCACGGCTGGGAGGCAGATCTCCTCGACACTTTGTGCTTTGGTGAGAAGGCATGGCTGAGGGATAGCGCGAGTCGGTGGCCTATTTCAACAGCCTCTGGTGGTCAAAGTTAGCATATGGCCTCTTGAAGCTGGCAGGGGTATTTCTCCATTCAGTGGGGTGGTCCAAAGTCAGGGTATTGTGTATAAACTGCGACATTTACTATTCAGTGTCACTGCAGAAGGCCTCAAGGACACACAAAGACCAGTACAGGGATTCAGAGGCCCACACAGAAACCCACAAGCACATCATCATGCGGAGTCATAGTCACGCACGTGAACACACAGGAACACACACATACACCCTCACACACAAAGGCCAACGTACATGCCTAACTTCCTGCAGTCATGCTGTCAGACACACTTTCAGTTCTTGGTAAGGGATAGAGGTCCTTGTGAAGCAGGTTCAGGGCTCCAGCCCAGGTATATGTTCGTATAAATCATGTTCCCTAAGGACCCCCGTTCACTTCTGAATCCTGCGTGATTTCTGTCCGCATCTCAGGTGCAGTTGCTTGGCAAGGCTGGCCGTCAGAAAAGAGAAGAGGACGTTTGCGTGGGCTGACGACTGGAGGTGCTGAGGAGAACTGGAAAAAGTGAGGCAGGCCCACGTTTCCAAACGTAGATGTGGTTAACACGGGAAGGTAGGCGTTCACCCACCCTAAAATGTGCCTTTGGGTATTAGGATTTCCTCAGATGGGCCCAGTGGCTTCAAGAGTAGATTGACTGTTGCTTTGCAGAGTGGCCTGAGGGCTGTGGATTCTCCAGGGTTCTGGAGTACAGTGAGGTCATGGCTCCTCTGCAGACCCGCATGGCATGCCCTGATGTGTTCTGCTGCGTCCCAGCAGGTGCTTGGATGGATGATGACACCCCTGTATGCATTCCTTGGAAAATCTGAACAAAATGAGTGAGAACACTCTACCGTCACCTCATCGAATCTGAGGTCCAGCACCTTTCCTCTCTCGGGGGTAGGGGACAGTGAGGAGCGAGGTAGGTAACCTGCGTAGATTTGTGATCCCATTGCCGGAGGAATGACGCCCAAAGGGTGTCTTGCAGGACATAGACAAGATAAACATGCTGAGGGCCAGCGTCCCCTGCTGACATGCATGCAAACACCACACAGGGCTCCAGACTTGGAGGGGCTCCTGTCTGAGGGTCGACTGTGTCTGCCCCTAAGCTGGGTCGTCTGTGAATATCAGGTCACTGCTGAAAGACAGTTGAGGGAATGCGAGGGGACAGGCTCTCCTGCAGTTCTTCAGCGTCAGAGTGTGTGCTGGTGTAGGCCCAGTGAGCTTGCAGCTTGGAAAGGTGTGTTTTGGCCGGGATCACGCTTTGTGCACGCCTCTTCGGGGTTTAGCTCTGGAAGCCAAAACGAGCAAGCTTCCCTGGTTGGGGCCTGGAGCATCAGGCCAGGCCTGTGGCCCTCCCTGTCGTTTGGTTTGGCGCTTTGAAGTTCTTGAGTGCCCGGTGCGGCTGGAATAGTGAGTGCGTGTGGACTGTGGTTTGGCTTTGGCAGAAGGGGACTGATGGATTAGGGCTAGGTAGGGCCCATGTCAGCTCCTCTACTGTACCTCCCGGCACTGGTGTTGGCACTAAGTGGGCTATCGTGGAGTGGGGTTAGCACCGAGTGCTGCATTTAAGCCTGCGTGGTGGCTGTTTCCTGGAGAGGAAGGTAAGGCATCATGAGGACATGTCCTGTGTGATGTCGGGGGATGGGCTGTCATTATTGGGTTGCAAGCGCCGGCCACGGCTTCCCAAGGATGTGTCCTGTCCGTGATGGGTCGGAATAAGCTGCCTATGAAGGGTATGGCTTTGGGAGTTCATGAGGATGCAGTGAGGTAGGTTATCTCCGTAGATTTGTGATCCCATTGCTGGAGGAATGACGCCCAAAGGGTGTCTTGCAGGACGTAGAGAAGATAGAAATGCTGAGGGGTCTGTGCCGCTCTCCTTGAGGATAGGTGAGTTGTGTGAACATGCCATTTGGCCAATATGTTGCCTTGTTTGGGAATGTGCAAAGCGAAAAGATTTTCTCCCACAGGGCATGATGTGTCCGGCCCATGAGGCACGCGGGACTTTCGAAGAGCCAGAGATTTATCTGGAGCAGTGTGTTGGTGGAACAGCGACGCGGGCACTTTGCGATGCCGGGTGCGCTGCCGCAGACAGGCACTGTGCCCTTTGAAGCTTCCAGGTCCCCTTGGGTGGCAGAGGTCTTCCGTTGGCAATCTGTCTGTGTTTCGCGGGGACAGTGCCTTTGATGTCTGTGAGGTTCTCGGTAGTGTCGCTGTGGCAGTGGAGAAGTGCTAGGATCCGTGGGGTAGGGTCAGTGTCATCAAAGCAGACATGCTTGCGGTCTGTAATCCCTGGTGTACAGTGTCCCCCTGTTTGCACGATGTCTGTGGCTTCCACTAGGGTCGAGTTGCCCTGTGGGCAGGAGGAGGGCACTGAGGAAGAATCTGTCCAGGGTTTGTGCGTTTCCTCGGGGTTCAGGGCCGCCAACGCTACTGGCTGGGTGCAGGCGAAACATGGCAGGGATGGTAGCCTAGCTTCGGCTGTGGGGTCCGAACCGGGGTCATGGTTGCTGAAGCCCACCACTTTGTGTGGTGGGCATTCCCATGGGTCCACGGAAATTGATTTGGCCTAGTTGGCGAGAATTGGCACATAGGCCGAATTTCGTTAGTCCCTTGAGTGGTGCCGGCCTGCATCTTGCCAGTAGCGTGCTGCAGGTCAGGGTCGGCCTGACCAGCGGAGGTTCTCTTGCCTCCGGGAGTGCTCGAAGTGGCCCCAAGTGCACATCAGATGTGCTACTAACTGGGAGCATCTCCAGGTCCACATATATGTCACACCCACGGCCGGGAGGCAAGTCTGGTTAGGTCTTTGTGCTTTGGTCAGAAGGCTTGGCTGTGGGAGAGTGGGAATCCGTGGCCTATTTCAACAGCCCCTGGGTTTCAGAGTTCGCATTCAGCCTCTAGAAGCTTGAAGGGGTCTTTCTCCATAAAGCGGGGGGGGGCGGTGTCCAAAGCCAGCGCGCTGTGTATAAACTGTGGCTTTTACGGTTCGGTGTCTGTGCAGAGGGCCTCAGGGACACACGGAGACCAAATGCGGATTCAGAGGAACACAAAGAATCCCGGAAGCGCGTCCTCGTGAGCAGTTACAGTCACACACGTGCACACGCGTGAACACACAAATGGACCCTCTCACCTACCGGCCAACTTACGTGCCTAACTTTCTGCAGTCGTGCTTTCAGACAAACCTTGAGTTCTCGGTAAGGGTAGAGGTCCTTGGGAAGCAGGGTCCGGGCTCAGGCCCAGGTAAACTTTCGCATGAATCACGTTCTCTGCAGACCCCGGTCCAATTCTGAAACCTGGCTGATTTATGTCCACTTCTGAGGTGCAGTTGCTGGGCAAGGGTGGCCGTCAGGAAAGGCAAGAAGACTTTTGCGTTGTCTGATGACTGGAGGTGCTAAGGAGAACTGGAAAAGTGAGGTGGGGGCAGGTTGCTAAGCCCGGTCCTGGACGACTCTGGAAGGTAGGCTTTCATCCACCCTAAGATGTACCACTGGATATTAGGTTTTCCTCAGACGGGCCCAGTGGCTTCAAGAGTAGATTGACTGTTGCTCTTGCAGAGTGGTCTGAGGGCTGTGGATTCCCCAGGGTTTTGGAGTACTACGAAGTCATGGCTCCTCTGCAGACCCGCATGGCATGCCCAGTTGTGTTCTGCAGCGTCCCACACATGCTAGGATCGATGATGACACCCTTGTATGCATTCCTTGGAAAATCTGAACAAAATGAGTGAGAACACTGTACCGTCTCCTCCTGGAATCTGAGGTCTAGCACGTTTCCTCTCTCGGGCGTAGGGGACAGTGAGGAGCGAGGTAGGTAACCTGCGTAGATTTGTGATCCCATTGCCGGAGGAATGACGCCCAAATGGTGTCCTGCAGGACATGGACAAGATAGACATGCTGAGGGCCAGCGTCCTCTGCTGACATGCATGCAAACACCACTCAGGGCTCCAGACCTGGAGGGGCTCCTGTCTGAGGTTTGACTGTGTCTGCCCCTAAGCTGGGTCGTCTGTGAATATCAGGTCACTGCTGAAAGACAGTTGAGGGAATGCGAGGGGACAGGCTCTCCTGCTGGTCTTCAGCATCGGAGTGTGTGCTGGTGTAGGCCCAGTGAGCTTGCAGCTTGGAAAGGTGTGTTTTGGCCGGGATCACGCTTTGTCCACGACGCTTTGGGGTTTAGCTGTGGAAGCCAAAATGAGCAAGCTTCCCTGGTTGGGGCCTGGAGCATGAGGCCAGGCCTGTGGCCCTCCCTGTCGTTTGGTTTGGCGCTTTGATGTTCTTGAGTGCCCGGTGCGGCTAGAGCAGTGAGTGGATGTGGACTGGGGTTGGGCTTTCGTGGAAGGGGACTGGTGGATTAGGCCTAGGTAGGGCCCATGTCAGCTCCTGTACTGCAGCTCCCGGCACAGGTGTTGGCACAAAGTGGGCCATCGTGGAGTGGGGTTAGCACCGAGTGCTGCATTTAAGCGGACGTGGTGGCTGTTTCGTGGAGAGGAATGTAAGGCATCACGAGGACATGTCCTGTGTGATGTCGTGGGATGGGCTGTCATTATTGGGGTGCAGGCGCTGGCCACGGCTTCCCAAGGATGTGTCCTGTCCGTGATGGGTTGGCATCAGCTGCCTATGAAGGGGATGGGTTTGGCAGTTCAAGAGGATGGGGTGAGGTAGGTAACCTGCGTAGAGTTGTGATCCCATTGCTGGAGGAATGACGCCCAAAGGGTGTCTTGCAGGACGTAGAGAAGATAGACATGCTGAGGCGTCTGTGCCGCTCTCCTTGAGGATAGGTGAGTTGTGTGAATATGCCATTTGGCCAATATGTTGCCTTGTTTGGGAATGTGCAAAGCGAAAAGATTTTCTCCCACAGGGCATGATGCGTCCGGCCCGTGAGGCACGCGGGACTTTCGAAGAGCCAGAGATTTATCTGGAGCAGTGTGTTGGCGGAACAGCGACGTGGGCACTGTTGCGATGCCGGGTGTGCTGCCGCAGACAGGCACTGTGCCCTTTGAAGCTTCCAGGTCCCCTTGGGTGGCAGAGGTCCTCCGTTGGCAATCTGTCTGTGTTTCGCGGGGACAGTGCCTTTGATGTCTGTGAGGTTCTCGGTAGTGTCGCTGTGGCAGTGGAGAAGTGCTAGGATCCGTGGGGTAGGGTCAGTGTCATCAAAGCAGACATGCTTGCGGTCTGTAATCCCTGGTGTACAGTGTCCCCCTGTTTGCACGATGTCTGTGGCTTCCACTAGGGTCGAGTTGCCCTGTGGGCAGGAGGAGGGCACTGAGGAAGAATCTGTCCAGGGTTTGTGCGTTTCCTCGGGGTTCAGGGCCGCCAACGCTACTGGCTGGGTGCAGGCGAAACATGGCAGGGATGGTAGCCTAGCTTCGGCTGTAGGGTCCGAACCGGGGTCATGGTTGCTGAAGCCCACCACTTTGTGTGGTGGGCATTCCCATGGGTCCACGGAAATTGATTTGGCCTAGTTGGCGAGAATTGGCACATAGGCCGAATTTCGTTAGTCCCTTGAGTGGTGCCGGCCTGCATCTTGCCAGTAGCGTGCTGCAGGTCAGGGTCGGCCTGACCAGCGGAGGTTCTCTTGCCTCCGGGAGTGCTCGAAGTGGCCCCAAGTGCACATCAGATGTGCTACTAACTGGGAGCATCTCCAGGTCCACATATATGTCACACCCACGGCCGGGAGGCAAGTCTGGTTAGGTCTTTGTGCTTTGGTCAGAAGGCTTGGCTGTGGGAGAGTGGGAATCCGTGGCCTATTTCAACAGCCCCTGGGTTTCAGAGTTCGCATTCAGCCTCTAGAAGCTTGAAGGGGTCTTTCTCCATAAAGCGGGGGGGGGCGGTGTCCAAAGCCAGCGCGCTGTGTATAAACTGTGGCTTTTACGGTTCGGTGTCTGTGCAGAGGGCCTCAGGGACACACGGAGACCAAATGCGGATTCAGAGGAACACAAAGAATCCCGGAAGCGCGTCCTCGTGAGCAGTTACAGTCACACACGTGCACACGCGTGAACACACAAATGGACCCTCTCACCTACCGGCCAACTTACGTGCCTAACTTTCTGCAGTCGTGCTTTCAGACAAACCTTGAGTTCTCGGTAAGGGTAGAGGTCCTTGGGAAGCAGGGTCCGGGCTCAGGCCCAGGTAAACTTTCGCATGAATCACGTTCTCTGCAGACCCCGGTCCAATTCTGAAACCTGGCTGATTTATGTCCACTTCTGAGGTGCAGTTGCTGGGCAAGGGTGGCCGTCAGGAAAGGCAAGAAGACTTTTGCGTTGTCTGATGACTGGAGGTGCTAAGGAGAACTGGAAAAGTGAGGTGGGGGCAGGTTGCTAAGCCCGGTCCTGGACGACTCTGGAAGGTAGGCTTTCATCCACCCTAAGATGTACCACTGGATATTAGGTTTTCCTCAGACGGGCCCAGTGGCTTCAAGAGTAGATTGACTGTTGCTCTTGCAGAGTGGTCTGAGGGCTGTGGATTCCCCAGGGTTTTGGAGTACTACGAAGTCATGGCTCCTCTGCAGACCCGCATGGCATGCCCAGTTGTGTTCTGCAGCGTCCCACACATGCTAGGATCGATGATGACACCCTTGTATGCATTCCTTGGAAAATCTGAACAAAATGAGTGAGAACACTGTACCGTCTCCTCCTGGAATCTGAGGTCTAGCACGTTTCCTCTCTCGGGCGTAGGGGACAGTGAGGAGCGAGGTAGGTAACCTGCGTAGATTTGTGATCCCATTGCCGGAGGAATGACGCCCAAATGGTGTCCTGCAGGACATGGACAAGATAGACATGCTGAGGGCCAGCGTCCTCTGCTGACATGCATGCAAACACCACTCAGGGCTCCAGACCTGGAGGGGCTCCTGTCTGAGGTTTGACTGTGTCTGCCCCTAAGCTGGGTCGTCTGTGAATATCAGGTCACTGCTGAAAGACAGTTGAGGGAATGCGAGGGGACAGGCTCTCCTGCTGGTCTTCAGCATCGGAGTGTGTGCTGGTGTAGGCCCAGTGAGCTTGCAGCTTGGAAAGGTGTGTTTTGGCCGGGATCACGCTTTGTCCACGACGCTTTGGGGTTTAGCTGTGGAAGCCAAAATGAGCAAGCTTCCCTGGTTGGGGCCTGGAGCATGAGGCCAGGCCTGTGGCCCTCCCTGTCGTTTGGTTTGGCGCTTTGATGTTCTTGAGTGCCCGGTGCGGCTAGAGCAGTGAGTGGATGTGGACTGGGGTTGGGCTTTCGTGGAAGGGGACTGGTGGATTAGGCCTAGGTAGGGCCCATGTCAGCTCCTGTACTGCAGCTCCCGGCACAGGTGTTGGCACAAAGTGGGCCATCGTGGAGTGGGGTTAGCACCGAGTGCTGCATTTAAGCGGACGTGGTGGCTGTTTCGTGGAGAGGAATGTAAGGCATCACGAGGACATGTCCTGTGTGATGTCGTGGGATGGGCTGTCATTATTGGGGTGCAGGCGCTGGCCACGGCTTCCCAAGGATGTGTCCTGTCCGTGATGGGTTGGCATCAGCTGCCTATGAAGGGGATGGGTTTGGCAGTTCAAGAGGATGGGGTGAGGTAGGTAACCTGCGTAGAGTTGTGATCCCATTGCTGGAGGAATGACGCCCAAAGGGTGTCTTGCAGGACGTAGAGAAGATAGACATGCTGAGGCGTCTGTGCCGCTCTCCTTGAGGATAGGTGAGTTGTGTGAATATGCCATTTGGCCAATATGTTGCCTTGTTTGGGAATGTGCAAAGCGAAAAGATTTTCTCCCACAGGGCATGATGCGTCCGGCCCGTGAGGCACGCGGGACTTTCGAAGAGCCAGAGATTTATCTGGAGCAGTGTGTTGGCGGAACAGCGACGTGGGCACTGTTGCGATGCCGGGTGTGCTGCCGCAGACAGGCACTGTGCCCTTTGAAGCTTCCAGGTCCCCTTGGGTGGCAGAGGTCCTCCGTTGGCAATCTGTCTGTGTTTCGCGGGGACAGTGCCTTTGATGTCTGTGAGGTTCTCGGTAGTGTCGCTGTGGCAGTGGAGAAGTGCTAGGATCCGTGGGGTAGGGTCAGTGTCATCAAAGCAGACATGCTTGCGGTCTGTAATCCCTGGTGTACAGTGTCCCCCTGTTTGCACGATGTCTGTGGCTTCCACTAGGGTCGAGTTGCCCTGTGGGCAGGAGGAGGGCACTGAGGAAGAATCTGTCCAGGGTTTGTGCGTTTCCTCGGGGTTCAGGGCCGCCAACGCTACTGGCTGGGTGCAGGCGAAACATGGCAGGGATGGTAGCCTAGCTTCGGCTGTGGGGTCCGAACCGGGGTCATGGTTGCTGAAGCCCACCACTTTGTGTGGTGGGCATTCCCATGGGTCCACGGAAATTGATTTGGCCTAGTTGGCGAGAATTGGCACATAGGCCGAATTTCGTTAGTCCCTTGAGTGGTGCCGGCCTGCATCTTGCCAGTAGCGTGCTGCAGGTCAGGGTCGGCCTGACCAGCGGAGGTTCTCTTGCCTCCGGGAGTGCTCGAAGTGGCCCCAAGTGCACATCAGATGTGCTACTAACTGGGAGCATCTCCAGGTCCACATATATGTCACACCCACGGCCGGGAGGCAAGTCTGGTTAGGTCTTTGTGCTTTGGTCAGAAGGCTTGGCTGTGGGAGAGTGGGAATCCGTGGCCTATTTCAACAGCCCCTGGGTTTCAGAGTTCGCATTCAGCCTCTAGAAGCTTGAAGGGGTCTTTCTCCATAAAGCGGGGGGGGGCGGTGTCCAAAGCCAGCGCGCTGTGTATAAACTGTGGCTTTTACGGTTCGGTGTCTGTGCAGAGGGCCTCAGGGACACACGGAGACCAAATGCGGATTCAGAGGAACACAAAGAGTCCCGGAAGCGCGTCCTCGTGAGCAGTTACAGTCACACACGTGCACACGCGTGAACACACAAATGGACCCTCTCACCTACCGGCCAACTTACGTGCCTAACTTTCTGCAGTCGTGCTTTCAGACAAACCTTGAGTTCTCGGTAAGGGTAGAGGTCCTTGGGAAGCAGGGTCCGGGCTCAGGCCCAGGTAAACTTTCGCATGAATCACGTTCTCTGCAGACCCCGGTCCAATTCTGAAACCTGGCTGATTTATGTCCACTTCTGAGGTGCAGTTGCTGGGCAAGGGTGGCCGTCAGGAAAGGCAAGAAGACTTTTGCGTTGTCTGATGACTGGAGGTGCTAAGGAGAACTGGAAAAGTGAGGTGGGGGCAGGTTGCTAAGCCCGGTCCTGGACGACTCTGGAAGGTAGGCTTTCATCCACCCTAAGGTGTACCACTGGATATTAGGTTTTCCTCAGACGGGCCCAGTGGCTTCAAGAGTAGATTGACTGTTGCTCTTGCAGAGTGGTCTGAGGGCTGTGGATTCCCCAGGGTTTTGGAGTACTACGAAGTCATGGCTCCTCTGCAGACCCGCATGGCATGCCCAGTTGTGTTCTGCAGCGTCCCAGCACATGCTAGGATCGATGATGACACCCTTGTATGCATTCCTTGGAAAATCTGAACAAAATGAGTGAGAACACTGTACCGTCTCCTCCTGGAATCTGAGGTCTAGCACGTTTCCTCTCTCGGGCGTAGGGGACAGTGAGGAGCGAGGTAGGTAACCTGCGTAGATTTGTGATCCCATTGCCGGAGGAATGACGCCCAAATGGTGTCCTGCAGGACATGGACAAGATAGACATGCTGAGGGCCAGCGTCCTCTGCTGACATGCATGCAAACACCACTCAGGGCTCCAGACCTGGAGGGGCTCCTGTCTGAGGTTTGACTGTGTCTGCCCCTAAGCTGGGTCGTCTGTGAATATCAGGTCACTGCTGAAAGACAGTTGAGGGAATGCGAGGGGACAGGCTCTCCTGCTGGTCTTCAGCATCGGAGTGTGTGCTGGTGTAGGCCCAGTGAGCTTGCAGCTTGGAAAGGTGTGTTTTGGCCGGGATCACGCTTTGTCCACGACGCTTTGGGGTTTAGCTGTGGAAGCCAAAATGAGCAAGCTTCCCTGGTTGGGGCCTGGAGCATGAGGCCAGGCCTGTGGCCCTCCCTGTCGTTTGGTTTGGCGCTTTGATGTTCTTGAGTGCCCGGTGCGGCTAGAGCAGTGAGTGGATGTGGACTGGGGTTGGGCTTTCGTGGAAGGGGACTGGTGGATTAGGCCTAGGTAGGGCCCATGTCAGCTCCTGTACTGCAGCTCCCGGCACAGGTGTTGGCACAAAGTGGGCCATCGTGGAGTGGGGTTAGCACCGAGTGCTGCATTTAAGCGGACGTGGTGGCTGTTTCGTGGAGAGGAATGTAAGGCATCACGAGGACATGTCCTGTGTGATGTCGTGGGATGGGCTGTCATTATTGGGGTGCAGGCGCTGGCCACGGCTTCCCAAGGATGTGTCCTGTCCGTGATGGGTTGGCATCAGCTGCCTATGAAGGGGATGGGTTTGGCAGTTCAAGAGGATGGGGTGAGGTAGGTAACCTGCGTAGAGTTGTGATCCCATTGCTGGAGGAATGACGCCCAAAGTGTGTCTTGCAGGACGTAGAGAAGATAGACATGCTGAGGCGTCTGTGCCGCTCTCCTTGAGGATAGGTGAGCTGTGTGAATATGCCATTTGGCCAATATGTTGCCTTGTTTGGGAATGTGCAAA
Source organism: Leucopleurus acutus (assembly GCF_964270905.1). Lineage (NCBI taxonomy): Eukaryota > Metazoa > Chordata > Mammalia > Artiodactyla > Delphinidae > Leucopleurus > Leucopleurus acutus. Next base: position 148,707,266 of record NC_139142.1, read on the forward strand.
GCGAAAAGATTTTCTCCCACAGGGCATGATGCGTCCGGCCCGTGAGGCACGCGGGACTTTCGAAGAGCCAGAGATTTATCTGGAGCAGTGTGTTGGCGGAACAGCGACGTGGGCACTGTTGCGATGCCGGGTGTGCTGCCGCAGACAGGCACTGTGCCCTTTGAAGCTTCCAGGTCCCCTGGAAGGGTGGCAGAGGTCCTCCGTTGGCAATCTGTCTGTGTTTCGCGGGGACAGTGCCTTTGATGTCTGTGAGGTTCTCGGTAGTGTCGCTGTGGCAGTGGAGAAGTGCTAGGATCCGTGGGGTAGGGTCAGTGTCATCAAAGCAGACATGCTTGCGGTCTGTAATCCCTGGTGTACAGTGTCCCCCTGTTTGCACGATGTCTGTGGCTTCCACTAGGGTCGAGTTGCCCTGTGGGCAGGAGGAGGGCACTGAGGAAGAATCTGTCCAGGGTTTGTGCGTTTCCTCGGGGTTCAGGGCCGCCAACGCTACTGGCTGGGTGCAGGCGAAACATGGCAGGGATGGTAGCCTAGCTTCGGCTGTGGGGTCCGAACCGGGGTCATGGTTGCTGAAGCCCACCACTTTGTGTGGTGGGCATTCCCATGGGTCCACGGAAATTGATTTGGCCTAGTTGGCGAGAATTGGCACATAGGCCGAATTTCGTTAGTCCCTTGAGTGGTGCCGGCCTGCATCTTGCCAGTAGCGTGCTGCAGGTCAGGGTCGGCCCGACCAGCAGAGGTTCTCTTGCCTCCGGGAGTGCTCGAAGTGGCCCCAAGTGCACATCAGATGTGCTACTAACTGGGAGCATCTCCGGGTCCACGTATATGTCACACCCACGGCCGGGAGGCAAGTCTGGTTAGGTCTTTGTGCTTTGGTCAGAAGGCTTGGCTGTGGGAGAGCAGGAATCCATGGCCTATTTCAAAAGCTCCTGGGTTTCAGAATTCGCCTTCCCCCTCTTGAAGCTTGAAGGGGTCTTTCTCCGTTCAAGGAGTGCGGTGTCCAAAGCCAGTGCGCTGTGTGTCAACTGTGGCTTTTACGGTTCGTTGTCTCTGTAGAGGGCCTCAGGGACAGACGGACACCAAGATGCAGATTCAGAGGAACACAAAGAAGCCCAGAAATGCGTCCTCGTGAGCAGTTACAGTCACACACATGCACACGCGTGAACACACACATAGACCCTCTCATATACCGGCCAACGTACGTGCCTAGCTTTCTGCAGTCGTGCTGTCAGACAAACATTGAGTTCTCGGTAAGGGTAGAGGTCCTTGGGAAGCAGGGTCCAGGCTCAGGCCCAGATAATCATTCACATGTATCACGTTCTCTGTTGTCCCTGGTCCAATTCTGAAGCCTGCGTGATTTATGTCCACTTCTGAGGTGCAGTTGCTGGGCAAGGGTGGCCGTATGGAAAGGCAAGAAGACTTTCGCGTTGTGTGATGACGGGAGGTGCTGAGAACTGGAAAAGTGAGGTGGGGGCAGGTTGCTAAGCATGGTCCCGGATGACTCAGGAAGGTAGGCGTTCACCCACCCTAAGATGTGCCACTGGATATTAGGTTTTCCTCAGACGGGCCCAGTGGCTTCAAGAGTAGATTGACTGTTGCTCTTGCAGAGTGGCCTGAGGGCTGTGGATTTCCCAGGGTTTTGGAGTACTACGAGGTTATGGCTCCTGTGCAGACTTGCATGGCATTCCCGGTTGTGTTCTGCATCGTCTCAGCAGTGCTTGGATCGATGATGACACCCTTGTATGCATTCCTTGGAAAATCTGAACAAAATGAGTGAGACACTCTACCTTCTCCTCATCGAATCTGAGGTCCACAACATTTCCTCTCTCAGGCGTATGGGACAGTGAGGAGCGAAGTAGGTAACCTGTGTAGAGTTGTGATCCCATTGCCAGAGGAATGACCGCCAAAGGGTGTCTTGCAGGATGTAGAGAACATAGACATGCTGAGGGCCAGCGTCCCCTGTTGACATGCATGCAAACACCACTCAGGGCTCCAGACTTGGAGGGGCTCCAGTCGGAGGGTCGACTGTGTCTGCCACTAAGCTGGGTCGTGTGTGAATATCAGGTCACTGCTGAAAGACCGTTGAGGGAATGCGAGGGGGCAGGCTCTCCTGCTGGTCTTCAGAGGCGGAGTGTGTGGTGGTGTAGGCCCAGTGAGCTTGCAGCTTGGAAAGGTGTGCTTTGGCCGGGATCACGCTTTGTGCATGATGCTTTGGGGTTTAGCTCTGGAAGCCAAAATGAGCAAGCTTCCCTGGTTGGGGCCTGGAGCATGAGGTCAGGCCTGTGGCCCTCTCTGTCGTTTGGTTTGGGGCTTTGAAGTTCTTGAGTGCCCGGTGTGGCTGGAGTAGTGAGTGGGTGTGGACTGGGGTTGGGCTTTGGCGGAAGGGGCTGATGGATTAGGCCTAGGTAGGGCCCACGTCAGCTCCTGTATTGCAGCTCCTGGCACAGGTGTTGGCACAAAGTGGGCCATCGTGGAGTGGGGTTAGCACCGAGTGCTGCATTTAAGCCTGCGTGGTGGCTGTTTCGTGGAGAGGAAGGTAAGGCATCATGAGGACATGTCCTGTGTGATGTCGGGGGATGGGCTGTCATTATTGGGGTGCAGGTGCTGGCCACGGCTTCCCAAGGATGTGTCCTGTCCGTGATGGGTTGGCATCAGCTGCCTATGAAGGGGATGGCTTTGGCAGTTCATTAGCATGCGGTGAGGTAGGTAACCTGCGGAGAGTTGTGATCCCCTTGCTGGAGGAATGACGCCCAAAGGGTGTCTTGCAGGACGTAGAGAAGATAGACATGCTGAGGCGTCTGTGCCGCTCTCCTTGAGGATAGGTGAGTTGTGTGAATATGCCATTTGGCCAATATGTTGCCTTGTTTGGGAATGTGCAAAGCGAAAAGATTTTCTCCCACAGGGCATGATGCGGCCGGCCCGTGAGGCACGCGGGACTTTCGAAGAGCCAGACATTTATCTGGAGCAGTGTGTTGGCGGAACAGCGAGGTTGGCACTGTTGCGATGCCGGGTGCGCTGCCGCAGACAGGCACTGTGCCCTTTGAAGCTTCCAGGTCCCCTTGGGTGGCAGAGGTCTTCCGTTGACAATCTGTCTGTGGTTCTCGGGTACAGTGCCTTTGATGTGTGTGAGGTTCACTGTACTGTCGCTGTGGCAGTGGAGAATTACCAGGATCCGTGGGGTAGGGTCAGTGTCATCAAAGCAGACATGCTTGCGGTCTGTCATCCCTGGTGTAAAGGGTCCCCCTCTTTGCATGATGTCTGTGGCTTCCAATAGGTTCGAGTTGCCCCGTGGGCAGGAGGAGGGCACGGAGGACGGCACGGAGGACGAGGGTGGCAAGGATTTGTGCGTTTCCTCGGGGTTCAGGGCAGCCAACACTGCTGGCTGGGTGCTGGCGAAACATGGCAGGGATGGTAGCCTAATTTCGGCTGTGGGGTCCGAACCGGGGTCATGGTTGCTGAAGCCCACCACTTCCTGTGGTGGGCATTCCTGTTGGTCCACGGAAAGTGATTTGGCCTAGTTGGCGAGAATTGCCACATAGGCCGAATTTCGTTAGTCCCTTGAATGGTGCTGGGCTGCATCTTGCCTGTAGCCTGCTGCAGGTCAGGGTCGGCCCGACCAGCGGAGGTCGTCTTGCCTCCGGGAGTGCTGGAAGTGGCCCCAAGTGCACATCAGACGTGCTACTAGCTGGCAGGATCTCCGGGTCCACGTATATGTCACGCCCACGGCCGGGAGGCAAGTCTGGTTAGGTCTTTGTGCTTTGGTCAGAAGGCTTGGCTGTGGGAGAGCGGGAATCCGTGGCCTATTTCAACAGCCCCTGGGTTTCAGAGTTCGCATTCAGCCTCTAGAAGCTTGAAGGGGTCTTTCTCCATAAAGGGGGAGGGGCGGTGTCCAAAGCCAGCGCGCTGTGTATAAACTGTGGCTTTCACGGTTTGGTGTCTGTGCAGAGGGCCTCAGGGACACACGGAGACCAAATGCGGATTCAGAGGAACACAAAGAATCCCGGAAGCGCATCCTCGTGAGCAGTTACAGTCACACACGTGCACACGCGTGAACACACAAATGGACCCTCTCAACTACCGGCCAACGTACGTGCCTAACTTTCTGCAGTCGTGCTTTCAGACAAACCTTGAGTTCTCGGTAAGGGTAGAGGTCCTTGGGAAGCAGGGTCCGGGCTCAAGCCCAGGTAAACTTTCGCATGAATCACGTTCTCTGCAGACCCCGGTCCAATTCTGAAGCCTGGCTGATTTATGTCCACTTCTGAGGTGCAGTTGCTGGGCAAGGGTGGCCGTCAGGAAAGGCAAGAAGACTTTTGCGTTGTCTGATGACTGGAGGTGCTAAGGAGAACTGGAAAAGTGAGGTGGGGGCAGGTTGCTAAGCCCGGTCCTGGACGACTCTGGAAGGTAGGCTTTCATCCACCCTAAGATGTACCACTGGATATTAGGTTTTCCTCAGACGGGCCCAGTGGCTTCAAGAGTAGATTGACTGTTGCTCTTGCAGAGTGGTCTGAGGGCTGTGGATTCCCCAGGGTTTTGGAGTACTACGAAGTCATGGCTCCTCTGCAGACCCGCATGGCATGCCCAGTTGTGTTCTGCAGCGTCCCAGCACATGCTAGGATCGATGATGACACCCTTGTATGCATTCCTTGGAAAATCTGAACAAAATGAGTGAGAACACTGTACCGTCTCCTCCTGGAATCTGAGGTCTAGCACGTTTCCTCTCTCGGGCGTAGGGGACAGTGAGGAGCGAGGTAGGTAACCTGCGTAGATTTGTGATCCCATTGCCGGAGGAATGACGCCCAAAGGGTGTCTTGCAGGACATGGACAAGATAGACATGCTGAGGGCCAGCGTCCTCTGCTGACATGCATGCAAACACCACTCAGGGCTCCAGACCTGGAGGGGCTCCTGTCTGAGGTTTGACTGTGTCTGCCCCTAAGCTGGGTCGTCTGTGAATATCAGGTCACTGCTGAAAGACAGTTGAGGGAATGCGAGGGGACAGGCTCTCCTGCTGGTCTTCAGCGTCGGAGTGTGTGCTGGTGTAGGCCCAGTGAGCTTGCAGCTTGGAAAGGTGTGTTTTGGCCGGGATCACGCTTTGTCCACGACGCTTTGGGGTTTAGCTGTGGAAGCCAAAATGAGCAAGCTTCCCTGGTTGGGGCCTGGAGCATGAGGCCAGGCCTGTGGCCCTCCCTGTCGTTTGGTTTGGCGCTTTGATGTTCTTGAGTGCCCGGTGCGGCTAGAGCAGTGAGTGGATGTGGACTGGGGTTGGGCATTGGTGGAAGGGGACTGGTGGATTAGGCCTAGGTAGGACCCATGTCAGCTCCTGTACTGCAGCTCCCGGCACAGGTGTTGGCACAAAGTGGGCCATCGTGGAGTGGGGTTAGCACCGAGTGCTGCATTTAAGCGGACGTGGTGGCTGTTTCGTGGAGAGGAATGTAAGGCATCACGAGGACATGTCCTGTGTGATGTCGTGGGATGGGCTGTCATTATTGGGGTGCAGGCGCTGGCCACGGCTTCACAAGGATGTGTCCTGTCCGTGATGGGTTGGCATCAGCTGCCTATGAAGGGGATGGGTTTGGCAGTTCAAGAGGATGAGGTGAGGTAGGTAACCTGCGTAGAGTTGTGATCCCATTGCTGGAGGAATGACGCCCAAAGGGTGTCTTGCAGGACGTAGAGAAGATAGACATGCTGAGGCGTCTGTGCCGCTCTCCTTGAGGATAGGTGAGTTGTGTAAACATGCCATTTGGCCAGTATGTTGCCTTGTTTGGGAATGTGCAAAGCGAAAAGATTTTCTCCCACAGGGCATGATGCGTCCGGCCCGTGAGGCACGCGGGACTTTCGAAGAGCCAGAGATTTATCTGGAGCAGTGTGTTGGCGGAACAGCGACGTGGGCACTGTTGCGATGCTGGGTGTGCTGCCGCAGACAGGCACTGTGCCCTTTGAAGCTTCCAGGTCCCCTTGGGTGGCAGAGGTCCTCCGTTGGCAATCTGTCTGTGTTTCGCGGGGACAGTGCCTTTGATGTTTGTGAGGTTCTCGGTAGTGTCGCTGTGGCAGTGGAGAAGTGCTAGGATCCGTGGGGTAGGGTCAGTGTCATCAAAGCAGACATGCTTGCGGTCTGTAATCCCTGGTGTACAGTGTCCCCCTGTTTGCACGATGTCTGTGGCTTCCACTAGGGTCGAGTTGCCCCGTGGGCAGGAGGAGGGCACTGAGGAAGAATCTGTCCAGGGTTTGTGCGTTTCCTCGGGGTTCAGGGCCGCCAACGCTACTGGCTGGGTGCTGGCGAAACATGGCAGGGATGGTAGCCTAGCTTCGGCTGTGGGGTCCGAACCGGGGTCATGGTTGCTGAAGCCCACCACTTTGTGTGGTGGGCATTCCCATGGGTCCACGGAAATTGATTTGGCCTAGTTGGCGAGAATTGGCACATAGGCCGAATTTCGTTAGTCCCTTGAGTGGTGCCGGCCTGCATCTTGCCAGTAGCGTGCTGCAGGTCAGGGTCGGCCCGACCAGCAGAGGTTCTCTTGTCTCCGGGAGTGCTCGAAGTGGCCCCAAGTGCACATCAGATGTGCTACTAACTGGGAGCATCTCCGGGTCCACGTATATGTCACACCCACGGCCGGGAGGCAAGTCTGGTTAGGTCTTTGTGCTTTGGTCAGAAGGCTTGGCTGTGGGAGAGCAGGAATCCATGGCCTATTTCAAAAGCTCCTGGGTTTCAGAATTCGCCTTCCCCCTCTTGAAGCTTGAAGGGGTCTTTCTCCGTTCAAGGAGTGCGGTGTCCAAAGCCAGTGCGCTGTGTGTCAACTGTGGCTTTTACGGTTCGTTGTCTCTGTAGAGGGCCTCAGGGACAGACGGACACCAAGATGCAGATTCAGAGGAACACAAAGAAGCCCAGAAATGCGTCCTCGTGAGCAGTTACAGTCACACACATGCACACGCGTGAACACACACATAGACCCTCTCATATACCGGCCAACGTACGTGCCTAGCTTTCTGCAGTCGTGCTGTCAGACAAACATTGAGTTCTCGGTAAGGGTAGAGGTCCTTGGGAAGCAGGGTCCAGGCTCAGGCCCAGATAATCATTCACATGTATCACGTTCTCTGTTGTCCCTGGTCCAATTCTGAAGCCTGCGTGATTTATGTCCACTTCTGAGGTGCAGTTGCTGGGCAAGGGTGGCCGTATGGAAAGGCAAGAAGACTTTCGCGTTGTGTGATGACGGGAGGTGCTGAGAACTGGAAAAGTGAGGTGGGGGCAGGTTGCTAAGCATGGTCCCGGATGACTCAGGAAGGTAGGCGTTCACCCACCCTAAGATGTGCCACTGGATATTAGGTTTTCCTCAGACGGGCCCAGTGGCTTCAAGAGTAGATTGACTGTTGCTCTTGCAGAGTGGCCTGAGGGCTGTGGATTTCCCAGGGTTTTGGAGTACTACGAGGTTATGGCTCCTGTGCAGACTTGCATGGCATTCCCGGTTGTGTTCTGCATCGTCTCAGCAGTGCTTGGATCGATGATGACACCCTTGTATGCATTCCTTGGAAAATCTGAACAAAATGAGTGAGACACTCTACCTTCTCCTCATCGAATCTGAGGTCCACAACATTTCCTCTCTCAGGCGTATGGGACAGTGAGGAGCGAAGTAGGTAACCTGTGTAGAGTTGTGATCCCATTGCCAGAGGAATGACCGCCAAAGGGTGTCTTGCAGGATGTAGAGAACATAGACATGCTGAGGGCCAGCGTCCCCTGTTGACATGCATGCAAACACCACTCAGGGCTCCAGACTTGGAGGGGCTCCTGTCTGAGGGTCGACTGTGTCTGCCACTAAGCTGGGTCGTGTGTGAATATCAGGTCACTGCTGAAAGACCGTTGAGGGAATGCGAGGGGGCAGGCTCTCCTGCTGGTCTTCAGAGGCGGAGTGTGTGGTGGTGTAGGCCCAGTGAGCTTGCAGCTTGGAAAGGTGTGTTTTGGCCGGGATCACGCTTTGTGCACGCCTCTTCGGGGTTTAGCTGTGGAAGCCAAAACGAGCAAGCTTCCCTGGTTGGGGCCTGGAGCATGAGGTCAGGCCTGTGGCCCTCTCTGTCGTTTGGTTTGGGGCTTTGAAGTTCTTGAGTGCCCGGTGTGGCTGGAGTAGTGAGTGGGTGTGGACTGGGGTTGGGCTTTGGCGGAAGGGGCTGATGGATTAGGCCTAGGTAGGGCCCACGTCAGCTCCTGTATTGCAGCTCCTGGCACAGGTGTTGGCACAAAGTGGGCCATCGTGGAGTGGGGTTAGCACCGAGTGGTGCATTTAAGCCTGCGTGGTGGCTGTTTCGTGGAGAGGAAGGTAAGGCATCATGAGGACATGTCCTGTGTGATGTCGGGGGATGGGCTGTCATTATTGGGGTGCAGGCGCTGGCCACGGCTTCCCAAGGATGTGTCCTGTCCGTGATGGGTTGGCATCAGCTGCCTATGAAGGGGATGGCTTTGGCAGTTCATTAGCATGCGGTGAGGTAGGTAACCTGCGGAGAGTTGTGATCCCCTTGCTGGAGGAATGACGCCCAAAGGGTGTCTTGCAGGAAGTAGAGAAGATAGACATGCTGAGGCGTCTGTGCCGCTCTCCTTGAGGATAGGTGAGTTATGCAAATATGTCCTTTGGCCACATTGTTCCCTTGTTTGTGAATATGCAAAGCGAAAAGTTGTTCTCCCACAGGGCATGATGCGGCCGGCCCGTGAGGCACGCAGAACTTTGGAAGAGCCAGACATTTACCTGGAGCAGTCTGTTGGCGGAATAGCGACACGGGCACTGTTGCGATGCCGGCTGCGCTGCTGCAGACAGGCACTGTGCCCTTTGAAGCTTCCAGGTGCCCTTGGGTGGCAGAGGTCTTCCGTTGACAATCTGTCTGTGGTTCTCGGGGACAGTGCCTTTGATGTGTGTGAGGTTCTCTGTAGTGTCGCTGTGGCAGTGGAGAAGTGCCAGGATCCGTGGGGTAGGGTCAGTGTCATCAAAGCAGACATGCTTGCGGTCTGTCATCCCTGGTGTAAAGGGTCCCCCTCTTTGCATGATGTCTGTGGCTTCCAATAGGTTCGAGTTGCCCCGTGGGCAGGAGGAGGGCACGGAGGACGGCACGGAGGACGAGGGTGGCAAGGATTTGTGCGTTTCCTCGGGGTTCAGGGCAGCCAACACTGCTGGCTGGGTGCTGGCGAAACATGGCAGGGATGGTAGCCTAATTTCGGCTGTGGGGTCCGAACCGGGGTCATGGTTGCTGAAGCCCACCACTTCCTGTGGTGGGCATTCCTATTGGTCCACGGAAAGTGATTTGGCCTAGTTGGCGAGAATTGCCACATAGGCCGAATTTCGTTAGTCCCTTGAATGGTGCCGGCCTGCATCTTGCCTGTAGCTTGCTGCAGGTCAGGGTCGGCCCGACCAGGAGGTCGTCTTGCCTCCAGGAGTGCTGGAAGTGGCCCCAAGTGCACATCAGACGTGCTACTAGCTGGCAGGATCTCCGGGTCCACGTATATGTCACACCCACGGCCGGGAGGCAAGTCTGGTTAGGTCTTTGTGCTTTGGTCAGAAGGCTTGGCTGTGGGAGAGCGGGAATCCGTGGCCTATTTCAACAGCCCCTGGGTTTCAGAGTTCGCATTCAGCCTCTAGAAGCTTGAAGGGGTCTTTCTCCATAAAGGGGGGTGGGGCGGTGTCCAAAGCCAGCGCGCTGTGTATAAACTGTGGCTTTTACGGTTCGGTGTCTGTGCAGAGGGCCTCAGGGACACACGGAGACCAAATGCGGATTCAGAGGAACACAAAGAATCCCGGAAGCGCGTCCTCATGAGCAGTTACAGTCACACACGTGCACACGCGTGAACACACAAATGGACCCTCTCACCTACCGGCCAACGTACTTGCCTGACTTTCTGCAGTCGTGCTTTCAGACAAACCTTGAGTTCTCGGTAAGGATAGAGGTCCTTGGGAAGCAGGGTCCGGGCTCAAGCCCAGGTAAACATTCGCATGAATCACACTCTCTGTGGGCCCCGGTCCAATTCTGAAGCCTGTGTGATTTATGTCCACTTGTCAGGTGCAGTTTCTGGGCAGGGTGGCCGACAGTAAAGGCAAGAAGACTTTCGCATTGTCTGATGACTGGAGGTGCAGAGGAGAACTGGAAAAGTGAGGTGGGGACAGGTTTCTAATCGTGGTCCCGGATGACTCAGGAAGGTAGGCATTCACTCAGCCTAAGATGTGCCATTGGATATTAGGTTTTCCTCAGACGGGCCCAGTGGCTTCAAGAGTAGTTTGACTGTTGTTCTTGCACAGTGGCCTGAGGGCTGCAGATTCCCCAGGGTTTTGGAGTACTATGAGGTCATGGCTCCTCTGCAGACCCGCATGGCATGCGTGGTTGTGTTCTGCAGTGTCCAAGCACATGCTTGGATTGATGATGACACCCTTGTATGCATTCCTTGGAAAATCTGAACAAAATGAGTGAGAACACTCTACGGTCTCCTCATCGAGTCTGATGTCCAGCACGTTTCCTTCTCGGGCGTAGGGGACAGTGAGGAGCGAGTTAGGTAACTTGGGTAGAGTTGTGATCCCATTGCCAGTGGAATAACGCCCAAAGGGTGTGTGGCAGGACTTAGAGAAGTTAGACGCTTAGGCCCCGCATCCCCTGCTGAGATGCATGCAAACACCACTCAGGGCTCCAGACATGGAGGGGCTCCTGTCTGAGGGTCGACTGTGTCTGCCCATGAGCTGGGTCGTCTATCAATATCAGGTCAGTGCTGAAAGACCGTTGAGGGAATGCGAGGGGGCAGGCTCTCCTGCTGGTCTACAGAGGCGGAGTGTGTGGTGGTGTAGGCCCAGTGAGCTTGCAGCTTGGAAAGGTGTGCTTTGGCCGGGATCACGCTTTGTGCATGATGCTTTGGGGTTTAGCTCTGGAAGCCAAAATGAGCAAGCTTCCCTGGTTGGGGCCTGGAGCATGAGGTCAGGCCTGTGGCCCTCTCTGTCGTTTGGTTTGGGGCTTTGAAGTTCTTGAGTTCCGCGTGCGGCTGGAGGAGTGAGTGGGTGTGGACTGGGGTTGGGCTTTGGCGAAAGGGGACTGTTGGATTAGGCCTAGGTAAGGCCCGTGTCAATTCCTCTACTGCAGCTCCCAGCACAGGTGTTGGCACAAAGTGGGCCATCGTGGAGTGGGGTTAGCACCGAGTGCTGCATTTAAGCCAGCGTGGTGGCTGTTTCCTGGAAAAGAAGGTAAGGCATCATGAGAACATGTCGTTTGTGATGTCGTGGGATGGGCTTTCACTATTGGGTTTCATGAGCAGGCCACGGCTTCCCAAGGATGTGTCCTGTCCATGATGGGTTGGCATCAGTTGCCTATGAAGGGGATGGCTTTGGCAGTTCATGAGGATGCAGTGAGGTAGGTAACCTGCGGAGAGTTGTGATCCCATTGCCTGAGGAATGACGCCCAAAGGGTGTCTTGCAGGACGCAGAGAAGATAGACATGCTGAGGCGTCTGTGCCGCTCTCCTTGAGGATAGGTCAGTTATGCGAACATGCCCTTTGGCCACTTTGTTCCCTTGTTTGGGAATGTTCAAAGCGAAAACTTTTTCTCCCACAGGGCATGATGCATCCGGCCCGTAGGCACGCAGGACTTTCGAAGAGCCAGAGATTTACCTGGAGCGGTGTGTTGGCGGAACAGCGACGCGGGCACTGTTGTGATGCCGGGTGCGCTGCCGCAGACAGGCACTGTGCCCTTTGAAGCTTCCAGGTCCCCTTGGGTGGCAGAGGTCTTCCGTTAGCAATCTGTCTGTGGTTTTTGAGGGCAGTGCCTTTGATCTCTGTGAGGTTTTCGGTAGTGTCCCTGTGGCAGTGGAGAAGTGCCAGGATCCGTGGGGTAGGGTCAGTGACATCAAAGCGGACATGCTTGCAATCTGTCATCGCAGGTGTACAGTGTCACCCTGTTTGCACGATGTCTGTGGCTTCCTATAGGGTCGAGTTGCCCCGTGGGCAGGAGGAGGCCACGGAGGACGAGGCTGGCAAGGATTTGTGCGTTTCCTCAGGGTTCAGGGCCGCCAACCCTGCTGGGTGGGTGCTGGCGAAACATGGCAGGGATGGTAGCCTAGTTTCGGCTGTGGGGTCTGAACTTGGGTCCTGGTTGCTGAAGCCCATCACTTCCTGTGGTGGGCATTCCTATGGGCCCACAGAAAGTGATTTGGCCTAGTTGGCGAGAATAGGCACATAGGCCAAATTTCGTTAGTCCCTTGAGTGGTGCCGGCCTGCATCTTGCCAGTAACGTGCTGCTGGTCAGGGTCGGCCCGAGCAGCGGAGGTTCTCTTGCCTCCAGGAGCGCTTGAAGTGACCCAAAGTGCACGTCAGATGTGCTACTAGCTGGCAGGATCTCTGGGTCCACGTATATGTCATACCCACGGCCGGGAGGCAAGTCTGGTTAGGTCTTTGTGCTTTGGTCAGAAGGCTTGGCTGTGGGAGAGTGGGAATCCATGGCCTCCTTCAACAGCCTCCACGTTTCAGAGTTCGCATTCAGCCTCTTGAAGCTTCAAGTGGTGTTTCTCCATTTAGGGAGGGTGGTCTCCAAAGGCAGCGCGCTGCGTATCAACTGTGGCTTTTACGATTCGGTGTCTCTGGAGAGGTCCTCAGGGACCCACGGAGACCAAGATGCAGATTCAGAGGAACACAAAGAAGCCCAGAAGCGCATCCTCGTGAGCAGTTACGGTCACACACGCGCACAGGCGTGAACACACACATAGATCCTCTGACATACCGGACAACGTACGTGCCTAACTTTCTTCAGTCGTGTTGTCAGACAAACATTGAGTTCTCAGTAAGGGTAGAGGTCCTTGGGAAGCAGGGTCCGGGCTCAAGCCCAGGTAAACTTTCGCATGAATCACACTCTCTGTGGGCCCCGGTCCAATTCTGAAGCCTGTGTGATTTATGTCCACTTGTCAGGTGCAGTTTCTGGGCAGGGTGGCCGACAGTAAAGGCAAGAAGACTTTCGCATTGTCTGATGACTGGAGGTGCAGAGGAGAACTGGAAAAGTGAGGTGGGGACAGGTTTCTAATCGTGGTCCCGGATGACTCAGGAAGGTAGGCATTCACTCAGCCTAAGATGTGCCATTGGATATTAGGTTTTCCTCAGACGGGCCCAGTGGCTTCAAGAGTAGTTTGACTGTTGTTCTTGCACAGTGGCCTGAGGGCTGCAGATTCCCCAGGGTTTTGGAGTACTATGAGGTCATGGCTCCTCTGCAGACCCGCATGGCATGCGTGGTTGTGTTCTGCAGTGTCCAAGCACGTGCTTGGATTGATGATGACACCCTTGTATGCATTCCTTGGAAAATCTGAACAAAATGAGTGAGAACACTCTACGGTCTCCTCATCGAGTCTGATGTCCAGCACGTTTCCTTCTCGGGCGTAGGGGACAGTGAGGAGCGAGTTAGGTAACTTGGGTAGAGTTGTGATCCCATTGCCAGTGGAATAACGCCCAAAGGGTGTGTGGCAGGACTTAGAGAAGTTAGACGCTTAGGCCCCGCATCCCCTGCTGAGATGCATGCAAACACCACTCAGGGCTCCAGACATGGAGGGGCTCCTGTCTGAGGGTCGACTGTGTCTGCCCATGAGCTGGGTCGTCTATCAATATCAGGTCAGTGCTGAAAGACCGTTGAGGGAATGCGAGGGGGCAGGCTCTCCTGCTGGTCTACAGAGGCGGAGTGTGTGGTGGTGTAGGCCCAGTGAGCTTGCAGCTTGGAAAGGTGTGCTTTGGCCGGGATCACGCTTTGTGCATGATGCTTTGGGGTTTAGCTCTGGAAGCCAAAATGAGCAAGCTTCCCTGGTTGGGGCCTGGAGCATGAGGTCAGGCCTGTGGCCCTCTCTGTCGTTTGGTTTGGGGCTTTGAAGTTCTTGAGTTCCGCGTGCGGCTGGAGGAGTGAGTGGGTGTGGACTGGGGTTGGGCTTTGGCGGAAGGGGCTGATGGATTAGGCCTAGGTAAGGCCCGTGTCAGCTCCTCTACTGCAGCTCCCGGCACATGTGTTGGCAAAAAGTGGGCCATCGTGGAGTGAGGTTAGCACCGAGTGCTGCATTTAAGCCAGCGTGGTGGCTGTTTCCTGGAGAAGAAGGTAAGGCATCATGAGAACATGTCGTTTGTGATGTCGTGGGATGGGCTTTCACTATTGGGTTTCATGAGCAGGCCACGGCTTCCCAAGGATTTGTCCTGTCCATGATGGGTTGGCATCAGTTGCCTATGAAGGGGATGGCTTTGGCAGTTCATGAGGATGCAGTGAGGTAGGTAACCTGCGGAGAGTTGTGATCCCATTGCCTGAGGAATGACGCCCAAAGGGTGTCTTGCAGGACGTAGAGAAGATAGACATGCTGAGGCGTCTGTGCCGCTCTCCTTGAGGATAGGTCAGTTATGCGAACATGCCCTTTGGCCACTTTGTTCCCTTGTTTGGGAATGTTCAAAGCGAAAACTTTTTCTCCCACAGGGCATGATGCATCCGGCCCGTAGGCACGCAGGACTTTCGAAGAGCCAGAGATTTACCTGGAGCGGTGTGTTGGCGGAACAGCGACGCGGGCACTGTTGTGATGCCGGGTGCGCTGCCGCAGACAGGCACTGTGCCCTTTGAAGCTTCCAGGTCCCCTTGGGTGGCAGAGGTCTTCCGTTGGCAATCTGTCTGTGGTTTTTGAGGGCAGTGCCTTTGATCTCTGTGAGGTTTTCGGTAGTGTCCCTGTGGCAGTGGAGAAGTGCCAGGATCCGTGGGGTAGGGTCAGTGACATCAAAGCGGACATGCTTGCGATCTGTCATCGCAGGTGTACAGTGTCACCCTGTTTGCACGATGTCTGTGGCTTCCTATAGGGTCGAGTTGCCCCGTGGGCAGGAGGAGGCCACGGAGGACGAGGCTGGCAAGGATTTGTGCGTTTCCTCAGGGTTCAGGGCCGCCAACCCTGCTGGGTGGGTGCTGGCGAAACATGGCAGGGATGGTAGCCTAGCTTCGGCTGTGGGGTCCGAACCGGGGTGATGGTTGCTGAAGCCCAGCACTTCTTGTGGTGGGCATTCCCATGGGTCCACGGAAAGTGATTTGGCCTAGTTGGCGAGAATAGGCACATAGGCCAAATTTCGTTACCCCTCGAGTGGTGCCGGGCTGCATCTTGCCTGTAGCCTGCCGCAGGTCAGGGTTGGCCCGACCAGCGGAGGTCGTCTTGCCTCCGGGAGTGCTGGAAGTGGCCACAAGCGCACATCAGATGTGCTACTAGCTGGCAGGTTCTCCGGGTCCACGTATATGTCACACCCACGGCCGGGAGGCAAGTCTGGTTCGCTCATTGTGCTTTGGTCAGAAGGCTTGTTTGTGGGAGAGTGGGAATCCGTGGCCTCCTTCAACAGCCTCCGCGTTTCAGAGTTCGCATTCAGCCTCTTGAAGCTTGAAGGGGTCTTTCTCCATTCGGGCGGGGCGGTGTCCAAAGGCAGCGTGCTGTGTATTAACTGTGGCTTTTACTATTCGGTGTCTCTGCAGAGGGCCTCTGGGACCCACGGAGACCAAGATGCAGATTCAGGGGAACACAAAGAAGCCCAGAAGCGCGTCCTCGTGCGCAGTTACGGTCACCCACGCGCTCACGCGTGAAACACACATAGACCCTCTCACATACCAGCCAACGTACGTGCCTAACTTTCTGCAGTCGTGCTGTCAGACAAACATTGAGTCCTCAGTAAGGGTAGAGGTCCTTGGGAAGGAAGCAGGGTCCGGGCTCAAGCCCAGGTAAACATTCGCATGAATCACGTTCTCTGAGGACTCCGGTCCAATTCTGAAGCCTGCGTGATTTATGTCCACTTGTCAGGTGCAGTTGCTGGGCAGGGGTGGCCGTCAGGAAAGGCAAGAAGACTTTCGCATTGTGTGATGACTGGAGGTGCTCAGGAGAACTGGAAAAGTGAGGTGGGGGCATGTTGGTAAGCATGGTCCCAGATGACTCAGGAAGGTAGGCGTTCACCCACCCTCAGATGTGCCACTGGATATTAGGTTTTCCTCAGACGGGCCCAGTGGCTTCAAGAGTAGATTGACTGTTGCTCTTGCAGAGTGGCCTGAGGGCTGTGGATTCCCCAGGGTTTTGGAGTACTACGAGGTCATGGCTCCTCTGCAGACCCGCATGCATGCCCGGATGTGTTCTGCTGCGTCCCAGCACGTGCTTGGATCGATGATGACACCCTTGTATGCATTCCTTGGAAAATCTGAACAAAATGAGTGAGAACACTCTACCGTCTCCTCATCGAGTCTGAGGTCCAGCACGTTTCCTCTCTCGGGCATACGGACAGTGAGGAGCGAGGTAGGTAACCTGCATAGATTTGTGATCCCATTGCCGGAGGAATGACGCCCAAAGGGTGTCTTGCAGGATGTAGAGAAGATAGACATGCTGAGGCGTCTGTGCCGCTCTCCTTGAGGATAGGTGAGTTATGCGAACATGCCCTTTGGCCACTTTGTTCCCTTGTTTGGGAATGTGCAAAGCGAAAAGTTTTTCTCCCACAGGGCATGATGCGTCCGGCCTGTGAGGCACGCAGGACTTTCGAAGAGCCAGAGATTTACCTGGAGCGGTGTGTTGGCGGAACAGCGACGCGTGCACTGTTGCGATGCCGGGTGCGCTGCCGCAGACAGGCACTGTGCCCTTTGAAGCTTCCAGGTCCCCTTGGGTGGCAGAGGTCTTCCGTTGGCAGTCTGTCTGTGGTTTTCGAGGGCAGTCCCTTTGATCTCTGTGAGGTTCTCGGTAGTGTCGCTGTGGCAGAGGAGAAGTGCCAGGATCCGTGGAGTAGGGTGAGTGTCACCAAAGCGGACATGCTTGCGATCTGTCATCGCAGGTGTACAGTGTCGCCCTGTTTGCACGATGTCTGTGGCTTCCTATAGGGTCGAGTTGCCCCGTGGGCAGGAGGAGGCCACGGAGGACGAGGCTGGCAAAGATTTGTGCATTTCCTCAGGGTTCAGGGCCGCCAACCCTGCTGGGTGGGTGCCGGCGAAACATGGCAGGGATGGTAGCCTAGTTTCGGCTGTGGGGTCTGAACTTGGGTCCTGGTTGCTGAAGCCCATCACTTCCTGTGGTGGGCATTCCTATGGGCCCACAGAAAGTGATTTGGCCTAGTTGGTGAGAATAGGCACATAGGCCAAATTTCGTTACCCCTCGAGTGGTGCCGGGCTGCATCTTGCCTGTAGCCTGCCGCAGGTCAGGGTCGGCCCGACCAGTGGAGGTCGTCTTGCCTCCGGGAGTGCTGGAAGTGGCCCCAAGCGCACATCAGATGTGCTACTAGCTGGCAGGTTCTCCGGGTTCACGTATATGTCACACCCACGGCCGGGAGGCAAGTGTGGTTAGCTCATTGTGCTTTGGTCAGAAGGCTTGGTTGTAGAAGAGCGGGAATAAGTGGCCTCCTTCAACAGCCTCCGCGTTTCAGAGTTCGTATTCAGCCTCTTGAAGCTTGAAGGGGTCTTTCTCCATTCGTGGGGGCGGTGTCCAAAGGCAGCGTGCTGTGTATTAACTGTGGCTTTTACGATTCGGTGTCTCTGCAGAGGGCCTCAGGGACCCACAGAGACCAAGATGCAGATTCAGAGGAACACAAAGAAGCCCAGAAGCGCGTCCTCGTGCGCAGTTACGGTCACCCACGCGCTCACGCGTGAACACACACATAGACCCTCTCACATACCGGCCAACGTACGTGCCTAACTTTCTGCAGTCGTGCTGTCAGACAAACATTGAGTCCTCAGTAAGGGTAGAGGTCCTTGGGAAGGAAGCAGGGTCCGGCCTCAAGCCCAGGTAAACATTCGCATGAATCACGTTCTCTGAGGACTCCGGTCCAATTTTGAAGCCTGCGTGATTTATGTCCACTTGTCAGGTGCAGTTGCTGGGCAGGGGTGGCCGTCAGGAAAGGCTAGAAGACTTTCGCATTGTGTGATGACTGGAGGTGCTCAGGAGAACTGGAAAAGTGAGGTGGGGGCATGATGGTAAGCATGGTCCCGTATGACTCAGGAAGGTAGGCGTTCACCCACCCTAAGATGTGCCACTGGATATTAGGTTTTCCTCAGACGGGCCCAGTGGCTTCAAGAGTAGATTGACTGTTGCTGTTGCAGAGTGGCCTGAGGGCTGTGGATTCCCCAGGGTTTTGGAGTACTACGAGGTCATGGCTCCTCTGCAGACCCGCATGCATGCCCGGATGTGTTCTGCTGTGTCCCAGCACGTGCTTGGATCGATGATGACACCCTTGTATGCATTCCTTGGAAAATCTGAACAAAATGAGTGAGAACACTCTACCGTCTCCTCATCGAGTCTGAGGTCCAGCACGTTTCCTCTCTCGGGCGTCCGGACAGTGAGGAGCGAGGTAGGTAACCTGCGTAGATTTGTGATCCCATTGCCGGAGGAATGACGCCCAAAGGGTGTCTTGCAGGACGCAGAGAAGATAGACATGCTGAGGCGTCTGTGCCGCTCTCCTTGAGGATAGGTGAGTTATGCGAACATGCCCTTTGGCCACTTTGTTCCCTTGTTTGGGAATGTGCAAAGCGAAAAGTTTTTCTCCCACAGGGCATGATGCGTCCGGCCCGTGAGTCACGCAGGACTTTCGAAGAGCCAGAGATTTACCTGGAGCGGTGTGTTGGCGGAACAGCGACGCGGGCACTGTTGCGATGCCGGGTGCGCTGCCGCAGACAGGCACTGTGCTCTTTGAAGCTTCCAGGTCCCCTTGGGTGGCAGAGATCTTCCGTTGGCAGTCTGTCTGTGGTTTTCGAGGGCAGTCCCTTTGATCTCTGTGAGGTTCTCGGTAGTGTCGTTGTGGCAGTGGAGAAGTGCCAGGATCCGTGGGGTAGGGTGAGTGTCACCGAAGCGGACATGCTTGCGATCTGTCATCGCAGGTGTACAGTGTCGCCCTGTTTGCACGATGCCTGTGGCTTCCTATAGGTTCGAGTTGCCCCGTGGGCAGGAGGAGGCCACGGAGGACGAGGCTGGCAAAGATTTGTGCATTTCCTCAGGGTTCAGGGCTGCCAACCCTGCTGGGTGGGTGCCGGCGAAACATGGCAGGGATGGTAGCCTAGTTTCGGCTGTGGGGTCTGAACTTGGGTCCTGGTTGCTGAAGCCTATCACTTCCTGTGGTGGGTATTCCTATGGGCCCACAGAAAGTGATTTGTCCTAGTTGGCGAGAATAGGCACATAGGCCAAATTTCGTTACCCCTCGAGTGGTGCCGGGCTGCATCTTGCCTGTAGCCTGCCGCAGGTCAGGGTCGGCCCGACCAGCGGAGGTCGTCTTGCCTCCGGGAGTGCTGGAAGTGGCCCCAAGCGCACATCAGATGTGCTACTAGCTGGCAGGCTCTCCGGGTCCACGTATATGTCACACCCACGGCCGGGAGGCAAGTCTGGTTCGCTCATTGTGCTTTGGTCAGAAGGCTTGGTTGTGGGAGAGCGGGAATCCGTGGCCTCCTTCAACAGCCTCCGCGTTTCAGAGTTCGCATTCAGCCTCTTGAAGCTTGAAGGGGTCTTTCTCCATTCGGGGGGGCGGTGTCCAAAGGCAGCGTGCTGTGTATTAACTGTGGCCTTTACGATTCGGTGTCTCTGCAGAGGGCCTCAGGGACCCACGGAGACCAAGATGCAGATTCAGAAGAACACAAAGAAGCCCAGAAGCGCGTCCTCGTGCGCAGTTACGGTCACCCACGCGCTCACGCGTGAAACACACATAGACCCTCTCACATACCGGCCAACGTACGTGCCTAACTTTCTGCAGTCGTGCTGTCAGACAAACATTGAGTCCTCAGTAAGGGTAGAGGTCCTTGGGAAGGAAGCAGGGTCCGGGCTCAAGCCCAGGTAAACATTCGCATGAATCACGTTCCCTGAGGACTCTGGTCCAATTCTGAAGCCTCCGTGATTTATGTCCACTTGTCAGGTGCAGTTGCTGGGCAGGGGTGGCCGTCAGGAAAGGCAAGAAGACTTTCGCATTGTGTGATGACTGGAGGTGCTCAGGAGAACTGGAAAAGTGAGGTGGGGGCATGTTGGTAAGCATGGTCCCAGATGACTCAGGAAGGTAGGCGTTCACCCACCCTAAGATGTGCCACTGGATATTAGGTTTTCCTCAGACGGGCCCAGTGGCTTCAAGAGTAGATTGACTGTTGCTCTTGCAGAGTGGCCTGAGGGCTGTGGATTCCCCAGGGTTTTGGAGTACTACGAGGTCATGGCTCCTCTGCAGACCCGCATGCATGCCCGGATGTGTTCTGCTGCGTCCCAGCACGTGCTTGGATCGATGATGACACCCTTGTATGCATTCCTTGGAAAATCTGAACAAAATGAGTGAGAACACTCTACCGTCTCCTCATCGAGTCTGAGGTCCAGCACGTTTCCTCTCTCGGGCGTACGGACAGTGAGGAGCGAGGTAGGTAACCTGCGTAGATTTGTGATCCCATTGCCGGAGGAATGACGCCCAAAGGGTGTCTTGCAGGACGTAGAGAAGATAGACATGCTGAGGCGTCTGTGCCGCTCTCCTTGAGGATAGGTGAGTTATGCGAACATGCCCTTTGGCCACTTTGTTCCCTTGTTTGGGAATGTGCAAAGCGAAAAGTTTTTCTCCCACAGGGCATGATGCGTCCGGCCCGTGAGTCACGCAGGACTTTCGAAGAGCCAGAGATTTACCTGGAGCGGTGTGTTGGCGGAACAGCGACGCGTGCACTGTTGCGATGCCGGGTGCGCTGCCGCAGACAGGCACTGTGCCCTTTGAAGCTTCCAGGTCCCCTTGGGTGGCAGAGGTCTTCCGTTGGCAGTCTGTCTGTGGTTCTCGAGGGCAGTGCCTTTGATCTCTGTGAGGTTCTCGGTAGTGTCACTGTGGCAGTGGAGAAGTGCCAGGATCCGTGGTGTGGGATCGGCGTCATTAAAGCAGACATGTATGCACTGTGTGTTCCTTGGAGTACAATGACCCCCTGTTTACAAGGTGTCTGCGACTTCATGTAAGGGCGAGTCACTCTGCAGGCAGGAGGAGGTCACTTAGGACGAGGTTGTCAAGCATTTTATCGTTTCCTCTGGTTCAGGGCCGTGAAAGCTGCCGGATGTGCGCTGACAAGATGTGCTTGGGAAGATGGCCTAGGTTCCCCCGTGGGGTTCAAACCTTGGTCGTGGTTGGTACAATACACCACTTCCCGTGATGGACATTCCCACGGGTCCTCAGAAAGTGATTTGGTCTAGTTGGCGAGAATTGGCATTTGGACTGTGTTTCGTTAGCCCTTTGAGTGATGCTAAGCTGCCGTTGCCTGTAGCCAGCTGCAGGTTGGTGTTTACCTGCCCATTGGAGACTCCCTTGCTTCTGGAAGCACTGGTTGTGGCCCCAAGTCCACATTAGGTGTGGACTATTAGCTGGCAGGATCTCCATGTCCACATACATGTGACATCCATTGCCAGGAGGCAGGTCTTTTCCAGTCCTTGTGCTTTGGTCAGAAGCGTGGCTATGGGAGAGCGGGAGTCTGTGGCCTATTGCAACAGCTCCTGTCGGTCAAAGTTCGCATGCGGCCTCCTGCAGCTGACAGGGGTCTTTCTCATTTCTGTTGGGGATCCAACCAGGCTGTTGTGTATAAACTCTGGTGTTTACTGTTGGAAGCCTCTGCAGAGGGCCACAGGGACACACAGAGAGCAAGATGCGTATTCAGGGGCACACACAGTAACCCACAAGCGCGTCCTCGTGCGCAGACGAAGTCACGAATACACACATACAGCGTCTCACACACTGGTCAGTGTACGTGTCTAACTTCCTGCAGACATGCTGTGAGACACAAATCAATACTCGGTAAGGGATAGAGGTCCTTGGGAAGCAGGTTCAGAGCTGAAGCCCAAGTAAATATTTACATGGATCATGTTCTCTGAGGACCCCGGTCCACTTCTGAAGCCTCAGTGATTTGAGTCCACTCCTCAGGTGCAGTTGCTCGGCAAGGCTGGCTGGCGGCAAAACAAGAAGACTTTCATATGGTCTGATGACTGGATGTGCCAAGGACAACTGGAAAAAGTGAGGTGGGCGCATGTTGCCGAGCGTGGTCCTGGATAACTCAGGATGGTAGGCATTCACTCACACTAAGATGTGCCATTGGACATTAGGTTTTCCTCAGATGGGCCCAATGGCTGCAAGAGTGGATTGATTTTTGCTTTTGCTGAGTGGCCTGAAGACTGTGGATTCCCCAAGCTGTTGCAGTACACCAGGGTCATGACTCCTCTGCAGAGTACTGCGGCCTGTCCAGTTACATTCTGCAGCTTCCCAGCATGTGTTTGGATCGATGATGACACCCTTGTATGCATTCCTTGGAAAATCTGAACAAAATGAGTGAGAACACTCTACCATCTCTTCATAGAATCTGAGGTCCAATGCATTTCCTGTCTCGGGGGTAGGGCACCATTAGGAGTGAGGGCCATCGTCCCCTCGTGATATGCATGCAAACACCATCCAGGGCTCCAGCATTGGAGGAGCTCCTGTTTGAGGGTGGACCATGTCTGCACATAAGCTGGGTCATCTGTGAATCCCATGTCCCTGCTGAAAGGCCGTTGAAGGAATGCGAGGTGGCAGTCTCACCTGCTGGTCTTCAGAGTCAAACTGTGTGCTGGTGTAGGCCCAGTGAGCTTGCAGCTTGGGAGGTGTGTTTTGGACAGGATCACGCTTTGTGCATGACGCTTCGGAGGATGCTTCTGGAATCCAAAATGAGTAAGCTTCCCTTGTTGGAGCCTGGAGCCTCCGGCCAGGCCTGTGGCTCTCCCTGTTGTTGTGTTTCACACAGTGAAGTTCTTGAGTGCCTGGTAGCCTGGAGCAGGGGGTTGGTTTGGGCTGGTGATTGGCGTCGGCGGAAGGGGCCTGATGGATCAGGCCTCGGTGTTGCCACTGTCAGCTCCTCTACTCCAATTCCCGACACAGTGTTGACGTCAAGTTGGTCATCATGGTGTGGAGTGAGGACCGAGTGCTGTATATAAGCCTGCGTGGTGGCTGATGGACAGGACATAACAGTAAGGGATGATGAGGAGAGGTCCTGTGTGATGTTGTGGCATGGGCTGTCATCATTGGGTTGCGGGCACTGGCCTCGGCTTACCAAGGATGTGTCATGTTCATGATGGGCTGGCATCAGCTGCGTATGGAGGGGATGGCTTTGCCCGCTCATGTGGATGCCGTCAGGTCGGTAATCTGCAGGAGTTGTGATCTCGTTGCTGGAGGAATGATGATGAAAGGGTGTCCTGTGGGATATAGAGAAGATAGACATGCTGAGGCATCAGTGCCGGTCTCCTTGGAGGAAGGTGTGTTATGCGAACATGCCCTTTGGCCACTTTGTTCCCTCGTATGAGAATGTGCAAAGCGAAAGTGTTTCTCCCAGAGGGCATGATGCGGCCGGTGCATGTGGCTTGCAAGCCTTTCAAAGAGACGGAGGTATTTCTGGAGCAGTTCATTGGTGGGGCAGAGATGGGGGCACAGGTGCTATGTCAGGTGCGCTGCCGCAGACAGGCACTGTGCCCTTTGAAGCTTCCAGGTCCCCTCGCATGGCAGAGGTCTTCCGTTGGAAGTCTGTCTGTGGTTCTTGGGGACAGTGCCTTTGATCTCTGTGAGGTTCTCGGTAGTGTCGCTGTGGCAGTGGAGAAGTGCCAGGATCCGTGGGGTAGGGTTAGTGTCATCAAAGCAGACATGCTTGCGTTCTGTAATCCCTGGTGTAGAGTGTCCCCGTGTTTGCATGATGTCTGTTGCTTCCAGTAGTTTCAGGTTGCCCTGTGGGCAGGAAGAGGTCACATAGGACGTGGCTGTCAAGCATTTGAGTGATTCCTCCAGGTTCATGGACGCGAAACCTGCCGGCTGGGTACTGGCAAGTCATGGCCGGGAAGGGGGTCTAGTTTCCGCTGTGCTGTTTGAACGTGGATTATGGTTGCTGAAGCCCACCACTTCCTGTGGTGGGTATTCCCAGGGGTCCACGAAAAGTGATTTGTGCCAGTTGGTGAGAATTGGCAGTTGGACCGAGTTTCGTTAGCCCCTTGAGAAGTGCCAGGCTGCTTTTGACCTGCAGCCAGCTGTAGATCGGTGTCCACCCGACCATAGGAGGTTCCCTTGCTTCTGGAATTTCTGGGAGGGGCCCCAAGTGCACATCAGATGTGCTACTAGCTGGCAGGTTCTTCAGGTCCACGTACATGTGGCACCCACGGCCGGGAGGCAAGGCTGGTTAGGTCTTTGTGCTTTGACCAGAATGCTTGGCTGTGGGAGAGTGGTAGTCCATGGCCTATTTCAAGAGCCCCTGTGGCTCAAAGTTTGAATTCAGCCTCTTGGAGCTGATAGGGGTCTTTCTTCATTCAGTGGCGGGGGGGGGGGTCCAAAGCCAAGGCACTGTGTATAAACTGTGGCTTTTAGTGTTCAAAGTCTCTGCAGAGGACCACAGGGACACACGGAGACCAAAATGTGGATTCAGAGGCACAAAAAATAGTCCACAAGTGCGTCCTCGTGCGCAGTGCCAGTCACACATGTGCCCATGCGTGAACACACACATACACCCTCTCACCCACCAGCCAACATACCTGCCTAACTTGCTGCAGTCGTGCTGTCAGACACACATTGAGATCTCGGTAAGGGTAGAGCAGGGTCGAGGCTCCAGCCCAGGTAGAATTTCGGATGAATCATGGTCTCTGAGGACCCCGGTCCAATTCTGAAGCCTGCGTGATTTATGTCTACTTCTAAGGTGCAGTTGCTGGGCAAGGCTGGCCATCAGCAAAGACAAGAAGACTTTCGGATTGCCTGATGACTGAATATGCTAAGGAGAACTGTAAATATTAGGCAGGCACATGTTGCTAAATGAGTCCGTGTATAACTCAGGTAGGTAGGCATTCACCCACCCAAGATATGCCTTTGGATATTAGGTTTTCCTTATTCGGGCCCAGTGGCTGCAAGAGTGGATTGACTTTCGCTCTTTTTGATTGGCCTCAGGGCTGTAGATTCGCCTGGGTTTGGAGTACTACGAGGTCATGGCTCCTCTGCAGACCCGCATGGCATGCCTGGTTGTGTTCTGCAGCATCCCAGCATGTGCTTGGATCGATGATGACACCCTTGTATGCATTCCTTGGAAAATCTGAACAAAATGAGTGAGAACACTACCATCTCCTAATCGAATCTGATGTCCAGCACATTTCCTCTCTCGGAGGTAGGGGACAGTGAGGAGTGAGCGCCAGCATCCCCTGCTGACATGCATGCAAACACCACCCAGGGCTCTAGCATTGGAGGGGCTCCTGTCTGAGGGTCGAACGTGTCTGTACATAAGCTGGGTCATCTTATCAATCCCAGGTCCCTGCTGAAAGGCCATTGAGTGAATGCAAAGGGACAGTCTCTCCTGCTGGTCTTCAGAGTCAGAGTGTGTGCTGGTGTATGCCCAGTGAGCTTGTAGTTTGGATAGGTGCGTTTTGGCCAAGATCACACTTTGTGCATGCCACATCAGGGGTTGATTCTGGAATCCAAAATGAGCAAGCTTCCCTGGTTGGAGCCTGGAGCCTCAGGCCAGGCCTGTGGGCTTCCCTGTTGTTGCGTTTGCACGGTGCAGTTCTTGAGTGCCTGGTGGGGCTGGAGCAGTGAGTGGGGATGGGCTGGAGTTGGGCATTGGCAGAAGGGGGCTGATGGAGTAGGCCTCTGAGCTACCCATTTCAGCTCCTCTGCTGAAGCTGCCGGAACACTTTTTGCGCTAAGTGGATCATTGTGGAGTAGGGTAAGGATCAAGTACTGCATTTAAGCCTGCGTAGTGGCTGATGGCCTGGACAGGAAGGTAAGGGATGATGAGGACATGTCCTCTGTGATGTCGTGGGATGGGCTGTCATTATTGGGTTGCACACGCTGGCCACGGCTTCCCAAGGATGTGTCCTGTCCGTGATGGGTTGGCATCAGCTGCCTATGAAGGGGATGGCTTTGGCAGTTCATGTGGATGCGTTGAGGTAGGTAACCTGTGTACAGTTGTGATCCTGTTGCCAGAGGAATGACGCCCTCAGGGTGTCCTGTGGGACGTCGACAAGACCGATATGCTGAGGTTTCTGTGCCGGCCTCCTTGGGGGTAGGCGAGTTATGCGAACATGCCATTTGGCCGCTTTGTTCACTCGTTTGGGAATGTGCAAAGCGAAACTGTTTCTCCCGGAGAGCATAATGCAGCCAGCTCGTGTGGCATGCAGGCCTTTCAAAGAGCCAGAGGTTTATCCGGAGCAGTCCATTAACGGGGCAGCGATGGGGGCACTGTTGTGATGCCAGGTGCACTGCGGTGGACAGCCACTCTGCCCTTTGAAGCTTCCAGGTCCCCTCTTGTCGCAGAGGTCTTCTTTTGAAAATCTGTCTGTCCTCCTCAGCGACAGTGCCTTTGATCACTGTTAGTTCCTCGGTAGTGTCGCTGTGGCAGTGGAGAAGTGCCAGGATGCATGGGGTGGAGTGGGCATCATCAAAGCAAACATGCTTGTGGTCTGTCTTCCCTGGTGTTCAGTGTCCCCGTGTTCGCATGATGTCTGTGACTTCCAGTATGGTCGAATCGCCCTGCAGGCAGGAGGAGGGCACTTAGGCCGAGGCTGTCAAGGGTTTGAGCGTTTCCTCAGGAGTCTGGGCCTCAAACCCTGCTGGCTGGGAGCTGGCCAAAACGTGGCCGGGAATGTGGCCTAGTTTCTGCCTTGGGGTTCCAACCTGGGTCATGGTTGCTGAAGCTCACCAATTCCCGTGGTGGGTATTCCCACAGGGTCACGGAAAGTGATTTGGCCTAATTGGCGAGAAGTGGCACTTGTTCCGATGTTCATTAGCCCCGTGAGAGCTGCCAGGTTGCATCTTGCCTGTAGGCAGCTGCAGGTCAGTGTTGGCCTTTCCATGAGAGGTTTCCTTGCTTCTGGAAGCGCTGGGAGTGACCCCAATTGCACATCAGATCTTCTCGTAGCTGGCAGGGTCTCCAGGTCCACATATATGTAACACCCATGGCCGGGAGGCAGGTCTCGTCCAGTCTTTGTGCTTTGTTCAGAAGGCGTGGCTGTGGGAATGCGGGAGTCTGTGGCCTATTTCAATAGCCCCTGGGGGTCAAAATTCGCATGCGGCCTCTTGAAGGTGATAGAGGTTTTTCTCCATTCAGTTGTAGGGTCCAAAGCTAGTGTTCCTCATATAAACTTTGGCCTTTACTGTTCACAGTCCCTGCAGAGGGCCACAGGGACAGACAGAGACCAAGACGCGGATTCAGAGGCTCTCACCAAAACCCACCAGCCCGTCCTTATGCGCAGTCACAGAAAGACACATGCACATGCGTGAACACACACAAACACCGTCTCACACACAGGCCAACATACGTGCCTGAGTTCCTGCAATTGTGCTGTCAGACATGCATTCTGTTCTCAGTAAGGGATAGAGGTCCTTGGGAAGCAGGTTCAGGCATCACACCCAGGTTAATATTCATACATATCATGTTTTCTGAGCACCCCGGTCCAATTCTGAAGCCTTTGTGGTTTCTGTCCACTTCTCTGGTGAAGTTGCTGGGCAAGGCTGGCCGTTGGCATAGAGAAGAAGACCTTCGCATGGTCTGATGACTGGATGTGCTAAGGAGAAATGGAAAAAGTGAGGCAGGGGCATGTTGCTGACCGTGGCTGTGGATAACTCAGGACAGTAGGCAATCAACCACCCCAAGATGTGCCAATGGATATTAGGGTTTCCTGAGACGGGCCCAGTGGCTGCAATAGTGGATTGCCTGTTACTCTTGCTGAGTGCCCTGAGGGCTGTGGATTCCCCAGGCTTTTTGAATACTCCGGGGTCATGGCTCCTTTGCAGAGCCAAGTGGCCTGCCCTGTTGTGTTGTGCACTGTCCCAGTATGTGCTTGGATTGAAGATGACACCCTTGTATGCATTCCTTGGAAAATCTGAATTAAATGAGTGAGAACGCTCTACCGTCTCCTCATTGAAACTGAGGTCCAGCACATTTCCTCCCTTGGGGGTAGGGTACAGTTGGGAGTGGAGGCCAGCGTCCCCTTTTTGACATGCATGCAAACACCACCCATGGTGCCAGCATTTGAGGGGCTCCTGTCTGAAGGTCGACCGTGTCTGCACCTTACCTGAATCGTCTATGAATCCCAGGTCCTTGGTGAAAGGCCAATGACGGATTACAAGGCGGCACGCTGTCTTGCTGGTTTTAGGTGTCATACCGTGTACAGGTCCAGGCCCAGTGAGCCTGCGGCTTGGAGAGTTGTGTTTTGGCCATGTTTCCTCTTTGGTCGTGGCACTTTGTGGGGTGTTTGGAAGCCAAAATGAGCCAGCTTCTCTCGTTGTGGCCTGGAGCCCCAGGCCAGGCATATGGCCCTCCCTGTTGTTGCCTTTGCCACGATGAGTTTCTTGAGTGCCCAGTGGGGCTGGAGCAGTGGGCAGGGGTGGGCTGGCGCTGGGTGTCGGAGGAAGGGGGCTGACGGATTAGGCCTCGGTGTTGCCCTTGTCAGCTCGTGTACTGCAACTCTCAGCACAGTGTTGGTGCCAAGTGGGTCATCGTGTAGTTGAGTGAGGACCGAGTGCTGCATTTAAGCCTGCATGGTGGCTGATGACCTGGACAGGAAAGTAAGGCATGATGAGGACAGGTCCTGTGTGATGTCATGGGATGGGCTGTCATCATTGGGTTGCAGGTGGTCGCCTCAGCTTCCCTGGTATGTCCCTGAACCGTGAGGGTTGCCATCAGCTGCCTAGGGAGGAGAGGGCTTTTGCGGTCCAAGTGGATGTGTTGTGATTGGTGACCTGTGTCGACCGGGGACCCCTTGCCTGAGGAATGACACCCAAATGGTTTATTGCGGTGGGTAGAAGAGATCCAGTTGCTGAGGAGTTGGGGCTGGCCTCCCTAGGGGGAAGTGAGTTATGCAAACATGCCCTTTGGCCCCTTTGTTCCCTAGTTATGGAATGTGCGAGGCGAAAGTGTTTCTCCCAAAGGACATGACACAGCCTGCCCAGGTAGCACGCAAGCCTTTCACAGGGCCAGAGGTTTATCTGTGGAAAACCGTGGGTGTGGCAGAGATGGGGGCGATATTGTGATGCCATGCACGCTGCCATGGATAGCCAGTTGTGCTCTTTCAGGGTTTCAGTTCCCCTCCCGTGGCAGAGGTCCTCCATTTGAAGTCTTTCTGTGATCCTCGTGGATGGCACCTTGGATCTCTGTGAGGTCCTTGTTGGTGTTGGTGTGATGCTGACGAGATTACAGAATGTATGGCGTGGGTTCGACCTCATCAAAGCCGACATGCTTGCTGTCTGTCTTCCGTGGTGCTCAGTGTCTCCCATGTTAGCATGGTGTCTGTGGCTTCTTGTTGTGTCCAATCGCCCTGTGGGCAGGAGGAGGGCACATGGGACAAGGATATCCAGCATCTGAGCATTTCCTCAGGGACCAGAGCCATGAATCCTGCCAGTTGTTTAGCTGGCCAGAACCTGGCCGGGAAGGTGGCCTAGTTTCCTTGTGCAGTTCGACCCTGCATAAAGGTGGCTGAAGACCAACACTTCCCATGATAGGCATGCCTGCGGGTCCATGGAAAGTGATTTGGCATAGTTGGCCTTAAGTGGCACCTGGTCTTAAGTCCTTTGGCCCCTTGAGAGGAAGAGGGGCTGCATCTTGCCTGTAGCCAGCTGCAAGGCAGTGTCGGCCTGCCCGTGGGAGGTTCCCTTCTTCCCAGAGGTGCTGGGAGTGGCCAGCAAGTGCACATCAGATGTGCTAGGGTAGCTGGCAGGGTCTCCAGGTTTATGTAGATGTCACACCCACAGCCAGGAGGCCAGGCTGGTCTCATCAAGTCTGTGTGCTTTGGTCAGAAGACGGTGCTGTTGGAGAGCAGGAGTCCATTGCTTATTTCAACATCTCTGGGGTCAAAGTTCGCATGCGGTCTCTTGAAGGTAGCAGGGGTCTTTCAACGTTCTGTGGCAGGGCCCGAGGCCATGGCTCTGTGTATAAGTTGTTGCTTTTCCTGTTTGAGGCCTTTACAGAGGGGTACAGGGACACACAGAGGTCCCGACGTGGGTACAGAGGCACACACAGAAACCCGCAAGTGAGTCCTCGTGCGCAGTCACAGTCACACACACGTGCGGGTGTGTGCGTGTACACATATACCCTCACACTCGCAGGCCCACCTACATGCCTACATTCCTTCAGTCGTGCTGTCAGACACGCATTCACTCCTCCATAAGGGATTGAGGTACTTGGGAAGCAGGTGCAGGGCTTATCCCCGGGTAAATGTTGGCATGAATAGTGTTCTCTGAGTACGCCGGTCCAATTCTGAAGCCTGTGTGATTTCTGTCCACTTCTTAGGTGCAGTTGCTGGGCAAGGCTGGCCATCGGCTAAGACAAGAAGATCTTCATGTGGTTTGATGACTGGAGGTGCAAGGGAGACCTAGAAGAAATGGGGCAGCCCAGGGTGCCGAGCATGGCTGTGGGTCACTCAGGACAGTAGGTATTCTCCCACTCCAAGATGTGCCATTCGATATTAGGGTTTCCTTGGGTGGTCCCAGCGGTTGCAAGCGTGGATTGACTGATCTTAATGCTGAGAGGCCTGGGTAGTGGGGATTCCCCAGGCTCTGGAGCTCTCCGAGGTCACTGGGTTCTCTACAGACCCATACAGATTCACTGATCTTAATGCTGAGAGGCCTGCCCTTTGGGTTCTGCAGCATCCCAGCACATGCTCGGAACAATGATGTCTTCCTCATATGCATTCCTTGGAAGATCTACAGGAAATGATTGTGAACACCCTACCGTCTCCTTAGTGAAACTGAGGTCCACTCCGTGGCTTCCAGAGGGAATGTAAGGAGAGTGTCATGTTGCAATTGCTGCCTTGGATATCCGCAGTCACATTGTGTGAGTTTAGTTGGCGGGATTCTTGTGGGGAGAAGAACCATTGGGAAAGAGCCTGAGATGCACATCCATGGAGGAAGGCTAGGGAGAGCATGTCATCTCTGGGCACCCAAGTTTAATCAAGCTTCTGTGGTGAGGGTTGGCTCTGGAACCTTGCCGTGAGATGTTTTGATCTGGGGAGAAAGGGAAAGGCAAGGCAAGTGGGAAATAAACGTGACATGGTTGGCTAAGCCCAACCATGGGTGGGCTGGTGGGCGGATAGATTGACAATGGGCATAGGGTTCCTGGAACTCCTTTGGGATGCCTTCAGGTGCATTTGAAGGCATGTATAGGGAAGGATTATGGGTGCACGTTCATGAACCATCCCGCCCTTGGCCTCTCCTTTGTCGATTTGCATCATGGCGGGTCCCTGTGCCAGGTAGTATTTGCCTTTGTGGCACAGTATGGTGTCTTCGCAAGAGGGCCAATTTGGAGGCCATGGGGTTTTTTGACCCTGTCTGGCCACGTTCACCCTATGTTGAAAATGTGAAGGTGTTCCTCAGGACTCCCCAGCGTCATTTCTGTACCCAGCCCACACACTGTTCCCTGAGGATTAGAGCTCTTCCCGGAGGTCTTTGGGTGCAACCCAGAAACAAGGGATTCGGCTTTCAAGGAGAGCCTGCAGGTTTAAGGGCAGAAGAGTTTTGTGGCACTGGGATCATTTTGTCCTGTCACCCACTGGTGGGCGGACCTGTGGTCTCCGGTGTGCCTGGCCTCAGGCCAGAGAAGTCATGCTGTTTCAAGAGTCCGGGCTGCTGGCTGCATTTTCTTATTGCACGGCTCTGGCTGACACATTTGTTCTGGAGGACCTGGATCTCAAGCTTTCTCCGAAGTTGTGGCACTGATGGGCCCAGCATGCGAAAATGCAAGGCGCCAAGTGAAGTAAGCCAGTTGCAGCAAGGGTCTTGTCCCGCAACTTTGGGCATCGAAATGGCTCTGATGCCATTCGCTTTCCATATGGTCCAAGTAAAGGGGCTCTGGCTTGGCGAGAGGCCAGGAAGAATGCCAGTTGGTGAGTCCCATTGGTCAGTCCAGGAGTGCCTCGGGTGCCCTTTGTTGTGGGGCCCAGCGAGCCACTTTTGAAGGAGGTCATCACTTTTGGCCAAGGGCCATTCCCTTCTGGAAAGTAACTGGGACCGCATTTCCCCTTGATTGTGAGTCCATTGTGAGGAAGCGTATGTGCCAAGAGTGGGTGTGTTTCCCTGGAGGGCAGTGGGTCTTAGGCTGAGGGGACCCAGTTCCCCTGAGGGTGTCTCAGGGGTTTAGGATGACATCATTATGCTTTGTCGGTGGGGAGGGCACCCAGGATGGGAATTACAAGGCTCGAGACCAGGGGGTTGATGGACTACAGCGCACATTGTCCTGATGGACGCCTGCTCTGAAGGCATCCATGCCCCGATGCTTTCATGTTGGCTGCTGACACACAGACAAAATGGGCAGCAAATTAAACATAGAGGCGACATAGAGCTTACATGTCTGGGTGGTATCACCCTGTCCCTCCGTGCGCCTGTGCACCCATGTACCATACTCAAGCATCCGTGTTTTCTATCACTCCAAGCCAGGTGGAGTGCCAGGGAAGAAAGGCCAGTGGCAGCGTGTGACCCTCTGCATATTCTGTAATACCCAGCGAGTCAAGGAAGACATGGCAAGGCGAGGCGAGGCGAGGCGAGGCAAGGCGAGGTGAGGCGAGGGGGTCTCAGATGCATGTTGGCATGCAATCCGTGAGGTTACTGGTGGAACACTCATTGTGGTAAACTGCACTTCTTTACAAAACATAGATGTTTGCCCACGGTACTTTTGCATCGGGGCTGCACCATAATCTTCTGGGGTTTTCTCAGGGAGCACAAGCTCCGATGCTCTGAGACTTGGCTGCAATTCCTGCCCCACGTCTCAGTTCTGGGCACTCCTGAAGGCTGACAAGATTGAGTTCGCTGGCCATCCTGTGGTGGAAGCTGCGACTTTGCATATCCAGCCTTTGAGCAGGTGCTTGGATTGATGATTACTCCCACAAATGCATTCCCTGGAAATCTGAACAAAATGAGTGAGCAATCCCTACCGTCTCCTCATCAGAACCGAGGTCCAGCACTTGCCTCCCAAAGGGAAAGTAAGGAGAAGTTCATGTTTCATTTGCTGCATTGGGCGTCCACAGACACCTTGCTCATGTTGAGGGTGGCGGCATTCTCGTGGGGAGAAGAGCCATTGGGAAAGGTGCCTGGGATACACATCCAAGTGGGAAGGCTAGGGACAGCGTGCTGTCTCGGTGTGCTTGAGTCTAGCCAGGATTGTTGTCCCCTGCCTCAGTTGAGCGTGCAGGTGCCAGAGGAAGTGTGAGCTTGTGACGGGCCTTGGGCCTGCCATTGAGTTCTACAAGCCTTCCCCGCCCCCCGGTCGTTGCTTTGTTCCCTCAAGGAAACAGGTGTCTCTACACTCAGGGTCAGAGCAGGAGTCCTAGCCTAGGCCAGGCTTCTTTGTCATGGTCTGCTTGGGATATGTGATGCAGGGTAGGTGTCTCCTGTTGATCGGGGGAAATCAAATGGGCCACTGTCCCCGGAAGTTGGGCCCAAGCTGATGGCTTCTCCTCAGGTTGTGTCCTCCTTATGTGTTAGTGGGCTGGGGGGCTGGAAAATGCCTTAGGCAATTCCCTGGGAAATCAAGCTTCTGTGGTGAGAGGTTGCTATTGCACCTTGCCGTGAGATGTTTTTATGCAGGCAGAGAGAGGAGGGCAAGGTGAGCGGAAAATACCCATGAGTTTCTTGGCTAATCCCTCAGGTAGACTGGTGGGTGAATAGATCACAGTGGGCATAGGGTTCCCAGAAGGCCTTTGTGATGCATTCAGGAGCGTTTGGAGGCATGTGCAGGGAAGGAATATGGGTGCACGTTCGAGGACCATCTCACTGTTTTCTTCTCCTTTGTTGATTTGCTTCATGGATTGTCCCTGTGCCGACAAATGGTTGCCTTCTTGGCACAGTATGGTGTCTTCTCATAGGGGCCGATTTGGAGGCAGTGGGGTGTTTTGTCCCTGTCTGGCCATGTTCCCCCTGTGTTGAAGATATGAAGGTGTTCCTCAGGACAACCCAGCATCGTTTCTATACCCGGCCCATGTAGCGTTCCCTGAGGATTTGAGCTCTTCCTGGAGGTCATTGGGCACAACCATGCAGAAACAAGGGAGTCGGCTGCCAAGGAAAGGCTACAGCTTTAAGGGCAGGAGAGGATGTGTGGTGCGGGGGCCATTTGGTCCCACCACCAGCTGGTGCAGCGAGCCTGTGGTCTCTGGCATGCCTGGCCTCAGGCCACAGATGTCATGCCAGTTCAAGTGTCCATGCTGTTGGCTGGGTTCTCTTGTTTCACGACTGTGGGTACATTTTGTGCTGGAGGACCTGGGTCTCATGGGTCCTCCGAGGTCATTTCACTGACGGGCCGAGAATGCAAAATTGCAAAAACCCACGGCAAGTTACCCAGTTGCTGCAAGGGTTTGCACCACAACTTTGGGCATTGGAATGGCTCCGATGCCTTTAGCTTTGCGTGTGGTCAAAGGGAAGGTCCTCTGGCTTAGCAGGAGGCCAGGAAGTATGCCTGCTGGTGAGTCACCCTTGGTCAGTCCAGGGATTCCTCAGGTGCCCTTTGTCACGGGTCCCTACGAGCCGCATTTGATGGAGGTCATCACATTCGGCAAAGGGCCATTCGCTTGTGGAAGATCTCAGGGACCACATTTCTCCTTGAGGGTGAGTCCATTGTGAGGAAGTGTATATGCCAAGAGTCGGTGTGTCCACCTGGACGACAGTGGCTCTTAGGCTCAGGGGACCCACTTCCCCTGAGGGTGTCTCAGGGGTTCAGGATGACATCCTTATGCTGTGTTGGCGTGGAGGTCACTCAGGGGGGTAATTGCAGCGCCCGTATCAGGGGGTTGATGGACAGCGGCGCTCTTTGTGCTGATGGCTGCATACTCTGAAGGCATCTACATCACAATGCATTCACATTTGGCTGCAAACACACAGACAAGATGGGCAGCAAATGAAATTTTGAGGCTAGGTAGAGCACACATCTCTGGGTGGTATCACCCATTCCCTCTGTGCACCTGTGCACCATCCTCAAACGTGCATGTGTTCTCTCACCCTGAACCAGGTGCACTGCCAGAGAATGAATGCCACCAGCAGCATTGGGCCCTCCGTATAGTCTGTGATACCTGGTGAATAGTGGACTTTTTGGCAAGGAGAGGCAAGGCAAAGGAGTCTCAGAGGGGTGTTGGCGTGAAGTCCTTGAGGTTCCTGGTGGAAACCTTGTGGCAGTAAGCGGAACATCTTTGCAGAAACCTAGATGTTTGTCCATAGGATATTGTGCACCAAGAGTACACCATTACTTTCTGGGCTCTTCCTGGGGCACCCAAGCTCCAATGCCCTGAGACTTGGCTGCACTTCCTGCCCCATGGTTTGATTCTGGCCAATCCTGACTGCTGACATGATTGAGCTCACTGGCTGTCCCATGGTGGAGGCTGTGAGTTTGCATGTCCAGGCTTTGAGCACGTGCTTGGATCGATGATGACTCCCAAAAATGAATTCCTTGGAAATAACGAACAAAATGAATGAGAAATCCCTACCATCTCCTCATCAGAACTGATGTCCAGCACATAGCTCCCAAAAGAAGAGTAGAGAGAGGTCATGTTGCATTTAGCTATTGTGGG
This sequence comes from Leucopleurus acutus, assembly GCF_964270905.1. Taxonomy (NCBI): domain Eukaryota; kingdom Metazoa; phylum Chordata; class Mammalia; order Artiodactyla; family Delphinidae; genus Leucopleurus; species Leucopleurus acutus. The sequence continues at coordinate 148,742,724 of NC_139142.1, forward strand.
GATCCACAGCCACATTGTTCAAGTGGAGAGTGGCAGCCTTCTCTGGTAAAAGGGCCATTTGGAGAGGAGCCTGTTATGCCCATTCACCTGGGAAGGCTTAGGACAAATTAGTCGTCTATGGGCAACTAAGTCTATCAAGGTTTTCTGTCTCCTGCCACAGTTTAGCGTGCATTCAGAAGAGGAAGCATTAGCCCTTGGTGGGGCTCTGGCCTGCCAGTGAGTTCTAACATTCTCCCCCGCCCCCTATTCATGGCCTTGTGCCCTCAAGGAAACAGAAGTCTCTGTGCTCAGGGTCAGAGCAGGAGTCCTGGCCTAGGTCAGTCTTCCTTGTCATGTTCTGCCTTGGGAGACAGGTTTCAGATTAGGTTTCTCATGATGAGGGGTGAAATCAAATGGGCCACTGTCCCTGGGAGTTGGGCCAAGCTGATGGTTCCTCCTTGGTTGTGATCTGCTTGTGTATTGTGTGCAGGTGGACTTGAATATGTCTTAGTCAATTCTCAGGAAAATAAAACTTCTTTGATGAGGGGTGGCTCTGGCACCTTGCCTTCAGACATTTCGATCCTGGTTGAAGGAGAAAGGAAAGGCGAGCAGGAAATACACGTGAGATGGCTGGCAAAGCCCCCAGGTTTACTGGTGGGTGCATAGATCGATGGTGGCCGTAGGGTTCCCGGAACACATTTGGTATTCCCTCAGGAGCATTTGGAGGCACGTGTAGGGAGGGAACACGGGAGCACATTTGTGGACTGTCCCGCCTTTTTACTCTCCTTGGTCGATGTACTTCATGGCAGGTTCCTGTGCCAGCGAATGGTTGCCTTCCAGGCACGGTATAGTGTCTTTTCATGGGGACAGATTTGGTGGCCGTGGGGTGTTTTGTCCATGTCTGGCCATGTTTGCCCTGTGTTGAAGATGTGAAGGTGGTCCTCAGTACAGCCCATCATCGTTACTACACCCAGCCCACATAGTGTTCCCTGAGGATTGCAGATCTTCCCAGAGGTCATTGGGCACAACCATGTGGAAACAAAGGAGTCGGCTGCCAAGGAAAGGCTGCAGGTTGAAGGGCAGGAGAGGATTTGTGGTGGAGGGGTCATTTTTCCTGCCACCCGCTGCTGCGTCGAGACTGTGGTATCTGGCGTCCCTGGCCACAGGCCAGACATGTTATACCGGTTCAAGTGTCTAGGCTGTTGGCTAGGTTCTCTCGTTGCACGGCAGTGGGTAACACGTTGTTTATAGAGGATCTGGGCCTCACGGTTTCTCCGAGGTCACATCACTGACAGGCCAGAGTGCAAAAGTGCCAGGCACCACTGCAAGTGACCCAATTGCTACAGTGGTTTGCCCCCCACTTTGGGCATCGGAATGGCTCCCATGACATTAGGCTGCAAGGGTTTTCCTCACCACGGTGGGCATCAGAATGCTTCCCATGGCATTAGCTTTGTGTCTGGGTCAAGAGTGGGTCGTCTCTCTTGGCAACAGGCCATGAAGTAGGCCTGCTGGTGATTCTCCCTTGGGCAGTCCAGGTGTTCCTCGGATGTCCTTTTTCACGGGTCCCAACGAGCCGCTTTTTTTTTTTTTGCTGTATGCGAGGCTCTCACTGTTGTGGCCTCTCCCGTTGTAGAGCACAGGCTCCGGGCACACAGGCTCAGCGGCCATGGCTCACGGGCCTAGCCATTCCACGGCACGTGGGATCTTCCTGCACCGGGGCACAAACCTGTGTCCCCTGCATCGGCAGGTGGACTATAAACCACTGCACCACCAGGGAGGCCCCCTACGAGCTGCTTTTGATGGAGGCCCTCATATTCGACCAAGGGCCATTCCCTTGTGGAAGATCTCTTCCACTTTAGGGCGCGTCCATTGTTTGGAAGCATATGTCCTAAGGGCATGTGTTTTCCCCTAGAGGGCACTGGCTCTTATGCTGAGGGGGCACAGTTGCCCTGTGGGTGTCTTAGGGGTTCAGGAAGCCATCCTTCTGCTGTGATGGATGAGAGAGTGCTCAGGAGAGGAATTGCAGGGCCTGAGACCATGGGGTTGTTGGACAGCGGGGCTCTTTGTCCTGATGGGCACAGGCTGTGAAGGCATCCGCGCTACGTTGCTTTCACATTTCCCTGTGGACAACATGCAAGATGGGCAGCAAATGAAATGTTGAGGGGAGATAGAGCTCACATCGTTGCGTGGTATTGCCCCTAACATCGGTGCACCCATGCACCCTCCTAAAGTACGCGTGTATTCCCTCACCCCGAACAAGGGGGAATGCCAGGGAAGGAATGACAACAGCAGAGCAGCCTGGGACCATCCGTATAATCCGTGATACCCAGTGAAGTGACGACGGTGAGGCAAGGCGAGGCCAGGTGAAGGAGACTCGGAGGGGTTTTGGCGTGCATTCCATGAGGATCCCGGTTTAACCCTTGTTGTGCTAAGTGGCACTTCTTTGGTGAAACCTAGAGGTTTGGCCACTGGAACTTGGGCACCGGGGCTACACTCTCACCTTCTCGCGTTTTCTCGGGAAACGGGATCTTCGTTGCCCTGAAAACTGGCTGCATTTCCTGCCCCATGGCTGGGTTCTGGCCACTTCCATATGCTGACATGATTCAGCTCGCTGACCATCCCGTGGTAGAATCTGCAACTCTGCATTTCCAGCGTTTGAGCATTTGCTTGGATCGACGATGACTCCCAAAAAATGTATTCCTTAGATATTTGAAAAAAATGAGTGAGAAATCCCTACCATCTTCTCATTGGAACTGAGGTCCAGCACGTGGCTCTCAAAAGGAAAGTAGGGAGAGGTTCACGTTGCATTTGGTGGCATGCTTGTCCACAGCCACGTTGCTCAAGTTTAGGATTCTGGCCGTCTCATGGGGAGAAGAACCATTGGGAAAGGAACCTGGGATACCAATCCAGGTGGGAAGGCTAGGGACAGAGTGCCATCTCTGGGTTCATTGGTCTAGCCAAGACTGCTGTCCCCTGCCACGGTTCAGCATGAGGGTAGCACAGGAAACATGAGCCGTTGGTGGTCCTGTGGCCTGCACTTGCATTCTACAGGCTGCCCCCGTGGGGGTGTCGTTGCCTTGTGCCCTCAAATAAACAGAAGTCTGTATGCTCGGGGTCAGAGCAGGATTCCTGGACTAGGGCAGGCTTCTTTGTCACGTTCTGCTTGGGAGACCAGATGAAGTTTAGGTTTCTCCTGATGAGGGGAGGAATCAAATGGGGCACATTCGCCGGGAGTTTAGAAAAGCTGATGGCTCCTCCTTGGGTTCCGTCCTGCTTGTGTGTGCTATCTAAATGGGCTAGAAAATGCCTTAGTCAAACTTAGTCATGTAAGCTTCTTTGGTGAGGGGTGGCTCTGGCATCTTGTGGAGACACATTGAGATCCCGGTGTAGAGAGAAAGACAAGGCAAGTTAAAAAGGCACTTGAGATGGCTGGCTAAGCCCTCCGATTTACAGGTGGGTGGATAGATCGACGGTGGCCATAGGGTTCCCGGAACACATTTCGGATTCCCTCAGGAGCGATTGCAGGCACGTGTAGGGAGGGAACTCGAGAGCACATTTGTGGACGGTCCCTCCTTTTTCCTCTCCTATATCGATTTGATTCATGGTGGGTCCCTGTGCCAGCGAATGGTTGCCTTCGTGGCACAGTATGGTTTCTTCTCATGGGGGAGGATTTGAAGGCTGTGGGGTGTTTTGGCCCTGGCGGTCGACGTTCCCCCTGTGTTGAACATTGAAGGTGCTCCTATGTACAGCCCAGGATCGTTTCTATACCTGGCCCAAATAGCGTTCCCTGTGGATTGCAACTCTTCCCAGAGGTCACTGGGCACAACCAGGCAGAAAAAAAGGTAGTTGGCTGCCAAGGAAAGGCTACAACTTTAAGGGCAAGAGTGTTTGTGCGGTGCGAGGGTCATTTTTCCTGCTACCTGCTGGTGCGTTGAGACTGTGGTATTCGACCCGCTTGGCCACACACCACACAAGTCATACAGATTCAAGTGTCTAAGCTGTTAGCTAGGTTCTCTTGTTGCACGGCTGTAGGTAACATATTGCTTCTAGAGGACCTGGGCCTCACGGTTTCTCCGACGTCCCGTCACTGACGGGCGCAGAGTGCGAAAGTGCCAGGCAGCAACTGCAAGTGACCCAATTACTGCAACGAATTGCCCCGCCGCTTTGGATATTGGAATGGCTCCAATGCCATTAGGCTGCAAGGGTTTTCCCTGGCGCGTTGCTCATCGGAATTGTTCCCATGCCATGAACTTTGTGTGTGGGCCAAGGGTAGGTCATCTGTCTTGGCAGCAGGCCAGGAAGTATGCCTGCTGCTGAGTCTCCCTTGATCAGTCCAGGTGTTCCTCACGTACGCTTTGTCACGGGTCCCTATGAGCCGCTCTTGATGGAGGCCGTCATATTCAGCCAAGGGCCTTTCCCTTGTGGAAGATGTCTTCCCCTTAAGGGCACGTCCATTGAGTGGAAGCATATGTGCCAAGGGCAGATGTGTTCACCTGGAGGTCACTGGCTCTAAATCTGAGGGGGCACAGTTGCCCTGAGGGGGTCTCAGGGGTTCAGGAAGACATCCATTTCCTGTGCTGGAGGGGAGAGTACTCAGGAGAGGAGTTGCAGGGTCCGAGACCAGGCGGTTGTTGGACAGCGGGGCTCTTTTTCCTGATGGCCACACGCTCTGAAAGCGTCTGCACTACATGGCATTCATGTTTCCCTGTGGACACCCAGGCAAGATGGGCAGCAAATGAAATGCTGAGGGGAAATAGGGCACACATCGCTGGGTCGTATCGCTCTTTCCCTCGGTGCGCCCATGCACCCTCCTCAATTACTCTTGTGTTCTCTCAGCCCGAATCAGGTGGAATGCCAGGGAAGGAATACCAGCAGCAGAGCAGCCTGGGGCCATCCGTATAATTCGTGATAACCGTTGAAGTGAGGAGAAGGAGTCTCACAGGGGTGTTGGCGCACATTCCATGAGGATCCTGGTTTAAACCTTGTTGCGGTAAGTGGCACTTCTTTGCTAAAACCTAGAGGTTTGGCTACGGGAACTTGAAAAAGGGAAGACACACTCACATTCTGGCCTTTTCTCGGGGAACACGAGCTTTGATGCCCTGAGAACTGGCTGCATTTCCTGCTCCATTGCTCGACACTGGCCGCTTCTGTATGCTGACATGATTCAGTTCGCTGGCCGTCCCATGATGGAATCTGCAACTTTGCATGTCCAAGGTTTGAGCATGTGCTTGGATCGACGATGACTCCCACAAATGAATTCCTTGGATATTTGAACAAAATGAGTAAGAAATCCGTAGCGTAACCTCATTGGAACTGAGGTCCAGCATGTGGCTCCAATAAGGACAGTAGGGAGAGGTTCACATTGCATGTGCTGCTGTGTGTGTCTACAGCCACGTTGTTCAAGTTGAGGGTTGTGGCCATATCATGGAGAGAAAAGCCACTGGGAATGGAGCCTGGGATGCCAATTCAGGTGGGAAGCCTAGGGAGAGCCTGCCGTCTGTGGGCTCCTCGGTCTAGCCAGGACTGCTGTCCCCTGCCACAGTTCAGCATGCGGGTAGGAGAGGAAGTGTTAGCCATTGGTGGTCCTCTCGCCTGCACTTGAGTTCTACAGGCCGCCCCCACCGGCTTGTCGTTGCCTTGTGCCCTCACGGAAACAGAAGTCTCTCTGCCCATGGTCAGAGCAGGATTCCTGGCCTAGGGAAGGCTTCTTTGACATGATCTGCTTGGGAGACCAGATGAAGTTTAGATTTCTCATGATGAGTGTAGAAATCCAATGTGCCACTGTCCCCGGCAGGTTGGCCAAGCTGATGGCTCCTCCTCGGGTTGTTTCCGGCTTGTGTGTGCTGTGTGAACAGGCTAGAAAATGCCTTAGTGAAGATAAGTCACAGCAAGCTTCTTTGGTGAGGGGTGGCTCTGGCATCTTTCCGTGACACGTTGGGATCCCCGTGGAGGGGGAAGGGCAAGGTGAGTGAAAAAGACACGTGAGATGGCTGGCAAAGCCCACATGTTTACTGGTGGGTGGAGAGATTGATAGGATCCATGGAGCGTTTGGAGGCATGTGTAGAGAGGGAACACGGGAGCACATTTGTGGACTGTCCTGCCTTTTTCCTCTCCTTGTTCGATTAACTTCATGGTGGGACCCTGTGTTAGCGAATGGTTGCCTTCGTGGCACAGTATGGTTTCTTCTCATGGGGGCTGATTTGGAGGCTGTGAGGTGTTTGTCCCTGTCTGTCCACGTTCCCCCTGTGTTGAAGATGTGAAGATGTTCCTCAGTACAGCCCAGCATCTTTAATACACCCAGCCCACATAGCGTTCCCTGAGATTTGCAGATCTTCCCAGAGGTCACTGGGCACAACTAGGCGGAAAGAAGGGGGTTGGCTGCCAAGGAAAGGCTAAAGCTTTAAGGGCAGGAGAGGATGTGTGGTGCGGGGGCCATTTTTCCTGCCACCCGCTGGTGCCTCCAGACTGTGGTATCTGGCTTGCCTGGCCACGGGCCAGACAAGTCATAGCGGTTGAAGTGTCTAGACTGTTGGCTGGGTTCTCTCATTGCACAGCTGTGGGTAACACGTTGCTTCTAGAAGACCTGGGCCTCACGGTTTCTCCGAGGGCACGTCACAGACGAGTCCAGAGTGCAAAAGTGCCAGCCACCACTGCGGGTGACCCAATTGCTGTAACTCTTTGCTCCACCACTTTGGGCACTGGAATGGCTCCCATGCCATTAGGCTGCAATGGTGTTCCCCACCACATTTCGCTTCGGAATGGTTCCCATGACACTAGCTTTGTGTGTGGTCCAAGGGTAGGTCGCCTGTCTTGGCAGTGGGCCAGGAAGTATGCCTGCTGCTGAGTCTCCCTTGATCAGTCCAGGTGTTCCTCACGTACGCTTTGTCATGGGTCCCTACGAGCCGCTTTTGATGGAGGCCGTCATATTCGGCCAAGGGCCCTTCCCTTGTGGAAGATCTCTTCCCCTTCAGGGCACGTCCTTTTAGTGGAAGCATATGTGCCAATGGCGGATGTGTTCAACTGGTGGGCACTGGCTCTTAGTCTGAGGCGGCACAGTTGCCCTGAGGGGGCCTCAGGGGTTCAGGAAGACATCCATTTCCTGTGCTGGAGGGGAGAGTGCTCAGGAGAGGAGTTGCAGGGACCGAGACCAGGGGCTTTTTGGATAGCGGGGCTCTTTGTCCTGATGACCCAGGCTCTGAAGGCGTCTTCTCTACGTTGCTTTCATGTTTGCCTTCAGACACACAGGCAAGATCGGCAGCAAATGAAATGTTGAGGGGAGATAGAGTACGCATCGATGGGTGGTATCGCCCTTTACCTCAGTTCCCCCGTGCACCCTCCTAAAGCACGCGTGTGTTCTCTCACCCCAAGCCAGGTGGAATGCCAGGAGAGGAATTCCAGCAGCAGAGCAGCCTGGGGCCATCTGTATAATCCGTGATACCCGGTGAAGTGAGGAGGAGGAGTCTCGCAAGGGTGTTGGGGTGCATTCCATGAGGATCCTGATTTAACCCTTGTTGCGGTAAGTGGCACTTCTTTGCTAAAACCTAGAGGTTTCACCACGGGAACTTGTGCAACGGGACTAAACCCTCACCTTCCGACCTTTTCTCGGGGAGCACGAGCTTCAACGCCCTGAGAACTGGCTGCATTTCCTGCCCCAATGGCACGGCTCTGGCCGCTTCCATATGCTGACGTGGTTCAGTTCGATCGGCGTCCCATGGTGGAATCTGCAACTGTGCATGTCCAGAGTTTGAGCATGTGCTTGAATTGACGTAGACTCCCACAAATGCATTCCTTGGAATTCTGAACAAAATGAGTGAGAAAACCCTACCATTACCTCATTGGAACTGAGGTCCAGCATGTGGCTCCAATAAGGACAGTAGGGAGAGGTTCACATTGCATGTGCTGCTGTGTGTTTTCACAGCCACGTTGTTCAAGTGGAGGGTTGTGACCAACTCATGGGGAGAAAAGCCACTGGGAATGGAGCATGGGATGCCAATTCAGGTGGGAAGCCTAGGGACATCGTGCCGTCTGTGAACTCCTTGGTCTAGCCAGGACTGCTGTCCCCTGCCACGGTTCAGCATGCGGGTAGGAGAGGAAGTGTGAGCCATTGGTGATCCTCTCGCCTGCACTTGAGTTCTACAAGCCGCACCCAGCGGCTGCTCGTTGCCTTGTGCCCTCAGAGAAACAGAAGTCTGTATGCTCAGGGTCAGTGCAGGATTCCTGCCCTAAGGCAGGCATCTTTGTCATGTTCTCATTGAGAGTCCAGATGCAGTTTAGGTTTCTCGTGATGAGAGGAGAAATCCAATGGGCCATTGTCCCCGGGAGGTTGGCCAAGCTGATGGTGCCTCTTCGGGCTGTTTCCGGCCTGTGTCCGGCCTGTGTGTGCTGTGTGAACAGGCTAGAAAATGCCTTAGTCAAGATAAGTCACAGCAAGCTTCTTGGGTGAGGGGTGGCTCTGGCATCTTTCCGTGACACGTTGGGATCGCGGTGGAGACTGAAGGGCAAGGCGAGTTTAAAAGACATGTGAGATGGCTGGCTAAGCCCACATGTTTACTGGTGGGTGGAGAGATCGACAGAGGCCATAAGGTTCCGGGAACAGTTTTGGTATTCCCTCAAGAGCGTTTGGAGGCACGTGTAGAGAGGGAAAACGGGAGAACTACTGTGGACTGTCCCGCCTTTTTCCCCTCCTTGGTCGATTTACTTCATGGCGGGTCCCTATGCTAGTGAATGGTTGCCTTGGTGGCACAGTATGGTGTCTTCCCATGGGGGTCGATTTGGAGGCCGTGGAGTGTTTTGTCCCTTTCCGTCCACGTTCCCCCTGTGCTGAAGATGTGAAGGTGTTCCTCAGTCCATCCCAGCATCTTTACCACACCCGGCCCACATAGCATCCCTGAGTATCCCAGATCTTCCCGGAGGTCACTGGGCACAACCATGCGGAAAAAAGGGAGTCGGCTGCCAAGGAAAGGCTACAGGTTTCCGGGCCCGAGAGGACGTGTGGTGTGGGGATCTTTTCTCCTGCCACCCGCTGGTGCTTTGAGACTGTGGTATACGGCGTGCCTGGCCACAGTCCAGAGAAGTCATACCGGTTCAGGTGTCTAGGCTGTTGGCCGGGTTCTCTTGTTGCACGGCTGTAGGTACCACATTGCTTCTAGAGGACCTGGGCCTCACGGTTTCACCGAGGTCACGTCACTGACGGACCCAGAGTGCGAAAGTGCCAGGCAGCACTGCAAGAGACCCAACTGCTGCAACAGTTTGCCCCGCCACGTTGGGCATCGTAATGGTTCCCATGCCATTACCTTTGTGTGTACGACAAGGGTAGGTCGTCTGTCCTAACAGCAGGCCAGGAGGTATGCCTGCTGGTGAGTCTGCCTTGATTAGTCCAGGTGTTCCTCACGTGCCCTTTGTCGTGGGTCCCTATGAGCCGCTTTTGATGGAGGCCGTCATATTCGGCCGTGTGCCCTTCCCTTGTGGAAGATCTCTTGATCTTCCGGGCGCGTCCATTGTGTGGAGCCATATGTGCTTAGAGTTGGTGTGTTCCCCAAAGGTCACTGGCTCTTAGTCTGAGGAGGCACAGTTGCCCTGAGTGTGTCTCAGGGTTTCCGGAAGACATCCTTTAGCTGTGATGGAGGGGAGAGTGCTCAGGAGAGGAATTGCAGGGCCCGAGACCAGGGTGTTGTTGGACAGCGGGGCTCTTTGTCCTGATGGCGGCACGCTGTGAAGGCGTCTACGCTACATTGCTTTCACATTTACGTGCGGACCCCCAGGCACGATGGGCAGCAAATGAAATGTTGAGGGGATATAGAGCACGCATCACTAGACGGTATCGCCCTTTCCCTCGGTGCGCCCGTGCACCATCCTCAAGCACGCGTGTGTTCTCTCAGCCCGAGCCAGGTGGACTGCCAGGGACGGAATCCCAGCAGCAGAGCAGCCTGGGGCCATCCGTATAATCCATAATACCTGGTGAAGGGAGGAGGAGGAGTCTCGCAGGGGTGTTGGCGCGCATTCCATGAGGATCCTGGTTTAACCCTTGTTGCGGTAAGTGGCACCTCTTTGCTAAAACCTAGAGGTTTGACCAAGGGAACATGTGCAATGGGGCTACACCCTCACCTTCTGGCCTTTTCCATGGGAACCCGAGCTTCGATGCCCTGAGAACTGGCTGCATTTCCTTCCCCAATGGCTTTGATGTGTTCACTTCCGTATGCTGACATGATTCAGCTCGCTGTCCGTACCGTGGTGGAATCTGCAAGTTTGCATGTCCAGCGTTTGAGCATGTGCTTGGCTCGACGATGACTTCCACAAATGCATTCCTTGGAAATCTGAACAAAATGAGTGAGAAATCCCTGCCGTCTCCTCCTTGGAACTGAGGTCCAACACGTGGCTCCCAAAAGGAAAGTAGGGAGAGGTTCGCGTTGCATTTGTTCCCGTGGGTGTCCACCGCCACGCCGTTTAAGTTGAGGCTTGTGGCCGTCTGATGGGGAGAAGAGGCATTGGGAAAGGACCCTAGGATGCCAATCCAGGTGGGAAGGCTAGGGAGAGCGTGCCATCTGTGGGTTCCTTGGTCTAGCCAGGACTGCTGTCCCCTGCCACGGTTCAGCATTCGGGTAGGAGAGGAAGCGTGAGCCCTTGGTGGTCCGGTCGCCTGCACTTGAGTTCTACAGGCCTCCGCCACTGGCTACTCATTGCCTTGTGCCCGCGGAGAAACGGAAGTCTGTAGCCTCAGGGTCAGAGCAGGATTCCTGGCCTAGGGCAGGCTTCTTTGCCATGTTCTGCTTGGGAGACCAGATGCAGTTTAGGTTTCTCCTGATAAGGGGAGAAATCCAATGAGCCATTGTCACCGGGAGGTTGGCCAAGCTAAGGGCTCCTCCTCGGGTTGTGTCTGGCTTGTGTGTGCTGTGTGAAAGGGCTAGAAAAATGCCTTAGTGAAGATAAGTCACAGCAAGCTTCTTGGGTGAGGGGTGGCTCTGGCATCTTTCCCTGACACGTTGGGATCCCGGTGGAGAGAGGAGGGCAAGGCGAATGAAGAAGACACGAGAGATGGCTGGCTAATCCCACAGGTTTACTGGTGGGTGGATAGATCGATGGTGGTCATAGGCTTCCCGGAACACTTTTGGTATTCCCTCAGGGACATTTGGAGGCAAGTGTAGAGAGGGAACACGGGAGCACATCGGTGGCGTGTCTCGCTTGTTTCCTCTCCTTGGTCAATTTACTTCATGGCGGGTCCCTGTGCCAGGGAATGGTTGCCTTCGTGGCACAGTATGGTGTCTTCTCATGGGGGCTGATTTGGAGGCCGTGGGGTGTTTTGTCCCTGTCTGTCCACGTTCTCCCTGTGTTGAAGATGTGAAGGTGCTCCTCAGTACAGCCCTGCATCGGTACTACACCCGGCCCACCTAGCAGTCCCTGAGGATTGCAGACCTTCCCGGAGGTCATTGGGCAAAACCATGGGGAAAGGGAGTCGGCTGCCAAGGAAAGGCTACAGGTTTCCAGGCCCGAGAGGACGTGTGGTGCGGGGATCTTTTCTCCTGCCACCCGCTGGTGCTTTGAGACTGTGGTATACGGCGTGCCTGGCCACAGTCCAGAGAAGTCATACCGGTTCAGGTGTCTAGGCTGTTGGCTGGGTTCTCTTGTTGCGCGGCTGTAGGTAACACGTTGCTTCTAGAGGACCTGGGCCTCACGGTTTCACCGAGGTCACGTCACTGACGGACCCAGAGTGCGAAAGTGCCAGGCAGCACTGCAAGAGACCCAACTGCTGCAACAGTTTGCCCCGCCACGTTGGGCATCGTAATGGTTCCCATGCCATTACCTTTGTGTGTACGACAAGGGTAGGTCGTCTGTCCTAACAGCAGGCCAGGAGGTATGCCTGCTGGTGAGTCTGCCTTGATTAGTCCAGGTGTTCCTCACGTGCCCTTTGTCGTGGGTCCCTATGAGCCGCTTTTGATGGAGGCCGTCATATTCGGCCGTGTGCCCTTCCCCTGTGGAAGATCTCTTGATCTTCCGGGCGCGTCCATTGTGTGGAGCCATATGTGCTTAGAGTTGGTGTGTTCCCCAAAGGTCACTGGCTCTTAGTCTGAGGAGGCACAGTTGCCCTGAGCGTGTCTCAGGGTTTCCGGAAGACATCCTTTAGCTGTGATGGAGGGGAGAGTGCTCAGGAGAGGAATTGCAGGGCCCGAGACCAGGGTGTTGTTGGACAGCGGGGCTCTTTGTGCTGATGGCGGCACGCTGTGAAGGCGTCTACGCTACATTGCTTTCACATTTACGTGCGGACACCCAGGCACGATGGGCAGCAAATGAAATGTTGAGGGGATATAGAGCACGCATCACTAGACGGTATCGCCCTTTCCCTCGGTGCGCCCGTGCACCATCCTCAAGCACACGTGTGTTCTCTCAGCCCGAGCCAGGTGGACTGCCAGGGACGGAATCCCAGCAGCAGAGCAGCCTGGGGCCATCCGTATAATCCATAATACCTGGTGAAGGGAGGAGGAGGAGTCTCGCAGGGGTGTTGGCGCACATTCCATGAGGATCCTGGTTTAAACCTTGTTGCGGTAAGTGGCACTTCTTTGCTAAAACCTAGAGGTTTGGCCACGGGAACTGAAAACCGGTGCTACAGCCTCATCTTCTGTCTTTTTCTTGGGGAACATGAGCTTCGATGACCTGAGAACTGGCTGCATTTCCTGCCCCATGGCTCAGATCTGGCCGCTTCTGTATGCTGACATGATTCAGCTCACTGGCCGTCCCTTGGTGGAATCTGCAACTTTGCATGTCCAGCGTTTGAGCATGTGCTTGGATCGCTGATGACCCCCACAAATGCATTCCTTGGAAATCTGAACCAAATGAGTGAGAAAACCCTACCGTGTCCTCATCGGAACTGAGGTCCAGCACGTGGCTCCCAACAGGAATGTAGGGAGAGTTTCACATTGCGTTTCCTGCTGTGTATGTCCACAAGCCACGTTGTTCAAGTGGAGGGTTGTGGCCGTCTCATGGGGAGAAGAGCCATTGGGAAAGGAGCCTGGGATGCCAATCCAGGTGGGAAGGCTAGGGACAGCGTGCCGTCTCTGGGTTCCTTGGTCGAGCCAGGACTTCTGTCCCCTGCCATGGACGAGCATGCGGATAGGAAAGGAAGCGTGAGCCATTGGTGGTCCTCTCGCCTGCCCTTGAGTTTTACAGGCTGCCCCCACCGGCTGGTCATTGCCTCGTGCCCTCAAATAAACAGAAGTCTGTATGCTCAGGGTGAGAGCAGGATTCCTGGACTAGGGCATGCTTCTTTGTCATGTTCTGCTTGGGAGACCAGATGCAGTGTAGGTTTCTCATGATGAGGGGAGAAATCCAATGGGCCATTGTCCCCGGGCGGTTGGCCAAGCTGACGGCTCCTCCTCGGGTTGTTTCCGGCTTGTGTGTGCTGTGTGAACAGGCTAGAAAATGCCTTAGTGAAGATAAGTCACAGCAAGCTTCTTTGGTGAGGGGTGGCTCTGGCATCTTTCCATGACACGTTGGGATCCCGGTGGAGAGGGAAGGGCAAGGCTACTGATAAAGACACATGAAATGGCTGGCTGAGCCCACATGTTTACTTGTGGGTGGACAGATTGACAGAGGCCATAGGGTTCCAGGAACACTTTTGATATCCCCTCGGGAGCATTTGGAGGCACGTGTAGAGAGGGAACACGGGAGAACTTCTGTGGACTGTCCCGCCTTTTTCCCCTCCTTGGTCGATTTACTTCATGGCGGGTCCCTATGCTAGTGAATGGTTGCCTTGGTGGCACAGTATGGTGTCTTCTCATGGGGGCTGATTTGGAGGTCGTGGGGTGTTTTGTCCCTGTCTGTCCACGTTCCCCCTGTGTTGAAGTTGTGAAGGTGTTCCTGAGTCCAGCCCAACATCTTTACTAAACCTGGCCCACATAGCGTTCCCTGAGGTTTGCAGATCTTCCCGGAGGTCACTGGGCACAACCATGCGGTTAAAAGGGAGTCGGCTGCCAAGGAAAGGCTATAGATTTAAAGGCGGGTGAGGGTGTGTGGTGCGGGGGTCATTTTTCCTGCCACGCGCTGGTGCATCCAGACTGTGGTATCCGGTGTGCCTGGCCACAGGCCAGACGAGTCATAGCGGTTCAAGTGTCTAGGCTGTTGGCTGGGTTCTCTTAATTGCATGGCTGTGGGTCACACATTGCTTCTAGAAGACCTGGGCCTCACTGTTTCTCCGAGGTCACGTCACTGACGGGCCCGGAGTGTGAATGTGCCAGGTACCACTGCAGTTGACCCCATTGGTGCAATGGTGTTCTCCGCCACAATGGGCATTGGAATGGCTCCCATGCCATTTGGTTGCAAGGGTTTCCCCAGCACGTTGGGCTTCAGAATGTTTCCCATGTCATTACCTCTGTGTGTGAACCAAGGGTAGGTCATCTGTCTTGGCAGCAGCTCAGGAAGCGTGCCTACTGGTGAGTCTCCCTTGATCAGTCCAGGTGTTCCTCACGTGCCCTTTGTCACGGTTCCCTTCGAGCTGCTTTTGATGAAGGCCGTCATATTCGGCCAAGGCCCCCTCCCTTGTGGAAGATCTCTTCCCCGTAAGAGCGTGGCATTTGTGTGGAAGAATATGTGCCAAGGGCGGGTATGTTCCCCTAGATGGCACCGGCTCTTAGTCTGAGGGGCCACAGTTGCCCAGAGGGTGTCTCAGGGGTTTAGGAAGACATCCTTCTGCTGTGGTGGATGGGAGAGCACTCAGGAGTGGAATTGCAGTGCCCGAGACCAGGGGCATTCTGGACAGCGGTGCTCTATGTCCTGATGGCCGCACCCTCGGAAGGCGTCAGCTCTATGTTGCTTTCACGTTTCCCTGCGGACCCACAGGCAAGATCTGCAGCAAATTAAATGTCGAGGGGAGACAGAGCACGCATCACTGAGGGATATCGCCCTTTCGCTCGGTGCACCCGTGCACCCTCCTAAAGAACGCATGTGTTCTCTCACCCCGAGCCAGGTGGAATGCCAGGAAAGGAATTCCAGCAGCAGATCAACCTGGGACCATCTGTATAATCCCTGACACCCGGTGAAGTGAGGAGGAGGAGTCTCACAGGGGTGTTGGCGCGCATTCCATGAGGATCCTGGTTTAACCCTTGTTGCGGTAAGTAGCACCTCTTTGCTAAAACCTAGAGGTTTGACCAAGGGAACATGTGCAACGGGGCTACACCCTCACCTTCTGGCCTTTTCCATGGGAACCCGAGCTTCGATGCCCTGAGAACTGGCTGCATTTCCTTCCCCAATGGCTTTGATGTGTTCACTTCCGTATGCTGACATGATTCAGCTCGCTGTCCGTACCATGGTGGAATCTGCAAGTTTGCATGTCCAGCGTTTGAGCATGTGCTTGGCTCGACGATGACTTCCACAAATGCATTCCTTGGAAATCTGAACAAAATGAGTGAGAAATCCCTGCCGTCTCCTCCTTGGAACTGAGGTCCAACACGTGGCTCCCAAAAGGAAAGTAGGGAGAGGTTCGCGTTGCATTTGCTCCCGTGGGTGTCCACAGCCACGCCGTTTAAGTTGAGGCTTGTGACCGTCTGATGGGGAGAAGAGGCATTGGGAAAGGACCCTGGGATGCCAATCCAGGTGGGAAGGCTAGGGAGAGCGTGCCGTCTGTGGGTTCCTTGGTCTAGCCAGGACTGCTGTCCCCTGCCACGGTTCAGCATTCGGGTAGGAGAGGAAGCGTGAGCCCTTGGTGGTCCGGTCGCCTGCACTTGAGTTCTACAGGCCTCCGCCACTGGCTACTCATTGCCTTGTGCCCGCGGAGAAACGGAAGTCTGTAGCCTCAGGGTCAGAGCAGGATTCCTGGCCTAGGGCAGGCTTCTTTGCCATGTTCTGCTTGGGAGACCAGATGCAGTTTAGGTTTCTCCTGATAAGGGGAGAAATCCAATGGGCCATTGTCACCGGGAGGTTGGCCAAGCTAAGGGCTCCTCCTCGGGTTGTGTCTGGCTTGTGTGTGCTGTGTGAAAGGGCTAGAAAAATGCCTTAGTGAAGATAAGTCACAGCAAGCTTCTTTGGTGAGGGGTGGCTCTGGCATCTTTCCCTGACACGTTGGGATCCCGGTGGAGAGAGGAGGGCAAGGCGAATGAAGAAGACACGAGAGATGGCTGGCTAATCCCACAGGTTTACTGGTGGGTGGATAGATCGATGGTGGTCATAGGCTTCCCGGAACACTTTTGGTATTCCCTCAGGGACATTTGGAGGCAAGTGTAGAGAGGGAACACGGGAGCACATCGGTGGCGTGTCTCGCTTGTTTCCTCTCCTTGGTCAATTTACTTCATGGCGGGTCCCTGTGCCAGGGAATGGTTGCCTTCGTGGCACAGTATGGTGTCTTCTCATGGGGGCTGATTTGGAGGCCGTGGGGTGTTTTGTCCCTGTCTGTCCACGTTCTCCCTGTGTTGAAGATGTGAAGGTGTTCCTCAGTACAGCCCTGCATCGGTACTACACCCGGCCCACCTAGCAGTCCCTGAGGATTGCAGACCTTCCCGGAGGTCATTGGGCAAAACCATGCGGAAAGGGAGTCGGCTGCCAAGGAAAGGCTACAGGTTTCCGGGCCCGAGAGGACGTGTGGTGCGGGGATCTTTTCTCCTGCCACCCGCTGGTGCTTTGAGACTGGGGTATACGGCGTGCCTGGCCACAGTCCAGAGAAGTCATACCGGTTCAGGTGTCTAGGCTGTTGGCCGGGTTCTCTTGTTGCGCGGCTGTAGGTAACACGTTGCTTCTAGAGGACCTGGGCCTCACGGTTTCACCGAGGTCACGTCACTGACGGACCCAGAGTGCGAAAGTGCCAGGCAGCACTGCAAGAGACCCAACTGCTGCAACAGTTTGCCCCGCCACGTTGGGCATCGTAATGGTTCCCATGCCATTACCTTTGTGTGTACGACAAGGGTAGGTCGTCTGTCCTAACAGCAGGCCAGGAGGTATGCCTGCTGGTGAGTCTGCCTTGATTAGTCCAGGTGTTCCTCACGTGCCCTTTGTCGTGGGTCCCTATGAGCCGCTTTTGATGGAGGCCGTCATATTCGGCCGTGTGCCCTTCCCTTGTGGAAGATCTCTTGATCTTCCGGGCGCGTCCATTGTGTGGAGCCATATGTGCTTAGAGTTGGTGTGTTCCCCAAAGGTCACTGGCTCTTAGTCTGAGGAGGCACAGTTGCCCTGAGCGTGTCACAGGGTTTCCGGAAGACATCCTTTAGCTGTGATGGAGGGGAGAGTGCTCAGGAGAGGAATTGCAGGGCCCGAGACCAGGGTGTTGTTGGACAGCGGGGCTCTTTGTGCTGATGGCGGCACGCTGTGAAGGCGTCTACGCTACATTGCTTTCACATTTACGTGCGGACACCCAGGCACGATGGGCAGCAAATGAAATGTTGAGGGGATATAGAGCACGCATCACTAGACGGTATCGCCCTTTCCCTCGGTGCGCCCGTGCACCATCCTCAAGCACGCGTGTGTTCTCTCAGCCCGAGCCAGGTGGACTGCCAGGGACGGAATCCCAGCAGCAGAGCAGCCTGGGGCCATCCGTATAATCCATAATACCTGGTGAAGGGAGGAGGAGGAGTCTCGCAGGGGTGTTGGCGCACATTCCATGAGGATCCTGGTTTAAACCTTGTTGCGGTAAGTGGCACTTCTTTGCTAAAACCTAGAGGTTTGGCCACGGGAACTGAAAACCGGTGCTACAGCCTCATCTTCTGTCTTTTTCTTGGGGAACATGAGCTTCGATGACCTGAGAACTGGCTGCATTTCCTGCCCCATGGCTCAGATCTGGCCGCTTCTGTATGCTGACATGATTCAGCTCACTGGCCGTCCCTTGGTGGAATCTGCAACTTTGCATGTCCAGCGTTTGAGCATGTGCTTGGATCGCTGATGACCCCCACAAATGCATTCCTTGGAAATCTGAACCAAATGAGTGAGAAAACCCTACCGTCTCCTCATCGGAACTGAGGTCCAGCACGTGGCTCCCAACAGGAATGTAGGGAGAGTTTCACATTGCGTTTCCTGCTGTGTATGTCCACAAGCCACGTTGTTCAAGTGGAGGGTTGTGGCCGTCTCATGGGGAGAAGAGCCATTGGGAAAGGAGCCTGGGATGCCAATCCAGGTGGGAAGGCTAGGGACAGCGTGCCGTCTCTGGGTTCCTTGGTCGAGCCAGGACTTCTGTCCCCTGCCACGGACGAGCATGCGGATAGGAAAGGAAGCGTGAGCCATTGGTGGTCCTCCCGCCTGCCCTTGAGTTTTACAGGCTGCCCCCACCGGCTGGTCATTGCCTCGTGCCCTCAAATAAACAGAAGTCTGTATGCTCAGGGTGAGAGCAGGATTCCTGGACTAGGGCAGGCTTCTTTGTCATGTTCTGCTTGGGAGACCAGATGCAGTGTAGGTTTCTCATGATGAGGGGAGAAATCCAATGGGCCATTGTCCCCGGGCGGTTGGCCAAGCTGACGGCTCCTCCTCGGGTTGTTTCCGGCTTGTGTGTGCTGTGTGAACAGGCTAGAAAATGCCTTAGTGAAGATAAGTCACAGCAAGCTTCTTTGGTGAGGGGTGGCTCTGGCATCTTTCCATGACACGTTGGGATCCCGGTGGAGAGGGAAGGGCAAGGCTACTGATAAAGACACATGAAATGGCTGGCTGAGCCCACATGTTTACTTGTGGGTGGACAGATTGACAGAGGCCATAGGGTTCCAGGAACACTTTTGATATCCCCTCGGGAGCATTTGGAGGCACGTGTAGAGAGGGAACACGGGAGAACTTCTGTGGACTGTCCCGCCTTTTTCCCCTCCTTGGTCGATTTACTTCATGGCGGGTCCCTATGCTAGTGAATGGTTGCCTTGGTGGCACAGTATGGTGTCTTCTCATGGGGGCTGATTTGGAGGTCGTGGGGTGTTTTGTCCCTGCCTGTCCACGTTCCCCCTGTGTTGAAGTTGTGAAGGTGTTCCTGAGTCCAGCCCAACATCTTTACTAAACCTGGCCCACATAGCGTTCCCTGAGGTTTGCAGATCTTCCCGGAGGTCACTGGGCACAACCATGCGGAAAAAAGGGAGTCGGCTGCCAAGGAAAGGCTATAGATTTAAAGGCGGGTGAGGGTGTGTGGTGTGGGGGTCATTTTTCCTGCCACGCGCTGGTGCATCCAGACTGTGGTATCCGGTGTGCCTGGCCACAGGCCAGACGAGTCATAGCGGTTCAAGTGTCTAGGCTGTTGGCTGGGTTCTCTTAATTGCATGGCTGTGGGTCACACATTGCTTCTAGAAGACCTGGGCCTCACTGTTTCTCCGAGGTCACGTCACTGACGGGCCCGGAGTGTGAATGTGCCAGGTACCACTGCAGTTGACCCCATTGGTGCAATGGTGTTCTCCGCCACAATGGGCATTGGAATGGCTCCCATGCCATTTGGTTGCAAGGGTTTCCCCAGCACGTTGGGCTTCAGAATGTTTCCCATGTCATTACCTCTGTGTGTGAACCAAGGGTAGGTCATCTGTCTTGGCAGCAGCTCAGGAAGCGTGCCTACTGGTGAGTCTCCCTTGATCAGTCCAGGTGTTCCTCACGTGCCCTTTGTCACGGTTCCCTTCGAGCTGCTTTTGATGAAGGCCGTCATATTCGGCCAAGGCCCCTTCCCTTGTGGAAGATCTCTTCCCCGTAAGAGCGTGGCATTTGTGTGGAAGAATATGTGCCAAGGGCGGGTATGTTCCCCTAGATGGCACCGGCTCTTAGTCTGAGGGGCCACAGTTGCCCAGAGGGTGTCTCAGGGGTTTAGGAAGACATCCTTCTGCTGTGGTGGATGGGAGAGCACTCAGGAGTGGAATTGCAGTGCCCGAGACCAGGGGCATTCTGGACAGCGGTGCTCTATGTCCTGATGGCCGCACCCTCGGAAGGCGTCAGCTCTATGTTGCTTTCACGTTTCCCTGCGGACCCACAGGCAAGATCTGCAGCAAATTAAATGTCGAGGGGAGACAGAGCACGCATCACTGAGGGATATCGCCCTTTCGCTCGGTGCACCCGTGCACCCTCCTAAAGAACGCATGTGTTCTCTCACCCCGAGCCAGGTGGAATGCCAGGAAAGGAATTCCAGCAGCAGATCAACCTGGGACCATCTGTATAATCCCTGACACCCGGTGAAGTGAGGAGGAGGAGTCTCACAGGGGTGTTGGCGCGCATTCCATGAGGATCCTGGTTTAACCCTTGTTGCGGTAAGTAGCACCTCTTTGCTAAAACCTAGAGGTTTGACCAAGGGAACATGTGCAACGGGGCTACACCCTCACCTTCTGGCCTTTTCCATGGGAACCCGAGCTTCGATGCCCTGAGAACTGGCTGCATTTCCTTCCCCAATGGCTTTGATGTGTTCACTTCCGTATGCTGACATGATTCAGCTCGCTGTCCGTACCGTGGTGGAATCTGCAAGTTTGCATGTCCAGCGTTTGAGCATGTGCTTGGCTCGACGATGACTTCCACAAATGCATTCCTTGGAAATCTGAACAAAATGAGTGAGAAATCCCTGCCGTCTCCTCCTTGGAACTGAGGTCCAACACGTGGCTCCCAAAAGGAAAGTAGGGAGAGGTTCGCGTTGCATTTGCTCCCGTGGGTGTCCACAGCCACGCCGTTTAAGTTGAGGCTTGTGGCCGTCTGATGGGGAGAAGAGGCATTGGGAAAGGAGCCTGGGATGCCAATCCAGGTGGGAAGGCTAGGGAGAGCGTGCCGTCTGTGGGTTCCTTGGTCTAGCCAGGACTGCTGTCCCCTGCCACGGTTCAGCATTCGGGTAGGAGAGGAAGCGTGAGCCCTTGGTGGTCCGGACGCCTGCACTTGAGTTCTACAGGCCTCCGCCACTGGCTACTCATTGCCTTGTGCCCGCGGAGAAACGGAAGTCTGTAGCCTCAGGGTCAGAGCAGGATTCCTGGCCTAGGGCAGGCTTCTTTGCCATGTTCTGCTTGGGAGACCAGATGCAGTTTAGGTTTCTCCTGATAAGGGGAGAAATCCAATGGGCCATTGTCACCGGGAGGTTGGCCAAGCTAAGGGCTCCTCCTCGGGTTGTGTCTGGCTTGTGTGTGCTGTGTGAAAGGGCTAGAAAAATGCCTTAGTGAAGATAAGTCACAGCAAGCTTCTTTGGTGAGGGGTGGCTCTGGCATCTTTCCCTGACACGTTGGGATCCCGGTGGAGAGAGGAGGGCAAGGCGAATGAAGAAGACACGAGAGATGGCTGGCTAATCCCACAGGTTTACTGGTGGGTGGATAGACCGATGGTGGTCATAGGCTTCCCGGAACACTTTTGGTATTCCCTCAGGGACATTTGGAGGCAAGTGTAGAGAGGGAACACGGGAGCACATCGGTGGCGTGTCTCGCTTGTTTCCTCTCCTTGGTCAATTTACTTCATGGCGGGTCCCTGTGCCAGGGAATGGTTGCCTTCGTGGCACAGTATGGTGTCTTCTCATGGGGGCTGATTTGGAGGCCGTGGGGTGTTTTGTCCCTGTCTGTCCACGTTCTCCCTGTGTTGAAGATGTGAAGATGTTCCTCAGTACAGCCCTGCATCGGTACTACACCCGGCCCACCTAGCAGTCCCTGAGGATTGCAGACCTTCCCGGAGGTCATTGGGCAAAACCATGCGGAAAGGGAGTCGGCTGCCAAGGAAAGGCTACAGGTTTCCGGGCCCGAGAGGACGTGTGGTGCGGAGATCTTTTCTCCTGCCACCCGCTGGTGCTTTGAGACTGTGGTATACGGCGTGCCTGGCCACAGTCCAGAGAAGTCATACCGGTTCAGGTGTCTAGGCTGTTGGCCGGGTTCTCTTGTTGCGCGGCTGTAGGTAACACGTTGCTTCTAGAGGACCTGGGCCTCACGGTTTCACCGAGGTCACGTCACTGACGGACCCAGAGTGCGAAAGTACCAGGCAGCACTGCAAGAGACCCAACTGCTGCAACAGTTTGCCCCGCCACGTTGGGCATCGTAATGGTTCCCATGCCATTACCTTTGTGTGTACGACAAGGGTAGGTCGTCTGTCCTAACAGCAGGCCAGGAGGTATGCCTGCTGGTGAGTCTGCCTTGATTAGTCCAGGTGTTCCTCACGTGCCCTTTGTCGTGGGTCCCTATGAGCCGCTTTTGATGGAGGCCGTCATATTCGGCCGTGTGCCCTTCCCTTGTGGAAGATCTCTTGATCTTCCGGGCGCGTCCATTGTGTGGAGCCATATGTGCTTAGAGTTGGTGTGTTCCCCAAAGGTCACTGGCTCTTAGTCTGAGGAGGCACAGTTGCCCTGAGCGTGTCTCAGGGTTTCCGGAAGACATCCTTTAGCTGTGATGGAGGGGAGAGTGCTCAGGAGAGGAATTGCAGGGCCCGAGACCAGGGTGTTGTTGGACAGCGGGGCTCTTTGTGCTGATGGCGGCACGCTGTGAAGGCGTCTACGCTACATTGCTTTCACATTTACGTGCGGACACCCAGGCACGATGGGCAGCAAATGAAATGTTGAGGGGATATAGAGCACGCATCACTAGACGGTATCGCCCTTTCCCTCGGTGCGCCCGTGCACCATCCTCAAGCACACGTGTGTTCTCTCAGCCCGAGCCAGGTGGACTGCCAGGGACGGAATCCCAGCAGCAGAGCAGCCTGGGGCCATCCGTATAATCCATAATACCTGGTGAAGGGAGGAGGAGGAGTCTCGCAGGGGTGTTGGCGCACATTCCATGAGGATCCTGGTTTAAACCTTGTTGCGGTAAGTGGCACTTCTTTGCTAAAACCTAGAGGTTTGGCCACGGGAACTGAAAACCGGTGCTACAGCCTCATCTTCTGTCTTTTTCTTGGGGAACATGAGCTTCGATGACCTGAGAACTGGCTGCATTTCCTGCCCCATGGCTCAGATCTGGCCGCTTCTGTATGCTGACATGATTCAGCTCACTGGCCGTCCCTTGGTGGAATCTGCAACTTTGCATGTCCAGCGTTTGAGCATGTGCTTGGATCGCTGATGACCCCCACAAATGCATTCCTTGGAAATCTGAACCAAATGAGTGAGAAAACCCTACCGTCTCCTCATCGGAACTGAGGTCCAGCACGTGGCTCCCAACAGGAATGTAGGGAGAGTTTCACATTGCGTTTCCTGCTGTGTATGTCCACAAGCCACGTTGTTCAAGTGGAGGGTTGTGGCCGTCTCATGGGGAGAAGAGCCATTGGGAAAGGAGCCTGGGATGCCAATCCAGGTGGGAAGGCTAGGGACAGCGTGCCGTCTCTGGGTTCCTTGGTCGAGCCAGGACTTCTGTCCCCTGCCACGGACGAGCATGCGGATAGGAAAGGAAGCGTGAGCCATTGGTGGTCCTCCCGCCTGCCCTTGAGTTTTACAGGCGGCCCCCACCGGCTGGTCATTGCCTCGTGCCCTCAAATAAACAGAAGTCTGTATGCTCAGGGTGAGAGCAGGATTCCTGGACTAGGGCAGGCTTCTTTGTCATGTTCTGCTTGGGAGACCAGATGCAGTGTAGGTTTCTCATGATGAGGGGAGAAATCCAATGGGCCATTGTCCCCGGGCGGTTGGCCAAGCTGACGGCTCCTCCTCGGGTTGTTTCCGGCTTGTGTGTGCTGTGTGAACAGGCTAGAAAATGCCTTAGTGAAGATAAGTCACAGCAAGCTTCTTTGGTGAGGGGTGGCTCTGGCATCTTTCCATGACACGTTGGGATCCCGGTGGAGAGGGAAGGGCAAGGCTACTGATAAAGACACATGAAATGGCTGGCTGAGCCCACATGTTTACTTGTGGGTGGACAGATTGACAGAGGCCATAGGGTTCCAGGAACACTTTTGATATCCCCTCGGGAGCATTTGGAGGCACGTGTAGAGAGGGAACACGGGAGAACTTCTGTGGACTGTCCCGCCTTTTTCCCCTCCTTGGTCGATTTACTTCATGGCGGGTCCCTATGCTAGTGAATGGTTGCCTTGGTGGCACAGTATGGTGTCTTCTCATGGGGGCTGATTTGGAGGTCGTGGGGTGTTTTGTCCCTGCCTGTCCACGTTCCCCCTGTGTTGAAGTTGTGAAGGTGTTCCTGAGTCCAGCCCAACATCTTTACTAAACCTGGCCCACATAGCGTTCCCTGAGGTTTGCAGATCTTCCCGGAGGTCACTGGGCACAACCATGCGGAAAAAAGGGAGTCGGCTGCCAAGGAAAGGCTATAGATTTAAAGGCGGGTGAGGGTGTGTGGTGTGGGGGTCATTTTTCCTGCCACGCGCTGGTGCATCCAGACTGTGGTATCCGGTGTGCCTGGCCACAGGCCAGACGAGTCATAGCGGTTCAAGTGTCTAGGCTGTTGGCTGGGTTCTCTTAATTGCATGGCTGTGGGTCACACATTGCTTCTAGAAGACCTGGGCCTCACTGTTTCTCCGAGGTCACGTCACTGACGGGCCCGGAGTGTGAATGTGCCAGGTACCACTGCAGTTGACCCCATTGGTGCAATGGTGTTCTCCGCCACAATGGGCATTGGAATGGCTCCCATGCCATTTGGTTGCAAGGGTTTCCCCAGCACGTTGGGCTTCAGAATGTTTCCCATGTCATTACCTCTGTGTGTGAACCAAGGGTAGGTCATCTGTCTTGGCAGCAGCTCAGGAAGCGTGCCTACTGGTGAGTCTCCCTTGATCAGTCCAGGTGTTCCTCACGTGCCCTTTGTCACGGTTCCCTTCGAGCTGCTTTTGATGAAGGCCGTCATATTCGGCCAAGGCCCCTTCCCTTGTGGAAGATCTCTTCCCCGTAAGAGCGTGGCATTTGTGTGGAAGAATATGTGCCAAGGGCGGGTATGTTCCCCTAGATGGCACCGGCTCTTAGTCTGAGGGGCCACAGTTGCCCAGAGGGTGTCTCAGGGGTTTAGGAAGACATCCTTCTGCTGTGGTGGATGGGAGAGCACTCAGGAGTGGAATTGCAGTGCCCGAGACCAGGGGCATTCTGGACAGCGGTGCTCTATGTCCTGATGGCCGCACCCTCGGAAGGCGTCAGCTCTATGTTGCTTTCACGTTTCCCTGCGGACCCACAGGCAAGATCTGCAGCAAATTAAATGTCGAGGGGAGACAGAGCACGCATCACTGAGGGATATCGCCCTTTCGCTCGGTGCACCCGTGCACCCTCCTAAAGAACGCATGTGTTCTCTCACCCCGAGCCAGGTGGAATGCCAGGAAAGGAATTCCAGCAGCAGATCAACCTGGGACCATCTGTATAATCCCTGACACCCGGTGAAGTGAGGAGGAGGAGTCTCACAGGGGTGTTGGCGCGCATTCCATGAGGATCCTGGTTTAACCCTTGTTGCGGTAAGTAGCACCTCTTTGCTAAAACCTAGAGGTTTGACCAAGGGAACATGTGCAACGGGGCTACACCCTCACCTTCTGGCCTTTTCCATGGGAACCCGAGCTTCGATGCCCTGAGAACTGGCTGCATTTCCTTCCCCAATGGCTTTGATGTGTTCACTTCCGTATGCTGACATGATTCAGCTCGCTGTCCGTACCGTGGTGGAATCTGCAAGTTTGCATGTCCAGCGTTTGAGCATGTGCTTGGCTCGACGATGACTTCCACAAATGCATTCCTTGGAAATCTGAACAAAATGAGTGAGAAATCCCTGCCGTCTCCTCCTTGGAACTGAGGTCCAACACGTGGCTCCCAAAAGGAAAGTAGGGAGAGGTTCGCGTTGCATTTGCTCCCGTGGGTGTCCACAGCCACGCCGTTTAAGTTGAGGCTTGTGGCCGTCTGATGGGGAGAAGAGGCATTGGGAAAGGACCCTGGGATGCCAATCCAGGTGGGAAGGCTAGGGAGAGCGTGCCGTCTGTGGGTTCCTTGGTCTAGCCAGGACTGCTGTCCCCTGCCACGGTTCAGCATTCGGGTAGGAGAGGAAGCGTGAGCCCTTGGTGGTCCGGACGCCTGCACTTGAGTTCTACAGGCCTCCGCCACTGGCTACTCATTGCCTTGTGCCCGCGGAGAAACGGAAGTCTGTAGCCTCAGGGTCAGAGCAGGATTCCTGGCCTAGGGCAGGCTTCTTTGCCATGTTCTGCTTGGGAGACCAGATGCAGTTTAGGTTTCTCCTGATAAGGGGAGAAATCCAATGGGCCATTGTCACCGGGAGGTTGGCCAAGCTAAGGGCTCCTCCTCGGGTTGTGTCTGGCTTGTGTGTGCTGTGTGAAAGGGCTAGAAAAATGCCTTAGTGAAGATAAGTCACAGCAAGCTTCTTTGGTGAGGGGTGGCTCTGGCATCTTTCCCTGACACGTTGGGATCCCGGTGGAGAGAGGAGGGCAAGGCGAATGAAGAAGACACGAGAGATGGCTGGCTAATCCCACAGGTTTACTGGTGGGTGGATAGATCGATGGTGGTCATAGGCTTCCCGGAACACTTTTGGTATTCCCTCAGGGACATTTGGAGGCAAGTGTAGAGAGGGAACACGGGAGCACATCGGTGGCGTGTCTCGCTTGTTTCCTCTCCTTGGTCAATTTACTTCATGGCGGGTCCCTGTGCCAGGGAATGGTTGCCTTCGTGGCACAGTATGGTGTCTTCTCATGGGGGCTGATTTGGAGGCCGTGGGGTGTTTTGTCCCTGTCTGTCCACGTTCTCCCTGTGTTGAAGATGTGAAGATGTTCCTCAGTACAGCCCTGCATCGGTACTACACCCGGCCCACCTAGCAGTCCCTGAGGATTGCAGACCTTCCCGGAGGTCATTGGGCAAAACCATGCGGAAAGGGAGTCGGCTGCCAAGGAAAGGCTACAGGTTTCCGGGCCCGAGAGGACGTGTGGTGCGGAGATCTTTTCTCCTGCCACCCGCTGGTGCTTTGAGACTGTGGTATACGGCGTGCCTGGCCACAGTCCAGAGAAGTCATACCGGTTCAGGTGTCTAGGCTGTTGGCCGGGTTCTCTTGTTGCGCGGCTGTAGGTAACACGTTGCTTCTAGAGGACCTGGGCCTCACGGTTTCACCGAGGTCACGTCACTGACGGACCCAGAGTGCGAAAGTGCCAGGCAGCACTGCAAGAGACCCAACTGCTGCAACAGTTTGCCCCGCCACGTTGGGCATCGTAATGGTTCCCATGCCATTACCTTTGTGTGTACGACAAGGGTAGGTCGTCTGTCCTAACAGCAGGCCAGGAGGTATGCCTGCTGGTGAGTCTGCCTTGATTAGTCCAGGTGTTCCTCACGTGCCCTTTGTCGTGGGTCCCTATGAGCCGCTTTTGATGGAGGCCGTCATATTCGGCCGTGTGCCCTTCCCTTGTGGAAGATCTCTTGATCTTCCGGGCGCGTCCATTGTGTGGAGCCATATGTGCTTAGAGTTGGTGTGTTCCCCAAAGGTCACTGGCTCTTAGTCTGAGGAGGCACAGTTGCCCTGAGCGTGTCTCAGGGTTTCCGGAAGACATCCTTTAGCTGTGATGGAGGGGAGAGTGCTCAGGAGAGGAATTGCAGGGCCCGAGACCAGGGTGTTGTTGGACAGCGGGGCTCTTTGTCCTGATGGCGGCACGCTGTGAAGGCGTCTACGCTACATTGCTTTCACATTTACGTGCGGACACCCAGGCACGATGGGCAGCAAATGAAATGTTGAGGGGATATAGAGCACGCATCACTAGACGGTATCGCCCTTTCCCTCGGTGCGCCCGTGCACCATCCTCAAGCACGCGTGTGTTCTCTCAGCCCGAGCCAGGTGGACTGCCAGGGACGGAATCCCAGCAGCAGAGCAGCCTGGGGCCATCCGTATAATCCATAATACCTGGTGAAGGGAGGAGGAGGAGTCTCGCAGGGGTGTTGGCGCACATTCCATGAGGATCCTGGTTTAAACCTTGTTGCGGTAAGTGGCACTTCTTTGCTAAAACCTAGAGGTTTGGCCACGGGAACTGAAAACCGGTGCTACAGCCTCATCTTCTGTCTTTTTCTTGGGGAACATGAGCTTCGATGACCTGAGAACTGGCTGCATTTCCTGCCCCATGGCTCAGATCTGGCCGCTTCTGTATGCTGACATGATTCAGCTCACTGGCCGTCCCTTGGTGGAATCTGCAACTTTGCATGTCCAGCGTTTGAGCATGTGCTTGGATCGATGATGACCCCCACAAATGCATTCCTTGGAAATCTGAACAAAATGAGTGAGAAAACCCTACCGTCTCCTCATCGGAACTGAGGTCCAGCACGTGGCTCCCAACAGGAATGTAGGGAGAGTTTCACATTGCGTTTCCTGCTGTGTATGTCCACAAGCCACGTTGTTCAAGTGGAGGGTTGTGGCCGTCTCATGGGGAGAAGAGCCATTGGGAAAGGAGCCTGGGATGCCAATCCAGGTGGGAAGGCTAGGGACAGCGTGCCGTCTCTGGGTTCCTTGGTCGAGCCAGGACTTCTGTCCCCTGCCACGGACGAGCATGCGGATAGGAAAGGAAGCGTGAGCCATTGGTGGTCCTCTCGCCTGCCCTTGAGTTTTACAGGCTGCCCCCACCGGCTGGTCATTGCCTCGTGCCCTCAAATAAACAGAAGTCTGTATGCTCAGGGTGAGAGCAGGATTCCTGGACTAGGGCAGGCTTCTTTGTCATGTTCTGTTTGGGAGACCAGATGCAGTGTAGGTTTCTCATGATGAGGGGAGAAATCCAATGGGCCATTGTCCCCGGGCGGTTGGCCAAGCTGACGGCTCCTCCTCGGGTTGTTTCCGGCTTGTGTGTGCTGTGTGAACAGGCTAGAAAATGCCTTAGTGAAGATAAGTCACAGCAAGCTTCTTTGGTGAGGGGTGGCTCTGGCATCTTTCCATGACACGTTGGGATCCCGGTGGAGAGGGAAGGGCAAGGCTACTGATAAAGACACATGAAATGGCTGGCTGAGCCCACATGTTTACTTGTGGGTGGACAGATTGACAGAGGCCATAGGGTTCCAGGAACACTTTTGATATCCCCTCGGGAGCATTTGGAGGCACGTGTAGAGAGGGAACACGGGAGAACTTCTGTGGACTGTCCCGCCTTTTTCCCCTCCTTGGTCGATTTACTTCATGGCGGGTCCCTATGCTAGTGAATGGTTGCCTTGGTGGCACAGTATGGTGTCTTCTCATGGGGGCTGATTTGGAGGTCGTGGGGTGTTTTGTCCCTGCCTGTCCACGTTCCCCCTGTGTTGAAGTTGTGAAGGTGTTCCTGAGTCCAGCCCAACATCTTTACTAAACCTGGCCCACATAGCGTTCCCTGAGGTTTGCAGATCTTCCCGGAGGTCACTGGGCACAACCATGCGGAAAAAAGGGAGTCGGCTGCCAAGGAAAGGCTATAGATTTAAAGGCGGGTGAGGGTGTGTGGTGCGGGGTCATTTTTCCTGCCACGCGCTGGTGCATCCAGACTGTGGTATCCGGTGTGCCTGGCCACAGGCCAGACGAGTCATAGCGATTCAAGTGTCTAGGCTGTTGGCTGGGTTCTCTTAATTGCATGGCTGTGGGTCACACATTGCTTCTAGAAGACCTGGGCCTCACTGTTTCTCCGAGGTCACGTCACTGACGGGCCCGGAGTGTGAATGTGCCAGGTACCACTGCAGTTGACCCCATTGGTGCAATGGTGTTCTCCGCCACAATGGGCATTGGAATGGCTCCCATGCCATTTGGTTGCAAGGGTTTCCCCAGCACGTTGGGCTTCAGAATGTTTCCCATGTCATTACCTCTGTGTGTGAACCAAGGGTAGGTCATCTGTCTTGGCAGCAGCTCAGGAAGCGTGCCTACTGGTGAGTCTCCCTTGATCAGTCCAGGTGTTCCTCACGTGCCCTTTGTCACGGTTCCCTTCGAGCTGCTTTTGATGAAGGCCGTCATATTCGGCCAAGGCCCCCTCCCTTGTGGAAGATCTCTTCCCCGTAAGAGCGTGGCATTTGTGTGGAAGAATATGTGCCAAGGGCGGGTATGTTCCCCTAGATGGCACCGGCTCTTAGTCTGAGGGGCCACAGTTGCCCAGAGGGTGTCTCAGGGGTTTAGGAAGACATCCTTCTGCTGTGGTGGATGGGAGAGCACTCAGGAGTGGAATTGCAGTGCCCGAGACCAGGGGCATTCTGGACAGCGGTGCTCTATGTCCTGATGGCCGCACCCTCGGAAGGCGTCAGCTCTATGTTGCTTTCACGTTTCCCTGCGGACCCACAGGCAAGATCTGCAGCAAATTAAATGTCGAGGGGAGACAGAGCACGCATCACTGAGGGATATCGCCCTTTCGCTCGGTGCACCCGTGCACCCTCCTAAAGAACGCATGTGTTCTCTCACCCCGAGCCAGGTGGAATGCCAGGAAAGGAATTCCAGCAGCAGATCAACCTGGGACCATCTGTATAATCCCTGACACCCGGTGAAGTGAGGAGGAGGAGTCTCACAGGGGTGTTGGCGCGCATTCCATGAGGATCCTGGTTTAACCCTTGTTGCGGTAAGTAGCACCTCTTTGCTAAAACCTAGAGGTTTGACCAAGGGAACATGTGCAACGGGGCTACACCCTCACCTTCTGGCCTTTTCCATGGGAACCCGAGCTTCGATGCCCTGAGAACTGGCTGCATTTCCTTCCCCAATGGCTTTGATGTGTTCACTTCCGTATGCTGACATGATTCAGCTCGCTGTCCGTACCGTGGTGGAATCTGCAAGTTTGCATGTCCAGCGTTTGAGCATGTGCTTGGCTCGACGATGACTTCCACAAATGCATTCCTTGGAAATCTGAACAAAATGAGTGAGAAATCCCTGCCGTCTCCTCCTTGGAACTGAGGTCCAACACGTGGCTCCCAAAAGGAAAGTAGAGAGAGGTTCGCGTTGCATTTGCTCCCGTGGGTGTCCACAGCCACGCCGTTTAAGTTGAGGCTTGTGGCCGTCTGATGGGGAGAAGAGGCATTGGGAAAGGACCCTGGGATGCCAATCCAGGTGGGAAGGCTAGGGAGAGCGTGCCGTCTGTGGGTTCCTTGGTCTAGCCAGGACTGCTGTCCCCTGCCACGGTTCAGCATTCGGGTAGGAGAGGAAGCGTGAGCCCTTGGTGGTCCGGTCGCCTGCACTTGAGTTCTACAGGCCTCCGCCACTGGCTACTCATTGCCTTGTGCCCACGGAGAAACGGAAGTCTGTAGCCTCAGGGTCAGAGCAGGATTCCTGGCCTAGGGCAGGCTTCTTTGCCATGTTCTGCTT
Source organism: Leucopleurus acutus (assembly GCF_964270905.1). Taxonomy (NCBI): domain Eukaryota; kingdom Metazoa; phylum Chordata; class Mammalia; order Artiodactyla; family Delphinidae; genus Leucopleurus; species Leucopleurus acutus. Next base: position 148,773,731 of record NC_139142.1, read on the forward strand.
GGGAGACCAGATGCAGTTTAGGTTTCTCCTGATAAGGGGAGAAATCCAATGGGCCATTGTCACCGGGAGGTTGGCCAAGCTAAGGGCTCCTCCTCGGGTTGTGTCTGGCTTGTGTGTGCTGTGTGAAAGGGCTAGAAAAATGCCTTAGTGAAGATAAGTCACAGCAAGCTTCTTTGGTGAGGGGTGGCTCTGGCATCTTTCCCTGACACGTTGGGATCCCGGTGGAGAGAGGAGGGCAAGGCGAATGAAGAAGACACGAGAGATGGCTGGCTAATCCCACAGGTTTACTGGTGGGTGGATAGATCGATGGTGGTCATAGGCTTCCCGGAACACTTTTGGTATTCCCTCAGGGACATTTGGAGGCAAGTGTAGAGAGGGAACACGGGAGCACATCGGTGGCGTGTCTCGCTTGTTTCCTCTCCTTGGTCAATTTACTTCATGGCGGGTCCCTGTGCCAGGGAATGGTTGCCTTCGTGGCACAGTATGGTGTCTTCTCATGGGGGCTGATTTGGAGGCCGTGGGGTGTTTTGTCCCTGTCTGTCCACGTTCTCCCTGTGTTGAAGATGTGAAGGTGTTCCTCAGTACAGCCCTGCATCGGTACTACACCCGGCCCACCTAGCAGTCCCTGAGGATTGCAGACCTTCCCGGAGGTCATTGGGCAAAACCATGCGGAAAGGGAGTCGGCTGCCAAGGAAAGGCTACAGGTTTCCGGGCCCGAGAGGACGTGTGGTGCGGGGATCTTTTCTCCTGCCACCCGCTGGTGCTTTGAGACTGTGGTATACGGCGTGCCTGGCCACAGTCCAGAGAAGTCATACCGGTTCAGGTGTCTAGGCTGTTGGCCGGGTTCTCTTGTTGCGCGGCTGTAGGTAACACGTTGCTTCTAGAGGACCTGGGCCTCACGGTTTCACCGAGGTCACGTCACTGACGGACCCAGAGTGCGAAAGTGCCAGGCAGCACTGCAAGAGACCCAACTGCTGCAACAGTTTGCCCCGCCACGTTGGGCATCGTAATGGTTCCCATGCCATTACCTTTGTGTGTACGACAAGGGTAGGTCGTCTGTCCTAACAGCAGGCCAGGAGGTATGCCTGCTGGTGAGTCTGCCTTGATTAGTCCAGGTGTTCCTCACGTGCCCTTTGTCGTGGGTCCCTATGAGCCGCTTTTGATGGAGGCCGTCATATTCGGCCGTGTGCCCTTCCCTTGTGGAAGATCTCTTGATCTTCCGGGCGCGTCCATTGTGTGGAGCCATATGTGCTTAGAGTTGGTGTGTTCCCCAAAGGTCACTGGCTCTTAGTCTGAGGAGGCACAGTTGCCCTGAGCGTGTCTCAGGGTTTCCGGAAGACATCCTTTAGCTGTGATGGAGGGGAGAGTGCTCAGGAGAGGAATTGCAGGGCCCGAGACCAGGGTGTTGTTGGACAGCGGGGCTCTTTGTGCTGATGGCGGCACGCTGTGAAGGCGTCTACGCTACATTGCTTTCACATTTACGTGCGGACACCCAGGCACGATGGGCAGCAAATGAAATGTTGAGGGGATATAGAGCACGCATCACTAGACGGTATCGCCCTTTCCCTCGGTGCGCCCGTGCACCATCCTCAAGCACGCGTGTGTTCTCTCAGCCCGAGCCAGGTGGACTGCCAGGGACGGAATCCCAGCAGCAGAGCAGCCTGGGGCCATCCGTATAATCCATAATACCTGGTGAAGGGAGGAGGAGGAGTCTCGCAGGGGTGTTGGCGCACATTCCATGAGGATCCTGGTTTAAACCTTGTTGCGGTAAGTGGCACTTCTTTGCTAAAACCTAGAGGTTTGGCCACGGGAACTGAAAACCGGTGCTACAGCCTCATCTTCTGTCTTTTTCTTGGGGAACATGAGCTTCGATGACCTGAGAACTGGCTGCATTTCCTGCCCCATGGCTCAGATCTGGCCGCTTCTGTATGCTGACATGATTCAGCTCACTGGCCGTCCCTTGGTGGAATCTGCAACTTTGCATGTCCAGCGTTTGAGCATGTGCTTGGATCGCTGATGACCCCCACAAATGCATTCCTTGGAAATCTGAACCAAATGAGTGAGAAAACCCTACCGTCTCCTCATCGGAACTGAGGTCCAGCACGTGGCTCCCAACAGGAATGTAGGGAGAGTTTCACATTGCGTTTCCTGCTGTGTATGTCCACAAGCCACGTTGTTCAAGTGGAGGGTTGTGGCCGTCTCATGGGGAGAAGAGCCATTGGGAAAGGAGCCTGGGATGCCAATCCAGGTGGGAAGGCTAGGGACAGCGTGCCGTCTCTGGGTTCCTTGGTCGAGCCAGGACTTCTGTCCCCTGCCACGGACGAGCATGCGGATAGGAAAGGAAGCGTGAGCCATTGGTGGTCCTCCCGCCTGCCCTTGAGTTTTACAGGCTGCCCCCACCGGCTGGTCATTGCCTCGTGCCCTCAAATAAACAGAAGTCTGTATGCTCAGGGTGAGAGCAGGATTCCTGGACTAGGGCAGGCTTCTTTGTCATGTTCTGCTTGGGAGACCAGATGCAGTGTAGGTTTCTCATGATGAGGGGAGAAATCCAATGGGCCATTGTCCCCGGGCGGTTGGCCAAGCTGACGGCTCCTCCTCGGGTTGTTTCCGGCTTGTGTGTGCTGTGTGAACAGGCTAGAAAATGCCTTAGTGAAGATAAGTCACAGCAAGCTTCTTTGGTGAGGGGTGGCTCTGGCATCTTTCCATGACACGTTGGGATCCCGGTGGAGAGGGAAGGGCAAGGCTACTGATAAAGACACATGAAATGGCTGGCTGAGCCCACATGTTTACTTGTGGGTGGACAGATTGACAGAGGCCATAGGGTTCCAGGAACACTTTTGATATCCCCTCGGGAGCATTTGGAGGCACGTGTAGAGAGGGAACACGGGAGAACTTCTGTGGACTGTCCCGCCTTTTTCCCCTCCTTGGTCGATTTACTTCATGGCGGGTCCCTATGCTAGTGAATGGTTGCCTTGGTGGCACAGTATGGTGTCTTCTCATGGGGGCTGATTTGGAGGTCGTGGGGTGTTTTGTCCCTGCCTGTCCACGTTCCCCCTGTGTTGAAGTTGTGAAGGTGTTCCTGAGTCCAGCCCAACATCTTTACTAAACCTGGCCCACATAGCGTTCCCTGAGGTTTGCAGATCTTCCCGGAGGTCACTGGGCACAACCATGCGGAAAAAAGGGAGTCGGCTGCCAAGGAAAGGCTATAGATTTAAAGGCGGGTGAGGGTGTGTGGTGCGGGGTCATTTTTCCTGCCACGCGCTGGTGCATCCAGACTGTGGTATCCGGTGTGCCTGGCCACAGGCCAGACGAGTCATAGCGGTTCAAGTGTCTAGGCTGTTGGCTGGGTTCTCTTAATTGCATGGCTGTGGGTCACACATTGCTTCTAGAAGACCTGGGCCTCACTGTTTCTCCGAGGTCACGTCACTGACGGGCCCGGAGTGTGAATGTGCCAGGTACCACTGCAGTTGACCCCATTGGTGCAATGGTGTTCTCCGCCACAATGGGCATTGGAATGGCTCCCATGCCATTTGGTTGCAAGGGTTTCCCCAGCACGTTGGGCTTCAGAATGTTTCCCATGTCATTACCTCTGTGTGTGAACCAAGGGTAGGTCATCTGTCTTGGCAGCAGCTCAGGAAGCGTGCCTACTGGTGAGTCTCCCTTGATCAGTCCAGGTGTTCCTCACGTGCCCTTTGTCACGGTTCCCTTCGAGCTGCTTTTGATGAAGGCCGTCATATTCGGCCAAGGCCCCCTCCCTTGTGGAAGATCTCTTCCCCGTAAGAGCGTGGCATTTGTGTGGAAGAATATGTGCCAAGGGCGGGTATGTTCCCCTAGATGGCACCGGCTCTTAGTCTGAGGGGCCACAGTTGCCCAGAGGGTGTCTCAGGGGTTTAGGAAGACATCCTTCTGCTGTGGTGGATGGGAGAGCACTCAGGAGTGGAATTGCAGTGCCCGAGACCAGGGGCATTCTGGACAGCGGTGCTCTATGTCCTGATGGCCGCACCCTCGGAAGGCGTCAGCTCTATGTTGCTTTCACGTTTCCCTGCGGACCCACAGGCAAGATCTGCAGCAAATTAAATGTCGAGGGGAGACAGAGCACGCATCACTGAGGGATATCGCCCTTTCGCTCGGTGCACCCGTGCACCCTCCTAAAGAACGCATGTGTTCTCTCACCCCGAGCCAGGTGGAATGCCAGGAAAGGAATTCCAGCAGCAGATCAACCTGGGACCATCTGTATAATCCCTGACACCCGGTGAAGTGAGGAGGAGGAGTCTCACAGGGGTGTTGGCACGCATTCCATGAGGATCCTGGTTTAACCCTTGTTGCGGTAAGTAGCACCTCTTTGCTAAAACCTAGAGGTTTGACCAAGGGAACATGTGCAACGGGGCTACACCCTCACCTTCTGGCCTTTTCCATGGGAACCCGAGCTTCGATGCCCTGAGAACTGGCTGCATTTCCTTCCCCAATGGCTTTGATGTGTTCACTTCCGTATGCTGACATGATTCAGCTCGCTGTCCGTACCGTGGTGGAATCTGCAAGTTTGCATGTCCAGCGTTTGAGCATGTGCTTGGCTCGACGATGACTTCCACAAATGCATTCCTTGGAAATCTGAACAAAATGAGTGAGAAATCCCTGCCGTCTCCTCCTTGGAACTGAGGTCCAACACGTGGCTCCCAAAAGGAAAGTAGGGAGAGGTTCGCGTTGCATTTGCTCCCGTGGGTGTCCACAGCCACGCCGTTTAAGTTGAGGCTTGTGGCCGTCTGATGGGGAGAAGAGGCATTGGGAAAGGACCCTGGGATGCCAATCCAGGTGGGAAGGCTAGGGAGAGCGTGCCGTCTGTGGGTTCCTTGGTCTAGCCAGGACTGCTGTCCCCTGCCACGGTTCAGCATTCGGGTAGGAGAGGAAGCGTGAGCCCTTGGTGGTCCGGTCGCCTGCACTTGAGTTCTACAGGCCTCCGCCACTGGCTACTCATTGCCTTGTGCCCGCGGAGAAACGGAAGTCTGTAGCCTCAGGGTCAGAGCAGGATTCCTGGCCTAGGGCAGGCTTCTTTGCCATGTTCTGCTTGGGAGACCAGATGCAGTTTAGGTTTCTCCTGATAAGGGGAGAAATCCAATGGGCCATTGTCACCGGGAGGTTGGCCAAGCTAAGGGCTCCTCCTCGGGTTGTGTCTGGCTTGTGTGTGCTGTGTGAAAGGGCTAGAAAAATGCCTTAGTGAAGATAAGTCACAGCAAGCTTCTTTGGTGAGGGGTGGCTCTGGCATCTTTCCCTGACACGTTGGGATCCCGGTGGAGAGAGGAGGGCAAGGCGAATGAAGAAGACACGAGAGATGGCTGGCTAATCCCACAGGTTTACTGGTGGGTGGATAGATCGATGGTGGTCATAGGCTTCCCGGAACACTTTTGGTATTCCCTCAGGGACATTTGGAGGCAAGTGTAGAGAGGGAACACGGGAGCACATCGGTGGCGTGTCTCGCTTGTTTCCTCTCCTTGGTCAATTTACTTCATGGCGGGTCCCTGTGCCAGGGAATGGTTGCCTTCGTGGCACAGTATGGTGTCTTCTCATGGGGGCTGATTTGGAGGCCGTGGGGTGTTTTGTCCCTGTCTGTCCACGTTCTCCCTGTGTTGAAGATGTGAAGGTGTTCCTCAGTACAGCCCTGCATCGGTACTACACCCGGCCCACCTAGCAGTCCCTGAGGATTGCAGACCTTCCCGGAGGTCATTGGGCAAAACCATGCGGAAAGGGAGTCGGCTGCCAAGGAAAGGCTACAGGTTTCCGGGCCCGAGAGGACGTGTGGTGCGGGGATCTTTTCTCCTGCCACCCGCTGGTGCTTTGAGACTGTGGTATACGGCGTGCCTGGCCACAGTCCAGAGAAGTCATACCGGTTCAGGTGTCTAGGCTGTTGGCCGGGTTCTCTTGTTGCGCGGCTGTAGGTAACACGTTGCTTCTAGAGGACCTGGGCCTCACGGTTTCACCGAGGTCACGTCACTGACGGACCCAGAGTGCGAAAGTGCCAGGCAGCACTGCAAGAGACCCAACTGCTGCAACAGTTTGCCCCGCCACGTTGGGCATCGTAATGGTTCTCATGCCATTACCTTTGTGTGTACGACAAGGGTAGGTCGTCTGTCCTAACAGCAGGCCAGGAGGTATGCCTGCTGGTGAGTCTGCCTTGATTAGTCCAGGTGTTCCTCACGTGCCCTTTGTCGTGGGTCCCTATGAGCCGCTTTTGATGGAGGCCGTCATATTCGGCCGTGTGCCCTTCCCTTGTGGAAGATCTCTTGATCTTCCGGGCGCGTCCATTGTGTGGAGCCATATGTGCTTAGAGTTGGTGTGTTCCCCAAAGGTCACTGGCTCTTAGTCTGAGGAGGCACAGTTGCCCTGAGCGTGTCTCAGGGTTTCCGGAAGACATCCTTTAGCTGTGATGGAGGGGAGAGTGCTCAGGAGAGGAATTGCAGGGCCCGAGACCAGGGTGTTGTTGGACAGCGGGGCTCTTTGTCCTGATGGCGGCACGCTGTGAAGGCGTCTACGCTACATTGCTTTCACATTTACGTGCGGACACCCAGGCACGATGGGCAGCAAATGAAATGTTGAGGGGATATAGAGCATGCATCACTAGACGGTATCGCCCTTTCCCTCGGTGCGCCCGTGCACCATCCTCAAGCACGCGTGTGTTCTCTCAGCCCGAGCCAGGTGGACTGCCAGGGACGGAATCCCAGCAGCAGAGCAGCCTGGGGCCATCCGTATAATCCATAATACCTGGTGAAGGGAGGAGGAGGAGTCTCGCAGGGGTGTTGGCGCACATTCCATGAGGATCCTGGTTTAAACCTTGTTGCGGTAAGTGGCACTTCTTTGCTAAAACCTAGAGGTTTGGCCACGGGAACTGAAAACCGGTGCTACAGCCTCATCTTCTGTCTTTTTCTTGGGGAACATGAGCTTCGATGACCTGAGAACTGGCTGCATTTCCTGCCCCATGGCTCAGATCTGGCCGCTTCTGTATGCTGACATGATTCAGCTCACTGGCCGTCCCTTGGTGGAATCTGCAACTTTGCATGTCCAGCGTTTGAGCATGTGCTTGGATCGATGATGACCCCCACAAATGCATTCCTTGGAAATCTGAACCAAATGAGTGAGAAAACCCTACCGTCTCCTCATCGGAACTGAGGTCCAGCACGTGGCTCCCAACAGGAATGTAGGGAGAGTTTCACATTGCGTTTCCTGCTGTGTATGTCCACAAGCCACGTTGTTCAAGTGGAGGGTTGTGACCGTCTCATGGGGAGAAGAGCCATTGGGAAAGGAGCCTGGGATGCCAATCCAGGTGGGAAGGCTAGGGACAGCGTGCCGTCTCTGGGTTCCTTGGTCGAGCCAGGACTTCTGTCCCCTGCCACGGACGAGCATGCGGATAGGAAAGGAAGCGTGAGCCATTGGTGGTCCTCCCGCCTGCCCTTGAGTTTTACAGGCTGCCCCCACCGGCTGGTCATTGCCTCGTGCCCTCAAATAAACAGAAGTCTGTATGCTCAGGGTGAGAGCAGGATTCCTGGACTAGGGCAGGCTTCTTTGTCATGTTCTGCTTGGGAGACCAGATGCAGTGTAGGTTTCTCATGATGAGGGGAGAAATCCAATGGGCCATTGTCCCCGGGCGGTTGGCCAAGCTGACGGCTCCTCCTCGGGTTGTTTCCGGCTTGTGTGTGCTGTGTGAACAGGCTAGAAAATGCCTTAGTGAAGATAAGTCACAGCAAGCTTCTTTGGTGAGGGGTGGCTCTGGCATCTTTCCATGACACGTTGGGATCCCGGTGGAGAGGGAAGGGCAAGGCTACTGATAAAGACACATGAAATGGCTGGCTGAGCCCACATGTTTACTTGTGGGTGGACAGATTGACAGAGGCCATAGGGTTCCAGGAACACTTTTGATATCCCCTCGGGAGCATTTGGAGGCACGTGTAGAGAGGGAACACGGGAGAACTTCTGTGGACTGTCCCGCCTTTTTCCCCTCCTTGGTCGATTTACTTCATGGCGGGTCCCTATGCTAGTGAATGGTTGCCTTGGTGGCACAGTATGGTGTCTTCTCATGGGGGCTGATTTGGAGGTCGTGGGGTGTTTTGTCCCTGCCTGTCCACGTTCCCCCTGTGTTGAAGTTGTGAAGGTGTTCCTGAGTCCAGCCCAACATCTTTACTAAACCTGGCCCACATAGCGTTCCCTGAGGTTTGCAGATCTTCCCGGAGGTCACTGGGCACAACCATGCGGAAAAAAGGGAGTCGGCTGCCAAGGAAAGGCTATAGATTTAAAGGCGGGTGAGGGTGTGTGGTGTGGGGGTCATTTTTCCTGCCACGCGCTGGTGCATCCAGACTGTGGTATCCGGTGTGCCTGGCCACAGGCCAGACGAGTCATAGCGGTTCAAGTGTCTAGGCTGTTGGCTGGGTTCTCTTAATTGCATGGCTGTGGGTCACACATTGCTTCTAGAAGACCTGGGCCTCACTGTTTCTCCGAGGTCACGTCACTGACGGGCCCGGAGTGTGAATGTGCCAGGTACCACTGCAGTTGACCCCATTGGTGCAATGGTGTTCTCCGCCACAATGGGCATTGGAATGGCTCCCATGCCATTTGGTTGCAAGGGTTTCCCCAGCACGTTGGGCTTCAGAATGTTTCCCATGTCATTACCTCTGTGTGTGAACCAAGGGTAGGTCATCTGTCTTGGCAGCAGCTCAGGAAGCGTGCCTACTGGTGAGTCTCCCTTGATCAGTCCAGGTGTTCCTCACATGCCCTTTGTCACGGTTCCCTTCGAGCTGCTTTTGATGAAGGCCGTCATATTCGGCCAAGGCCCCTTCCCTTGTGGAAGATCTCTTCCCCGTAAGAGCGTGGCATTTGTGTGGAAGAATATGTGCCAAGGGCGGGTATGTTCCCCTAGATGGCACCGGCTCTTAGTCTGAGGGGCCACAGTTGCCCAGAGGGTGTCTCAGGGGTTTAGGAAGACATCCTTCTGCTGTGGTGGATGGGAGAGCACTCAGGAGTGGAATTGCAGTGCCCGAGACCAGGGGCATTCTGGACAGCGGTGCTCTATGTCCTGATGGCCGCACCCTCGGAAGGCGTCAGCTCTATGTTGCTTTCACGTTTCCCTGCGGACCCACAGGCAAGATCTGCAGCAAATTAAATGTCGAGGGGAGACAGAGCACGCATCACTGAGGGATATCGCCCTTTCGCTCGGTGCACCCGTGCACCCTCCTAAAGAACGCATGTGTTCTCTCACCCCGAGCCAGGTGGAATGCCAGGAAAGGAATTCCAGCAGCAGATCAACCTGGGACCATCTGTATAATCCCTGACACCCGGTGAAGTGAGGAGGAGGAGTCTCACAGGGGTGTTGGCGCGCATTCCATGAGGATCCTGGTTTAACCCTTGTTGCGGTAAGTAGCACCTCTTTGCTAAAACCTAGAGGTTTGACCAAGGGAACATGTGCAACGGGGCTACACCCTCACCTTCTGGCCTTTTCCATGGGAACCCGAGCTTCGATGCCCTGAGAACTGGCTGCATTTCCTTCCCCAATGGCTTTGATGTGTTCACTTCCGTATGCTGACATGATTCAGCTCGCTGTCCGTACCGTGGTGGAATCTGCAAGTTTGCATGTCCAGCGTTTGAGCATGTGCTTGGCTCGACGATGACTTCCACAAATGCATTCCTTGGAAATCTGAACAAAATGAGTGAGAAATCCCTGCCGTCTCCTCCTTGGAACTGAGGTCCAACACGTGGCTCCCAAAAGGAAAGTAGGGAGAGGTTCGCGTTGCATTTGCTCCCGTGGGTGTCCACAGCCACGCCGTTTAAGTTGAGGCTTGTGGCCGTCTGATGGGGAGAAGAGGCATTGGGAAAGGACCCTGGGATGCCAATCCAGGTGGGAAGGCTAGGGAGAGCGTGCCGTCTGTGGGTTCCTTGGTCTAGCCAGGACTGCTGTCCCCTGCCACGGTTCAGCATTCGGGTAGGAGAGGAAGCGTGAGCCCTTGGTGGTCCGGTCGCCTGCACTTGAGTTCTACAGGCCTCCGCCACTGGCTACTCATTGCCTTGTGCCCGCGGAGAAACGGAAGTCTGTAGCCTCAGGGTCAGAGCAGGATTCCTGGCCTAGGGCAGGCTTCTTTGCCATGTTCTGCTTGGGAGACCAGATGCAGTTTAGGTTTCTCCTGATAAGGGGAGAAATCCAATGGGCCATTGTCACCGGGAGGTTGGCCAAGCTAAGGGCTCCTCCTCGGGTTGTGTCTGGCTTGTGTGTGCTGTGTGAAAGGGCTAGAAAAATGCCTTAGTGAAGATAAGTCACAGCAAGCTTCTTTGGTGAGGGGTGGCTCTGGCATCTTTCCCTGACACGTTGGGATCCCGGTGGAGAGAGGAGGGCAAGGCGAATGAAGAAGACACGAGAGATGGCTGGCTAATCCCACAGGTTTACTGGTGGGTGGATAGATCGATGGTGGTCATAGGCTTCCCGGAACACTTTTGGTATTCCCTCAGGGACATTTGGAGGCAAGTGTAGAGAGGGAACACGGGAGCACATCGGTGGCGTGTCTCGCTTGTTTCCTCTCCTTGGTCAATTTACTTCATGGCGGGTCCCTGTGCCAGGGAATGGTTGCCTTCGTGGCACAGTATGGTGTCTTCTCATGGGGGCTGATTTGGAGGCCGTGGGGTGTTTTGTCCCTGTCTGTCCACGTTCTCCCTGTGTTGAAGATGTGAAGGTGTTCCTCAGTACAGCCCTGCATCGGTACTACACCCGGCCCACCTAGCAGTCCCTGAGGATTGCAGACCTTCCCGGAGGTCATTGGGCAAAACCATGCGGAAAGGGAGTCGGCTGCCAAGGAAAGGCTACAGGTTTCCGGGCCCGAGAGGACGTGTGGTGCGGGGATCTTTTCTCCTGCCACCCGCTGGTGCTTTGAGACTGTGGTATACGGCGTGCCTGGCCACAGTCCAGAGAAGTCATACCGGTTCAGGTGTCTAGGCTGTTGGCCGGGTTCTCTTGTTGCGCGGCTGTAGGTAACACGTTGCTTCTAGAGGACCTGGGCCTCACGGTTTCACCGAGGTCACGTCACTGACGGACCCAGAGTGCGAAAGTGCCAGGCAGCACTGCAAGAGACCCAACTGCTGCAACAGTTTGCCCCGCCACGTTGGGCATCGTAATGGTTCCCATGCCATTACCTTTGTGTGTACGACAAGGGTAGGTCGTCTGTCCTAACAGCAGGCCAGGAGGTATGCCTGCTGGTGAGTCTGCCTTGATTAGTCCAGGTGTTCCTCACGTGCCCTTTGTCGTGGGTCCCTATGAGCCGCTTTTGATGGAGGCCGTCATATTCGGCCGTGTGCCCTTCCCTTGTGGAAGATCTCTTGATCTTCCGGGCGCGTCCATTGTGTGGAGCCATATGTGCTTAGAGTTGGTGTGTTCCCCAAAGGTCACTGGCTCTTAGTCTGAGGAGGCACAGTTGCCCTGAGCGTGTCTCAGGGTTTCCGGAAGACATCCTTTAGCTGTGATGGAGGGGAGAGTGCTCAGGAGAGGAATTGCAGGGCCCGAGACCAGGGTGTTGTTGGACAGCGGGGCTCTTTGTCCTGATGGGGCACGCTGTGAAGGCGTCTACGCTACATTGCTTTCACATTTACGTGCGGACACCCAGGCACGATGGGCAGCAAATGAAATGTTGAGGGGATATAGAGCATGCATCACTAGACGGTATCGCCCTTTCCCTCGGTGCGCCCGTGCACCATCCTCAAGCACGCGTGTGTTCTCTCAGCCCGAGCCAGGTGGACTGCCAGGGACGGAATCCCAGCAGCAGAGCAGCCTGGGGCCATCCGTATAATCCATAATACCTGGTGAAGGGAGGAGGAGGAGTCTCGCAGGGGTGTTGGCGCACATTCCATGAGGATCCTGGTTTAAACCTTGTTGCGGTAAGTGGCACTTCTTTGCTAAAACCTAGAGGTTTGGCCACGGGAACTGAAAACCGGTGCTACAGCCTCATCTTCTGTCTTTTTCTTGGGGAACATGAGCTTCGATGACCTGAGAACTGGCTGCATTTCCTGCCCCATGGCTCAGATCTGGCCGCTTCTGTATGCTGACATGATTCAGCTCACTGGCCGTCCCTTGGTGGAATCTGCAACTTTGCATGTCCAGCGTTTGAGCATGTGCTTGGATCGATGATGACCCCCACAAATGCATTCCTTGGAAATCTGAACCAAATGAGTGAGAAAACCCTACCGTCTCCTCATCGGAACTGAGGTCCAGCACGTGGCTCCCAACAGGAATGTAGGGAGAGTTTCACATTGCGTTTCCTGCTGTGTATGTCCACAAGCCACGTTGTTCAAGTGGAGGGTTGTGACCGTCTCATGGGGAGAAGAGCCATTGGGAAAGGAGCCTGGGATGCCAATCCAGGTGGGAAGGCTAGGGACAGCGTGCCGTCTCTGGGTTCCTTGGTCGAGCCAGGACTTCTGTCCCCTGCCACGGACGAGCATGCGGATAGGAAAGGAAGCGTGAGCCATTGGTGGTCCTCCCGCCTGCCCTTGAGTTTTACAGGCTGCCCCCACCGGCTGGTCATTGCCTCGTGCCCTCAAATAAACAGAAGTCTGTATGCTCAGGGTGAGAGCAGGATTCCTGGACTAGGGCAGGCTTCTTTGTCATGTTCTGCTTGGGAGACCAGATGCAGTGTAGGTTTCTCATGATGAGGGGAGAAATCCAATGGGCCATTGTCCCCGGGCGGTTGGCCAAGCTGACGGCTCCTCCTCGGGTTGTTTCCGGCTTGTGTGTGCTGTGTGAACAGGCTAGAAAATGCCTTAGTGAAGATAAGTCACAGCAAGCTTCTTTGGTGAGGGGTGGCTCTGGCATCTTTCCATGACACGTTGGGATCCCGGTGGAGAGGGAAGGGCAAGGCTACTGATAAAGACACATGAAATGGCTGGCTGAGCCCACATGTTTACTTGTGGGTGGACAGATTGACAGAGGCCATAGGGTTCCAGGAACACTTTTGATATCCCCTCGGGAGCATTTGGAGGCACGTGTAGAGAGGGAACACGGGAGAACTTCTGTGGACTGTCCCGCCTTTTTCCCCTCCTTGGTCGATTTACTTCATGGCGGGTCCCTATGCTAGTGAATGGTTGCCTTGGTGGCACAGTATGGTGTCTTCTCATGGGGGCTGATTTGGAGGTCGTGGGGTGTTTTGTCCCTGCCTGTCCACGTTCCCCCTGTGTTGAAGTTGTGAAGGTGTTCCTGAGTCCAGCCCAACATCTTTACTAAACCTGGCCCACATAGCGTTCCCTGAGGTTTGCAGATCTTCCCGGAGGTCACTGGGCACAACCATGCGGAAAAAAGGGAGTCGGCTGCCAAGGAAAGGCTATAGATTTAAAGGCGGGTGAGGGTGTGTGGTGCGGGGTCATTTTTCCTGCCACGCGCTGGTGCATCCAGACTGTGGTATCCGGTGTGCCTGGCCACAGGCCAGACGAGTCATAGCGGTTCAAGTGTCTAGGCTGTTGGCTGGGTTCTCTTAATTGCATGGCTGTGGGTCACACATTGCTTCTAGAAGACCTGGGCCTCACTGTTTCTCCGAGGTCACGTCACTGACGGGCCCGGAGTGTGAATGTGCCAGGTACCACTGCAGTTGACCCCATTGGTGCAATGGTGTTCTCCGCCACAATGGGCATTGGAATGGCTCCCATGCCATTTGGTTGCAAGGGTTTCCCCAGCACGTTGGGCTTCAGAATGTTTCCCATGTCATTACCTCTGTGTGTGAACCAAGGGTAGGTCATCTGTCTTGGCAGCAGCTCAGGAAGCGTGCCTACTGGTGAGTCTCCCTTGATCAATCCAGGTGTTCCTCACGTGCCCTTTGTCACAGTTCCCTTCGAGCTGCTTTTGATGAAGGCCGTCATATTCGGCCAAGGCCCCTTCCCTTGTGGAAGATCTCTTCCCCGTAAGAGCGTGGCATTTGTGTGGAAGAATATGTGCCAAGGGCAGGTATGTTCCCCTAGATGGCACCGGCTCTTAGTCTGAGGGGCCACAGTTGCCCAGAGGGTGTCTCAGGGGTTTAGGAAGACATCCTTCTGCTGTGGTGGATGGGAGAGCACTCAGGAGTGGAATTGCAGTGCCCGAGACCAGGGGCATTCTGGACAGCGGTGCTCTATGTCCTGATGGCCGCACCCTCGGAAGGCGTCAGCTCTATGTTGCTTTCACGTTTCCCTGCGGACCCACAGGCAAGATCTGCAGCAAATTAAATGTCGAGGGGAGACAGAGCACGCATCACTGAGGGATATCGCCCTTTCGCTCGGTGCACCCGTGCACCCTCCTAAAGAACGCATGTGTTCTCTCACCCCGAGCCAGGTGGAATGCCAGGAAAGGAATTCCAGCAGCAGATCAACCTGGGACCATCTGTATAATCCCTGACACCCGGTGAAGTGAGGAGGAGGAGTCTCACAGGGGTGTTGGCGCGCATTCCATGAGGATCCTGGTTTAACCCTTGTTGCGGTAAGTAGCACCTCTTTGCTAAAACCTAGAGGTTTGACCAAGGGAACATGTGCAACGGGGCTACACCCTCACCTTCTGGCCTTTTCCATGGGAACCCGAGCTTCGATGCCCTGAGAACTGGCTGCATTTCCTTCCCCAATGGCTTTGATGTGTTCACTTCCGTATGCTGACATGATTCAGCTCGCTGTCCGTACCGTGGTGGAATCTGCAAGTTTGCATGTCCAGCGTTTGAGCATGTGCTTGGCTCGACGATGACTTCCACAAATGCATTCCTTGGAAATCTGAACAAAATGAGTAAGAAATCCCTGCCGTCTCCTCCTTGGAACTGAGGTCCAACACGTGGCTCCCAAAAGGAAAGTAGGGAGAGGTTCGCGTTGCATTTGCTCCCGTGGGTGTCCACAGCCACGCCGTTTAAGTTGAGGCTTGTGGCCGTCTGATGGGGAGAAGAGGCATTGGGAAAGGAGCCTGGGATGCCAATCCAGGTGGGAAGGCTAGGGAGAGCGTGCCGTCTGTGGGTTCCTTGGTCTAGCCAGGACTGCTGTCCCCTGCCACGGTTCAGCATTCGGGTAGGAGAGGAAGCGTGAGCCCTTGGTGGTCCGGTCGCCTGCACTTGAGTTCTACAGGCCTCCGCCACTGGCTACTCATTGCCTTGTGCCCGCGGAGAAACGGAAGTCTGTAGCCTCAGGGTCAGAGCAGGATTCCTGGCCTAGGGCAGGCTTCTTTGCCATGTTCTGCTTGGGAGACCAGATGCAGTTTAGGTTTCTCCTGATAAGGGGAGAAATCCAATGGGCCATTGTCACCGGGAGGTTGGCCAAGCTAAGGGCTCCTCCTCGGGTTGTGTCTGGCTTGTGTGTGCTGTGTGAAAGGGCTAGAAAAATGCCTTAGTGAAGATAAGTCACAGCAAGCTTCTTTGGTGAGGGGTGGCTCTGGCATCTTTCCCTGACACGTTGGGATCCCGGTGGAGAGAGGAGGGCAAGGCGAATGAAGAAGACACGAGAGATGGCTGGCTAATCCCACAGGTTTACTGGTGGGTGGATAGATCGATGGTGGTCATAGGCTTCCCGGAACACTTTTGGTATTCCCTCAGGGACATTTGGAGGCAAGTGTAGAGAGGGAACACGGGAGCACATCGGTGGCGTGTCTCGCTTGTTTCCTCTCCTTGGTCAATTTACTTCATGGCGGGTCCCTGTGCCAGGGAATGGTTGCCTTCGTGGCACAGTATGGTGTCTTCTCATGGGGGCTGATTTGGAGGCCGTGGGGTGTTTTGTCCCTGTCTGTCCACGTTCTCCCTGTGTTGAAGATGTGAAGATGTTCCTCAGTACAGCCCTGCATCGGTACTACACCCGGCCCACCTAGCAGTCCCTGAGGATTGCAGACCTTCCCGGAGGTCATTGGGCAAAACCATGCGGAAAGGGAGTCAGCTGCCAAGGAAAGGCTACAGGTTTCCGGGCCCGAGAGGACGTGTGGTGCGGGGATCTTTCCTCCTGCCACCCGCTGGTGCTTTGAGACTGTGGTATACGGCGTGCCTGGCCACAGTCCAGAGAAGTCATACCGGTTCAGGTGTCTAGGCTGTTGGCCGGGTTCTCTTGTTGTGCGGCTGTAGGTAACACGTTGCTTCTAGAGGACCTGGGCCTCACGGTTTCACCGAGGTCACGTCACTGACGGACCCAGAGTGCGAAAGTGCCAGGCAGCACTGCAAGAGACCCAACTGCTGCAACAGTTTGCCCCGCCACGTTGGGCATCGTAATGGTTCCCATGCCATTACCTTTGTGTGTACGACAAGGGTAGGTCGTCTGTCCTAACAGCAGGCCAGGAGGTATGCCTGCTGGTGAGTCTGCCTTGATTAGTCCAGGTGTTCCTCACGTGCCCTTTGTCGTGGGTCCCTATGAGCCGCTTTTGATGGAGGCCGTCATATTCGGCCGTGTGCCCTTCCCTTGTGGAAGATCTCTTGATCTTCCGGGCGCGTCCATTGTGTGGAGCCATATGTGCTTAGAGTTGGTGTGTTCCCCAAAGGTCACTGGCTCTTAGTCTGAGGAGGCACAGTTGCCCTGAGCGTGTCTCAGGGTTTCCGGAAGACATCCTTTAGCTGTGATGGAGGGGAGAGTGCTCAGGAGAGGAATTGCAGGGCCCGAGACCAGGGTGTTGTTGGACAGCGGGGCTCTTTGTCCTGATGGCGGCACGCTGTGAAGGCGTCTACGCTACATTGCTTTCACATTTACGTGCGGACACCCAGGCATGATGGGCAGCAAATGAAATGTTGAGGGGATATAGAGCACGCATCACTAGACGGTATCGCCCTTTCCCTCGGTGCGCCCGTGCACCATCCTCAAGCACGCGTGTGTTCTCTCAGCCCGAGCCAGGTGGACTGCCAGGGACGGAATCCCAGCAGCAGAGCAGCCTGGGGCCATCCGTATAATCCATAATACCTGGTGAAGGGAGGAGGAGGAGTCTCGCAGGGGTGTTGGCGCACATTCCATGAGGATCCTGGTTTAAACCTTGTTGCGGTAAGTGGCACTTCTTTGCTAAAACCTAGAGGTTTGGCCACGGGAACTGAAAACCGGTGCTACAGCCTCATCTTCTGTCTTTTTCTTGGGGAACATGAGCTTCGATGACCTGAGAACTGGCTGCATTTCCTGCCCCATGGCTCAGATCTGGCCGCTTCTGTATGCTGACATGATTCAGCTCACTGGCCGTCCCTTGGTGGAATCTGCAACTTTGCATGTCCAGCGTTTGAGCATGTGCTTGGATCGCTGATGACCCCCACAAATGCATTCCTTGGAAATCTGAACCAAATGAGTGAGAAAACCCTACCGTCTCCTCATCGGAACTGAGGTCCAGCACGTGGCTCCCAACAGGAATGTAGGGAGAGTTTCACATTGCGTTTCCTGCTGTGTATGTCCACAAGCCACGTTGTTCAAGTGGAGGGTTGTGACCGTCTCATGGGGAGAAGAGCCATTGGGAAAGGAGCCTGGGATGCCAATCCAGGTGGGAAGGCTAGGGACAGCGTGCCGTCTCTGGGTTCCTTGGTCGAGCCAGGACTTCTGTCCCCTGCCACGGACGAGCATGCGGATAGGAAAGGAAGCGTGAGCCATTGGTGGTCCTCCCGCCTGCCCTTGAGTTTTACAGGCGGCCCCCACCGGCTGGTCATTGCCTCGTGCCCTCAAATAAACAGAAGTCTGTATGCTCAGGGTGAGAGCAGGATTCCTGGACTAGGGCAGGCTTCTTTGTCATGTTCTGCTTGGGAGACCAGATGCAGTGTAGGTTTCTCATGATGAGGGGAGAAATCCAATGGGCCATTGTCCCCGGGCGGTTGGCCAAGCTGACGGCTCCTCCTCGGGTTGTTTCCGGCTTGTGTGTGCTGTGTGAACAGGCTAGAAAATGCCTTAGTGAAGATAAGTCACAGCAAGCTTCTTTGGTGAGGGGTGGCTCTGGCATCTTTCCATGACACGTTGGGATCCCGGTGGAGAGGGAAGGGCAAGGCTACTGATAAAGACACATGAAATGGCTGGCTGAGCCCACATGTTTACTTGTGGGTGGACAGATTGACAGAGGCCATAGGGTTCCAGGAACACTTTTGATATCCCCTCGGGAGCATTTGGAGGCACGTGTAGAGAGGGAACACGGGAGAACTTCTGTGGACTGTCCCGCCTTTTTCCCCTCCTTGGTCGATTTACTTCATGGCGGGTCCCTATGCTAGTGAATGGTTGCCTTGGTGGCACAGTATGGTGTCTTCTCATGGGGGCTGATTTGGAGGTCGTGGGGTGTTTTGTCCCTGCCTGTCCACGTTCCCCCTGTGTTGAAGTTGTGAAGGTGTTCCTGAGTCCAGCCCAACATCTTTACTAAACCTGGCCCACATAGCGTTCCCTGAGGTTTGCAGATCTTCCCGGAGGTCACTGGGCACAACCATGCGGAAAAAAGGGAGTCGGCTGCCAAGGAAAGGCTATAGATTTAAAGGCGGGTGAGGGTGTGTGGTGCGGGGTCATTTTTCCTGCCACGCGCTGGTGCATCCAGACTGTGGTATCCGGTGTGCCTGGCCACAGGCCAGACGAGTCATAGCGGTTCAAGTGTCTAGGCTGTTGGCTGGGTTCTCTTAATTGCATGGCTGTGGGTCACACATTGCTTCTAGAAGACCTGGGCCTCACTGTTTCTCCGAGGTCACGTCACTGACGGGCCCGGAGTGTGAATGTGCCAGGTACCACTGCAGTTGACCCCATTGGTGCAATGGTGTTCTCCGCCACAATGGGCATTGGAATGGCTCCCATGCCATTTGGTTGCAAGGGTTTCCCCAGCACGTTGGGCTTCAGAATGTTTCCCATGTCATTACCTCTGTGTGTGAACCAAGGGTAGGTCATCTGTCTTGGCAGCAGCTCAGGAAGCGTGCCTACTGGTGAGTCTCCCTTGATCAATCCAGGTGTTCCTCACGTGCCCTTTGTCACAGTTCCCTTCGAGCTGCTTTTGATGAAGGCCGTCATATTCGGCCAAGGCCCCTTCCCTTGTGGAAGATCTCTTCCCCGTAAGAGCGTGGCATTTGTGTGGAAGAATATGTGCCAAGGGCGGGTATGTTCCCCTAGATGGCACCGGCTCTTAGTCTGAGGGGCCACAGTTGCCCAGAGGGTGTCTCAGGGGTTTAGGAAGACATCCTTCTGCTGTGGTGGATGGGAGAGCACTCAGGAGTGGAATTGCAGTGCCCGAGACCAGGGGCATTCTGGACAGCGGTGCTCTATGTCCTGATGGCCGCACCCTCGGAAGGCGTCAGCTCTATGTTGCTTTCACGTTTCCCTGCGGACCCACAGGCAAGATCTGCAGCAAATTAAATGTCGAGGGGAGACAGAGCACGCATCACTGAGGGATATCGCCCTTTCGCTCGGTGCACCCGTGCACCCTCCTAAAGAACGCATGTGTTCTCTCACCCCGAGCCAGGTGGAATGCCAGGAAAGGAATTCCAGCAGCAGATCAACCTGGGACCATCTGTATAATCCCTGACACCCGGTGAAGTGAGGAGGAGGAGTCTCACAGGGGTGTTGGCGCGCATTCCATGAGGATCCTGGTTTAACCCTTGTTGCGGTAAGTAGCACCTCTTTGCTAAAACCTAGAGGTTTGACCAAGGGAACATGTGCAACGGGGCTACACCCTCACCTTCTGGCCTTTTCCATGGGAACCCGAGCTTCGATGCCCTGAGAACTGGCTGCATTTCCTTCCCCAATGGCTTTGATGTGTTCACTTCCGTATGCTGACATGATTCAGCTCGCTGTCCGTACCGTGGTGGAATCTGCAAGTTTGCATGTCCAGCGTTTGAGCATGTGCTTGGCTCGACGATGACTTCCACAAATGCATTCCTTGGAAATCTGAACAAAATGAGTAAGAAATCCCTGCCGTCTCCTCCTTGGAACTGAGGTCCAACACGTGGCTCCCAAAAGGAAAGTAGGGAGAGGTTCGCGTTGCATTTGCTCCCGTGGGTGTCCACAGCCACGCCGTTTAAGTTGAGGCTTGTGGCCGTCTGATGGGGAGAAGAGGCATTGGGAAAGGACCCTGGGATGCCAATCCAGGTGGGAAGGCTAGGGAGAGCGTGCCGTCTGTGGGTTCCTTGGTCTAGCCAGGACTGCTGTCCCCTGCCACGGTTCAGCATTCGGGTAGGAGAGGAAGCGTGAGCCCTTGGTGGTCCGGTCGCCTGCACTTGAGTTCTACAGGCCTCCGCCACTGGCTACTCATTGCCTTGTGCCCGCGGAGAAACGGAAGTCTGTAGCCTCAGGGTCAGAGCAGGATTCCTGGCCTAGGGCAGGCTTCTTTGCCATGTTCTGCTTGGGAGACCAGATGCAGTTTAGGTTTCTCCTGATAAGGGGAGAAATCCAATGGGCCATTGTCACCGGGAGGTTGGCCAAGCTAAGGGCTCCTCCTCGGGTTGTGTCTGGCTTGTGTGTGCTGTGTGAAAGGGCTAGAAAAATGCCTTAGTGAAGATAAGTCACAGCAAGCTTCTTTGGTGAGGGGTGGCTCTGGCATCTTTCCCTGACACGTTGGGATCCCGGTGGAGAGAGGAGGGCAAGGCGAATGAAGAAGACACGAGAGATGGCTGGCTAATCCCACAGGTTTACTGGTGGGTGGATAGATCGATGGTGGTCATAGGCTTCCCGGAACACTTTTGGTATTCCCTCAGGGACATTTGGAGGCAAGTGTAGAGAGGGAACACGGGAGCACATCGGTGGCGTGTCTCGCTTGTTTCCTCTCCTTGGTCAATTTACTTCATGGCGGGTCCCTGTGCCAGGGAATG
Source organism: Leucopleurus acutus (assembly GCF_964270905.1). Classification (NCBI taxonomy): domain Eukaryota; kingdom Metazoa; phylum Chordata; class Mammalia; order Artiodactyla; family Delphinidae; genus Leucopleurus; species Leucopleurus acutus. Next base: position 148,794,451 of record NC_139142.1, read on the forward strand.
GTTGCCTTCGTGGCACAGTATGGTGTCTTCTCATGGGGGCTGATTTGGAGGCCGTGGGGTGTTTTGTCCCTGTCTGTCCACGTTCTCCCTGTGTTGAAGATGTGAAGATGTTCCTCAGTACAGCCCTGCATCGGTACTACACCCGGCCCACCTAGCAGTCCCTGAGGATTGCAGACCTTCCCGGAGGTCATTGGGCAAAACCATGCGGAAAGGGAGTCGGCTGCCAAGGAAAGGCTACAGGTTTCCGGGCCCGAGAGGACGTGTGGTGCGGGGATCTTTCCTCCTGCCACCCGCTGGTGCTTTGAGACTGTGGTATACGGCGTGCCTGGCCACAGTCCAGAGAAGTCATACCGGTTCAGGTGTCTAGGCTGTTGGCCGGGTTCTCTTGTTGCGCGGCTGTAGGTAACACGTTGCTTCTAGAGGACCTGGGCCTCACGGTTTCACCGAGGTCACGTCACTGACGGACCCAGAGTGCGAAAGTGCCAGGCAGCACTGCAAGAGACCCAACTGCTGCAACAGTTTGCCCCGCCACGTTGGGCATCGTAATGGTTCCCATGCCATTACCTTTGTGTGTACGACAAGGGTAGGTCGTCTGTCCTAACAGCAGGCCAGGAGGTATGCCTGCTGGTGAGTCTGCCTTGATTAGTCCAGGTGTTCCTCACGTGCCCTTTGTCGTGGGTCCCTATGAGCCGCTTTTGATGGAGGCCGTCATATTCGGCCGTGTGCCCTTCCCTTGTGGAAGATCTCTTGATCTTCCGGGCGCGTCCATTGTGTGGAGCCATATGTGCTTAGAGTTGGTGTGTTCCCCAAAGGTCACTGGCTCTTAGTCTGAGGAGGCACAGTTGCCCTGAGCGTGTCTCAGGGTTTCCGGAAGACATCCTTTAGCTGTGATGGAGGGGAGAGTGCTCAGGAGAGGAATTGCAGGGCCCGAGACCAGGGTGTTGTTGGACAGCGGGGCTCTTTGTCCTGATGGCGGCACGCTGTGAAGGCGTCTACGCTACATTGCTTTCACATTTACGTGCGGACACCCAGGCATGATGGGCAGCAAATGAAATGTTGAGGGGATATAGAGCACGCATCACTAGACGGTATCGCCCTTTCCCTCGGTGCGCCCGTGCACCATCCTCAAGCACGCGTGTGTTCTCTCAGCCCGAGCCAGGTGGACTGCCAGGGACGGAATCCCAGCAGCAGAGCAGCCTGGGGCCATCCGTATAATCCATAATACCTGGTGAAGGGAGGAGGAGGAGTCTCGCAGGGGTGTTGGCGCACATTCCATGAGGATCCTGGTTTAAACCTTGTTGCGGTAAGTGGCACTTCTTTGCTAAAACCTAGAGGTTTGGCCACGGGAACTGAAAACCGGTGCTACAGCCTCATCTTCTGTCTTTTTCTTGGGGAACATGAGCTTCGATGACCTGAGAACTGGCTGCATTTCCTGCCCCATGGCTCAGATCTGGCCGCTTCTGTATGCTGACATGATTCAGCTCACTGGCCGTCCCTTGGTGGAATCTGCAACTTTGCATGTCCAGCGTTTGAGCATGTGCTTGGATCGCTGATGACCCCCACAAATGCATTCCTTGGAAATCTGAACCAAATGAGTGAGAAAACCCTACCGTCTCCTCATCGGAACTGAGGTCCAGCACGTGGCTCCCAACAGGAATGTAGGGAGAGTTTCACATTGCGTTTCCTGCTGTGTATGTCCACAAGCCACGTTGTTCAAGTGGAGGGTTGTGGCCGTCTCATGGGGAGAAGAGCCATTGGGAAAGGAGCCTGGGATGCCAATCCAGGTGGGAAGGCTAGGGACAGCGTGCCGTCTCTGGGTTCCTTGGTCGAGCCAGGACTTCTGTCCCCTGCCACGGACGAGCATGCGGATAGGAAAGGAAGCGTGAGCCATTGGTGGTCCTCTCGCCTGCCCTTGAGTTTTACAGGCGGCCCCCACCGGCTGGTCATTGCCTCGTGCCCTCAAATAAACAGAAGTCTGTATGCTCAGGGTGAGAGCAGGATTCCTGGACTAGGGCAGGCTTCTTTGTCATGTTCTGCTTGGGAGACCAGATGCAGTGTAGGTTTCTCATGATGAGGGGAGAAATCCAATGGGCCATTGTCCCCGGGCGGTTGGCCAAGCTGACGGCTCCTCCTCGGGTTGTTTCCGGCTTGTGTGTGCTGTGTGAACAGGCTAGAAAATGCCTTAGTGAAGATAAGTCACAGCAAGCTTCTTTGGTGAGGGGTGGCTCTGGCATCTTTCCATGACACGTTGGGATCCCGGTGGAGAGGGAAGGGCAAGGCTACTGATAAAGACACATGAAATGGCTGGCTGAGCCCACATGTTTACTTGTGGGTGGACAGATTGACAGAGGCCATAGGGTTCCAGGAACACTTTTGATATCCCCTCGGGAGCATTTGGAGGCACGTGTAGAGAGGGAACACGGGAGAACTTCTGTGGACTGTCCCGCCTTTTTCCCCTCCTTGGTCGATTTACTTCATGGCGGGTCCCTATGCTAGTGAATGGTTGCCTTGGTGGCACAGTATGGTGTCTTCTCATGGGGGCTGATTTGGAGGTCGTGGGGTGTTTTGTCCCTGCCTGTCCACGTTCCCCCTGTGTTGAAGTTGTGAAGGTGTTCCTGAGTCCAGCCCAACATCTTTACTAAACCTGGCCCACATAGCGTTCCCTGAGGTTTGCAGATCTTCCCGGAGGTCACTGGGCACAACCATGCGGTTAAAAGGGAGTCGGCTGCCAAGGAAAGGCTATAGATTTAAAGGTGGGTGAGGGTGTGTGGTGTGGGGGTCATTTTTCCTGCCACGCGCTGGTGCATCCAGACTGTGGTATCCGGTGTGCCTGGCCACAGGCCAGACGAGTCATAGCGGTTCAAGTGTCTAGGCTGTTGGCTGGGTTCTCTTAATTGCATGGCTGTGGGTCACACATTGCTTCTAGAAGACCTGGGCCTCACTGTTTCTCCGAGGTCACGTCACTGACGGGCCCGGAGTGTGAATGTGCCAGGTACCACTGCAGTTGACCCCATTGGTGCAATGGTGTTCTCCGCCACAATGGGCATTGGAATGGCTCCCATGCCATTTGGTTGCAAGGGTTTCCCCAGCACGTGGGGCTTCAGAATGTTTCCCATGTCATTACCTCTGTGTGTGAACCAAGGGTAGGTCATCTGTCTTGGCAGCAGCTCAGGAAGCGTGCCTACTGGTGAGTCTCCCTTGATCAGTCCAGGTGTTCCTCACGTGCCCTTTGTCACAGTTCCCTTCGAGCTGCTTTTGATGAAGGCCGTCATATTCGGCCAAGGCCCCTTCCCTTGTGGAAGATCTCTTCCCCGTAAGAGCGTGGCATTTGTGTGGAAGAATATGTGCCAAGGGCGGGTATGTTCCCCTAGATGGCACCGGCTCTTAGTCTGAGGGGCCACAGTTGCCCAGAGGGTGTCTCAGGGGTTTAGGAAGACATCCTTCTGCTGTGGTGGATGGGAGAGCACTCAGGAGTGGAATTGCAGTGCCCGAGACCAGGGGCATTCTGGACAGCGGTGCTCTATGTCCTGATGGCCGCACCCTCAGAAGGCGTCAGCTCTATGTTGCTTTCACGTTTCCCTGCGGACCCACAGGCAAGATCTGCAGCAAATTAAATGTCGAGGGGAGACAGAGCACGCATCACTGAGGGATATCGCCCTTTCGCTCGGTGCACCCGTGCACCCTCCTAAAGAACGCATGTGTTCTCTCACCCCGAGCCAGGTGGAATGCCAGGAAAGGAATTCCAGCAGCAGATCAACCTGGGACCATCTGTATAATCCCTGACACCCGGTGAAGTGAGGAGGAGGAGTCTCACAGGGGTGTTGGCGCGCATTCCATGAGGATCCTGGTTTAACCCTTGTTGCGGTAAGTAGCACCTCTTTGCTAAAACCTAGAGGTTTGACCAAGGGAACATGTGCAACGGGGCTACACCCTCACCTTCTGGCCTTTTCCATGGGAACCCGAGCTTCGATGCCCTGAGAACTGGCTGCATTTCCTTCCCCAATGGCTTTGATGTGTTCACTTCCGTATGCTGACATGATTCAGCTCGCTGTCCGTACCGTGGTGGAATCTGCAAGTTTGCATGTCCAGCGTTTGAGCATGTGCTTGGCTCGACGATGACTTCCACAAATGCATTCCTTGGAAATCTGAACAAAATGAGTGAGAAATCCCTGCCGTCTCCTCCTTGGAACTGAGGTCCAACACGTGGCTCCCAAAAGGAAAGTAGGGAGAGGTTCGCGTTGCATTTGCTCCCGTGGGTGTCCACAGCCACGCCGTTTAAGTTGAGGCTTGTGGCCGTCTGATGGGGAGAAGAGGCATTGGGAAAGGACCCTGGGATGCCAATCCAGGTGGGAAGGCTAGGGAGAGCGTGCCGTCTGTGGGTTCCTTGGTCTAGCCAGGACTGCTGTCCCCTGCCACGGTTCAGCATTCGGGTAGGAGAGGAAGCGTGAGCCCTTGGTGGTCCGGTCGCCTGCACTTGAGTTCTACAGGCCTCCGCCACTGGCTACTCATTGCCTTGTGCCCACGGAGAAACGGAAGTCTGTAGCCTCAGGGTCAGAGCAGGATTCCTGGCCTAGGGCAGGCTTCTTTGCCATGTTCTGCTTGGGAGACCAGATGCAGTTTAGGTTTCTCCTGATAAGGGGAGAAATCCAATGGGCCATTGTCACCGGGAGGTTGGCCAAGCTAAGGGCTCCTCCTCGGGTTGTGTCTGGCTTGTGTGTGCTGTGTGAAAGGGCTAGAAAAATGCCTTAGTGAAGATAAGTCACAGCAAGCTTCTTGGGTGAGGGGTGGCTCTGGCATCTTTCCCTGACACGTTGGGATCCCGGTGGAGAGAGGAGGGCAAGGCGAATGAAGAAGACACGAGAGATGGCTGGCTAATCCCACAGGTTTACTGGTGGGTGGATAGATCGATGGTGGTCATAGGCTTCCCGGAACACTTTTGGTATTCCCTCAGGGACATTTGGAGGCAAGTGTAGAGAGGGAACACGGGAGCACATCGGTGGCGTGTCTCGCTTGTTTCCTCTCCTTGGTCAATTTACTTCATGGCGGGTCCCTGTGCCAGGGAATGGTTGCCTTCGTGGCACAGTATGGTGTCTTCTCATGGGGGCTGATTTGGAGGCCGTGGGGTGTTTTGTCCCTGTCTGTCCACGTTCTCCCTGTGTTGAAGATGTGAAGATGTTCCTCAGTACAGCCCTGCATCGGTACTACACCCGGCCCACCTAGCAGTCCCTGAGGATTGCAGACCTTCCCGGAGGTCATTGGGCAAAACCATGCGGAAAGGGAGTCGGCTGCCAAGGAAAGGCTACAGGTTTCCGGGCCCGAGAGGACGTGTGGTGCGGGGATCTTTTCTCCTGCCACCCGCTGGTGCTTTGAGACTGTGGTATACGGCGTGCCTGGCCACAGTCCAGAGAAGTCATACCGGTTCAGGTGTCTAGGCTGTTGGCCGGGTTCTCTTGTTGCGCGGCTGTAGGTAACACGTTGCTTCTAGAGGACCTGGGCCTCACGGTTTCACCGAGGTCACGTCACTGACGGACCCAGAGTGCGAAAGTGCCAGGCAGCACTGCAAGAGACCCAACTGCTGCAACAGTTTGCCCCGCCACGTTGGGCATCGTAATGGTTCCCATGCCATTACCTTTGTGTGTACGACAAGGGTAGGTCGTCTGTCCTAACAGCAGGCCAGGAGGTATGCCTGCTGGTGAGTCTGCCTTGATTAGTCCAGGTGTTCCTCACGTGCCCTTTGTCGTGGGTCCCTATGAGCCGCTTTTGATGGAGGCCGTCATATTCGGCCGTGTGCCCTTCCCCTGTGGAAGATCTCTTGATCTTCCGGGCGCGTCCATTGTGTGGAGCCATATGTGCTTAGAGTTGGTGTGTTCCCCAAAGGTCACTGGCTCTTAGTCTGAGGAGGCACAGTTGCCCTGAGCGTGTCTCAGGGTTTCCGGAAGACATCCTTTAGCTGTGATGGAGGGGAGAGTGCTCAGGAGAGGAATTGCAGGGCCCGAGACCAGGGTGTTGTTGGACAGCGGGGCTCTTTGTGCTGATGGCGGCACGCTGTGAAGGCGTCTACGCTACATTGCTTTCACATTTACGTGCGGACACCCAGGCACGATGGGCAGCAAATGAAATGTTGAGGGGATATAGAGCACGCATCACTAGACGGTATCGCCCTTTCCCTCGGTGCGCCCGTGCACCATCCTCAAGCACGCGTGTGTGCTCTCAGCCTGAGCCAGGTGGACTGCCAGGGACGGAATCCCAGCAGCAGAGCAGCCTGGGGCCATCCGTATAATCCATAATACCTGGTGAAGGGAGGAGGAGGAGTCTCGCAGGGGTGTTGGCGCACATTCCATGAGGATCCTGGTTTAAACCTTGTTGCGGTAAGTGGCACTTCTTTGCTAAAACCTAGAGGTTTGGCCACGGGAACTGAAAACCGGTGCTACAGCCTCATCTTCTGTCTTTTTCTTGGGGAACATGAGCTTCGATGACCTGAGAACTGGCTGCATTTCCTGCCCCATGGCTCAGATCTGGCCGCTTCTGTATGCTGACATGATTCAGCTCACTGGCCGTCCCTTGGTGGAATCTGCAACTTTGCATGTCCAGCGTTTGAGCATGTGCTTGGATCGCTGATGACCCCCACAAATGCATTCCTTGGAAATCTGAACCAAATGAGTGAGAAAACCCTACCGTCTCCTCATCGGAACTGAGGTCCAGCACGTGGCTCCCAACAGGAATGTAGGGAGAGTTTCACATTGCGTTTCCTGCTGTGTATGTCCACAAGCCACGTTGTTCAAGTGGAGGGTTGTGGCTGTCTCATGGGGAGAAGAGCCATTGGGAAAGGAGCCTGGGATGCCAATCCAGGTGGGAAGGCTAGGGACAGCGTGCCGTCTCTGGGTTCCTTGGTCGAGCCAGGACTTCTGTCCCCTGCCACGGACGAGCATGCGGATAGGAAAGAAAGCGTGAGCCATTGGTGGTCCTCCCACCTGCCCTTGAGTTTTACAGGCGGCCCCCACCGGCTGGTCATTGCCTCGTGCCCTCAAATAAACAGAAGTCTGTATGCTCAGGGTGAGAGCAGGATTCCTGGACTAGGGCAGGCTTCTTTGTCATGTTCTGCTTGGGAGACCAGATGCAGTGTAGGTTTCTCATGATGAGGGGAGAAATCCAATGGGCCATTGTCCCCGGGCGGTTGGCCAAGCTGACGGCTCCTCCTCGGGTTGTTTCCGGCTTGTGTGTGCTGTGTGAACAGGCTAGAAAATGCCTTAGTGAAGATAAGTCACAGCAAGCTTCTTTGGTGAGGGGTGGCTCTGGCATCTTTCCATGACACGTTGGGATCCCGGTGGAGAGGGAAGGGCAAGGCTACTGATAAAGACACATGAAATGGCTGGCTGAGCCCACATGTTTACTTGTGGGTGGACAGATTGACAGAGGCCATAGGGTTCCAGGAACACTTTTGATATCCCCTCGGGAGCATTTGGAGGCACGTGTAGAGAGGGAACACGGGAGAACTTCTGTGGACTGTCCCGCCTTTTTCCCCTCCTTGGTCGATTTACTTCATGGCGGGTCCCTATGCTAGTGAATGGTTGCCTTGGTGGCACAGTATGGTGTCTTCTCATGGGGGCTGATTTGGAGGTCGTGGGGTGTTTTGTCCCTGTCTGTCCACGTTCCCCCTGTGTTGAAGTTGTGAAGGTGTTCCTGAGTCCAGCCCAACATCTTTACTAAACCTGGCCCACATAGCGTTCCCTGAGGTTTGCAGATCTTCCCGGAGGTCACTGGGCACAACCATGCGGTTAAAAGGGAGTCGGCTGCCAAGGAAAGGCTATAGATTTAAAGGCGGGTGAGGGTGTGTGGTGCGGGGGTCATTTTTCCTGCCACGCGCTGGTGCATCCAGACTGTGGTATCCGGTGTGCCTGGCCACAGGCCAGACGAGTCATAGCGGTTCAAGTGTCTAGGCTGTTGGCTGGGTTCTCTTAATTGCATGGCTGTGGGTCACACATTGCTTCTAGAAGACCTGGGCCTCACTGTTTCTCCGAGGTCACGTCACTGACGGGCCCGGAGTGTGAATGTGCCAGGTACCACTGCAGTTGACCCCATTGGTGCAATGGTGTTCTCCGCCACAATGGGCATTGGAATGGCTCCCATGCCATTTGGTTGCAAGGGTTTCCCCAGCACGTTGGGCTTCAGAATGTTTCCCATGTCATTACCTCTGTGTGTGAACCAAGGGTAGGTCATCTGTCTTGGCAGCAGCTCAGGAAGCGTGCCTACTGGTGAGTCTCCCTTGATCAGTCCAGGTGTTCCTCACGTGCCCTTTGTCACGGTTCCCTTCGAGCTGCTTTTGATGAAGGCCGTCATATTCGGCCAAGGCCCCCTCCCTTGTGGAAGATCTCTTCCCCGTAAGAGCGTGGCATTTGTGTGGAAGAATATGTGCCAAGGGCGGGTATGTTCCCCTAGATGGCACCGGCTCTTAGTCTGAGGGGCCACAGTTGCCCAGAGGGTGTCTCAGGGGTTTAGGAAGACATCCTTCTGCTGTGGTGGATGGGAGAGCACTCAGGAGTGGAATTGCAGTGCCCGAGACCAGGGGCATTCTGGACAGCGGTGCTCTATGTCCTGATGGCCGCACCCTCGGAAGGCGTCAGCTCTATGTTGCTTTCACGTTTCCCTGCGGACCCACAGGCAAGATCTGCAGCAAATTAAATGTCGAGGGGAGACAGAGCACGCATCACTGAGGGATATCGCCCTTTCGCTCGGTGCACCCGTGCACCCTCCTAAAGAACGCATGTGTTCTCTCACCCCGAGCCAGGTGGAATGCCAGGAAAGGAATTCCAGCAGCAGATCAACCTGGGACCATCTGTATAATCCCTGACACCCGGTGAAGTGAGGAGGAGGAGTCTCACAGGGGTGTTGGCGCGCATTCCATGAGGATCCTGGTTTAACCCTTGTTGCGGTAAGTAGCACCTCTTTGCTAAAACCTAGAGGTTTGACCAAGGGAACATGTGCAACGGGGCTACACCCTCACCTTCTGGCCTTTTCCATGGGAACCCGAGCTTCGATGCCCTGAGAACTGGCTGCATTTCCTTCCCCAATGGCTTTGATGTGTTCACTTCCGTATGCTGACATGATTCAGCTCGCTGTCCGTACCGTGGTGGAATCTGCAAGTTTGCATGTCCAGCGTTTGAGCATGTGCTTGGCTCGACGATGACTTCCACAAATGCATTCCTTGGAAATCTGAACAAAATGAGTGAGAAATCCCTGCCGTCTCCTCCTTGGAACTGAGGTCCAACACGTGGCTCCCAAAAGGAAAGTAGGGAGAGGTTCGCGTTGCATTTGCTCCCGTGGGTGTCCACAGCCACGCCGTTTAAGTTGAGGCTTGTGGCCGTCTGATGGGGAGAAGAGGCATTGGGAAAGGACCCTGGGATGCCAATCCAGGTGGGAAGGCTAGGGAGAGCGTGCCGTCTGTGGGTTCCTTGGTCTAGCCAGGACTGCTGTCCCCTGCCACGGTTCAGCATTCGGGTAGGAGAGGAAGCGTGAGCCCTTGGTGGTCCGGTCGCCTGCACTTGAGTTCTACAGGCCTCCGCCACTGGCTACTCATTGCCTTGTGCCCGCGGAGAAACGGAAGTCTGTAGCCTCAGGGTCAGAGCAGGATTCCTGGCCTAGGGCAGGCTTCTTTGCCATGTTCTGCTTGGGAGACCAGATGCAGTTTAGGTTTCTCCTGATAAGGGGAGAAATCCAATGGGCCATTGTCACCGGGAGGTTGGCCAAGCTAAGGGCTCCTCCTCGGGTTGTGTCTGGCTTGTGTGTGCTGTGTGAAAGGGCTAGAAAAATGCCTTAGTGAAGATAAGTCACAGCAAGCTTCTTGGGTGAGGGGTGGCTCTGGCATCTTTCCCTGACACGTTGGGATCCCGGTGGAGAGAGGAGGGCAAGGCGAATGAAGAAGACACGAGAGATGGCTGGCTAATCCCACAGGTTTACTGGTGGGTGGATAGATCGATGGTGGTCATAGGCTTCCCGGAACACTTTTGGTATTCCCTCAGGGACATTTGGAGGCAAGTGTAGAGAGGGAACACGGGAGCACATCGGTGGCGTGTCTCGCTTGTTTCCTCTCCTTGGTCAATTTACTTCATGGCGGGTCCCTGTGCCAGGGAATGGTTGCCTTCGTGGCACAGTATGGTGTCTTCTCATGGGGGCTGATTTGGAGGCCGTGGGGTGTTTTGTCCCTGTCTGTCCACGTTCTCCCTGTGTTGAAGATGTGAAGATGTTCCTCAGTACAGCCCTGCATCGGTACTACACCCGGCCCACCTAGCAGTCCCTGAGGATTGCAGACCTTCCCGGAGGTCATTGGGCAAAACCATGCGGAAAGGGAGTCGGCTGCCAAGGAAAGGCTACAGGTTTCCGGGCCCGAGAGGACGTGTGGTGCGGGGATCTTTTCTCCTGCCACCCGCTGGTGCTTTGAGACTGTGGTATACGGCGTGCCTGGCCACAGTCCAGAGAAGTCATACCGGTTCAGGTGTCTAGGCTGTTGGCCGGGTTCTCTTGTTGCGCGGCTGTAGGTAACACGTTGCTTCTAGAGGACCTGGGCCTCACGGTTTCACCGAGGTCACGTCACTGACGGACCCAGAGTGCGAAAGTGCCAGGCAGCACTGCAAGAGACCCAACTGCTGCAACAGTTTGCCCCGCCACGTTGGGCATCGTAATGGTTCCCATGCCATTACCTTTGTGTGTACGACAAGGGTAGGTCGTCTGTCCTAACAGCAGGCCAGGAGGTATGCCTGCTGGTGAGTCTGCCTTGATTAGTCCAGGTGTTCCTCACGTGCCCTTTGTCGTGGGTCCCTATGAGCCGCTTTTGATGGAGGCCGTCATATTCGGCCGTGTGCCCTTCCCTTGTGGAAGATCTCTTGATCTTCCGGGCGCGTCCATTGTGTGGAGCCATATGTGCTTAGAGTTGGTGTGTTCCCCAAAGGTCACTGGCTCTTAGTCTGAGGAGGCACAGTTGCCCTGAGCGTGTCTCAGGGTTTCCGGAAGACATCCTTTAGCTGTGATGGAGGGGAGAGTGCTCAGGAGAGGAATTGCAGGGCCCGAGACCAGGGTGTTGTTGGACAGCGGGGCTCTTTGTGCTGATGGCGGCACGCTGTGAAGGCGTCTACGCTACATTGCTTTCACATTTACGTGCGGACACCCAGGCACGATGGGCAGCAAATGAAATGTTGAGGGGATATAGAGCACGCATCACTAGACGGTATCGCCCTTTCCCTCGGTGCGCCCGTGCACCATCCTCAAGCACGCGTGTGTTCTCTCAGCCCGAGCCAGGTGGACTGCCAGGGACGGAATCCCAGCAGCAGAGCAGCCTGGGGCCATCCGTATAATCCATAATACCTGGTGAAGGGAGGAGGAGGAGTCTCGCAGGGGTGTTGGCGCACATTCCATGAGGATCCTGGTTTAAACCTTGTTGCGGTAAGTGGCACTTCTTTGCTAAAACCTAGAGGTTTGGCCACGGGAACTGAAAACCGGTGCTACAGCCTCATCTTCTGTCTTTTTCTTGGGGAACATGAGCTTCGATGACCTGAGAACTGGCTGCATTTCCTGCCCCATGGCTCAGATCTGGCCGCCTCTGTATGCTGACATGATTCAGCTCACTGGCCGTCCCTTGGTGGAATCTGCAACTTTGCATGTCCAGCGTTTGAGCATGTGCTTGGATCGCTGATGACCCCCACAAATGCATTCCTTGGAAATCTGAACCAAATGAGTGAGAAAACCCTACCGTCTCCTCATCGGAACTGAGGTCCAGCACGTGGCTCCCAACAGGAATGTAGGGAGAGTTTCACATTGCGTTTCCTGCTGTGTATGTCCACAAGCCACGTTGTTCAAGTGGAGGGTTGTGGCCGTCTCATGGGGAGAAGAGCCATTGGGAAAGGAGCCTGGGATGCCAATCCAGGTGGGAAGGCTAGGGACAGCGTGCCGTCTCTGGGTTCCTTGGTCGAGCCAGGACTTCTGTCCCCTGCCACGGACGAGCATGCGGATAGGAAAGGAAGCGTGAGCCATTGGTGGTCCTCCCGCCTGCCCTTGAGTTTTACAGGCGGCCCCCACCGGCTGGTCATTGCCTCGTGCCCTCAAATAAACAGAAGTCTGTATGCTCAGGGTGAGAGCAGGATTCCTGGACTAGGGCAGGCTTCTTTGTCATGTTCTGCTTGGGAGACCAGATGCAGTGTAGGTTTCTCATGATGAGGGGAGAAATCCAATGGGCCATTGTCCCCGGGCGGTTGGCCAAGCTGACGGCTCCTCCTCGGGTTGTTTCCGGCTTGTGTGTGCTGTGTGAACAGGCTAGAAAATGCCTTAGTGAAGATAAGTCACAGCAAGCTTCTTTGGTGAGGGGTGGCTCTGGCATCTTTCCATGACACGTTGGGATCCCGGTGGAGAGGGAAGGGCAAGGCTACTGATAAAGACACATGAAATGGCTGGCTGAGCCCACATGTTTACTTGTGGGTGGACAGATTGACAGAGGCCATAGGGTTCCAGGAACACTTTTGATATCCCCTCGGGAGCATTTGGAGGCACGTGTAGAGAGGGAACACGGGAGAACTTCTGTGGACTGTCCCGCCTTTTTCCCCTCCTTGGTCGATTTACTTCATGGCGGGTCCCTATGCTAGTGAATGGTTGCCTTGGTGGCACAGTATGGTGTCTTCTCATGGGGGCTGATTTGGAGGTCGTGGGGTGTTTTGTCCCTGCCTGTCCACGTTCCCCCTGTGTTGAAGTTGTGAAGGTGTTCCTGAGTCCAGCCCAACATCTTTACTAAACCTGGCCCACATAGCGTTCCCTGAGGTTTGCAGATCTTCCCGGAGGTCACTGGGCACAACCATGCGGTTAAAAGGGAGTCGGCTGCCAAGGAAAGGCTATAGATTTAAAGGCGGGTGAGGGTGTGTGGTGCGGGGGTCATTTTTCCTGCCACGCGCTGGTGCATCCAGACTGTGGTATCCGGTGTGCCTGGCCACAGGCCAGACGAGTCATAGCGGTTCAAGTGTCTAGGCTGTTGGCTGGGTTCTCTTAATTGCATGGCTGTGGGTCACACATTGCTTCTAGAAGACCTGGGCCTCACTGTTTCTCCGAGGTCACGTCACTGACGGGCCCGGAGTGTGAATGTGCCAGGTACCACTGCAGTTGACCCCATTGGTGCAATGGTGTTCTCCGCCACAATGGGCATTGGAATGGCTCCCATGCCATTTGGTTGCAAGGGTTTCCCCAGCACGTTGGGCTTCAGAATGTTTCCCATGTCATTACCTCTGTGTGTGAACCAAGGGTAGGTCATCTGTCTTGGCAGCAGCTCAGGAAGCGTGCCTACTGGTGAGTCTCCCTTGATCAGTCCAGGTGTTCCTCACGTGCCCTTTGTCACGGTTCCCTTCGAGCTGCTTTTGATGAAGGCCGTCATATTCGGCCAAGGCCCCCTCCCTTGTGGAAGATCTCTTCCCCGTAAGAGCGTGGCATTTGTGTGGAAGAATATGTGCCAAGGGCGGGTATGTTCCCCTAGATGGCACCGGCTCTTAGTCTGAGGGGCCACAGTTGCCCAGAGGGTGTCTCAGGGGTTTAGGAAGACATCCTTCTGCTGTGGTGGATGGGAGAGCACTCAGGAGTGGAATTGCAGTGCCCGAGACCAGGGGCATTCTGGACAGCGGTGCTCTATGTCCTGATGGCCGCACCCTCGGAAGGCGTCAGCTCTATGTTGCTTTCACGTTTCCCTGCGGACCCACAGGCAAGATCTGCAGCAAATTAAATGTCGAGGGGAGACAGAGCACGCATCACTGAGGGATATCGCCCTTTCGCTCGGTGCACCCGTGCACCCTCCTAAAGAACGCATGTGTTCTCTCACCCCGAGCCAGGTGGAATGCCAGGAAAGGAATTCCAGCAGCAGATCAACCTGGGACCATCTGTATAATCCCTGACACCCGGTGAAGTGAGGAGGAGGAGTCTCACAGGGGTGTTGGCGCGCATTCCATGAGGATCCTGGTTTAACCCTTGTTGCGGTAAGTAGCACCTCTTTGCTAAAACCTAGAGGTTTGACCAAGGGAACATGTGCAACGGGGCTACACCCTCACCTTCTGGCCTTTTCCATGGGAACCCGAGCTTCGATGCCCTGAGAACTGGCTGCATTTCCTTCCCCAATGGCTTTGATGTGTTCACTTCCGTATGCTGACATGATTCAGCTCGCTGTCCGTACCGTGGTGGAATCTGCAAGTTTGCATGTCCAGCGTTTGAGCATGTGCTTGGCTCGACGATGACTTCCACAAATGCATTCCTTGGAAATCTGAACAAAATGAGTGAGAAATCCCTGCCGTCTCCTCCTTGGAACTGAGGTCCAACACGTGGCTCCCAAAAGGAAAGTAGGGAGAGGTTCGCGTTGCATTTGCTCCCGTGGGTGTCCACAGCCACGCCGTTTAAGTTGAGGCTTGTGGCCGTCTGATGGGGAGAAGAGGCATTGGGAAAGGACCCTGGGATGCCAATCCAGGTGGGAAGGCTAGGGAGAGCGTGCCGTCTGTGGGTTCCTTGGTCTAGCCAGGACTGCTGTCCCCTGCCACGGTTCAGCATTCGGGTAGGAGAGGAAGCGTGAGCCCTTGGTGGTCCGGTCGCCTGCACTTGAGTTCTACAGGCCTCCGCCACTGGCTACTCATTGCCTTGTGCCCGCGGAGAAACGGAAGTCTGTAGCCTCAGGGTCAGAGCAGGATTCCTGGCCTAGGGCAGGCTTCTTTGCCATGTTCTGCTTGGGAGACCAGATGCAGTTTAGGTTTCTCCTGATAAGGGGAGAAATCCAATGGGCCATTGTCACCGGGAGGTTGGCCAAGCTAAGGGCTCCTCCTCGGGTTGTGTCTGGCTTGTGTGTGCTGTGTGAAAGGGCTAGAAAAATGCCTTAGTGAAGATAAGTCACAGCAAGCTTCTTTGGTGAGGGGTGGCTCTGGCATCTTTCCCTGACACGTTGGGATCCCGGTGGAGAGAGGAGGGCAAGGCGAATGAAGAAGACACGAGAGATGGCTGGCTAATCCCACAGGTTTACTGGTGGGTGGATAGATCGATGGTGGTCATAGGCTTCCCGGAACACTTTTGGTATTCCCTCAGGGACATTTGGAGGCAAGTGTAGAGAGGGAACACGGGAGCACATCGGTGGCGTGTCTCGCTTGTTTCCTCTCCTTGGTCAATTTACTTCATGGCGGGTCCCTGTGCCAGGGAATGGTTGCCTTCGTGGCACAGTATGGTGTCTTCTCATGGGGGCTGATTTGGAGGCCGTGGGGTGTTTTGTCCCTGTCTGTCCACGTTCTCCCTGTGTTGAAGATGTGAAGGTGTTCCTCAGTACAGCCCTGCATCGGTACTACACCCGGCCCACCTAGCAGTCCCTGAGGATTGCAGACCTTCCCGGAGGTCATTGGGCAAAACCATGCGGAAAGGGAGTCGGCTGCCAAGGAAAGGCTACAGGTTTCCGGGCCCGAGAGGACGTGTGGTGCGGGGATCTTTTCTCCTGCCACCCGCTGGTGCTTTGAGACTGTGGTATACGGCGTGCCTGGCCACAGTCCAGAGAAGTCATACCGGTTCAGGTGTCTAGGCTGTTGGCCGGGTTCTCTTGTTGCGCGGCTGTAGGTAACACGTTGCTTCTAGAGGACCTGGGCCTCACGGTTTCACCGAGGTCACGTCACTGACGGACCCAGAGTGCGAAAGTGCCAGGCAGCACTGCAAGAGACCCAACTGCTGCAACAGTTTGCCCCGCCACGTTGGGCATCGTAATGGTTCCCATGCCATTACCTTTGTGTGTACGACAAGGGTAGGTCGTCTGTCCTAACAGCAGGCCAGGAGGTATGCCTGCTGGTGAGTCTGCCTTGATTAGTCCAGGTGTTCCTCACGTGCCCTTTGTCGTGGGTCCCTATGAGCCGCTTTTGATGGAGGCCGTCATATTCGGCCGTGTGCCCTTCCCCTGTGGAAGATCTCTTGATCTTCCGGGCGCGTCCATTGTGTGGAGCCATATGTGCTTAGAGTTGGTGTGTTCCCCAAAGGTCACTGGCTCTTAGTCTGAGGAGGCACAGTTGCCCTGAGCGTGTCTCAGGGTTTCCGGAAGACATCCTTTAGCTGTGATGGAGGGGAGAGTGCTCAGGAGAGGAATTGCAGGGCCCGAGACCAGGGTGTTGTTGGACAGCGGGGCTCTTTGTCCTGATGGCGGCACGCTGTGAAGGCGTCTACGCTACATTGCTTTCACATTTACGTGCGGACACCCAGGCACGATGGGCAGCAAATGAAATGTTGAGGGGATATAGAGCACGCATCACTAGACGGTATCGCCCTTTCCCTCGGTGCGCCCGTGCACCATCCTCAAGCACGCGTGTGTTCTCTCAGCCCGAGCCAGGTGGACTGCCAGGGACGGAATCCCAGCAGCAGAGCAGCCTGGGGCCATCCGTATAATCCATAATACCTGGTGAAGGGAGGAGGAGGAGTCTCGCAGGGGTGTTGGCGCACATTCCATGAGGATCCTGGTTTAAACCTTGTTGCGGTAAGTGGCGCTTCTTTGCTAAAACCTAGAGGTTTGGCCACGGGAACTGAAAACCGGTGCTACAGCCTCATCTTCTGTCTTTTTCTTGGGGAACATGAGCTTCGATGACCTGAGAACTGGCTGCATTTCCTGCCCCATGGCTCAGATCTGGCCGCTTCTGTATGCTGACATGATTCAGCTCACTGGCCGTCCCTTGGTGGAATCTGCAACTTTGCATGTCCAGCGTTTGAGCATGTGCTTGGATCGCTGATGACCCCCACAAATGCATTCCTTGGAAATCTGAACCAAATGAGTGAGAAAACCCTACCGTCTCCTCATCGGAACTGAGGTCCAGCACGTGGCTCCCAACAGGAATGTAGGGAGAGTTTCACATTGCGTTTCCTGCTGTGTATGTCCACAAGCCACGTTGTTCAAGTGGAGGGTTGTGGCCGTCTCATGGGGAGAAGAGCCATTGGGAAAGGAGCCTGGGATGCCAATCCAGGTGGGAAGGCTAGGGACAGCGTGCCGTCTCTGGGTTCCTTGGTCGAGCCAGGACTTCTGTCCCCTGCCACGGACGAGCATGCGGATAGGAAAGGAAGCGTGAGCCATTGGTGGTCCTCCCGCCTGCCCTTGAGTTTTACAGGCGGCCCCCACCGGCTGGTCATTGCCTCGTGCCCTCAAATAAACAGAAGTCTGTATGCTCAGGGTGAGAGCAGGATTCCTGGACTAGGGCAGGCTTCTTTGTCATGTTCTGCTTGGGAGACCAGATGCAGTGTAGGTTTCTCATGATGAGGGGAGAAATCCAATGGGCCATTGTCCCCGGGCGGTTGGCCAAGCTGACGGCTCCTCCTCGGGTTGTTTCCGGCTTGTGTGTGCTGTGTGAACAGGCTAGAAAATGCCTTAGTGAAGATAAGTCACAGCAAGCTTCTTTGGTGAGGGGTGGCTCTGGCATCTTTCCATGACACGTTGGGATCCCGGTGGAGAGGGAAGGGCAAGGCTACTGATAAAGACACATGAAATGGCTGGCTGAGCCCACATGTTTACTTGTGGGTGGACAGATTGACAGAGGCCATAGGGTTCCAGGAACACTTTTGATATCCCCTCGGGAGCATTTGGAGGCACGTGTAGAGAGGGAACACGGGAGAACTTCTGTGGACTGTCCCGCCTTTTTCCCCTCCTTGGTCGATTTACTTCATGGCGGGTCCCTATGCTAGTGAATGGTTGCCTTGGTGGCACAGTATGGTGTCTTCTCATGGGGGCTGATTTGGAGGTCGTGGGGTGTTTTGTCCCTGTCTGTCCACGTTCCCCCTGTGTTGAAGTTGTGAAGGTGTTCCTGAGTCCAGCCCAACATCTTTACTAAACCTGGCCCACATAGCGTTCCCTGAGGTTTGCAGATCTTCCCGGAGGTCACTGGGCACAACCATGCGGTTAAAAGGGAGTCGGCTGCCAAGGAAAGGCTATAGATTTAAAGGCGGGTGAGGGTGTGTGGTGCGGGGGTCATTTTTCCTGCCACGCGCTGGTGCATCCAGACTGTGGTATCCGGTGTGCCTGGCCACAGGCCAGACGAGTCATAGCGGTTCAAGTGTCTAGGCTGTTGGCTGGGTTCTCTTAATTGCATGGCTGTGGGTCACACATTGCTTCTAGAAGACCTGGGCCTCACTGTTTCTCCGAGGTCACGTCACTGACGGGCCCGGAGTGTGAATGTGCCAGGTACCACTGCAGTTGACCCCATTGGTGCAATGGTGTTCTCCGCCACAATGGGCATTGGAATGGCTCCCATGCCATTTGGTTGCAAGGGTTTCCCCAGCACGTTGGGCTTCAGAATGTTTCCCATGTCATTACCTCTGTGTGTGAACCAAGGGTAGGTCATCTGTCTTGGCAGCAGCTCAGGAAGCGTGCCTACTGGTGAGTCTCCCTTGATCAGTCCAGGTGTTCCTCACGTGCCCTTTGTCACGGTTCCCTTCGAGCTGCTTTTGATGAAGGCCGTCATATTCGGCCAAGGCCCCCTCCCTTGTGGAAGATCTCTTCCCCGTAAGAGCGTGGCATTTGTGTGGAAGAATATGTGCCAAGGGCGGGTATGTTCCCCTAGATGGCACCGGCTCTTAGTCTGAGGGGCCACAGTTGCCCAGAGGGTGTCTCAGGGGTTTAGGAAGACATCCTTCTGCTGTGGTGGATGGGAGAGCACTCAGGAGTGGAATTGCAGTGCCCGAGACCAGGGGCATTCTGGACAGCGGTGCTCTATGTCCTGATGGCCGCACCCTCGGAAGGCGTCAGCTCTATGTTGCTTTCACGTTTCCCTGCGGACCCACAGGCAAGATCTGCAGCAAATTAAATGTCGAGGGGAGACAGAGCACGCATCACTGAGGGATATCGCCCTTTCGCTCGGTGCACCCGTGCACCCTCCTAAAGAACGCATGTGTTCTCTCACCCCGAGCCAGGTGGAATGCCAGGAAAGGAATTCCAGCAGCAGATCAACCTGGGACCATCTGTATAATCCCTGACACCCGGTGAAGTGAGGAGGAGGAGTCTCACAGGGGTGTTGGCGCGCATTCCATGAGGATCCTGGTTTAACCCTTGTTGCGGTAAGTAGCACCTCTTTGCTAAAACCTAGAGGTTTGACCAAGGGAACATGTGCAACGGGGCTACACCCTCACCTTCTGGCCTTTTCCATGGGAACCCGAGCTTCGATGCCCTGAGAACTGGCTGCATTTCCTTCCCCAATGGCTTTGATGTGTTCACTTCCGTATGCTGACATGATTCAGCTCGCTGTCCGTACCGTGGTGGAATCTGCAAGTTTGCATGTCCAGCGTTTGAGCATGTGCTTGGCTCGACGATGACTTCCACAAATGCATTCCTTGGAAATCTGAACAAAATGAGTGAGAAATCCCTGCCGTCTCCTCCTTGGAACTGAGGTCCAACACGTGGCTCCCAAAAGGAAAGTAGGGAGAGGTTCGCGTTGCATTTGCTCCCGTGGGTGTCCACAGCCACGCCGTTTAAGTTGAGGCTTGTGGCCGTCTGATGGGGAGAAGAGGCATTGGGAAAGGACCCTGGGATGCCAATCCAGGTGGGAAGGCTAGGGAGAGCGTGCCGTCTGTGGGTTCCTTGGTCTAGCCAGGACTGCTGTCCCCTGCCACGGTTCAGCATTCGGGTAGGAGAGGAAGCGTGAGCCCTTGGTGGTCCGGTCGCCTGCACTTGAGTTCTACAGGCCTCCGCCACTGGCTACTCATTGCCTTGTGCCCGCGGAGAAACGGAAGTCTGTAGCCTCAGGGTCAGAGCAGGATTCCTGGCCTAGGGCAGGCTTCTTTGCCATGTTCTGCTTGGGAGACCAGATGCAGTTTAGGTTTCTCCTGATAAGGGGAGAAATCCAATGGGCCATTGTCACCGGGAGGTTGGCCAAGCTAAGGGCTCCTCCTCGGGTTGTGTCTGGCTTGTGTGTGCTGTGTGAAAGGGCTAGAAAAATGCCTTAGTGAAGATAAGTCACAGCAAGCTTCTTGGGTGAGGGGTGGCTCTGGCATCTTTCCCTGACACGTTGGGATCCCGGTGGAGAGAGGAGGGCAAGGCGAATGAAGAAGACACGAGAGATGGCTGGCTAATCCCACAGGTTTACTGGTGGGTGGATAGATCGATGGTGGTCATAGGCTTCCCGGAACACTTTTGGTATTCCCTCAGGGACATTTGGAGGCAAGTGTAGAGAGGGAACACGGGAGCACATCGGTGGCGTGTCTCGCTTGTTTCCTCTCCTTGGTCAATTTACTTCATGGCGGGTCCCTGTGCCAGGGAATGGTTGCCTTCGTGGCACAGTATGGTGTCTTCTCATGGGGGCTGATTTGGAGGCCGTGGGGTGTTTTGTCCCTGTCTGTCCACGTTCTCCCTGTGTTGAAGATGTGAAGATGTTCCTCAGTACAGCCCTGCATCGGTACTACACCCGGCCCACCTAGCAGTCCCTGAGGATTGCAGACCTTCCCGGAGGTCATTGGGCAAAACCATGCGGAAAGGGAGTCGGCTGCCAAGGAAAGGCTACAGGTTTCCGGGCCCGAGAGGACGTGTGGTGCGGGGATCTTTTCTCCTGCCACCCGCTGGTGCTTTGAGACTGTGGTATACGGCGTGCCTGGCCACAGTCCAGAGAAGTCATACCGGTTCAGGTGTCTAGGCTGTTGGCCGGGTTCTCTTGTTGCGCGGCTGTAGGTAACACGTTGCTTCTAGAGGACCTGGGCCTCACGGTTTCACCGAGGTCACGTCACTGACGGACCCAGAGTGCGAAAGTGCCAGGCAGCACTGCAAGAGACCCAACTGCTGCAACAGTTTGCCCCGCCACGTTGGGCATCGTAATGGTTCCCATGCCATTACCTTTGTGTGTACGACAAGGGTAGGTCGTCTGTCCTAACAGCAGGCCAGGAGGTATGCCTGCTGGTGAGTCTGCCTTGATTAGTCCAGGTGTTCCTCACGTGCCCTTTGTCGTGGGTCCCTATGAGCCGCTTTTGATGGAGGCCGTCATATTCGGCCGTGTGCCCTTCCCTTGTGGAAGATCTCTTGATCTTCCGGGCGCGTCCATTGTGTGGAGCCATATGTGCTTAGAGTTGGTGTGTTCCCCAAAGGTCACTGGCTCTTAGTCTGAGGAGGCACAGTTGCCCTGAGCGTGTCTCAGGGTTTCCGGAAGACATCCTTTAGCTGTGATGGAGGGGAGAGTGCTCAGGAGAGGAATTGCAGGGCCCGAGACCAGGGTGTTGTTGGACAGCGGGGCTCTTTGTGCTGATGGCGGCACGCTGTGAAGGCGTCTACGCTACATTGCTTTCACATTTACGTGCGGACACCCAGGCACGATGGGCAGCAAATGAAATGTTGAGGGGATATAGAGCACGCATCACTAGACGGTATCGCCCTTTCCCTCGGTGCGCCCGTGCACCATCCTCAAGCACGCGTGTGTTCTCTCAGCCCGAGCCAGGTGGACTGCCAGGGACGGAATCCCAGCAGCAGAGCAGCCTGGGGCCATCCGTATAATCCATAATACCTGGTGAAGGGAGGAGGAGGAGTCTCGCAGGGGTGTTGGCGCACATTCCATGAGGATCCTGGTTTAAACCTTGTTGCGGTAAGTGGCACTTCTTTGCTAAAACCTAGAGGTTTGGCCACGGGAACTGAAAACCGGTGCTACAGCCTCATCTTCTGTCTTTTTCTTGGGGAACATGAGCTTCGATGACCTGAGAACTGGCTGCATTTCCTGCCCCATGGCTCAGATCTGGCCGCCTCTGTATGCTGACATGATTCAGCTCACTGGCCGTCCCTTGGTGGAATCTGCAACTTTGCATGTCCAGCGTTTGAGCATGTGCTTGGATCGCTGATGACCCCCACAAATGCATTCCTTGGAAATCTGAACCAAATGAGTGAGAAAACCCTACCGTCTCCTCATCGGAACTGAGGTCCAGCACGTGGCTCCCAACAGGAATGTAGGGAGAGTTTCACATTGCGTTTCCTGCTGTGTATGTCCACAAGCCACGTTGTTCAAGTGGAGGGTTGTGGCCGTCTCATGGGGAGAAGAGCCATTGGGAAAGGAGCCTGGGATGCCAATCCAGGTGGGAAGGCTAGGGACAGCGTGCCGTCTCTGGGTTCCTTGGTCGAGCCAGGACTTCTGTCCCCTGCCACGGACGAGCATGCGGATAGGAAAGGAAGCGTGAGCCATTGGTGGTCCTCCCGCCTGCCCTTGAGTTTTACAGGCGGCCCCCACCGGCTGGTCATTGCCTCGTGCCCTCAAATAAACAGAAGTCTGTATGCTCAGGGTGAGAGCAGGATTCCTGGACTAGGGCAGGCTTCTTTGTCATGTTCTGCTTGGGAGACCAGATGCAGTGTAGGTTTCTCATGATGAGGGGAGAAATCCAATGGGCCATTGTCCCCGGGCGGTTGGCCAAGCTGACGGCTCCTCCTCGGGTTGTTTCCGGCTTGTGTGTGCTGTGTGAACAGGCTAGAAAATGCCTTAGTGAAGATAAGTCACAGCAAGCTTCTTTGGTGAGGGGTGGCTCTGGCATCTTTCCATGACACGTTGGGATCCCGGTGGAGAGGGAAGGGCAAGGCTACTGATAAAGACACATGAAATGGCTGGCTGAGCCCACATGTTTACTTGTGGGTGGACAGATTGACAGAGGCCATAGGGTTCCAGGAACACTTTTGATATCCCCTCGGGAGCATTTGGAGGCACGTGTAGAGAGGGAACACGGGAGAACTTCTGTGGACTGTCCCGCCTTTTTCCCCTCCTTGGTCGATTTACTTCATGGCGGGTCCCTATGCTAGTGAATGGTTGCCTTGGTGGCACAGTATGGTGTCTTCTCATGGGGGCTGATTTGGAGGTCGTGGGGTGTTTTGTCCCTGCCTGTCCACGTTCCCCCTGTGTTGAAGTTGTGAAGGTGTTCCTGAGTCCAGCCCAACATCTTTACTAAACCTGGCCCACATAGCGTTCCCTGAGGTTTGCAGATCTTCCCGGAGGTCACTGGGCACAACCATGCGGTTAAAAGGGAGTCGGCTGCCAAGGAAAGGCTATAGATTTAAAGGCGGGTGAGGGTGTGTGGTGCGGGGGTCATTTTTCCTGCCACGCGCTGGTGCATCCAGACTGTGGTATCCGGTGTGCCTGGCCACAGGCCAGACGAGTCATAGCGGTTCAAGTGTCTAGGCTGTTGGCTGGGTTCTCTTAATTGCATGGCTGTGGGTCACACATTGCTTCTAGAAGACCTGGGCCTCACTGTTTCTCCGAGGTCACGTCACTGACGGGCCCGGAGTGTGAATGTGCCAGGTACCACTGCAGTTGACCCCATTGGTGCAATGGTGTTCTCCGCCACAATGGGCATTGGAATGGCTCCCATGCCATTTGGTTGCAAGGGTTTCCCCAGCACGTGGGGCTTCAGAATGTTTCCCATGTCATTACCTCTGTGTGTGAACCAAGGGTAGGTCATCTGTCTTGGCAGCAGCTCAGGAAGCGTGCCTACTGGTGAGTCTCCCTTGATCAGTCCAGGTGTTCCTCACGTGCCCTTTGTCACAGTTCCCTTCGAGCTGCTTTTGATGAAGGCCGTCATATTCGGCCAAGGCCCCTTCCCTTGTGGAAGATCTCTTCCCCGTAAGAGCGTGGCATTTGTGTGGAAGAATATGTGCCAAGGGCGGGTATGTTCCCCTAGATGGCACCGGCTCTTAGTCTGAGGGGCCACAGTTGCCCAGAGGGTGTCTCAGGGGTTTAGGAAGACATCCTTCTGCTGTGGTGGATGGGAGAGCACTCAGGAGTGGAATTGCAGTGCCCGAGACCAGGGGCATTCTGGACAGCGGTGCTCTATGTCCTGATGGCCGCACCCTCGGAAGGCGTCAGCTCTATGTTGCTTTCACGTTTCCCTGCGGACCCACAGGCAAGATCTGCAGCAAATTAAATGTCGAGGGGAGACAGAGCACGCATCACTGAGGGATATCGCCCTTTCGCTCGGTGCACCCGTGCACCCTCCTAAAGAACGCATGTGTTCTCTCACCCCGAGCCAGGTGGAATGCCAGGAAAGGAATTCCAGCAGCAGATCAACCTGGGACCATCTGTATAATCCCTGACACCCGGTGAAGTGAGGAGGAGGAGTCTCACAGGGGTGTTGGCGCGCATTCCATGAGGATCCTGGTTTAACCCTTGTTGCGGTAAGTAGCACCTCTTTGCTAAAACCTAGAGGTTTGACCAAGGGAACATGTGCAACGGGGCTACACCCTCACCTTCTGGCCTTTTCCATGGGAACCCGAGCTTCGATGCCCTGAGAACTGGCTGCATTTCCTTCCCCAATGGCTTTGATGTGTTCACTTCCGTATGCTGACATGATTCAGCTCGCTGTCCGTACCGTGGTGGAATCTGCAAGTTTGCATGTCCAGCGTTTGAGCATGTGCTTGGCTCGACGATGACTTCCACAAATGCATTCCTTGGAAATCTGAACAAAATGAGTGAGAAATCCCTGCCGTCTCCTCCTTGGAACTGAGGTCCAACACGTGGCTCCCAAAAGGAAAGTAGGGAGAGGTTCGCGTTGCATTTGCTCCCGTGGGTGTCCACAGCCACGCCGTTTAAGTTGAGGCTTGTGGCCGTCTGATGGGGAGAAGAGGCATTGGGAAAGGACCCTGGGATGCCAATCCAGGTGGGAAGGCTAGGGAGAGCGTGCCGTCTGTGGGTTCCTTGGTCTAGCCAGGACTGCTGTCCCCTGCCACGGTTCAGCATTCGGGTAGGAGAGGAAGCGTGAGCCCTTGGTGGTCCGGTCGCCTGCACTTGAGTTCTACAGGCCTCCGCCACTGGCTACTCATTGCCTTGTGCCCGCGGAGAAACGGAAGTCTGTAGCCTCAGGGTCAGAGCAGGATTCCTGGCCTAGGGCAGGCTTCTTTGCCATGTTCTGCTTGGGAGACCAGATGCAGTTTAGGTTTCTCCTGATAAGGGGAGAAATCCAATGGGCCATTGTCACCGGGAGGTTGGCCAAGCTAAGGGCTCCTCCTCGGGTTGTGTCTGGCTTGTGTGTGCTGTGTGAAAGGGCTAGAAAAATGCCTTAGTGAAGATAAGTCACAGCAAGCTTCTTTGGTGAGGGGTGGCTCTGGCATCTTTCCCTGACACGTTGGGATCCCGGTGGAGAGAGGAGGGCAAGGCGAATGAAGAAGACACGAGAGATGGCTGGCTAATCCCACAGGTTTACTGGTGGGTGGATAGATCGATGGTGGTCATAGGCTTCCCGGAACACTTTTGGTATTCCCTCAGGGACATTTGGAGGCAAGTGTAGAGAGGGAACACGGGAGCACATCGGTGGCGTGTCTCGCTTGTTTCCTCTCCTTGGTCAATTTACTTCATGGCGGGTCCCTGTGCCAGGGAATGGTTGCCTTCGTGGCACAGTATGGTGTCTTCTCATGGGGGCTGATTTGGAGGCCGTGGGGTGTTTTGTCCCTGTCTGTCCACGTTCTCCCTGTGTTGAAGATGTGAAGGTGTTCCTCAGTACAGCCCTGCATCGGTACTACACCCGGCCCACCTAGCAGTCCCTGAGGATTGCAGACCTTCCCGGAGGTCATTGGGCAAAACCATGCGGAAAGGGAGTCGGCTGCCAAGGAAAGGCTACAGGTTTCCGGGCCCGAGAGGACGTGTGGTGCGGGGATCTTTTCTCCTGCCACCCGCTGGTGCTTTGAGACTGTGGTATACGGCGTGCCTGGCCACAGTCCAGAGAAGTCATACCGGTTCAGGTGTCTAGGCTGTTGGCCGGGTTCTCTTGTTGCGCGGCTGTAGGTAACACGTTGCTTCTAGAGGACCTGGGCCTCACGGTTTCACCGAGGTCACGTCACTGACGGACCCAGAGTGCGAAAGTGCCAGGCAGCACTGCAAGAGACCCAACTGCTGCAACAGTTTGCCCCGCCACGTTGGGCATCGTAATGGTTCTCATGCCATTACCTTTGTGTGTACGACAAGGGTAGGTCGTCTGTCCTAACAGCAGGCCAGGAGGTATGCCTGCTGGTGAGTCTGCCTTGATTAGTCCAGGTGTTCCTCACGTGCCCTTTGTCGTGGGTCCCTATGAGCCGCTTTTGATGGAGGCCGTCATATTCGGCCGTGTGCCCTTCCCTTGTGGAAGATCTCTTGATCTTCCGGGCGCGTCCATTGTGTGGAGCCATATGTGCTTAGAGTTGGTGTGTTCCCCAAAGGTCACTGGCTCTTAGTCTGAGGAGGCACAGTTGCCCTGAGCGTGTCTCAGGGTTTCCGGAAGACATCCTTTAGCTGTGATGGAGGGGAGAGTGCTCAGGAGAGGAATTGCAGGGCCCGAGACCAGGGTGTTGTTGGACAGCGGGGCTCTTTGTCCTGATGGCGGCACGCTGTGAAGGCGTCTACGCTACATTGCTTTCACATTTACGTGCGGACACCCAGGCACGATGGGCAGCAAATGAAATGTTGAGGGGATATAGAGCACGCATCACTAGACGGTATCGCCCTTTCCCTCGGTGCGCCCGTGCACCATCCTCAAGCACGCGTGTGTTCTCTCAGCCCGAGCCAGGTGGACTGCCAGGGACGGAATCCCAGCAGCAGAGCAGCCTGGGGCCATCCGTATAATCCATAATACCTGGTGAAGGGAGGAGGAGGAGTCTCGCAGGGGTGTTGGCGCACATTCCATGAGGATCCTGGTTTAAACCTTGTTGCGGTAAGTGGCGCTTCTTTGCTAAAACCTAGAGGTTTGGCCACGGGAACTGAAAACCGGTGCTACAGCCTCATCTTCTGTCTTTTTCTTGGGGAACATGAGCTTCGATGACCTGAGAACTGGCTGCATTTCCTGCCCCATGGCTCAGATCTGGCCGCTTCTGTATGCTGACATGATTCAGCTCACTGGCCGTCCCTTGGTGGAATCTGCAACTTTGCATGTCCAGCGTTTGAGCATGTGCTTGGATCGCTGATGACCCCCACAAATGCATTCCTTGGAAATCTGAACCAAATGAGTGAGAAAACCCTACCGTCTCCTCATCGGAACTGAGGTCCAGCACGTGGCTCCCAACAGGAATGTAGGGAGAGTTTCACATTGCGTTTCCTGCTGTGTATGTCCACAAGCCACGTTGTTCAAGTGGAGGGTTGTGGCCGTCTCATGGGGAGAAGAGCCATTGGGAAAGGAGCCTGGGATGCCAATCCAGGTGGGAAGGCTAGGGACAGCGTGCCGTCTCTGGGTTCCTTGGTCGAGCCAGGACTTCTGTCCCCTGCCACAGACGAGCATGCGGATAGGAAAGGAAGCGTGAGCCATTGGTGGTCCTCCCGCCTGCCCTTGAGTTTTACAGGCTGCCCCCACCGGCTGGTCATTGCCTCGTGCCCTCAAATAAACAGAAGTCTGTATGCTCAGGGTGAGAGCAGGATTCCTGGACTAGGGCAGGCTTCTTTGTCATGTTCTGCTTGGGAGACCAGATGCAGTGTAGGTTTCTCATGATGAGGGGAGAAATCCAATGGGCCATTGTCCCCGGGCGGTTGGCCAAGCTGACGGCTCCTCCTCGGGTTGTTTCCGGCTTGTGTGTGCTGTGTGAACAGGCTAGAAAATGCCTTAGTGAAGATAAGTCACAGCAAGCTTCTTTGGTGAGGGGTGGCTCTGGCATCTTTCCATGACACGTTGGGATCCCGGTGGAGAGGGAAGGGCAAGGCTACTGATAAAGACACATGAAATGGCTGGCTGAGCCCACATGTTTACTTGTGGGTGGACAGATTGACAGAGGCCATAGGGTTCCAGGAACACTTTTGATATCCCCTCGGGAGCATTTGGAGGCACGTGTAGAGAGGGAACACGGGAGAACTTCTGTGGACTGTCCCGCCTTTTTCCCCTCCTTGGTCGATTTACTTCATGGCGGGTCCCTATGCTAGTGAATGGTTGCCTTGGTGGCACAGTATGGTGTCTTCTCATGGGGGCTGATTTGGAGGTCGTGGGGTGTTTTGTCCCTGTCTGTCCACGTTCCCCCTGTGTTGAAGTTGTGAAGGTGTTCCTGAGTCCAGCCCAACATCTTTACTAAACCTGGCCCACATAGCGTTCCCTGAGGTTTGCAGATCTTCCCGGAGGTCACTGGGCACAACCATGCGGAAAAAAGGGAGTCGGCTGCCAAGGAAAGGCTATAGATTTAAAGGCGGGTGAGGGTGTGTGGTGTGGGGGTCATTTTTCCTGCCACGCGCTGGTGCATCCAGACTGTGGTATCCGGTGTGCCTGGCCACAGGCCAGACGAGTCATAGCGGTTCAAGTGTCTAGGCTGTTGGCTGGGTTCTCTTAATTGCATGGCTGTGGGTCACACATTGCTTCTAGAAGACCTGGGCCTCACTGTTTCTCCGAGGTCACGTCACTGACGGGCCCGGAGTGTGAATGTGCCAGGTACCACTGCAGTTGACCCCATTGGTGCAATGGTGTTCTCCGCCACAATGGGCATTGGAATGGCTCCCATGCCATTTGGTTGCAAGGGTTTCCCCAGCACGTTGGGCTTCAGAATGTTTCCCATGTCATTACCTCTGTGTGTGAACCAAGGGTAGGTCATCTGTCTTGGCAGCAGCTCAGGAAGCGTGCCTACTGGTGAGTCTCCCTTGATCAGTCCAGGTGTTCCTCACGTGCCCTTTGTCACGGTTCCCTTCGAGCTGCTTTTGATGAAGGCCGTCATATTCGGCCAAGGCCCCTTCCCTTGTGGAAGATCTCTTCCCCGTAAGAGCGTGGCATTTGTGTGGAAGAATATGTGCCAAGGGCGGGTATGTTCCCCTAGATGGCACCGGCTCTTAGTCTGAGGGGCCACAGTTGCCCAGAGGGTGTCTCAGGGGTTTAGGAAGACATCCTTCTGCTGTGGTGGATGGGAGAGCACTCAGGAGTGGAATTGCAGTGCCCGAGACCAGGGGCATTCTGGACAGCGGTGCTCTATGTCCTGATGGCCGCACCCTCGGAAGGCGTCAGCTCTATGTTGCTTTCACGTTTCCCTGCGGACCCACAGGCAAGATCTGCAGCAAATTAAATGTCGAGGGGAGACAGAGCACGCATCACTGAGGGATATCGCCCTTTCGCTCGGTGCACCCGTGCACCCTCCTAAAGA
Organism: Leucopleurus acutus; assembly: GCF_964270905.1. Taxonomy (NCBI): domain Eukaryota; kingdom Metazoa; phylum Chordata; class Mammalia; order Artiodactyla; family Delphinidae; genus Leucopleurus; species Leucopleurus acutus. Next base: position 148,823,468 of record NC_139142.1, read on the forward strand.
ACGCATGTGTTCTCTCACCCCGAGCCAGGTGGAATGCCAGGAAAGGAATTCCAGCAGCAGATCAACCTGGGACCATCTGTATAATCCCTGACACCCGGTGAAGTGAGGAGGAGGAGTCTCACAGGGGTGTTGGCGCGCATTCCATGAGGATCCTGGTTTAACCCTTGTTGCGGTAAGTAGCACCTCTTTGCTAAAACCTAGAGGTTTGACCAAGGGAACATGTGCAACGGGGCTACACCCTCACCTTCTGGCCTTTTCCATGGGAACCCGAGCTTCGATGCCCTGAGAACTGGCTGCATTTCCTTCCCCAATGGCTTTGATGTGTTCACTTCCGTATGCTGACATGATTCAGCTCGCTGTCCGTACCGTGGTGGAATCTGCAAGTTTGCATGTCCAGCGTTTGAGCATGTGCTTGGCTCGACGATGACTTCCACAAATGCATTCCTTGGAAATCTGAACAAAATGAGTGAGAAATCCCTGCCGTCTCCTCCTTGGAACTGAGGTCCAACACGTGGCTCCCAAAAGGAAAGTAGGGAGAGGTTCGCGTTGCATTTGCTCCCGTGGGTGTCCACAGCCACGCCGTTTAAGTTGAGGCTTGTGGCCGTCTGATGGGGAGAAGAGGCATTGGGAAAGGACCCTGGGATGCCAATCCAGGTGGGAAGGCTAGGGAGAGCGTGCCGTCTGTGGGTTCCTTGGTCTAGCCAGGACTGCTGTCCCCTGCCACGGTTCAGCATTCGGGTAGGAGAGGAAGCGTGAGCCCTTGGTGGTCCGGTCGCCTGCACTTGAGTTCTACAGGCCTCCGCCACTGGCTACTCATTGCCTTGTGCCCGCGGAGAAACGGAAGTCTGTAGCCTCAGGGTCAGAGCAGGATTCCTGGCCTAGGGCAGGCTTCTTTGCCATGTTCTGCTTGGGAGACCAGATGCAGTTTAGGTTTCTCCTGATAAGGGGAGAAATCCAATGGGCCATTGTCACCGGGAGGTTGGCCAAGCTAAGGGCTCCTCCTCGGGTTGTGTCTGGCTTGTGTGTGCTGTGTGAAAGGGCTAGAAAAATGCCTTAGTGAAGATAAGTCACAGCAAGCTTCTTTGGTGAGGGGTGGCTCTGGCATCTTTCCCTGACACGTTGGGATCCCGGTGGAGAGAGGAGGGCAAGGCGAATGAAGAAGACACGAGAGATGGCTGGCTAATCCCACAGGTTTACTGGTGGGTGGATAGATCGATGGTGGTCATAGGCTTCCCGGAACACTTTTGGTATTCCCTCAGGGACATTTGGAGGCAAGTGTAGAGAGGGAACACGGGAGCACATCGGTGGCGTGTCTCGCTTGTTTCCTCTCCTTGGTCAATTTACTTCATGGCGGGTCCCTGTGCCAGGGAATGGTTGCCTTCGTGGCACAGTATGGTGTCTTCTCATGGGGGCTGATTTGGAGGCCGTGGGGTGTTTTGTCCCTGTCTGTCCACGTTCTCCCTGTGTTGAAGATGTGAAGGTGTTCCTCAGTACAGCCCTGCATCGGTACTACACCCGGCCCACCTAGCAGTCCCTGAGGATTGCAGACCTTCCCGGAGGTCATTGGGCAAAACCATGCGGAAAGGGAGTCGGCTGCCAAGGAAAGGCTACAGGTTTCTGGGCCCGAGAGGACGTGTGGTGCGGGGATCTTTTCTCCTGCCACCCGCTGGTGCTTTGAGACTGTGGTATACGGCGTGCCTGGCCGCAGTCCAGAGAAGTCATACCGGTTCAGGTGTCTAGGCTGTTGGCCGGGTTCTCTTGTTGCGCGGCTGTAGGTAACACGTTGCTTCTAGAGGACCTGGGCCTCACGGTTTCACCGAGGTCACGTCACTGACGGACCCAGAGTGCAAACGTGCCAGGCAGCACTGCAAGAGACCCAACTGCTGCAACAGTTTGCCCCGCCACGTTGGGCATCGTAATGGTTCCCATGCCATTACCTTTGTGTGTACGACAAGGGTAGGTCGTCTGTCCTAACAGCAGGCCAGGAGGTATGCCTGCTGGTGAGTCTGCCTTGATTAGTCCAGGTGTTCCTCACGTGCCCTTTGTCGTGGGTCCCTATGAGCCGCTTTTGATGGAGGCCGTCATATTCGGCCGTGTGCCCTTCCCTTGTGGAAGATCTCTTGATCTTCCGGGCGCGTCCATTGTGTGGAGCCATATGTGCTTAGAGTTGGTGTGTTCCCCAAAGGTCACTGGCTCTTAGTCTGAGGAGGCACAGTTGCCCTGAGCGTGTCTCAGGGTTTCCGGAAGACATCCTTTAGCTGTGATGGAGGGGAGAGTGCTCAGGAGAGGAATTGCAGGGCCCAAGACCAGGGTGTTGTTGGACAGCGGGGCTCTTTGTGCTGATGGCGGCACGCTGTGAAGGCGTCTGCGCTACATTGCTTTCACATTTACGTGCGGACACCCAGGCACGATGGGCAGCAAATGAAATGTTGAGGGGATATAGAGCACGCATCACTAGACGGTATCGCCCTTTCCCTCGGTGCGCCCGTGCACCATCCTCAAGCACGCGTGTGTTCTCTCAGCCCGAGCCAGGTGGACTGCCAGGGACGGAATCCCAGCAGCAGAGCAGCCTGGGGCCATCCGTATAATCCATAATACCTGGTGAAGGGAGGAGGAGGAGTCTCGCAGGGGTGTTGGCGCACATTCCATGAGGATCCTGGTTTAAACCTTGTTGCGGTAAGTGGCACTTCTTTGCTAAAACCTAGAGGTTTGGCCACGGGAACTGAAAACCGGTGCTACAGCCTCATCTTCTGTCTTTTTCTTGGGGAACATGAGCTTCGATGACCTGAGAACTGGCTGCATTTCCTGCCCCATGGCTCAGATCTGGCCGCTTCTGTATGCTGACATGATTCAGCTCACTGGCCGTCCCTTGGTGGAATCTGCAACTTTGCATGTCCAGCGTTTGAGCATGTGCTTGGATCGATGATGACCCCCACAAATGCATTCCTTGGAAATCTGAACCAAATGAGTGAGAAAACCCTACCGTCTCCTCATCGGAACTGAGGTCCAGCACGTGGCTCCCAACAGGAATGTAGGGAGAGTTTCACATTGCGTTTCCTGCTGTGTATGTCCACAAGCCACGTTGTTCAAGTGGAGGGTTGTGGCCGTCTCATGGGGAGAAGAGCCATTGGGAAAGGAGCCTGGGATGCCAATCCAGGTGGGAAGGCTAGGGACAGCGTGCCGTCTCTGGGTTCCTTGGTCGAGCCAGGACTTCTGTCCCCTGCCACGGACGAGCATGCGGATAGGAAAGGAAGCATGAGCCATTGGTGGTCCTCTCGCCTGCCCTTGAGTTTTACAGGCTGCCCCCACCGGCTGGTCATTGCCTCGTGCCCTCAAATAAACAGAAGTCTGTATGCTCAGGGTGAGAGCAGGATTCCTGGACTAGGGCAGGCTTCTTTGTCATGTTCTGCTTGGGAGACCAGATGCAGTGTAGGTTTCTCATGATGAGGGGAGAAATCCAATGGGCCATTGTCCCCGGGCGGTTGGCCAAGCTGACGGCTCCTCCTCGGGTTGTTTCCGGCTTGTGTGTGCTGTGTGAACAGGCTAGAAAATGCCTTAGTGAAGATAAGTCACAGCAAGCTTCTTTGGTGAGGGGTGGCTCTGGCATCTTTCCATGACACGTTGGGATCCCGGTGGAGAGGGAAGGGCAAGGCTACTGATAAAGACACATGAAATGGCTGGCTGAGCCCACATGTTTACTTGTGGGTGGACAGATTGACAGAGGCCATAGGGTTCCAGGAACACTTTTGATATCCCCTCGGGAGCATTTGGAGGCACGTGTAGAGAGGGAACACGGGAGAACTTCTGTGGACTGTCCCGCCTTTTTCCCCTCCTTGGTCGATTTACTTCATGGCGGGTCCCTATGCTAGTGAATGGTTGCCTTGGTGGCACAGTATGGTGTCTTCTCATGGGGGCTGATTTGGAGGTCGTGGGGTGTTTTGTCCCTGCCTGTCCACGTTCCCCCTGTGTTGAAGTTGTGAAGGTGTTCCTGAGTCCAGCCCAACATCTTTACTAAACCTGGCCCACATAGCGTTCCCTGAGGTTTGCAGATCTTCCCGGAGGTCACTGGGCACAACCATGCGGAAAAAAGGGAGTCGGCTGCCAAGGAAAGGCTATAGATTTAAAGGCGGGTGAGGGTGTGTGGTGCGGGGTCATTTTTCCTGCCACGCGCTGGTGCATCCAGACTGTGGTATCCGGTGTGCCTGGCCACAGGCCAGACGAGTCATAGCGGTTCAAGTGTCTAGGCTGTTGGCTGGGTTCTCTTAATTGCATGGCTGTGGGTCACACATTGCTTCTAGAAGACCTGGGCCTCACTGTTTCTCCGAGGTCACGTCACTGACGGGCCCGGAGTGTGAATGTGCCAGGTACCACTGCAGTTGACCCCATTGGTGCAATGGTGTTCTCCGCCACAATGGGCATTGGAATGGCTCCCATGCCATTTGGTTGCAAGGGTTTCCCCAGCACGTTGGGCTTCAGAATGTTTCCCATGTCATTACCTCTGTGTGTGAACCAAGGGTAGGTCATCTGTCTTGGCAGCAGCTCAGGAAGCGTGCCTACTGGTGAGTCTCCCTTGATCAGTCCAGGTGTTCCTCACGTGCCCTTTGTCACGGTTCCCTTCGAGCTGCTTTTGATGAAGGCCGTCATATTCGGCCAAGGCCCCTTCCCTTGTGGAAGATCTCTTCCCCGTAAGAGCGTGGCATTTGTGTGGAAGAATATGTGCCAAGGGCGGGTATGTTCCCCTAGATGGCACCGGCTCTTAGTCTGAGGGGCCACAGTTGCCCAGAGGGTGTCTCAGGGGTTTAGGAAGACATCCTTCTGCTGTGGTGGATGGGAGAGCACTCAGGAGTGGAATTGCAGTGCCCGAGACCAGGGGCATTCTGGACAGCGGTGCTCTATGTCCTGATGGCCGCACCCTCGGAAGGCGTCAGCTCTATGTTGCTTTCACGTTTCCCTGCGGACCCACAGGCAAGATCTGCAGCAAATTAAATGTCGAGGGGAGACAGAGCACGCATCACTGAGGGATATCGCCCTTTCGCTCGGTGCACCCGTGCACCCTCCTAAAGAACGCATGTGTTCTCTCACCCCGAGCCAGGTGGAATGCCAGGAAAGGAATTCCAGCAGCAGATCAACCTGGGACCATCTGTATAATCCCTGACACCCGGTGAAGTGAGGAGGAGGAGTCTCACAGGGGTGTTGGCGCGCATTCCATGAGGATCCTGGTTTAACCCTTGTTGCGGTAAGTAGCACCTCTTTGCTAAAACCTAGAGGTTTGACCAAGGGAACATGTGCAACGGGGCTACACCCTCACCTTCTGGCCTTTTCCATGGGAACCCGAGCTTCGATGCCCTGAGAACTGGCTGCATTTCCTTCCCCAATGGCTTTGATGTGTTCACTTCCGTATGCTGACATGATTCAGCTCGCTGTCCGTACCGTGGTGGAATCTGCAAGTTTGCATGTCCAGCGTTTGAGCATGTGCTTGGCTCGACGATGACTTCCACAAATGCATTCCTTGGAAATCTGAACAAAATGAGTGAGAAATCCCTGCCGTCTCCTCCTTGGAACTGAGGTCCAACACGTGGCTCCCAAAAGGAAAGTAGGGAGAGGTTCGCGTTGCATTTGCTCCCGTGGGTGTCCACAGCCATGCCGTTTAAGTTGAGGCTTGTGGCCGTCTGATGGGGAGAAGAGGCATTGGGAAAGGACCCTGGGATGCCAATCCAGGTGGGAAGGCTAGGAAGAGCGTGCCGTCTGTGGGTTCCTTGGTCTAGCCAGGACTGCTGTCCCCTGCCACGGTTCAGCATTCGGGTAGGAGAGGAAGCGTGAGCCCTTGGTGGTCCGGTCGCCTGCACTTGAGTTCTACAGGCCTCCGCCACTGGCTACTCATTGCCTTGTGCCCGCGGAGAAACGGAAGTCTGTAGCCTCAGGGGAGCAGGATTCCTGGCCTAGGGCAGGCTTCTTTGCCATGTTCTGCTTGGGAGACCAGATGCAGTTTAGGTTTCTCCTGATAAGGGGAGAAATCCAATGGGCCATTGTCACCGGGAGGTTGGCCAAGCTAAGGGCTCCTCCTCGGGTTGTGTCTGGCTTGTGTGTGCTGTGTGAAAGGGCTAGAAAAATGCCTTAGTGAAGATAAGTCACAGCAAGCTTCTTTGGTGAGGGGTGGCTCTGGCATCTTTCCCTGACACGTTGGGATCCCGGTGGAGAGAGGAGGGCAAGGCGAATGAAGAAGACACGAGAGATGGCTGGCTAATCCCACAGGTTTACTGGTGGGTGGATAGATCGATGGTGGTCATAGGCTTCCCGGAACACTTTTGGTATTCCCTCAGGGACATTTGGAGGCAAGTGTAGAGAGGGAACACGGGAGCACATCGGTGGCGTGTCTCGCTTGTTTCCTCTCCTTGGTCAATTTACTTCATGGCGGGTCCCTGTGCCAGGGAATGGTTGCCTTCGTGGCACAGTATGGTGTCTTCTCATGGGGGCTGATTTGGAGGCCGTGGGGTGTTTTGTCCCTGTCTGTCCACGTTCTCCCTGTGTTGAAGATGTGAAGGTGTTCCTCAGTACAGCCCTGCATCGGTACTACACCCGGCCCACCTAGCAGTCCCTGAGGATTGCAGACCTTCCCGGAGGTCATTGGGCAAAACCATGCGGAAAGGGAGTCGGCTGCCAAGGAAAGGCTACAGGTTTCCGGGCCCGAGAGGACGTGTGGTGCGGGGATCTTTTCTCCTGCCACCCGCTGGTGCTTTGAGACTGTGGTATACGGCGTGCCTGGCCACAGTCCAGAGAAGTCATACCGGTTCAGGTGTCTAGGCTGTTGGCCGGGTTCTCTTGTTGCGCGGCTGTAGGTAACACGTTGCTTCTAGAGGACCTGGGCCTCACGGTTTCACCGAGGTCACGTCACTGACGGACCCAGAGTGCGAAAGTGCCAGGCAGCACTGCAAGAGACCCAACTGCTGCAACAGTTTGCCCCGCCACGTTGGGCATCGTAATGGTTCCCATGCCATTACCTTTGTGTGTACGACAAGGGTAGGTCGTCTGTCCTAACAGCAGGCCAGGAGGTATGCCTGCTGGTGAGTCTGCCTTGATTAGTCCAGGTGTTCCTCACGTGCCCTTTGTCGTGGGTCCCTATGAGCCGCTTTTGATGGAGGCCGTCATATTCGGCCGTGTGCCCTTCCCTTGTGGAAGATCTCTTGATCTTCCGGGCGCGTCCATTGTGTGGAGCCATATGTGCTTAGAGTTGGTGTGTTCCCCAAAGGTCACTCGCTCTTAGTCTGAGGAGGCACAGTTGCCCTGAGCGTGTCTCAGGGTTTCCGGAAGACATCCTTTAGCTGTGATGGAGGGGAGAGTGCTCAGGAGAGGAATTGCAGGGCCCGAGACCAGGGTGTTGTTGGACAGCGGGGCTCTTTGTGCTGATGGCGGCACGCTGTGAAGGCGTCTACGCTACATTGCTTTCACATTTACGTGCGGACACCCAGGCACGATGGGCAGCAAATGAAATGTTGAGGGGATATAGAGCACGCATCACTAGACGGTATCGCCCTTTCCCTCGGTGCGCCCGTGCACCATCCTCAAGCACGCGTGTGTTCTCTCAGCCCGAGCCAGGTGGACTGCCAGGGACGGAATCCCAGCAGCAGAGCAGCCTGGGGCCATCCGTATAATCCATAATACCTGGTGAAGGGAGGAGGAGGAGTCTCGCAGGGGTGTTGGCGCACATTCCATGAGGATCCTGGTTTAAACCTTGTTGCGGTAAGTGGCACTTCTTTGCTAAAACCTAGAGGTTTGGCCACGGGAACTGAAAACCGGTGCTACAGCCTCATCTTCTGTCTTTTTCTTGGGGAACATGAGCTTCGATGACCTGAGAACTGGCTGCATTTCCTGCCCCATGGCTCAGATCTGGCCGCTTCTGTATGCTGACATGATTCAGCTCACTGGCCGTCCCTTGGTGGAATCTGCAACTTTGCATGTCCAGCGTTTGAGCATGTGCTTGGATCGCTGATGACCCCCACAAATGCATTCCTTGGAAATCTGAACCAAATGAGTGAGAAAACCCTACCGTCTCCTCATCGGAACTGAGGTCCAGCACGTGGCTCCCAACAGGAATGTAGGGAGAGTTTCACATTGCGTTTCCTGCTGTGTATGTCCACAAGCCACGTTGTTCAAGTGGAGGGTTGTGGCCGTCTCATGGGGAGAAGAGCCATTGGGAAAGGAGCCTGGGATGCCAATCCAGGTGGGAAGGCTAGGGACAGCGTGCCGTCTCTGGGTTCCTTGGTCGAGCCAGGACTTCTGTCCCCTGCCACGGACGAGCATGCGGATAGGAAAGGAAGCGTGAGCCATTGGTGGTCCTCCCGCCTGCCCTTGAGTTTTACAGGCTGCCCCCACCGGCTGGTCATTGCCTCGTGCCCTCAAATAAACAGAAGTCTGTATGCTCAGGGTGAGAGCAGGATTCCTGGACTAGGGCAGGCTTCTTTGTCATGTTCTGCTTGGGAGACCAGATGCAGTGTAGGTTTCTCATGATGAGGGGAGAAATCCAATGGGCCATTGTCCCCGGGCGGTTGGCCAAGCTGACGGCTCCTCCTCGGGTTGTTTCCGGCTTGTGTGTGCTGTGTGAACAGGCTAGAAAATGCCTTAGTGAAGATAAGTCACAGCAAGCTTCTTTGGTGAGGGGTGGCTCTGGCATCTTTCCATGACACGTTGGGATCCCGGTGGAGAGGGAAGGGCAAGGCTACTGATAAAGACACATGAAATGGCTGGCTGAGCCCACATGTTTACTTGTGGGTGGACAGATTGACAGAGGCCATAGGGTTCCAGGAACACTTTTGATATCCCCTCGGGAGCATTTGGAGGCACGTGTAGAGAGGGAACACGGGAGAACTTCTGTGGACTGTCCCGCCTTTTTCCCCTCCTTGGTCGATTTACTTCATGGCGGGTCCCTATGCTAGTGAATGGTTGCCTTGGTGGCACAGTATGGTGTCTTCTCATGGGGGCTGATTTGGAGGTCGTGGGGTGTTTTGTCCCTGCCTGTCCACGTTCCCCCTGTGTTGAAGTTGTGAAGGTGTTCCTGAGTCCAGCCCAACATCTTTACTAAACCTGGCCCACATAGCGTTCCCTGAGGTTTGCAGATCTTCCCGGAGGTCACTGGGCACAACCATGCGGAAAAAAGGGAGTCGGCTGCCAAGGAAAGGCTATAGATTTAAAGGCGGGTGAGGGTGTGTGGTGTGGGGGTCATTTTTCCTGCCACGCGCTGGTGCATCCAGACTGTGGTATCCGGTGTGCCTGGCCACAGGCCAGACGAGTCATAGCGGTTCAAGTGTCTAGGCTGTTGGCTGGGTTCTCTTAATTGCATGGCTGTGGGTCACACATTGCTTCTAGAAGACCTGGGCCTCACTGTTTCTCCGAGGTCACGTCACTGACGGGCCCGGAGTGTGAATGTGCCAGGTACCACTGCAGTTGACCCCATTGGTGCAATGGTGTTCTCCGCCACAATGGGCATTGGAATGGCTCCCATGCCATTTGGTTGCAAGGGTTTCCCCAGCACGTTGGGCTTCAGAATGTTTCCCATGTCATTACCTCTGTGTGTGAACCAAGGGTAGGTCATCTGTCTTGGCAGCAGCTCAGGAAGCGTGCCTACTGGTGAGTCTCCCTTGATCAGTCCAGGTGTTCCTCACGTGCCCTTTGTCACGGTTCCCTTCGAGCTGCTTTTGATGAAGGCCGTCATATTCGGCCAAGGCCCCTTCCCTTGTGGAAGATCTCTTCCCCGTAAGAGCGTGGCATTTGTGTGGAAGAATATGTGCCAAGGGCGGGTATGTTCCCCTAGATGGCACCGGCTCTTAGTCTGAGGGGCCACAGTTGCCCAGAGGGTGTCTCAGGGGTTTAGGAAGACATCCTTCTGCTGTGGTGGATGGGAGAGCACTCAGGAGTGGAATTGCAGTGCCCGAGACCAGGGGCATTCTGGACAGCGGTGCTCTATGTCCTGATGGCCGCACCCTCGGAAGGCGTCAGCTCTATGTTGCTTTCACGTTTCCCTGCGGACCCACAGGCAAGATCTGCAGCAAATTAAATGTCGAGGGGAGACAGAGCACGCATCACTGAGGGATATCGCCCTTTCGCTCGGTGCACCCGTGCACCCTCCTAAAGAACGCATGTGTTCTCTCACCCCGAGCCAGGTGGAATGCCAGGAAAGGAATTCCAGCAGCAGATCAACCTGGGACCATCTGTATAATCCCTGACACCCGGTGAAGTGAGGAGGAGGAGTCTCACAGGGGTGTTGGCGCGCATTCCATGAGGATCCTGGTTTAACCCTTGTTGCGGTAAGTAGCACCTCTTTGCTAAAACCTAGAGGTTTGACCAAGGGAACATGTGCAACGGGGCTACACCCTCACCTTCTGGCCTTTTCCATGGGAACCCGAGCTTCGATGCCCTGAGAACTGGCTGCATTTCCTTCCCCAATGGCTTTGATGTGTTCACTTCCGTATGCTGACATGATTCAGCTCGCTGTCCGTACCGTGGTGGAATCTGCAAGTTTGCATGTCCAGCGTTTGAGCATGTGCTTGGCTCGACGATGACTTCCACAAATGCATTCCTTGGAAATCTGAACAAAATGAGTGAGAAATCCCTGCCGTCTCCTCCTTGGAACTGAGGTCCAACACGTGGCTCCCAAAAGGAAAGTAGGGAGAGGTTCGCGTTGCATTTGCTCCCGTGGGTGTCCACAGCCACGCCGTTTAAGTTGAGGCTTGTGGCCGTCTGATGGGGAGAAGAGGCATTGGGAAAGGACCCTGGGATGCCAATCCAGGTGGGAAGGCTAGGGAGAGCGTGCCGTCTGTGGGTTCCTTGGTCTAGCCAGGACTGCTGTCCCCTGCCACGGTTCAGCATTCGGGTAGGAGAGGAAGCGTGAGCCCTTGGTGGTCCGGTCGCCTGCACTTGAGTTCTACAGGCCTCCGCCACTGGCTACTCATTGCCTTGTGCCCGCGGAGAAACGGAAGTCTGTAGCCTCAGGGTCAGAGCAGGATTCCTGGCCTAGGGCAGGCTTCTTTGCCATGTTCTGCTTGGGAGACCAGATGCAGTTTAGGTTTCTCCTGATAAGGGGAGAAATCCAATGGGCCATTGTCACCGGGAGGTTGGCCAAGCTAAGGGCTCCTCCTCGGGTTGTGTCTGGCTTGTGTGTGCTGTGTGAAAGGGCTAGAAAAATGCCTTAGTGAAGATAAGTCACAGCAAGCTTCTTTGGTGAGGGGTGGCTCTGGCATCTTTCCCTGACACGTTGGGATCCCGGTGGAGAGAGGAGGGCAAGGCGAATGAAGAAGACACGAGAGATGGCTGGCTAATCCCACAGGTTTACTGGTGGGTGGATAGATCGATGGTGGTCATAGGCTTCCCGGAACACTTTTGGTATTCCCTCAGGGACATTTGGAGGCAAGTGTAGAGAGGGAACACGGGAGCACATCGGTGGCGTGTCTCGCTTGTTTCCTCTCCTTGGTCAATTTACTTCATGGCGGGTCCCTGTGCCAGGGAATGGTTGCCTTCGTGGCACAGTATGGTGTCTTCTCATGGGGGCTGATTTGGAGGCCGTGGGGTGTTTTGTCCCTGTCTGTCCACGTTCTCCCTGTGTTGAAGATGTGAAGGTGTTCCTCAGTACAGCCCTGCATCGGTACTACACCCGGCCCACCTAGCAGTCCCTGAGGATTGCAGACCTTCCCGGAGGTCATTGGGCAAAACCATGCGGAAAGGGAGTCGGCTGCCAAGGAAAGGCTACAGGTTTCCGGGCCCGAGAGGACGTGTGGTGCGGAGATCTTTTCTCCTGCCACCCGCTGGTGCTTTGAGACTGTGGTATACGGCGTGCCTGGCCGCAGTCCAGAGAAGTCATACCGGTTCAGGTGTCTAGGCTGTTGGCCGGGTTCTCTTGTTGCGCGGCTGTAGGTAACACGTTGCTTCTAGAGGACCTGGGCCTCACGGTTTCACCGAGGTCACGTCACTGACGGACCCAGAGTGCGAAAGTGCCAGGCAGCACTGCAAGAGACCCAACTGCTGCAACAGTTTGCCCCGCCACGTTGGGCATCGTAATGGTTCCCATGCCATTACCTTTGTGTGTACGACAAGGGTAGGTCGTCTGTCCTAACAGCAGGCCAGGAGGTATGCCTGCTGGTGAGTCTGCCTTGATTAGTCCAGGTGTTCCTCACGTGCCCTTTGTCGTGGGTCCCTATGAGCCGCTTTTGATGGAGGCCGTCATATTCGGCCGTGTGCCCTTCCCTTGTGGAAGATCTCTTGATCTTCCGGGCGCGTCCATTGTGTGGAGCCATATGTGCTTAGAGTTGGTGTGTTCCCCAAAGGTCACTGGCTCTTAGTCTGAGGAGGCACAGTTGCCCTGAGCGTGTCTCAGGGTTTCCGGAAGACATCCTTTAGCTGTGATGGAGGGGAGAGTGCTCAGGAGAGGAATTGCAGGGCCCGAGACCAGGGTGTTGTTGGACAGCGGGGCTCTTTGTGCTGATGGCGGCACGCTGTGAAGGCGTCTACGCTACATTGCTTTCACATTTACGTGCGGACACCCAGGCACGATGGGCAGCAAATGAAATGTTGAGGGGATATAGAGCACGCATCACTAGACGGTATCGCCCTTTCCCTCGGTGCGCCCGTGCACCATGCTCAAGCACGCGTGTGTTCTCTCAGCCCGAGCCAGGTGGACTGCCAGGGACGGAATCCCAGCAGCAGAGCAGCCTGGGGCCATCCGTATAATCCATAATACCTGGTGAAGGGAGGAGGAGGAGTCTCGCAGGGGTGTTGGCGCACATTCCATGAGGATCCTGGTTTAAACCTTGTTGCGGTAAGTGGCACTTCTTTGCTAAAACCTAGAGGTTTGGCCACGGGAACTGAAAACCGGTGCTACAGCCTCATCTTCTGTCTTTTTCTTGGGGAACATGAGCTTCGATGACCTGAGAACTGGCTGCATTTCCTGCCCCATGGCTCAGATCTGGCCGCTTCTGTATGCTGACATGATTCAGCTCACTGGCCGTCCCTTGGTGGAATCTGCAACTTTGCATGTCCAGCGTTTGAGCATGTGCTTGGATCGCTGATGACCCCCACAAATGCATTCCTTGGAAATCTGAACCAAATGAGTGAGAAAACCCTACCGTCTCCTCATCGGAACTGAGGTCCAGCACGTGGCTCCCAACAGGAATGTAGGGAGAGTTTCACATTGCGTTTCCTGCTGTGTATGTCCACAAGCCACGTTGTTCAAGTGGAGGGTTGTGGCCGTCTCATGGGGAGAAGAGCCATTGGGAAAGGAGCCTGGGATGCCAATCCAGGTGGGAAGGCTAGGGACAGCGTGCCGTCTCTGGGTTCCTTGGTCGAGCCAGGACTTCTGTCCCCTGCCACGGACGAGCATGCGGATAGGAAAGGAAGCGTGAGCCATTGGTGGTCCTCCCGCCTGCCCTTGAGTTTTACAGGCTGCCCCCACCGGCTGGTCATTGCCTCGTGCCCTCAAATAAACAGAAGTCTGTATGCTCAGGGTGAGAGCAGGATTCCTGGACTAGGGCAGGCTTCTTTGTCATGTTCTGCTTGGGAGACCAGATGCAGTGTAGGTTTCTCATGATGAGGGGAGAAATCCAATGGGCCATTGTCCCCGGGCGGTTGGCCAAGCTGACGGCTCCTCCTCGGGTTGTTTCCGGCTTGTGTGTGCTGTGTGAACAGGCTAGAAAATGCCTTAGTGAAGATAAGTCACAGCAAGCTTCTTTGGTGAGGGGTGGCTCTGGCATCTTTCCATGACACGTTGGGATCCCGGTGGAGAGGGAAGGGCAAGGCTACTGATAAAGACACATGAAATGGCTGGCTGAGCCCACATGTTTACTTGTGGGTGGACAGATTGACAGAGGCCATAGGGTTCCAGGAACACTTTTGATATCCCCTCGGGAGCATTTGGAGGCACGTGTAGAGAGGGAACACGGGAGAACTTCTGTGGACTGTCCCGCCTTTTTCCCCTCCTTGGTCGATTTACTTCATGGCGGGTCCCTATGCTAGTGAATGGTTGCCTTGGTGGCACAGTATGGTGTCTTCTCATGGGGGCTGATTTGGAGGTCGTGGGGTGTTTTGTCCCTGCCTGTCCACGTTCCCCCTGTGTTGAAGTTGTGAAGGTGTTCCTGAGTCCAGCCCAACATCTTTACTAAACCTGGCCCACATAGCGTTCCCTGAGGTTTGCAGATCTTCCCGGAGGTCACTGGGCACAACCATGCGGAAAAAAGGGAGTCGGCTGCCAAGGGAAGGCTATAGATTTAAAGGCGGGTGAGGGTGTGTGGTGCGGGGGTCATTTTTCCTGCCACGCGCTGGTGCATCCAGACTGTGGTATCCGGTGTGCCTGGCCACAGGCCAGACGAGTCATAGCGGTTCAAGTGTCTAGGCTGTTGGCTGGGTTCTCTTAATTGCATGGCTGTGGGTCACACATTGCTTCTAGAAGACCTGGGCCTCACTGTTTCTCCGAGGTCACGTCACTGACGGGCCCGGAGTGTGAATGTGCCAGGTACCACTGCAGTTGACCCCATTGGTGCAATGGTGTTCTCCGCCACAATGGGCATTGGAATGGCTCCCATGCCATTTGGTTGCAAGGGTTTCCCCAGCACGTTGGGCTTCAGAATGTTTCCCATGTCATTACCTCTGTGTGTGAACCAAGGGTAGGTCATCTGTCTTGGCAGCAGCTCAGGAAGCGTGCCTACTGGTGAGTCTCCCTTGATCAGTCCAGGTGTTCCTCACGTGCCCTTTGTCACGGTTCCCTTCGAGCTGCTTTTGATGAAGGCCGTCATATTCGGCCAAGGCCCCTTCCCTTGTGGAAGATCTCTTCCCCGTAAGAGCGTGGCATTTGTGTGGAAGAATATGTGCCAAGGGCGGGTATGTTCCCCTAGATGGCACCGGCTCTTAGTCTGAGGGGCCACAGTTGCCCAGAGGGTGTCTCAGGGGTTTAGGAAGACATCCTTCTGCTGTGGTGGATGGGAGAGCACTCAGGAGTGGAATTGCAGTGCCCGAGACCAGGGGCATTCTGGACAGCGGTGCTCTATGTCCTGATGGCCGCACCCTCGGAAGGCGTCAGCTCTATGTTGCTTTCACGTTTCCCTGCGGACCCACAGGCAAGATCTGCAGCAAATTAAATGTCGAGGGGAGACAGAGCACGCATCACTGAGGGATATCGCCCTTTCGCTCGGTGCACCCGTGCACCCTCCTAAAGAACGCATGTGTTCTCTCACCCCGAGCCAGGTGGAATGCCAGGAAAGGAATTCCAGCAGCAGATCAACCTGGGACCATCTGTATAATCCCTGACACCCGGTGAAGTGAGGAGGAGGAGTCTCACAGGGGTGTTGGCGCGCATTCCATGAGGATCCTGGTTTAACCCTTGTTGCGGTAAGTAGCACCTCTTTGCTAAAACCTAGAGGTTTGACCAAGGGAACATGTGCAACGGGGCTACACCCTCACCTTCTGGCCTTTTCCATGGGAACCCGAGCTTCGATGCCCTGAGAACTGGCTGCATTTCCTTCCCCAATGGCTTTGATGTGTTCACTTCCGTATGCTGACATGATTCAGCTCGCTGTCCGTACCGTGGTGGAATCTGCAAGTTTGCATGTCCAGCGTTTGAGCATGTGCTTGGCTCGACGATGACTTCCACAAATGCATTCCTTGGAAATCTGAACAAAATGAGTGAGAAATCCCTGCCGTCTCCTCCTTGGAACTGAGGTCCAACACGTGGCTCCCAAAAGGAAAGTAGGGAGAGGTTCGCGTTGCATTTGCTCCCGTGGGTGTCCACAGCCACGCCGTTTAAGTTGAGGCTTGTGGCCGTCTGATGGGGAGAAGAGGCATTGGGAAAGGACCCTGGGATGCCAATCCAGGTGGGAAGGCTAGGGAGAGCGTGCCGTCTGTGGGTTCCTTGGTCTAGCCAGGACTGCTGTCCCCTGCCACGGTTCAGCATTTGGGTAGGAGAGGAAGCGTGAGCCCTTGGTGGTCCGGTCGCCTGCACTTGAGTTCTACAGGCCTCCGCCACTGGCTACTCATTGCCTTGTGCCCGCGGAGAAACGGAAGTCTGTAGCCTCAGGGTCAGAGCAGGATTCCTGGCCTAGGGCAGGCTTCTTTGCCATGTTCTGCTTGGGAGACCAGATGCAGTTTAGGTTTCTCCTGATAAGGGGAGAAATCCAATGGGCCATTGTCACCGGGAGGTTGGCCAAGCTAAGGGCTCCTCCTCGGGTTGTGTCTGGCTTGTGTGTGCTGTGTGAAAGGGCTAGAAAAATGCCTTAGTGAAGATAAGTCACAGCAAGCTTCTTTGGTGAGGGGTGGCTCTGGCATCTTTCCCTGACACGTTGGGATCCCGGTGGAGAGAGGAGGGCAAGGCGAATGAAGAAGACACGAGAGATGGCTGGCTAATCCCACAGGTTTACTGGTGGGTGGATAGATCGATGGTGGTCATAGGCTTCCCGGAACACTTTTGGTATTCCCTCAGGGACATTTGGAGGCAAGTGTAGAGAGGGAACACGGGAGCACATCGGTGGCGTGTCTCGCTTGTTTCCTCTCCTTGGTCAATTTACTTCATGGCGGGTCCCTGTGCCAGGGAATGGTTGCCTTCGTGGCACAGTATGGTGTCTTCTCATGGGGGCTGATTTGGAGGCCGTGGGGTGTTTTGTCCCTGTCTGTCCACGTTCTCCCTGTGTTGAAGATGTGAAGGTGTTCCTCAGTACAGCCCTGCATCGGTACTACACCCGGCCCACCTAGCAGTCCCTGAGGATTGCAGACCTTCCCGGAGGTCATTGGGCAAAACCATGCGGAAAGGGAGTCGGCTGCCAAGGAAAGGCTACAGGTTTCCGGGCCCGAGAGGACGTGTGGTGCGGGGATCTTTTCTCCTGCCACCCGCTGGTGCTTTGAGACTGTGGTATACGGCGTGCCTGGCCACAGTCCAGAGAAGTCATACCGGTTCAGGTGTCTAGGCTGTTGGCCGGGTTCTCTTGTTGCGCGGCTGTAGGTAACACGTTGCTTCTAGAGGACCTGGGCCTCACGGTTTCACCGAGGTCACGTCACTGACGGACCCAGAGTGCGAAAGTGCCAGGCAGCACTGCAAGAGACCCAACTGCTGCAACAGTTTGCCCCGCCACGTTGGGCATCGTAATGGTTCCCATGCCATTACCTTTGTGTGTACGACAAGGGTAGGTCGTCTGTCCTAACAGCAGGCCAGGAGGTATGCCTGCTGGTGAGTCTGCCTTGATTAGTCCAGGTGTTCCTCACGTGCCCTTTGTCGTGGGTCCCTATGAGCCGCTTTTGATGGAGGCCGTCATATTCGGCCGTGTGCCCTTCCCTTGTGGAAGATCTCTTGATCTTCCGGGCGCGTCCATTGTGTGGAGCCATATGTGCTTAGAGTTGGTGTGTTCCCCAAAGGTCACTGGCTCTTAGTCTGAGGAGGCACAGTTGCCCTGAGCGTGTCTCAGGGTTTCCGGAAGACATCCTTTAGCTGTGATGGAGGGGAGAGTGCTCAGGAGAGGAATTGCAGGGCCCGAGACCAGGGTGTTGTTGGACAGCGGGGCTCTTTGTCCTGATGGCGGCACGCTGTGAAGGCGTCTACGCTACATTGCTTTCACATTTACGTGCGGACACCCAGGCACGATGGGCAGCAAATGAAATGTTGAGGGGATATAGAGCACGCATCACTAGACGGTATCGCCCTTTCCCTCGGTGCGCCCGTGCACCATGCTCAAGCACGCGTGTGTTCTCTCAGCCCGAGCCAGGTGGACTGCCAGGGACGGAATCCCAGCAGCAGAGCAGCCTGGGGCCATCCGTATAATCCATAATACCTGGTGAAGGGAGGAGGAGGAGTCTCGCAGGGGTGTTGGCGCACATTCCATGAGGATCCTGGTTTAAACCTTGTTGCGGTAAGTGGCACTTCTTTGCTAAAACCTAGAGGTTTGGCCACGGGAACTGAAAACCGGTGCTACAGCCTCATCTTCTGTCTTTTTCTTGGGGAACATGAGCTTCGATGACCTGAGAACTGGCTGCATTTCCTGCCCCATGGCTCAGATCTGGCCGCTTCTGTATGCTGACATGATTCAGCTCACTGGCCGTCCCTTGGTGGAATCTGCAACTTTGCATGTCCAGCGTTTGAGCATGTGCTTGGATCGCTGATGACCCCCACAAATGCATTCCTTGGAAATCTGAACCAAATGAGTGAGAAAACCCTACCGTCTCCTCATCGGAACTGAGGTCCAGCACGTGGCTCCCAACAGGAATGTAGGGAGAGTTTCACATTGCGTTTCCTGCTGTGTATGTCCACAAGCCACGTTGTTCAAGTGGAGGGTTGTGGCCGTCTCATGGGGAGAAGAGCCATTGGGAAAGGAGCCTGGGATGCCAATCCAGGTGGGAAGGCTAGGGACAGCGTGCCGTCTCTGGGTTCCTTGGTCGAGCCAGGACTTCTGTCCCCTGCCACGGACGAGCATGCGGATAGGAAAGGAAGCGTGAGCCATTGGTGGTCCTCCCGCCTGCCCTTGAGTTTTACAGGCGGCCCCCACCGGCTGGTCATTGCCTCGTGCCCTCAAATAAACAGAAGTCTGTATGCTCAGGGTGAGAGCAGGATTCCTGGACTAGGGCAGGCTTCTTTGTCATGTTCTGCTTGGGAGACCAGATGCAGTGTAGGTTTCTCATGATGAGGGGAGAAATCCAATGGGCCATTGTCCCCGGGCGGTTGGCCAAGCTGACGGCTCCTCCTCGGGTTGTTTCCGGCTTGTGTGTGCTGTGTGAACAGGCTAGAAAATGCCTTAGTGAAGATAAGTCACAGCAAGCTTCTTTGGTGAGGGGTGGCTCTGGCATCTTTCCATGACACGTTGGGATCCCGGTGGAGAGGGAAGGGCAAGGCTACTGATAAAGACACATGAAATGGCTGGCTGAGCCCACATGTTTACTTGTGGGTGGACAGATTGACAGAGGCCATAGGGTTCCAGGAACACTTTTGATATCCCCTCGGGAGCATTTGGAGGCACGTGTAGAGAGGGAACACGGGAGAACTTCTGTGGACTGTCCCGCCTTTTTCCCCTCCTTGGTCGATTTACTTCATGGCGGGTCCCTATGCTAGTGAATGGTTGCCTTGGTGGCACAGTATGGTGTCTTCTCATGGGGGCTGATTTGGAGGTCGTGGGGTGTTTTGTCCCTGTCTGTCCACGTTCCCCCTGTGTTGAAGTTGTGAAGGTGTTCCTGAGTCCAGCCCAACATCTTTACTAAACCTGGCCCACATAGCGTTCCCTGAGGTTTGCAGATCTTCCCGGAGGTCACTGGGCACAACCATGCGGAAAAAAGGGAGTCGGCTGCCAAGGGAAGGCTATAGATTTAAAGGCGGGTGAGGGTGTGTGGTGCGGGGGTCATTTTTCCTGCCACGCGCTGGTGCATCCAGACTGTGGTATCCGGTGTGCCTGGCCACAGGCCAGACGAGTCATAGCGGTTCAAGTGTCTAGGCTGTTGGCTGGGTTCTCTTAATTGCATGGCTGTGGGTCACACATTGCTTCTAGAAGACCTGGGCCTCACTGTTTCTCCGAGGTCACGTCACTGACGGGCCCGGAGTGTGAATGTGCCAGGTACCACTGCAGTTGACCCCATTGGTGCAATGGTGTTCTCCGCCACAATGGGCATTGGAATGGCTCCCATGCCATTTGGTTGCAAGGGTTTCCCCAGCACGTTGGGCTTCAGAATGTTTCCCATGTCATTACCTCTGTGTGTGAACCAAGGGTAGGTCATCTGTCTTGGCAGCAGCTCAGGAAGCGTGCCTACTGGTGAGTCTCCCTTGATCAGTCCAGGTGTTCCTCACGTGCCCTTTGTCACGGTTCCCTTCGAGCTGCTTTTGATGAAGGCCGTCATATTCGGCCAAGGCCCCTTCCCTTGTGGAAGATCTCTTCCCCGTAAGAGCGTGGCATTTGTGTGGAAGAATATGTGCCAAGGGCGGGTATGTTCCCCTAGATGGCACCGGCTCTTAGTCTGAGGGGCCACAGTTGCCCAGAGGGTGTCTCAGGGGTTTAGGAAGACATCCTTCTGCTGTGGTGGATGGGAGAGCACTCAGGAGTGGAATTGCAGTGCCCGAGACCAGGGGCATTCTGGACAGCGGTGCTCTATGTCCTGATGGCCGCACCCTCGGAAGGCGTCAGCTCTATGTTGCTTTCACGTTTCCCTGCGGACCCACAGGCAAGATCTGCAGCAAATTAAATGTCGAGGGGAGACAGAGCACGCATCACTGAGGGATATCGCCCTTTCGCTCGGTGCACCCGTGCACCCTCCTAAAGAACGCATGTGTTCTCTCACCCCGAGCCAGGTGGAATGCCAGGAAAGGAATTCCAGCAGCAGATCAACCTGGGACCATCTGTATAATCCCTGACACCCGGTGAAGTGAGGAGGAGGAGTCTCACAGGGGTGTTGGCGCGCATTCCATGAGGATCCTGGTTTAACCCTTGTTGCGGTAAGTAGCACCTCTTTGCTAAAACCTAGAGGTTTGACCAAGGGAACATGTGCAACGGGGCTACACCCTCACCTTCTGGCCTTTTCCATGGGAACCCGAGCTTCGATGCCCTGAGAACTGGCTGCATTTCCTTCCCCAATGGCTTTGATGTGTTCACTTCCGTATGCTGACATGATTCAGCTCGCTGTCCGTACCGTGGTGGAATCTGCAAGTTTGCATGTCCAGCGTTTGAGCATGTGCTTGGCTCGACGATGACTTCCACAAATGCATTCCTTGGAAATCTGAACAAAATGAGTGAGAAATCCCTGCCGTCTCCTCCTTGGAACTGAGGTCCAACACGTGGCTCCCAAAAGGAAAGTAGGGAGAGGTTCGCGTTGCATTTGCTCCCGTGGGTGTCCACAGCCACGCCGTTTAAGTTGAGGCTTGTGGCCGTCTGATGGGGAGAAGAGGCATTGGGAAAGGACCCTGGGATGCCAATCCAGGTGGGAAGGCTAGGGAGAGCGTGCCGTCTGTGGGTTCCTTGGTCTAGCCAGGACTGCTGTCCCCTGCCACGGTTCAGCATTCGGGTAGGAGAGGAAGCGTGAGCCCTTGGTGGTCCGGTCGCCTGCACTTGAGTTCTACAGGCCTCCGCCACTGGCTACTCATTGC
Organism: Leucopleurus acutus; assembly: GCF_964270905.1. Taxonomy (NCBI): domain Eukaryota; kingdom Metazoa; phylum Chordata; class Mammalia; order Artiodactyla; family Delphinidae; genus Leucopleurus; species Leucopleurus acutus. The sequence goes on from NC_139142.1 coordinate 148,844,544, forward strand.
CTTGTGCCCGCGGAGAAACGGAAGTCTGTAGCCTCAGGGTCAGAGCAGGATTCCTGGCCTAGGGCAGGCTTCTTTGCCATGTTCTGCTTGGGAGACCAGATGCAGTTTAGGTTTCTCCTGATAAGGGGAGAAATCCAATGGGCCATTGTCACCGGGAGGTTGGCCAAGCTAAGGGCTCCTCCTCGGGTTGTGTCTGGCTTGTGTGTGCTGTGTGAAAGGGCTAGAAAAATGCCTTAGTGAAGATAAGTCACAGCAAGCTTCTTTGGTGAGGGGTGGCTCTGGCATCTTTCCCTGACACGTTGGGATCCCGGTGGAGAGAGGAGGGCAAGGCGAATGAAGAAGACACGAGAGATGGCTGGCTAATCCCACAGGTTTACTGGTGGGTGGATAGATCGATGGTGGTCATAGGCTTCCCGGAACACTTTTGGTATTCCCTCAGGGACATTTGGAGGCAAGTGTAGAGAGGGAACACGGGAGCACATCGGTGGCGTGTCTCGCTTGTTTCCTCTCCTTGGTCAATTTACTTCATGGCGGGTCCCTGTGCCAGGGAATGGTTGCCTTCGTGGCACAGTATGGTGTCTTCTCATGGGGGCTGATTTGGAGGCCGTGGGGTGTTTTGTCCCTGTCTGTCCACGTTCTCCCTGTGTTGAAGATGTGAAGGTGTTCCTCAGTACAGCCCTGCATCGGTACTACACCCGGCCCACCTAGCAGTCCCTGAGGATTGCAGACCTTCCCAGAGGTCATTGGGCAAAACCATGCGGAAAGGGAGTCGGCTGCCAAGGAAAGGCTACAGGTTTCCGGGCCCGAGAGGACGTGTGGTGCGGGGATCTTTTCTCCTGCCACCCGCTGGTGCTTTGAGACTGTGGTATACGGCGTGCCTGGCCACAGTCCAGAGAAGTCATACCGGTTCAGGTGTCTAGGCTGTTGGCCGGGTTCTCTTGTTGCGCGGCTGTAGGTAACACGTTGCTTCTAGAGGACCTGGGCCTCACGGTTTCACCGAGGTCACGTCACTGACGGACCCAGAGTGCGAAAGTGCCAGGCAGCACTGCAAGAGACCCAACTGCTGCAACAGTTTGCCCCGCCACGTTGGGCATCGTAATGGTTCCCATGCCATTACCTTTGTGTGTACGACAAGGGTAGGTCGTCTGTCCTAACAGCAGGCCAGGAGGTATGCCTGCTGGTGAGTCTGCCTTGATTAGTCCAGGTGTTCCTCACGTGCCCTTTGTCGTGGGTCCCTATGAGCCGCTTTTGATGGAGGCCGTCATATTCGGCCGTGTGCCCTTCCCTTGTGGAAGATCTCTTGATCTTCCGGGTGCGTCCATTGTGTGGAGCCATATGTGCTTAGAGTTGGTGTGTTCCCCAAAGGTCACTGGCTCTTAGTCTGAGGAGGCACAGTTGCCCTGAGCGTGTCTCAGGGTTTCCGGAAGACATCCTTTAGCTGTGATGGAGGGGAGAGTGCTCAGGAGAGGAATTGCAGGGCCCGAGACCAGGGTGTTGTTGGACAGCGGGGCTCTTTGTCCTGATGGCGGCACGCTGTGAAGGCGTCTACGCTACATTGCTTTCACATTTACGTGCGGACACCCAGGCACGATGGGCAGCAAATGAAATGTTGAGGGGATATAGAGCACGCATCACTAGACGGTATCGCCCTTTCCCTCGGTGCGCCCGTGCACCATGCTCAAGCACGCGTGTGTTCTCTCAGCCCGAGCCAGGTGGACTGCCAGGGACGGAATCCCAGCAGCAGAGCAGCCTGGGGCCATCCGTATAATCCATAATACCTGGTGAAGGGAGGAGGAGGAGTCTCGCAGGGGTGTTGGCGCACATTCCATGAGGATCCTGGTTTAAACCTTGTTGCGGTAAGTGGCACTTCTTTGCTAAAACCTAGAGGTTTGGCCACGGGAACTGAAAACCGGTGCTACAGCCTCATCTTCTGTCTTTTTCTTGGGGAACATGAGCTTCGATGACCTGAGAACTGGCTGCATTTCCTGCCCCATGGCTCAGATCTGGCCGCTTCTGTATGCTGACATGATTCAGCTCACTGGCCGTCCCTTGGTGGAATCTGCAACTTTGCATGTCCAGCGTTTGAGCATGTGCTTGGATCGCTGATGACCCCCACAAATGCATTCCTTGGAAATCTGAACCAAATGAGTGAGAAAACCCTACCGTCTCCTCATCGGAACTGAGGTCCAGCACGTGGCTCCCAACAGGAATGTAGGGAGAGTTTCACATTGCGTTTCCTGCTGTGTATGTCCACAAGCCACGTTGTTCAAGTGGAGGGTTGTGGCCGTCTCATGGGGAGAAGAGCCATTGGGAAAGGAGCCTGGGATGCCAATCCAGGTGGGAAGGCTAGGGACAGCGTGCCGTCTCTGGGTTCCTTGGTCGAGCCAGGACTTCTGTCCCCTGCCACGGACGAGCATGCGGATAGGAAAGGAAGCGTGAGCCATTGGTGGTCCTCCCGCCTGCCCTTGAGTTTTACAGGCTGCCCCCACCGGCTGGTCATTGCCTCGTGCCCTCAAATAAACAGAAGTCTGTATGCTCAGGGTGAGAGCAGGATTCCTGGACTAGGGCAGGCTTCTTTGTCATGTTCTGCTTGGGAGACCAGATGCAGTGTAGGTTTCTCATGATGAGGGGAGAAATCCAATGGGCCATTGTCCCCGGGCGGTTGGCCAAGCTGACGGCTCCTCCTCGGGTTGTTTCCGGCTTGTGTGTGCTGTGTGAACAGGCTAGAAAATGCCTTAGTGAAGATAAGTCACAGCAAGCTTCTTTGGTGAGGGGTGGCTCTGGCATCTTTCCATGACACGTTGGGATCCCGGTGGAGAGGGAAGGGCAAGGCTACTGATAAAGACACATGAAATGGCTGGCTGAGCCCACATGTTTACTTGTGGGTGGACAGATTGACAGAGGCCATAGGGTTCCAGGAACACTTTTGATATCCCCTCGGGAGCATTTGGAGGCACGTGTAGAGAGGGAACACGGGAGAACTTCTGTGGACTGTCCCGCCTTTTTCCCCTCCTTGGTCGATTTACTTCATGGCGGGTCCCTATGCTAGTGAATGGTTGCCTTGGTGGCACAGTATGGTGTCTTCTCATGGGGGCTGATTTGGAGGTCGTGGGGTGTTTTGTCCCTGTCTGTCCACGTTCCCCCTGTGTTGAAGTTGTGAAGGTGTTCCTGAGTCCAGCCCAACATCTTTACTAAACCTGGCCCACATAGCGTTCCCTGAGGTTTGCAGATCTTCCCGGAGGTCACTGGGCACAACCATGCGGAAAAAAGGGAGTCGGCTGCCAAGGGAAGGCTATAGATTTAAAGGCGGGTGAGGGTGTGTGGTGCGGGGGTCATTTTTCCTGCCACGCGCTGGTGCATCCAGACTGTGGTATCCGGTGTGCCTGGCCACAGGCCAGACGAGTCATAGCGGTTCAAGTGTCTAGGCTGTTGGCTGGGTTCTCTTAATTGCATGGCTGTGGGTCACACATTGCTTCTAGAAGACCTGGGCCTCACTGTTTCTCCGAGGTCACGTCACTGACGGGCCCGGAGTGTGAATGTGCCAGGTACCACTGCAGTTGACCCCATTGGTGCAATGGTGTTCTCCGCCACAATGGGCATTGGAATGGCTCCCATGCCATTTGGTTGCAAGGGTTTCCCCAGCACGTTGGGCTTCAGAATGTTTCCCATGTCATTACCTCTGTGTGTGAACCAAGGGTAGGTCATCTGTCTTGGCAGCAGCTCAGGAAGCGTGCCTACTGGTGAGTCTCCCTTGATCAGTCCAGGTGTTCCTCACGTGCCCTTTGTCACGGTTCCCTTCGAGCTGCTTTTGATGAAGGCCGTCATATTCGGCCAAGGCCCCTTCCCTTGTGGAAGATCTCTTCCCCGTAAGAGCGTGGCATTTGTGTGGAAGAATATGTGCCAAGGGCGGGTATGTTCCCCTAGATGGCACCGGCTCTTAGTCTGAGGGGCCACAGTTGCCCAGAGGGTGTCTCAGGGGTTTAGGAAGACATCCTTCTGCTGTGGTGGATGGGAGAGCACTCAGGAGTGGAATTGCAGTGCCCGAGACCAGGGGCATTCTGGACAGCGGTGCTCTATGTCCTGATGGCCGCACCCTCGGAAGGCGTCAGCTCTATGTTGCTTTCACGTTTCCCTGCGGACCCACAGGCAAGATCTGCAGCAAATTAAATGTCGAGGGGAGACAGAGCACGCATCACTGAGGGATATCGCCCTTTCGCTCGGTGCACCCGTGCACCCTCCTAAAGAACGCATGTGTTCTCTCACCCCGAGCCAGGTGGAATGCCAGGAAAGGAATTCCAGCAGCAGATCAACCTGGGACCATCTGTATAATCCCTGACACCCGGTGAAGTGAGGAGGAGGAGTCTCACAGGGGTGTTGGCGCGCATTCCATGAGGATCCTGGTTTAACCCTTGTTGCGGTAAGTAGCACCTCTTTGCTAAAACCTAGAGGTTTGACCAAGGGAACATGTGCAACGGGGCTACACCCTCACCTTCTGGCCTTTTCCATGGGAACCCGAGCTTCGATGCCCTGAGAACTGGCTGCATTTCCTTCCCCAATGGCTTTGATGTGTTCACTTCCGTATGCTGACATGATTCAGCTCGCTGTCCGTACCGTGGTGGAATCTGCAAGTTTGCATGTCCAGCGTTTGAGCATGTGCTTGGCTCGACGATGACTTCCACAAATGCATTCCTTGGAAATCTGAACAAAATGAGTGAGAAATCCCTGCCGTCTCCTCCTTGGAACTGAGGTCCAACACGTGGCTCCCAAAAGGAAAGTAGGGAGAGGTTCGCGTTGCATTTGCTCCCGTGGGTGTCCACAGCCACGCCGTTTAAGTTGAGGCTTGTGGCCGTCTGATGGGGAGAAGAGGCATTGGGAAAGGACCCTGGGATGCCAATCCAGGTGGGAAGGCTAGGGAGAGCGTGCCGTCTGTGGGTTCCTTGGTCTAGCCAGGACTGCTGTCCCCTGCCACGGTTCAGCATTCGGGTAGGAGAGGAAGCGTGAGCCCTTGGTGGTCCGGTCGCCTGCACTTGAGTTCTACAGGCCTCCGCCACTGGCTACTCATTGCCTTGTGCCCGCGGAGAAACGGAAGTCTGTAGCCTCAGGGTCAGAGCAGGATTCCTGGCCTAGGGCAGGCTTCTTTGCCATGTTCTGCTTGGGAGACCAGATGCAGTTTAGGTTTCTCCTGATAAGGGGAGAAATCCAATGGGCCATTGTCACCGGGAGGTTGGCCAAGCTAAGGGCTCCTCCTCGGGTTGTGTCTGGCTTGTGTGTGCTGTGTGAAAGGGCTAGAAAAATGCCTTAGTGAAGATAAGTCACAGCAAGCTTCTTTGGTGAGGGGTGGCTCTGGCATCTTTCCCTGACACGTTGGGATCCCGGTGGAGAGAGGAGGGCAAGGCGAATGAAGAAGACACGAGAGATGGCTGGCTAATCCCACAGGTTTACTGGTGGGTGGATAGATCGATGGTGGTCATAGGCTTCCCGGAACACTTTTGGTATTCCCTCAGGGACATTTGGAGGCAAGTGTAGAGAGGGAACACGGGAGCACATCGGTGGCGTGTCTCGCTTGTTTCCTCTCCTTGGTCAATTTACTTCATGGCGGGTCCCTGTGCCAGGGAATGGTTGCCTTCGTGGCACAGTATGGTGTCTTCTCATGGGGGCTGATTTGGAGGCCGTGGGGTGTTTTGTCCCTGTCTGTCCACGTTCTCCCTGTGTTGAAGATGTGAAGGTGTTCCTCAGTACAGCCCTGCATCGGTACTACACCCGGCCCACCTAGCAGTCCCTGAGGATTGCAGACCTTCCCGGAGGTCATTGGGCAAAACCATGCGGAAAGGGAGTCGGCTGCCAAGGAAAGGCTACAGGTTTCCGGGCCCGAGAGGACGTGTGGTGCGGGGATCTTTTCTCCTGCCACCCGCTGGTGCTTTGAGACTGTGGTATACGGCGTGCCTGGCCACAGTCCAGAGAAGTCATACCGGTTCAGGTGTCTAGGCTGTTGGCCGGGTTCTCTTGTTGCGCGGCTGTAGGTAACACGTTGCTTCTAGAGGACCTGGGCCTCACGGTTTCACCGAGGTCACGTCACTGACGGACCCAGAGTGCGAAAGTGCCAGGCAGCACTGCAAGAGACCCAACTGCTGCAACAGTTTGCCCCGCCACGTTGGGCATCGTAATGGTTCCCATGCCATTACCTTTGTGTGTACGACAAGGGTAGGTCGTCTGTCCTAACAGCAGGCCAGGAGGTATGCCTGCTGGTGAGTCTGCCTTGATTAGTCCAGGTGTTCCTCACGTGCCCTTTGTCGTGGGTCCCTATGAGCCGCTTTTGATGGAGGCCGTCATATTCGGCCGTGTGCCCTTCCCTTGTGGAAGATCTCTTGATCTTCCGGGCGCGTCCATTGTGTGGAGCCATATGTGCTTAGAGTTGGTGTGTTCCCCAAAGGTCACTGGCTCTTAGTCTGAGGAGGCACAGTTGCCCTGAGCGTGTCTCAGGGTTTCCGGAAGACATCCTTTAGCTGTGATGGAGGGGAGAGTGCTCAGGAGAGGAATTGCAGGGCCCGAGACCAGGGTGTTGTTGGACAGCGGGGCTCTTTGTCCTGATGGCGGCACGCTGTGAAGGCGTCTACGCTACATTGCTTTCACATTTACGTGCGGACACCCAGGCACGATGGGCAGCAAATGAAATGTTGAGGGGATATAGAGCACGCATCACTAGACGGTATCGCCCTTTCCCTCGGTGCGCCCGTGCACCATCCTCAAGCACGCGTGTGTTCTCTCAGCCCGAGCCAGGTGGACTGCCAGGGACGGAATCCCAGCAGCAGAGCAGCCTGGGGCCATCCGTATAATCCATAATACCTGGTGAAGGGAGGAGGAGGAGTCTCGCAGGGGTGTTGGCGCACATTCCATGAGGATCCTGGTTTAAACCTTGTTGCGGTAAGTGGCACTTCTTTGCTAAAACCTAGAGGTTTGGCCACGGGAACTGAAAACCGGTGCTACAGCCTCATCTTCTGTCTTTTTCTTGGGGAACATGAGCTTCGATGACCTGAGAACTGGCTGCATTTCCTGCCCCATGGCTCAGATCTGGCCGCTTCTGTATGCTGACATGATTCAGCTCACTGGCCGTCCCTTGGTGGAATCTGCAACTTTGCATGTCCAGCGTTTGAGCATGTGCTTGGATCGCTGATGACCCCCACAAATGCATTCCTTGGAAATCTGAACCAAATGAGTGAGAAAACCCTACCGTCTCCTCATCGGAACTGAGGTCCAGCACGTGGCTCCCAACAGGAATGTAGGGAGAGTTTCACATTGCGTTTCCTGCTGTGTATGTCCACAAGCCACGTTGTTCAAGTGGAGGGTTGTGGCCGTCTCATGGGGAGAAGAGCCATTGGGAAAGGAGCCTGGGATGCCAATCCAGGTGGGAAGGCTAGGGACAGCGTGCCGTCTCTGGGTTCCTTGGTCGAGCCAGGACTTCTGTCCCCTGCCACGGACGAGCATGCGGATAGGAAAGGAAGCGTGAGCCATTGGTGGTCCTCCCGCCTGCCCTTGAGTTTTACAGGCGGCCCCCACCGGCTGGTCATTGCCTCGTGCCCTCAAATAAACAGAAGTCTGTATGCTCAGGGTGAGAGCAGGATTCCTGGACTAGGGCAGGCTTCTTTGTCATGTTCTGCTTGGGAGACCAGATGCAGTGTAGGTTTCTCATGATGAGGGGAGAAATCCAATGGGCCATTGTCCCCGGGCGGTTGGCCAAGCTGACGGCTCCTCCTCGGGTTGTTTCCGGCTTGTGTGTGCTGTGTGAACAGGCTAGAAAATGCCTTAGTGAAGATAAGTCACAGCAAGCTTCTTTGGTGAGGGGTGGCTCTGGCATCTTTCCATGACACGTTGGGATCCCGGTGGAGAGGGAAGGGCAAGGCTACTGATAAAGACACATGAAATGGCTGGCTGAGCCCACATGTTTACTTGTGGGTGGACAGATTGACAGAGGCCATAGGGTTCCAGGAACACTTTTGATATCCCCTCGGGAGCATTTGGAGGCACGTGTAGAGAGGGAACACGGGAGAACTTCTGTGGACTGTCCCGCCTTTTTCCCCTCCTTGGTCGATTTACTTCATGGCGGGTCCCTATGCTAGTGAATGGTTGCCTTGGTGGCACAGTATGGTGTCTTCTCATGGGGGCTGATTTGGAGGTCGTGGGGTGTTTTGTCCCTGCCTGTCCACGTTCCCCCTGTGTTGAAGTTGTGAAGGTGTTCCTGAGTCCAGCCCAACATCTTTACTAAACCTGGCCCACATAGCGTTCCCTGAGGTTTGCAGATCTTCCCGGAGGTCACTGGGCACAACCATGCGGAAAAAAGGGAGTCGGCTGCCAAGGGAAGGCTATAGATTTAAAGGCGGGTGAGGGTGTGTGGTGCGGGGGTCATTTTTCCTGCCACGCGCTGGTGCATCCAGACTGTGGTATCCGGTGTGCCTGGCCACAGGCCAGACGAGTCATAGCGGTTCAAGTGTCTAGGCTGTTGGCTGGGTTCTCTTAATTGCATGGCTGTGGGTCACACATTGCTTCTAGAAGACCTGGGCCTCACTGTTTCTCCGAGGTCACGTCACTGACGGGCCCGGAGTGTGAATGTGCCAGGTACCACTGCAGTTGACCCCATTGGTGCAATGGTGTTCTCCGCCACAATGGGCATTGGAATGGCTCCCATGCCATTTGGTTGCAAGGGTTTCCCCAGCACGTTGGGCTTCAGAATGTTTCCCATGTCATTACCTCTGTGTGTGAACCAAGGGTAGGTCATCTGTCTTGGCAGCAGCTCAGGAAGCGTGCCTACTGGTGAGTCTCCCTTGATCAGTCCAGGTGTTCCTCACGTGCCCTTTGTCACGGTTCCCTTCGAGCTGCTTTTGATGAAGGCCGTCATATTCGGCCAAGGCCCCCTCCCTTGTGGAAGATCTCTTCCCCGTAAGAGCGTGGCATTTGTGTGGAAGAATATGTGCCAAGGGCGGGTATGTTCCCCTAGATGGCACCGGCTCTTAGTCTGAGGGGCCACAGTTGCCCAGAGGGTGTCTCAGGGGTTTAGGAAGACATCCTTCTGCTGTGGTGGATGGGAGAGCACTCAGGAGTGGAATTGCAGTGCCCGAGACCAGGGGCATTCTGGACAGCGGTGCTCTATGTCCTGATGGCCGCACCCTCGGAAGGCGTCAGCTCTATGTTGCTTTCACGTTTCCCTGCGGACCCACAGGCAAGATCTGCAGCAAATTAAATGTCGAGGGGAGACAGAGCACGCATCACTGAGGGATATCGCCCTTTCGCTCGGTGCACCCGTGCACCCTCCTAAAGAACGCATGTGTTCTCTCACCCCGAGCCAGGTGGAATGCCAGGAAAGGAATTCCAGCAGCAGATCAACCTGGGACCATCTGTATAATCCCTGACACCCGGTGAAGTGAGGAGGAGGAGTCTCACAGGGGTGTTGGCGCGCATTCCATGAGGATCCTGGTTTAACCCTTGTTGCGGTAAGTAGCACCTCTTTGCTAAAACCTAGAGGTTTGACCAAGGGAACATGTGCAACGGGGCTACACCCTCACCTTCTGGCCTTTTCCATGGGAACCCGAGCTTCGATGCCCTGAGAACTGGCTGCATTTCCTTCCCCAATGGCTTTGATGTGTTCACTTCCGTATGCTGACATGATTCAGCTCGCTGTCCGTACCGTGGTGGAATCTGCAAGTTTGCATGTCCAGCGTTTGAGCATGTGCTTGGCTCGACGATGACTTCCACAAATGCATTCCTTGGAAATCTGAACAAAATGAGTGAGAAATCCCTGCCGTCTCCTCCTTGGAACTGAGGTCCAACACGTGGCTCCCAAAAGGAAAGTAGGGAGAGGTTCGCGTTGCATTTGCTCCCGTGGGTGTCCACAGCCACGCCGTTTAAGTTGAGGCTTGTGGCCGTCTGATGGGGAGAAGAGGCATTGGGAAAGGACCCTGGGATGCCAATCCAGGTGGGAAGGCTAGGGAGAGCGTGCCGTCTGTGGGTTCCTTGGTCTAGCCAGGACTGCTGTCCCCTGCCACGGTTCAGCATTCGGGTAGGAGAGGAAGCGTGAGCCCTTGGTGGTCCGGTCGCCTGCACTTGAGTTCTACAGGCCTCCGCCACTGGCTACTCATTGCCTTGTGCCCGCGGAGAAACGGAAGTCTGTAGCCTCAGGGTCAGAGCAGGATTCCTGGCCTAGGGCAGGCTTCTTTGCCATGTTCTGCTTGGGAGACCAGATGCAGTTTAGGTTTCTCCTGATAAGGGGAGAAATCCAATGGGCCATTGTCACCGGGAGGTTGGCCAAGCTAAGGGCTCCTCCTCGGGTTGTGTCTGGCTTGTGTGTGCTGTGTGAAAGGGCTAGAAAAATGCCTTAGTGAAGATAAGTCACAGCAAGCTTCTTTGGTGAGGGGTGGCTCTGGCATCTTTCCCTGACACGTTGGGATCCCGGTGGAGAGAGGAGGGCAAGGCGAATGAAGAAGACACGAGAGATGGCTGGCTAATCCCACAGGTTTACTGGTGGGTGGATAGATCGATGGTGGTCATAGGCTTCCCGGAACACTTTTGGTATTCCCTCAGGGACATTTGGAGGCAAGTGTAGAGAGGGAACACGGGAGCACATCGGTGGCGTGTCTCGCTTGTTTCCTCTCCTTGGTCAATTTACTTCATGGCGGGTCCCTGTGCCAGGGAATGGTTGCCTTCGTGGCACAGTATGGTGTCTTCTCATGGGGGCTGATTTGGAGGCCGTGGGGTGTTTTGTCCCTGTCTGTCCACGTTCTCCCTGTGTTGAAGATGTGAAGGTGTTCCTCAGTACAGCCCTGCATCGGTACTACACCCGGCCCACCTAGCAGTCCCTGAGGATTGCAGACCTTCCCGGAGGTCATTGGGCAAAACCATGCGGAAAGGGAGTCGGCTGCCAAGGAAAGGCTACAGGTTTCCGGGCCCGAGAGGACGTGTGGTGCGGGGATCTTTTCTCCTGCCACCCGCTGGTGCTTTGAGACTGTGGTATACGGCGTGCCTGGCCACAGTCCAGAGAAGTCATACCGGTTCAGGTGTCTAGGCTGTTGGCCGGGTTCTCTTGTTGCGCGGCTGTAGGTAACACGTTGCTTCTAGAGGACCTGGGCCTCACGGTTTCACCGAGGTCACGTCACTGACGGACCCAGAGTGCGAAAGTGCCAGGCAGCACTGCAAGAGACCCAACTGCTGCAACAGTTTGCCCCGCCACGTTGGGCATCGTAATGGTTCCCATGCCATTACCTTTGTGTGTACGACAAGGGTAGGTCGTCTGTCCTAACAGCAGGCCAGGAGGTATGCCTGCTGGTGAGTCTGCCTTGATTAGTCCAGGTGTTCCTCACGTGCCCTTTGTCGTGGGTCCCTATGAGCCGCTTTTGATGGAGGCCGTCATATTCGGCCGTGTGCCCTTCCCTTGTGGAAGATCTCTTGATCTTCCGGGCGCGTCCATTGTGTGGAGCCATATGTGCTTAGAGTTGGTGTGTTCCCCAAAGGTCACTGGCTCTTAGTCTGAGGAGGCACAGTTGCCCTGAGCGTGTCTCAGGGTTTCCGGAAGACATCCTTTAGCTGTGATGGAGGGGAGAGTGCTCAGGAGAGGAATTGCAGGGCCCGAGACCAGGGTGTTGTTGGACAGCGGGGCTCTTTGTCCTGATGGCGGCACGCTGTGAAGGCGTCTACGCTACATTGCTTTCACATTTACGTGCGGACACCCAGGCACGATGGGCAGCAAATGAAATGTTGAGGGGATATAGAGCACGCATCACTAGACGGTATCGCCCTTTCCCTCGGTGCGCCCGTGCACCATGCTCAAGCACGCGTGTGTTCTCTCAGCCCGAGCCAGGTGGACTGCCAGGGACGGAATCCCAGCAGCAGAGCAGCCTGGGGCCATCCGTATAATCCATAATACCTGGTGAAGGGAGGAGGAGGAGTCTCGCAGGGGTGTTGGCGCACATTCCATGAGGATCCTGGTTTAAACCTTGTTGCGGTAAGTGGCACTTCTTTGCTAAAACCTAGAGGTTTGGCCACGGGAACTGAAAACCGGTGCTACAGCCTCATCTTCTGTCTTTTTCTTGGGGAACATGAGCTTCGATGACCTGAGAACTGGCTGCATTTCCTGCCCCATGGCTCAGATCTGGCCGCTTCTGTATGCTGACATGATTCAGCTCACTGGCCGTCCCTTGGTGGAATCTGCAACTTTGCATGTCCAGCGTTTGAGCATGTGCTTGGATTGCTGATGACCCCCACAAATGCATTCCTTGGAAATCTGAACCAAATGAGTGAGAAAACCCTACCGTCTCCTCATCGGAACTGAGGTCCAGCACGTGGCTCCCAACAGGAATGTAGGGAGAGTTTCACATTGCGTTTCCTGCTGTGTATGTCCACAAGCCACGTTGTTCAAGTGGAGGGTTGTGGCCGTCTCATGGGGAGAAGAGCCATTGGGAAAGGAGCCTGGGATGCCAATCCAGGTGGGAAGGCTAGGGACAGCGTGCCGTCTCTGGGTTCCTTGGTCGAGCCAGGACTTCTGTCCCCTGCCACGGACGAGCATGCGGATAGGAAAGGAAGCGTGAGCCATTGGTGGTCCTCCCGCCTGCCCTTGAGTTTTACAGGCTGCCCCCACCGGCTGGTCATTGCCTCGTGCCCTCAAATAAACAGAAGTCTGTATGCTCAGGGTGAGAGCAGGATTCCTGGACTAGGGCAGGCTTCTTTGTCATGTTCTGCTTGGGAGACCAGATGCAGTGTAGGTTTCTCATGATGAGGGGAGAAATCCAATGGGCCATTGTCCCCGGGCGGTTGGCCAAGCTGACGGCTCCTCCTCGGGTTGTTTCCGGCTTGTGTGTGCTGTGTGAACAGGCTAGAAAATGCCTTAGTGAAGATAAGTCACAGCAAGCTTCTTTGGTGAGGGGTGGCTCTGGCATCTTTCCATGACACGTTGGGATCCCGGTGGAGAGGGAAGGGCAAGGCTACTGATAAAGACACATGAAATGGCTGGCTGAGCCCACATGTTTACTTGTGGGTGGACAGATTGACAGAGGCCATAGGGTTCCAGGAACACTTTTGATATCCCCTCGGGAGCATTTGGAGGCACGTGTAGAGAGGGAACACGGGAGAACTTCTGTGGACTGTCCCGCCTTTTTCCCCTCCTTGGTCGATTTACTTCATGGCGGGTCCCTATGCTAGTGAATGGTTGCCTTGGTGGCACAGTATGGTGTCTTCTCATGGGGGCTGATTTGGAGGTCGTGGGGTGTTTTGTCCCTGTCTGTCCACGTTCCCCCTGTGTTGAAGTTGTGAAGGTGTTCCTGAGTCCAGCCCAACATCTTTACTAAACCTGGCCCACATAGCGTTCCCTGAGGTTTGCAGATCTTCCCGGAGGTCACTGGGCACAACCATGCGGAAAAAAGGGAGTCGGCTGCCAAGGGAAGGCTATAGATTTAAAGGCGGGTGAGGGTGTGTGGTGCGGGGGTCATTTTTCCTGCCACGCGCTGGTGCATCCAGACTGTGGTATCCGGTGTGCCTGGCCACAGGCCAGACGAGTCATAGCGGTTCAAGTGTCTAGGCTGTTGGCTGGGTTCTCTTAATTGCATGGCTGTGGGTCACACATTGCTTCTAGAAGACCTGGGCCTCACTGTTTCTCCGAGGTCACGTCACTGACGGGCCCGGAGTGTGAATGTGCCAGGTACCACTGCAGTTGACCCCATTGGTGCAATGGTGTTCTCCGCCACAATGGGCATTGGAATGGCTCCCATGCCATTTGGTTGCAAGGGTTTCCCCAGCACGTTGGGCTTCAGAATGTTTCCCATGTCATTACCTCTGTGTGTGAACCAAGGGTAGGTCATCTGTCTTGGCAGCAGCTCAGGAAGCGTGCCTACTGGTGAGTCTCCCTTGATCAGTCCAGGTGTTCCTCACGTGCCCTTTGTCACGGTTCCCTTCGAGCTGCTTTTGATGAAGGCCGTCATATTCGGCCAAGGCCCCTTCCCTTGTGGAAGATCTCTTCCCCGTAAGAGCGTGGCATTTGTGTGGAAGAATATGTGCCAAGGGCGGGTATGTTCCCCTAGATGGCACCGGCTCTTAGTCTGAGGGGCCACAGTTGCCCAGAGGGTGTCTCAGGGGTTTAGGAAGACATCCTTCTGCTGTGGTGGATGGGAGAGCACTCAGGAGTGGAATTGCAGTGCCCGAGACCAGGGGCATTCTGGACAGCGGTGCTCTATGTCCTGATGGCCGCACCCTCGGAAGGCGTCAGCTCTATGTTGCTTTCACGTTTCCCTGCGGACCCACAGGCAAGATCTGCAGCAAATTAAATGTCGAGGGGAGACAGAGCACGCATCACTGAGGGATATCGCCCTTTCGCTCGGTGCACCCGTGCACCCTCCTAAAGAACGCATGTGTTCTCTCACCCCGAGCCAGGTGGAATGCCAGGAAAGGAATTCCAGCAGCAGATCAACCTGGGACCATCTGTATAATCCCTGACACCCGGTGAAGTGAGGAGGAGGAGTCTCACAGGGGTGTTGGCGCGCATTCCATGAGGATCCTGGTTTAACCCTTGTTGCGGTAAGTAGCACCTCTTTGCTAAAACCTAGAGGTTTGACCAAGGGAACATGTGCAACGGGGCTACACCCTCACCTTCTGGCCTTTTCCATGGGAACCCGAGCTTCGATGCCCTGAGAACTGGCTGCATTTCCTTCCCCAATGGCTTTGATGTGTTCACTTCCGTATGCTGACATGATTCAGCTCGCTGTCCGTACCGTGGTGGAATCTGCAAGTTTGCATGTCCAGCGTTTGAGCATGTGCTTGGCTCGACGATGACTTCCACAAATGCATTCCTTGGAAATCTGAACAAAATGAGTGAGAAATCCCTGCCGTCTCCTCCTTGGAACTGAGGTCCAACACGTGGCTCCCAAAAGGAAAGTAGGGAGAGGTTCGCGTTGCATTTGCTCCCGTGGGTGTCCACAGCCACGCCGTTTAAGTTGAGGCTTGTGGCCGTCTGATGGGGAGAAGAGGCATTGGGAAAGGACCCTGGGATGCCAATCCAGGTGGGAAGGCTAGGGAGAGCGTGCCGTCTGTGGGTTCCTTGGTCTAGCCAGGACTGCTGTCCCCTGCCACGGTTCAGCATTCGGGTAGGAGAGGAAGCGTGAGCCCTTGGTGGTCCGGTCGCCTGCACTTGAGTTCTACAGGCCTCCGCCACTGGCTACTCATTGCCTTGTGCCCGCGGAGAAACGGAAGTCTGTAGCCTCAGGGTCAGAGCAGGATTCCTGGCCTAGGGCAGGCTTCTTTGCCATGTTCTGCTTGGGAGACCAGATGCAGTTTAGGTTTCTCCTGATAAGGGGAGAAATCCAATGGGCCATTGTCACCGGGAGGTTGGCCAAGCTAAGGGCTCCTCCTCGGGTTGTGTCTGGCTTGTGTGTGCTGTGTGAAAGGGCTAGAAAAATGCCTTAGTGAAGATAAGTCACAGCAAGCTTCTTGGGTGAGGGGTGGCTCTGGCATCTTTCCCTGACACGTTGGGATCCCGGTGGAGAGAGGAGGGCAAGGCGAATGAAGAAGACACGAGAGATGGCTGGCTAATCCCACAGGTTTACTGGTGGGTGGATAGATCGATGGTGGTCATAGGCTTCCCGGAACACTTTTGGTATTCCCTCAGGGACATTTGGAGGCAAGTGTAGAGAGGGAACACGGGAGCACATCGGTGGCGTGTCTCGCTTGTTTCCTCTCCTTGGTCAATTTACTTCATGGCGGGTCCCTGTGCCAGGGAATGGTTGCCTTCGTGGCACAGTATGGTGTCTTCTCATGGGGGCTGATTTGGAGGCCGTGGGGTGTTTTGTCCCTGTCTGTCCACGTTCTCCCTGTGTTGAAGATGTGAAGGTGTTCCTCAGTACAGCCCTGCATCGGTACTACACCCGGCCCACCTAGCAGTCCCTGAGGATTGCAGACCTTCCCGGAGGTCATTGGGCAAAACCATGCGGAAAGGGAGTCGGCTGCCAAGGAAAGGCTACAGGTTTCCGGGCCCGAGAGGACGTGTGGTGCGGGGATCTTTTCTCCTGCCACCCGCTGGTGCTTTGAGACTGGGGTATACGGCGTGCCTGGCCACAGTCCAGAGAAGTCATACCGGTTCAGGTGTCTAGGCTGTTGGCCGGGTTCTCTTGTTGCGCGGCTGTAGGTAACACGTTGCTTCTAGAGGACCTGGGCCTCACGGTTTCACCGAGGTCACGTCACTGACGGACCCAGAGTGCGAAAGTGCCAGGCAGCACTGCAAGAGACCCAACTGCTGCAACAGTTTGCCCCGCCACGTTGGGCATCGTAATGGTTCCCATGCCATTACCTTTGTGTGTACGACAAGGGTAGGTCGTCTGTCCTAACAGCAGGCCAGGAGGTATGCCTGCTGGTGAGTCTGCCTTGATTAGTCCAGGTGTTCCTCACGTGCCCTTTGTCGTGGGTCCCTATGAGCCGCTTTTGATGGAGGCCGTCATATTCGGCCGTGTGCCCTTCCCTTGTGGAAGATCTCTTGATCTTCCGGGCGCGTCCATTGTGTGGAGCCATATGTGCTTAGAGTTGGTGTGTTCCCCAAAGGTCACTGGCTCTTAGTCTGAGGAGGCACAGTTGCCCTGAGCGTGTCTCAGGGTTTCCGGAAGACATCCTTTAGCTGTGATGGAGGGGAGAGTGCTCAGGAGAGGAATTGCAGGGCCCGAGACCAGGGTGTTGTTGGACAGCGGGGCTCTTTGTGCTGATGGCGGCACGCTGTGAAGGCGTCTACGCTACATTGCTTTCACATTTACGTGCGGACACCCAGGCACGATGGGCAGCAAATGAAATGTTGAGGGGATATAGAGCACGCATCACTAGACGGTATCGCCCTTTCCCTCGGTGCGCCCGTGCACCATCCTCAAGCACGCGTGTGTTCTCTCAGCCCGAGCCAGGTGGACTGCCAGGGACGGAATCCCAGCAGCAGAGCAGCCTGGGGCCATCCGTATAATCCATAATACCTGGTGAAGGGAGGAGGAGGAGTCTCGCAGGGGTGTTGGCGCACATTCCATGAGGATCCTGGTTTAAACCTTGTTGCGGTAAGTGGCACTTCTTTGCTAAAACCTAGAGGTTTGGCCACGGGAACTGAAAACCGGTGCTACAGCCTCATCTTCTGTCTTTTTCTTGGGGAACATGAGCTTCGATGACCTGAGAACTGGCTGCATTTCCTGCCCCATGGCTCAGATCTGGCCGCTTCTGTATGCTGACATGATTCAGCTCACTGGCCGTCCCTTGGTGGAATCTGCAACTTTGCATGTCCAGCGTTTGAGCATGTGCTTGGATCGCTGATGACCCCCACAAATGCATTCCTTGGAAATCTGAACCAAATGAGTGAGAAAACCCTACCGTCTCCTCATCGGAACTGAGGTCCAGCACGTGGCTCCCAACAGGAATGTAGGGAGAGTTTCACATTGCGTTTCCTGCTGTGTATGTCCACAAGCCACGTTGTTCAAGTGGAGGGTTGTGGCCGTCTCATGGGGAGAAGAGCCATTGGGAAAGGAGCCTGGGATGCCAATCCAGGTGGGAAGGCTAGGGACAGCGTGCCGTCTCTGGGTTCCTTGGTCGAGCCAGGACTTCTGTCCCCTGCCACGGACGAGCATGCGGATAGGAAAGGAAGCGTGAGCCATTGGTGGTCCTCCCGCCTGCCCTTGAGTTTTACAGGCTGCCCCCACCGGCTGGTCATTGCCTCGTGCCCTCAAATAAACAGAAGTCTGTATGCTCAGGGTGAGAGCAGGATTCCTGGACTAGGGCAGGCTTCTTTGTCATGTTCTGCTTGGGAGACCAGATGCAGTGTAGGTTTCTCATGATGAGGGGAGAAATCCAATGGGCCATTGTCCCCGTGCGGTTGGCCAAGCTGACGGCTCCTCCTCGGGTTGTTTCCGGCTTGTGTGTGCTGTGTGAACAGGCTAGAAAATGCCTTAGTGAAGATAAGTCACAGCAAGCTTCTTTGGTGAGGGGTGGCTCTGGCATCTTTCCATGACACGTTGGGATCCCGGTGGAGAGGGAAGGGCAAGGCTACTGATAAAGACACATGAAATGGCTGGCTGAGCCCACATGTTTACTTGTGGGTGGACAGATTGACAGAGGCCATAGGGTTCCAGGAACACTTTTGATATCCCCTCGGGAGCATTTGGAGGCACGTGTAGAGAGGGAACACGGGAGAACTTCTGTGGACTGTCCCGCCTTTTTCCCCTCCTTGGTCGATTTACTTCATGGCGGGTCCCTATGCTAGTGAATGGTTGCCTTGGTGGCACAGTATGGTGTCTTCTCATGGGGGCTGATTTGGAGGTCGTGGGGTGTTTTGTCCCTGCCTGTCCACGTTCCCCCTGTGTTGAAGTTGTGAAGGTGTTCCTGAGTCCAGCCCAACATCTTTACTAAACCTGGCCCACATAGCGTTCCCTGAGGTTTGCAGATCTTCCCGGAGGTCACTGGGCACAACCATGCGGAAAAAAGGGAGTCGGCTGCCAAGGAAAGGCTATAGATTTAAAGGCGGGTGAGGGTGTGTGGTGCGGGGGTCATTTTTCCTGCCACGCGCTGGTGCATCCAGACTGTGGTATCCGGTGTGCCTGGCCACAGGCCAGACGAGTCATAGCGGTTCAAGTGTCTAGGCTGTTGGCTGGGTTCTCTTAATTGCATGGCTGTGGGTCACACATTGCTTCTAGAAGACCTGGGCCTCACTGTTTCTCCGAGGTCACGTCACTGACGGGCCCGGAGTGTGAATGTGCCAGGTACCACTGCAGTTGACCCCATTGGTGCAATGGTGTTCTCCGCCACAATGGGCATTGGAATGGCTCCCATGCCATTTGGTTGCAAGGGTTTCCCCAGCACGTTGGGCTTCAGAATGTTTCCCATGTCATTACCTCTGTGTGTGAACCAAGGGTAGGTCATCTGTCTTGGCAGCAGCTCAGGAAGCGTGCCTACTGGTGAGTCTCCCTTGATCAGTCCAGGTGTTCCTCACGTGCCCTTTGTCACGGTTCCCTTCGAGCTGCTTTTGATGAAGGCCGTCATATTCGGCCAAGGCCCCCTCCCTTGTGGAAGATCTCTTCCCCGTAAGAGCGTGGCATTTGTGTGGAAGAATATGTGCCAAGGGCGGGTATGTTCCCCTAGATGGCACCGGCTCTTAGTCTGAGGGGCCACAGTTGCCCAGAGGGTGTCTCAGGGGTTTAGGAAGACATCCTTCTGCTGTGGTGGATGGGAGAGCACTCAGGAGTGGAATTGCAGTGCCCGAGACCAGGGGCATTCTGGACAGCGGTGCTCTATGTCCTGATGGCCGCACCCTCGGAAGGCGTCAGCTCTATGTTGCTTTCACGTTTCCCTGCGGACCCACAGGCAAGATCTGCAGCAAATTAAATGTCGAGGGGAGACAGAGCACGCATCACTGAGGGATATCGCCCTTTCGCTCGGTGCACCCGTGCACCCTCCTAAAGAACGCATGTGTTCTCTCACCCCGAGCCAGGTGGAATGCCAGGAAAGGAATTCCAGCAGCAGATCAACCTGGGACCATCTGTATAATCCCTGACACCCGGTGAAGTGAGGAGGAGGAGTCTCACAGGGGTGTTGGCGCGCATTCCATGAGGATCCTGGTTTAACCCTTGTTGCGGTAAGTAGCACCTCTTTGCTAAAACCTAGAGGTTTGACCAAGGGAACATGTGCAACGGGGCTACACCCTCACCTTCTGGCCTTTTCCATGGGAACCCGAGCTTCGATGCCCTGAGAACTGGCTGCATTTCCTTCCCCAATGGCTTTGATGTGTTCACTTCCGTATGCTGACATGATTCAGCTCGCTGTCCGTACCGTGGTGGAATCTGCAAGTTTGCATGTCCAGCGTTTGAGCATGTGCTTGGCTCGACGATGACTTCCACAAATGCATTCCTTGGAAATCTGAACAAAATGAGTGAGAAATCCCTGCCGTCTCCTCCTTGGAACTGAGGTCCAACACGTGGCTCCCAAAAGGAAAGTAGGGAGAGGTTCGCGTTGCATTTGCTCCCGTGGGTGTCCACAGCCACGCCGTTTAAGTTGAGGCTTGTGGCCGTCTGATGGGGAGAAGAGGCATTGGGAAAGGACCCTGGGATGCCAATCCAGGTGGGAAGGCTAGGGAGAGCGTGCCGTCTGTGGGTTCCTTGGTCTAGCCAGGACTGCTGTCCCCTGCCACGGTTCAGCATTCGGGTAGGAGAGGAAGCGTGAGCCCTTGGTGGTCCGGTCGCCTGCACTTGAGTTCTACAGGCCTCCGCCACTGGCTACTCATTGCCTTGTGCCCGCGGAGAAACGGAAGTCTGTAGCCTCAGGGTCAGAGCAGGATTCCTGGCCTAGGGCAGGCTTCTTTGCCATGTTCTGCTTGGGAGACCAGATGCAGTTTAGGTTTCTCCTGATAAGGGGAGAAATCCAATGGGCCATTGTCACCGGGAGGTTGGCCAAGCTAAGGGCTCCTCCTCGGGTTGTGTCTGGCTTGTGTGTGCTGTGTGAAAGGGCTAGAAAAATGCCTTAGTGAAGATAAGTCACAGCAAGCTTCTTTGGTGAGGGGTGGCTCTGGCATCTTTCCCTGACACGTTGGGATCCCGGTGGAGAGAGGAGGGCAAGGCGAATGAAGAAGACACGAGAGATGGCTGGCTAATCCCACAGGTTTACTGGTGGGTGGATAGATCGATGGTGGTCATAGGCTTCCCGGAACACTTTTGGTATTCCCTCAGGGACATTTGGAGGCAAGTGTAGAGAGGGAACACGGGAGCACATCGGTGGCGTGTCTCGCTTGTTTCCTCTCCTTGGTCAATTTACTTCATGGCGGGTCCCTGTGCCAGGGAATGGTTGCCTTCGTGGCACAGTATGGTGTCTTCTCATGGGGGCTGATTTGGAGGCCGTGGGGTGTTTTGTCCCTGTCTGTCCACGTTCTCCCTGTGTTGAAGATGTGAAGGTGTTCCTCAGTACAGCCCTGCATCGGTACTACACCCGGCCCACCTAGCAGTCCCTGAGGATTGCAGACCTTCCCGGAGGTCATTGGGCAAAACCATGCGGAAAGGGAGTCGGCTGCCAAGGAAAGGCTACAGGTTTCCGGGCCCGAGAGGACGTGTGGTGCGGGGATCTTTTCTCCTGCCACCCGCTGGTGCTTTGAGACTGTGGTATACGGCGTGCCTGGCCACAGTCCAGAGAAGTCATACCGGTTCAGGTGTCTAGGCTGTTGGCCGGGTTCTCTTGTTGCGCGGCTGTAGGTAACACGTTGCTTCTAGAGGACCTGGGCCTCACGGTTTCACCGAGGTCACGTCACTGACGGACCCAGAGTGCGAAAGTGCCAGGCAGCACTGCAAGAGACCCAACTGCTGCAACAGTTTGCCCCGCCACGTTGGGCATCGTAATGGTTCCCATGCCATTACCTTTGTGTGTACGACAAGGGTAGGTCGTCTGTCCTAACAGCAGGCCAGGAGGTATGCCTGCTGGTGAGTCTGCCTTGATTAGTCCAGGTGTTCCTCACGTGCCCTTTGTCGTGGGTCCCTATGAGCCGCTTTTGATGGAGGCCGTCATATTCGGCCGTGTGCCCTTCCCTTGTGGAAGATCTCTTGATCTTCCGGGCGCGTCCATTGTGTGGAGCCATATGTGCTTAGAGTTGGTGTGTTCCCCAAAGGTCACTGGCTCTTAGTCTGAGGAGGCACAGTTGCCCTGAGCGTGTCTCAGGGTTTCCGGAAGACATCCTTTAGCTGTGATGGAGGGGAGAGTGCTCAGGAGAGGAATTGCAGGGCCCGAGACCAGGGTGTTGTTGGACAGCGGGGCTCTTTGTCCTGATGGCGGCACGCTGTGAAGGCGTCTACGCTACATTGCTTTCACATTTACGTGCGGACACCCAGGCACGATGGGCAGCAAATGAAATGTTGAGGGGATATAGAGCACGCATCACTAGACGGTATCGCCCTTTCCCTCGGTGCGCCCGTGCACCATCCTCAAGCACGCGTGTGTTCTCTCAGCCCGAGCCAGGTGGACTGCCAGGGACGGAATCCCAGCAGCAGAGCAGCCTGGGGCCATCCGTATAATCCATAATACCTGGTGAAGGGAGGAGGAGGAGTCTCGCAGGGGTGTTGGCGCACATTCCATGAGGATCCTGGTTTAAACCTTGTTGCGGTAAGTGGCACTTCTTTGCTAAAACCTAGAGGTTTGGCCACGGGAACTGAAAACCGGTGCTACAGCCTCATCTTCTGTCTTTTTCTTGGGGAACATGAGCTTCGATGACCTGAGAACTGGCTGCATTTCCTGCCCCATGGCTCAGATCTGGCCGCTTCTGTATGCTGACATGATTCAGCTCACTGGCCGTCCCTTGGTGGAATCTGCAACTTTGCATGTCCAGCGTTTGAGCATGTGCTTGGATCGCTGATGACCCCCACAAATGCATTCCTTGGAAATCTGAACCAAATGAGTGAGAAAACCCTACCGTCTCCTCATCGGAACTGAGGTCCAGCACGTGGCTCCCAACAGGAATGTAGGGAGAGTTTCACATTGCGTTTCCTGCTGTGTATGTCCACAAGCCACGTTGTTCAAGTGGAGGGTTGTGGCCGTCTCATGGGGAGAAGAGCCATTGGGAAAGGAGCCTGGGATGCCAATCCAGGTGGGAAGGCTAGGGACAGCGTGCCGTCTCTGGGTTCCTTGGTCGAGCCAGGACTTCTGTCCCCTGCCACGGACGAGCATGCGGATAGGAAAGGAAGCGTGAGCCATTGGTGGTCCTCCCGCCTGCCCTTGAGTTTTACAGGCTGCCCCCACCGGCTGGTCATTGCCTCGTGCCCTCAAATAAACAGAAGTCTGTATGCTCAGGGTGAGAGCAGGATTCCTGGACTAGGGCAGGCTTCTTTGTCATGTTCTGCTTGGGAGACCAGATGCAGTGTAGGTTTCTCATGATGAGGGGAGAAATCCAATGGGCCATTGTCCCCGGGCGGTTGGCCAAGCTGACGGCTCCTCCTCGGGTTGTTTCCGGCTTGTGTGTGCTGTGTGAACAGGCTAGAAAATGCCTTAGTGAAGATAAGTCACAGCAAGCTTCTTTGGTGAGGGGTGGCTCTGGCATCTTTCCATGACACGTTGGGATCCCGGTGGAGAGGGAAGGGCAAGGCTACTGATAAAGACACATGAAATGGCTGGCTGAGCCCACATGTTTACTTGTGGGTGGACAGATTGACAGAGGCCATAGGGTTCCAGGAACACTTTTGATATCCCCTCGGGAGCATTTGGAGGCACGTGTAGAGAGGGAACACGGGAGAACTTCTGTGGACTGTCCCGCCTTTTTCCCCTCCTTGGTCGATTTACTTCATGGCGGGTCCCTATGCTAGTGAATGGTTGCCTTGGTGGCACAGTATGGTGTCTTCTCATGGGGGCTGATTTGGAGGTCGTGGGGTGTTTTGTCCCTGTCTGTCCACGTTCCCCCTGTGTTGAAGTTGTGAAGGTGTTCCTGAGTCCAGCCCAACATCTTTACTAAACCTGGCCCACATAGCGTTCCCTGAGGTTTGCAGATCTTCCCGGAGGTCACTGGGCACAACCATGCGGAAAAAAGGGAGTCGGCTGCCAAGGGAAGGCTATAGATTTAAAGGCGGGTGAGGGTGTGTGGTGCGGGGGTCATTTTTCCTGCCACGCGCTGGTGCATCCAGACTGTGGTATCCGGTGTGCCTGGCCACAGGCCAGACGAGTCATAGCGGTTCAAGTGTCTAGGCTGTTGGCTGGGTTCTCTTAATTGCATGGCTGTGGGTCACACATTGCTTCTAGAAGACCTGGGCCTCACTGTTTCTCCGAGGTCACGTCACTGACGGGCCCGGAGTGTGAATGTGCCAGGTACCACTGCAGTTGACCCCATTGGTGCAATGGTGTTCTCCGCCACAATGGGCATTGGAATGGCTCCCATGCCATTTGGTTGCAAGGGTTTCCCCAGCACGTTGGGCTTCAGAATGTTTCCCATGTCATTACCTCTGTGTGTGAACCAAGGGTAGGTCATCTGTCTTGGCAGCAGCTCAGGAAGCGTGCCTACTGGTGAGTCTCCCTTGATCAGTCCAGGTGTTCCTCACGTGCCCTTTGTCACGGTTCCCTTCGAGCTGCTTTTGATGAAGGCCGTCATATTCGGCCAAGGCCCCCTCCCTTGTGGAAGATCTCTTCCCCGTAAGAGCGTGGCATTTGTGTGGAAGAATATGTGCCAAGGGCGGGTATGTTCCCCTAGATGGCACCGGCTCTTAGTCTGAGGGGCCACAGTTGCCCAGAGGGTGTCTCAGGGGTTTAGGAAGACATCCTTCTGCTGTGGTGGATGGGAGAGCACTCAGGAGTGGAATTGCAGTGCCCGAGACCAGGGGCATTCTGGACAGCGGTGCTCTATGTCCTGATGGCCGCACCCTCGGAAGGCGTCAGCTCTATGTTGCTTTCACGTTTCCCTGCGGACCCACAGGCAAGATCTGCAGCAAATTAAATGTCGAGGGGAGACAGAGCACGCATCACTGAGGGATATCGCCCTTTCGCTCGGTGCACCCGTGCACCCTCCTAAAGAACGCATGTGTTCTCTCACCCCGAGCCAGGTGGAATGCCAGGAAAGGAATTCCAGCAGCAGATCAACCTGGGACCATCTGTATAATCCCTGACACCCGGTGAAGTGAGGAGGAGGAGTCTCACAGGGGTGTTGGCGCGCATTCCATGAGGATCCTGGTTTAACCCTTGTTGCGGTAAGTAGCACCTCTTTGCTAAAACCTAGAGGTTTGACCAAGGGAACATGTGCAACGGGGCTACACCCTCACCTTCTGGCCTTTTCCATGGGAACCCGAGCTTCGATGCCCTGAGAACTGGCTGCATTTCCTTCCCCAATGGCTTTGATGTGTTCACTTCCGTATGCTGACATGATTCAGCTCGCTGTCCGTACCGTGGTGGAATCTGCAAGTTTGCATGTCCAGCGTTTGAGCATGTGCTTGGCTCGACGATGACTTCCACAAATGCATTCCTTGGAAATCTGAACAAAATGAGTGAGAAATCCCTGCCGTCTCCTCCTTGGAACTGAGGTCCAACACGTGGCTCCCAAAAGGAAAGTAGGGAGAGGTTCGCGTTGCATTTGCTCCCGTGGGTGTCCACAGCCACGCCGTTTAAGTTGAGGCTTGTGGCCGTCTGATGGGGAGAAGAGGCATTGGGAAAGGACCCTGGGATGCCAATCCAGGTGGGAAGGCTAGGGAGAGCGTGCCGTCTGTGGGTTCCTTGGTCTAGCCAGGACTGCTGTCCCCTGCCACGGTTCAGCATTCGGGTAGGAGAGGAAGCGTGAGCCCTTGGTGGTCCGGTCGCCTGCACTTGAGTTCTACAGGCCTCCGCCACTGGCTACTCATTGCCTTGTGCCCGCGGAGAAACGGAAGTCTGTAGCCTCAGGGTCAGAGCAGGATTCCTGGCCTAGGGCAGGCTTCTTTGCCATGTTCTGCTTGGGAGACCAGATGCAGTTTAGGTTTCTCCTGATAAGGGGAGAAATCCAATGGGCCATTGTCACCGGGAGGTTGGCCAAGCTAAGGGCTCCTCCTCGGGTTGTGTCTGGCTTGTGTGTGCTGTGTGAAAGGGCTAGAAAAATGCCTTAGTGAAGATAAGTCACAGCAAGCTTCTTGGGTGAGGGGTGGCTCTGGCATCTTTCCCTGACACGTTGGGATCCCGGTGGAGAGAGGAGGGCAAGGCGAATGAAGAAGACACGAGAGATGGCTGGCTAATCCCACAGGTTTACTGGTGGGTGGATAGATCGATGGTGGTCATAGGCTTCCCGGAACACTTTTGGTATTCCCTCAGGGACATTTGGAGGCAAGTGTAGAGAGGGAACACGGGAGCACATCGGTGGCGTGTCTCGCTTGTTTCCTCTCCTTGGTCAATTTACTTCATGGCGGGTCCCTGTGCCAGGGAATGGTTGCCTTCGTGGCACAGTATGGTGTCTTCTCATGGGGGCTGATTTGGAGGCCGTGGGGTGTTTTGTCCCTGTCTGTCCACGTTCTCCCTGTGTTGAAGATGTGAAGGTGTTCCTCAGTACAGCCCTGCATCGGTACTACACCCGGCCCACCTAGCAGTCCCTGAGGATTGCAGACCTTCCCGGAGGTCATTGGGCAAAACCATGCGGAAAGGGAGTCGGCTGCCAAGGAAAGGCTACAGGTTTCCGGGCCCGAGAGGACGTGTGGTGCGGGGATCTTTTCTCCTGCCACCCGCTGGTGCTTTGAGACTGTGGTATACGGCGTGCCTGGCCACAGTCCAGAGAAGTCATACCGGTTCAGGTGTCTAGGCTGTTGGCCGGGTTCTCTTGTTGCGCGGCTGTAGGTAACACGTTGCTTCTAGAGGACCTGGGCCTCACGGTTTCACCGAGGTCACGTCACTGACGGACCCAGAGTGCGAAAGTGCCAGGCAGCACTGCAAGAGACCCAACTGCTGCAACAGTTTGCCCCGCCACGTTGGGCATCGTAATGGTTCCCATGCCATTACCTTTGTGTGTACGACAAGGGTAGGTCGTCTGTCCTAACAGCAGGCCAGGAGGTATGCCTGCTGGTGAGTCTGCCTTGATTAGTCCAGGTGTTCCTCACGTGCCCTTTGTCGTGGGTCCCTATGAGCCGCTTTTGATGGAGGCCGTCATATTCGGCCGTGTGCCCTTCCCTTGTGGAAGATCTCTTGATCTTCCGGGCGCGTCCATTGTGTGGAGCCATATGTGCTTAGAGTTGGTGTGTTCCCCAAAGGTCACTGGCTCTTAGTCTGAGGAGGCACAGTTGCCCTGAGCGTGTCTCAGGGTTTCCGGAAGACATCCTTTAGCTGTGATGGAGGGGAGAGTGCTCAGGAGAGGAATTGCAGGGCCCGAGACCAGGGTGTTGTTGGACAGCGGGGCTCTTTGTGCTGATGGCGGCACGCTGTGAAGGCGTCTACGCTACATTGCTTTCACATTTACGTGCGGACACCCAGGCACGATGGGCAGCAAATGAAATGTTGAGGGGATATAGAGCACGCATCACTAGACGGTATCGCCCTTTCCCTCGGTGCGCCCGTGCACCATCCTCAAGCACGCGTGTGTTCTCTCAGCCCGAGCCAGGTGGACTGCCAGGGACGGAATCCCAGCAGCAGAGCAGCCTGGGGCCATCCGTATAATCCATAATACCTGGTGAAGGGAGGAGGAGGAGTCTCGCAGGGGTGTTGGCGCACATTCCATGAGGATCCTGGTTTAAACCTTGTTGCGGTAAGTGGCACTTCTTTGCTAAAACCTAGAGGTTTGGCCACGGGAACTGAAAACCGGTGCTACAGCCTCATCTTCTGTCTTTTTCTTGGGGAACATGAGCTTCGATGACCTGAGAACTGGCTGCATTTCCTGCCCCATGGCTCAGATCTGGCCGCTTCTGTATGCTGACATGATTCAGCTCACTGGCCGTCCCTTGGTGGAATCTGCAACTTTGCATGTCCAGCGTTTGAGCATGTGCTTGGATCGCTGATGACCCCCAAAAATGCATTCCTTGGAAATCTGAACCAAATGAGTGAGAAAACCCTACCGTCTCCTCATCGGAACTGAGGTCCAGCACGTGGCTCCCAACAGGAATGTAGGGAGAGTTTCACATTGCGTTTCCTGCTGTGTATGTCCACAAGCCACGTTGTTCAAGTGGAGGGTTGTGGCCGTCTCATGGGGAGAAGAGCCATTGGGAAAGGAGCCTGGGATGCCAATCCAGGTGGGAAGGCTAGGGACAGCGTGCCGTCTCTGGGTTCCTTGGTCGAGCCAGGACTTCTGTCCCCTGCCACGGACGAGCATGCGGATAGGAAAGGAAGCGTGAGCCATTGGTGGTCCTCTCGCCTGCCCTTGAGTTTTACAGGCGGCCCCGACCGGCTGGTCATTGCCTCGTGCCCTCAAATAAACAGAAGTCTGTATGCTCAGGGTGAGAGCAGGATTCCTGGACTAGGGCAGGCTTCTTTGTCATGTTCTGCTTGGGAGACCAGATGCAGTGTAGGTTTCTCATGATGAGGGGAGAAATCCAATGGGCCATTGTCCCCGTGCGGTTGGCCAAGCTGACGGCTCCTCCTCGGGTTGTTTCCGGCTTGTGTGTGCTGTGTGAACAGGCTAGAAAATGCCTTAGTGAAGATAAGTCACAGCAAGCTTCTTTGGTGAGGGGTGGCTCTGGCATCTTTCCATGACACGTTGGGATCCCGGTGGAGAGGGAAGGGCAAGGCTACTGATAAAGACACATGAAATGGCTGGCTGAGCCCACATGTTTACTTGTGGGTGGACAGATTGACAGAGGCCATAGGGTTCCAGGAACACTTTTGATATCCCCTCGGGAGCATTTGGAGGCACGTGTAGAGAGGGAACACGGGAGAACTTCTGTGGACTGTCCCGCCTTTTTCCCCTCCTTGGTCGATTTACTTCATGGCGGGTCCCTATGCTAGTGAATGGTTGCCTTGGTGGCACAGTATGGTGTCTTCTCATGGGGGCTGATTTGGAGGTCGTGGGGTGTTTTGTCCCTGCCTGTCCACGTTCCCCCTGTGTTGAAGTTGTGAAGGTGTTCCTGAGTCCAGCCCAACATCTTTACTAAACCTGGCCCACATAGCGTTCCCTGAGGTTTGCAGATCTTCCCGGAGGTCACTGGGCACAACCATGCGGTTAAAAGGGAGTCGGCTGCCAAGGGAAGGCTATAGATTTAAAGGCGGGTGAGGGTGTGTGGTGCGGGGGTCATTTTTCCTGCCACGCGCTGGTGCATCCAGACTGTGGTATCCGGTGTGCCTGGCCACAGGCCAGACGAGTCATAGCGGTTCAAGTGTCTAGGCTGTTGGCTGGGTTCTCTTAATTGCATGGCTGTGGGTCACACATTGCTTCTAGAAGACCTGGGCCTCACTGTTTCTCCGAGGTCACGTCACTGACGGGCCCGGAGTGTGAATGTGCCAGGTACCACTGCAGTTGACCCCATTGGTGCAATGGTGTTCTCCGCCACAATGGGCATTGGAATGGCTCCCATGCCATTTGGTTGCAAGGGTTTCCCCAGCACGTTGGGCTTCAGAATGTTTCCCATGTCATTACCTCTGTGTGTGAACCAAGGGTAGGTCATCTGTCTTGGCAGCAGCTCAGGAAGCGTGCCTACTGGTGAGTCTCCCTTGATCAGTCCAGGTGTTCCTCACGTGCCCTTTGTCACGGTTCCCTTCGAGCTGCTTTTGATGAAGGCCGTCATATTCGGCCAAGGCCCCCTCCCTTGTGGAAGATCTCTTCCCCGTAAGAGCGTGGCATTTGTGTGGAAGAATATGTGCCAAGGGCGGGTATGTTCCCCTAGATGGCACCGGCTCTTAGTCTGAGGGGCCACAGTTGCCCAGAGGGTGTCTCAGGGGTTTAGGAAGACATCCTTCTGCTGTGGTGGATGGGAGAGCACTCAGGAGTGGAATTGCAGTGCCCGAGACCAGGGGCATTCTGGACAGCGGTGCTCTATGTCCTGATGGCCGCACCCTCGGAAGGCGTCAGCTCTATGTTGCTTTCACGTTTCCCTGCGGACCCACAGGCAAGATCTGCAGCAAATTAAATGTCGAGGGGAGACAGAGCACGCATCACTGAGGGATATCGCCCTTTCGCTCGGTGCACCCGTGCACCCTCCTAAAGAACGCATGTGTTCTCTCACCCCGAGCCAGGTGGAATGCCAGGAAAGGAATTCCAGCAGCAGATCAACCTGGGACCATCTGTATAATCCCTGACACCCGGTGAAGTGAGGAGGAGGAGTCTCACAGGGGTGTTGGCGCGCATTCCATGAGGATCCTGGTTTAACCCTTGTTGCGGTAAGTAGCACCTCTTTGCTAAAACCTAGAGGTTTGACCAAGGGAACATGTGCAACGGGGCTACACCCTCACCTTCTGGCCTTTTCCATGGGAACCCGAGCTTCGATGCCCTGAGAACTGGCTGCATTTCCTTCCCCAATGGCTTTGATGTGTTCACTTCCGTATGCTGACATGATTCAGCTCGCTGTCCGTACCGTGGTGGAATCTGCAAGTTTGCATGTCCAGCGTTTGAGCATGTGCTTGGCTCGACGATGACTTCCACAAATGCATTCCTTGGAAATCTGAACAAAATGAGTGAGAAATCCCTGCCGTCTCCTCCTTGGAACTGAGGTCCAACACGTGGCTCCCAAAAGGAAAGTAGGGAGAGGTTCGCGTTGCATTTGCTCCCGTGGGTGTCCACAGCCACGCCGTTTAAGTTGAGGCTTGTGGCCGTCTGATGGGGAGAAGAGGCATTGGGAAAGGACCCTGGGATGCCAATCCAGGTGGGAAGGCTAGGGAGAGCGTGCCGTCTGTGGGTTCCTTGGTCTAGCCAGGACTGCTGTCCCCTGCCACGGTTCAGCATTCGGGTAGGAGAGGAAGCGTGAGCCCTTGGTGGTCCGGTCGCCTGCACTTGAGTTCTACAGGCCTCCGCCACTGGCTACTCATTGCCTTGTGCCCGCGGAGAAACGGAAGTCTGTAGCCTCAGGGTCAGAGCAGGATTCCTGGCCTAGGGCAGGCTTCTTTGCCATGTTCTGCTTGGGAGACCAGATGCAGTTTAGGTTTCTCCTGATAAGGGGAGAAATCCAATGGGCCATTGTCACCGGGAGGTTGGCCAAGCTAAGGGCTCCTCCTCGGGTTGTGTCTGGCTTGTGTGTGCTGTGTGAAAGGGCTAGAAAAATGCCTTAGTGAAGATAAGTCACAGCAAGCTTCTTGGGTGAGGGGTGGCTCTGGCATCTTTCCCTGACACGTTGGGATCCCGGTGGAGAGAGGAGGGCAAGGCGAATGAAGAAGACACGAGAGATGGCTGGCTAATCCCACAGGTTTACTGGTGGGTGGATAGATCGATGGTGGTCATAGGCTTCCCGGAACACTTTTGGTATTCCCTCAGGGACATTTGGAGGCAAGTGTAGAGAGGGAACACGGGAGCACATCGGTGGCGTGTCTCGCTTGTTTCCTCTCCTTGGTCAATTTACTTCATGGCGGGTCCCTGTGCCAGGGAATGGTTGCCTTCGTGGCACAGTATGGTGTCTTCTCATGGGGGCTGATTTGGAGGCCGTGGGGTGTTTTGTCCCTGTCTGTCCACGTTCTCCCTGTGTTGAAGATGTGAAGGTGTTCCTCAGTACAGCCCTGCATCGGTACTACACCCGGCCCACCTAGCAGTCCCTGAGGATTGCAGACCTTCCCGGAGGTCATTGCGCAAAACCATGCGGAAAGGGAGTCGGCTGCCAAGGAAAGGCTACAGGTTTCCGGGCCCGAGAGGACGTGTGGTGCGGGGATCTTTTCTCCTGCCACCCGCTGGTGCTTTGAGACTGTGGTATACGGCGTGCCTGGCCACAGTCCAGAGAAGTCATACCGGTTCAGGTGTCTAGGCTGTTGGCCGGGTTCTCTTGTTGCGCGGCTGTAGGTAACACGTTGCTTCTAGAGGACCTGGGCCTCACGGTTTCACCGAGGTCACGTCACTGACGGACCCAGAGTGCGAAAGTGCCAGGCAGCACTGCAAGAGACCCAACTGCTGCAACAGTTTGCCCCGCCACGTTGGGCATCGTAATGGTTCCCATGCCATTACCTTTGTGTGTACGACAAGGGTAGGTCGTCTGTCCTAACAGCAGGCCAGGAGGTATGCCTGCTGGTGAGTCTGCCTTGATTAGTCCAGGTGTTCCTCACGTGCCCTTTGTCGTGGGTCCCTATGAGCCGCTTTTGATGGAGGCCGTCATATTCGGCCGTGTGCCCTTCCCTTGTGGAAGATCTCTTGATCTTCCGGGCGCGTCCATTGTGTGGAGCCATATGTGCTTAGAGTTGGTGTGTTCCCCAAAGGTCACTGGCTCTTAGTCTGAGGAGGCACAGTTGCCCTGAGCGTGTCTCAGGGTTTCCGGAAGACATCCTTTAGCTGTGATGGAGGGGAGAGTGCTCAGGAGAGGAATTGCAGGGCCCGAGACCAGGGTGTTGTTGGACAGCGGGGCTCTTTGTGCTGATGGCGGCACGCTGTGAAGGCGTCTACGCTACATTGCTTTCACATTTACGTGCGGACACCCAGGCACGATGGGCAGCAAATGAAATGTTGAGGGGATATAGAGCACGCATCACTAGACGGTATCGCCCTTTCCCTCGGTGCGCCCGTGCACCATCCTCAAGCACGCGTGTGTTCTCTCAGCCCGAGCCAGGTGGACTGCCAGGGACGGAATCCCAGCAGCAGAGCAGCCTGGGGCCATCCGTATAATCCATAATACCTGGTGAAGGGAGGAGGAGGAGTCTCGCAGGGGTGTTGGCGCACATTCCATGAGGATCCTGGTTTAAACCTTGTTGCGGTAAGTGGCACTTCTTTGCTAAAACCTAGAGGTTTGGCCACGGGAACTGAAAACCGGTGCTACAGCCTCATCTTCTGTCTTTTTCTTGGGGAACATGAGCTTCGATGACCTGAGAACTGGCTGCATTTCCTGCCCCATGGCTCAGATCTGGCCGCTTCTGTATGCTGACATGATTCAGCTCACTGGCCGTCCCTTGGTGGAATCTGCAACTTTGCATGTCCAGCGTTTGAGCATGTGCTTGGATCGCTGATGACCCCCACAAATGCATTCCTTGGAAATCTGAACCAAATGAGTGAGAAAACCCTACCGTCTCCTCATCGGAACTGAGGTCCAGCACGTGGCTCCCAACAGGAATGTAGGGAGAGTTTCACATTGCGTTTCCTGCTGTGTATGTCCACAAGCCACGTTGTTCAAGTGGAGGGTTGTGGCCGTCTCATGGGGAGAAGAGCCATTGGGAAAGGAGCCTGGGATGCCAATCCAGGTGGGAAGGCTAGGGACAGCGTGCCGTCTCTGGGTTCCTTGGTCGAGCCAGGACTTCTGTCCCCTGCCACGGACGAGCATGCGGATAGGAAAGGAAGCGTGAGCCATTGGTGGTCCTCTCGCCTGCCCTTGAGTTTTACAGGCGGCCCCGACCGGCTGGTCATTGCCTCGTGCCCTCAAATAAACAGAAGTCTGTATGCTCAGGGTGAGAGCAGGATTCCTGGACTAGGGCAGGCTTCTTTGTCATGTTCTGCTTGGGAGACCAGATGCAGTGTAGGTTTCTCATGATGAGGGGAGAAATCCAATGGGCCATTGTCCCCGTGCGGTTGGCCAAGCTGACGGCTCCTCCTCGGGTTGTTTCCGGCTTGTGTGTGCTGTGTGAACAGGCTAGAAAATGCCTTAGTGAAGATAAGTCACAGCAAGCTTCTTTGGTGAGGGGTGGCTCTGGCATCTTTCCATGACACGTTGGGATCCCGGTGGAGAGGGAAGGGCAAGGCTACTGATAAAGACACATGAAATGGCTGGCTGAGCCCACATGTTTACTTGTGGGTGGACAGATTGACAGAGGCCATAGGGTTCCAGGAACACTTTTGATATCCCCTCGGGAGCATTTGGAGGCACGTGTAGAGAGGGAACACGGGAGAACTTCTGTGGACTGTCCCGCCTTTTTCCCCTCCTTGGTCGATTTACTTCATGGCGGGTCCCTATGCTAGTGAATGGTTGCCTTGGTGGCACAGTATGGTGTCTTCTCATG
This sequence comes from Leucopleurus acutus, assembly GCF_964270905.1. Taxonomy (NCBI): domain Eukaryota; kingdom Metazoa; phylum Chordata; class Mammalia; order Artiodactyla; family Delphinidae; genus Leucopleurus; species Leucopleurus acutus. Next base: position 148,878,024 of record NC_139142.1, read on the forward strand.
GGGGCTGATTTGGAGGTCGTGGGGTGTTTTGTCCCTGCCTGTCCACGTTCCCCCTGTGTTGAAGTTGTGAAGGTGTTCCTGAGTCCAGCCCAACATCTTTACTAAACCTGGCCCACATAGCGTTCCCTGAGGTTTGCAGATCTTCCCGGAGGTCACTGGGCACAACCATGCGGTTAAAAGGGAGTCGGCTGCCAAGGGAAGGCTATAGATTTAAAGGCGGGTGAGGGTGTGTGGTGCGGGGGTCATTTTTCCTGCCACGCGCTGGTGCATCCAGACTGTGGTATCCGGTGTGCCTGGCCACAGGCCAGACGAGTCATAGCGGTTCAAGTGTCTAGGCTGTTGGCTGGGTTCTCTTAATTGCATGGCTGTGGGTCACACATTGCTTCTAGAAGACCTGGGCCTCACTGTTTCTCCGAGGTCACGTCACTGACGGGCCCGGAGTGTGAATGTGCCAGGTACCACTGCAGTTGACCCCATTGGTGCAATGGTGTTCTCCGCCACAATGGGCATTGGAATGGCTCCCATGCCATTTGGTTGCAAGGGTTTCCCCAGCACGTTGGGCTTCAGAATGTTTCCCATGTCATTACCTCTGTGTGTGAACCAAGGGTAGGTCATCTGTCTTGGCAGCAGCTCAGGAAGCGTGCCTACTGGTGAGTCTCCCTTGATCAGTCCAGGTGTTCCTCACGTGCCCTTTGTCACGGTTCCCTTCGAGCTGCTTTTGATGAAGGCCGTCATATTCGGCCAAGGCCCCCTCCCTTGTGGAAGATCTCTTCCCCGTAAGAGCGTGGCATTTGTGTGGAAGAATATGTGCCAAGGGCGGGTATGTTCCCCTAGATGGCACCGGCTCTTAGTCTGAGGGGCCACAGTTGCCCAGAGGGTGTCTCAGGGGTTTAGGAAGACATCCTTCTGCTGTGGTGGATGGGAGAGCACTCAGGAGTGGAATTGCAGTGCCCGAGACCAGGGGCATTCTGGACAGCGGTGCTCTATGTCCTGATGGCCGCACCCTCGGAAGGCGTCAGCTCTATGTTGCTTTCACGTTTCCCTGCGGACCCACAGGCAAGATCTGCAGCAAATTAAATGTCGAGGGGAGACAGAGCACGCATCACTGAGGGATATCGCCCTTTCGCTCGGTGCACCCGTGCACCCTCCTAAAGAACGCATGTGTTCTCTCACCCCGAGCCAGGTGGAATGCCAGGAAAGGAATTCCAGCAGCAGATCAACCTGGGACCATCTGTATAATCCCTGACACCCGGTGAAGTGAGGAGGAGGAGTCTCACAGGGGTGTTGGCGCGCATTCCATGAGGATCCTGGTTTAACCCTTGTTGCGGTAAGTAGCACCTCTTTGCTAAAACCTAGAGGTTTGACCAAGGGAACATGTGCAACGGGGCTACACCCTCACCTTCTGGCCTTTTCCATGGGAACCCGAGCTTCGATGCCCTGAGAACTGGCTGCATTTCCTTCCCCAATGGCTTTGATGTGTTCACTTCCGTATGCTGACATGATTCAGCTCGCTGTCCGTACCGTGGTGGAATCTGCAAGTTTGCATGTCCAGCGTTTGAGCATGTGCTTGGCTCGACGATGACTTCCACAAATGCATTCCTTGGAAATCTGAACAAAATGAGTGAGAAATCCCTGCCGTCTCCTCCTTGGAACTGAGGTCCAACACGTGGCTCCCAAAAGGAAAGTAGGGAGAGGTTCGCGTTGCATTTGCTCCCGTGGGTGTCCACAGCCACGCCGTTTAAGTTGAGGCTTGTGGCCGTCTGATGGGGAGAAGAGGCATTGGGAAAGGACCCTGGGATGCCAATCCAGGTGGGAAGGCTAGGGAGAGCGTGCCGTCTGTGGGTTCCTTGGTCTAGCCAGGACTGCTGTCCCCTGCCACGGTTCAGCATTCGGGTAGGAGAGGAAGCGTGAGCCCTTGGTGGTCCGGTCGCCTGCACTTGAGTTCTACAGGCCTCCGCCACTGGCTACTCATTGCCTTGTGCCCGCGGAGAAACGGAAGTCTGTAGCCTCAGGGTCAGAGCAGGATTCCTGGCCTAGGGCAGGCTTCTTTGCCATGTTCTGCTTGGGAGACCAGATGCAGTTTAGGTTTCTCCTGATAAGGGGAGAAATCCAATGGGCCATTGTCACCGGGAGGTTGGCCAAGCTAAGGGCTCCTCCTCGGGTTGTGTCTGGCTTGTGTGTGCTGTGTGAAAGGGCTAGAAAAATGCCTTAGTGAAGATAAGTCACAGCAAGCTTCTTGGGTGAGGGGTGGCTCTGGCATCTTTCCCTGACACGTTGGGATCCCGGTGGAGAGAGGAGGGCAAGGCGAATGAAGAAGACACGAGAGATGGCTGGCTAATCCCACAGGTTTACTGGTGGGTGGATAGATCGATGGTGGTCATAGGCTTCCCGGAACACTTTTGGTATTCCCTCAGGGACATTTGGAGGCAAGTGTAGAGAGGGAACACGGGAGCACATCGGTGGCGTGTCTCGCTTGTTTCCTCTCCTTGGTCAATTTACTTCATGGCGGGTCCCTGTGCCAGGGAATGGTTGCCTTCGTGGCACAGTATGGTGTCTTCTCATGGGGGCTGATTTGGAGGCCGTGGGGTGTTTTGTCCCTGTCTGTCCACGTTCTCCCTGTGTTGAAGATGTGAAGGTGTTCCTCAGTACAGCCCTGCATCGGTACTACACCCGGCCCACCTAGCAGTCCCTGAGGATTGCAGACCTTCCCGGAGGTCATTGGGCAAAACCATGCGGAAAGGGAGTCGGCTGCCAAGGAAAGGCTACAGGTTTCCGGGCCCGAGAGGACGTGTGGTGCGGGGATCTTTTCTCCTGCCACCCGCTGGTGCTTTGAGACTGTGGTATACGGCGTGCCTGGCCACAGTCCAGAGAAGTCATACCGGTTCAGGTGTCTAGGCTGTTGGCCGGGTTCTCTTGTTGCGCGGCTGTAGGTAACACGTTGCTTCTAGAGGACCTGGGCCTCACGGTTTCACCGAGGTCACGTCACTGACGGACCCAGAGTGCGAAAGTGCCAGGCAGCACTGCAAGAGACCCAACTGCTGCAACAGTTTGCCCCGCCACGTTGGGCATCGTAATGGTTCCCATGCCATTACCTTTGTGTGTACGACAAGGGTAGGTCGTCTGTCCTAACAGCAGGCCAGGAGGTATGCCTGCTGGTGAGTCTGCCTTGATTAGTCCAGGTGTTCCTCACGTGCCCTTTGTCGTGGGTCCCTATGAGCCGCTTTTGATGGAGGCCGTCATATTCGGCCGTGTGCCCTTCCCTTGTGGAAGATCTCTTGATCTTCCGGGCGCGTCCATTGTGTGGAGCCATATGTGCTTAGAGTTGGTGTGTTCCCCAAAGGTCACTGGCTCTTAGTCTGAGGAGGCACAGTTGCCCTGAGCGTGTCTCAGGGTTTCCGGAAGACATCCTTTAGCTGTGATGGAGGGGAGAGTGCTCAGGAGAGGAATTGCAGGGCCCGAGACCAGGGTGTTGTTGGACAGCGGGGCTCTTTGTGCTGATGGCGGCACGCTGTGAAGGCGTCTACGCTACATTGCTTTCACATTTACGTGCGGACACCCAGGCACGATGGGCAGCAAATGAAATGTTGAGGGGATATAGAGCACGCATCACTAGACGGTATCGCCCTTTCCCTCGGTGCGCCCGTGCACCATCCTCAAGCACGCGTGTGTTCTCTCAGCCCGAGCCAGGTGGACTGCCAGGGACGGAATCCCAGCAGCAGAGCAGCCTGGGGCCATCCGTATAATCCATAATACCTGGTGAAGGGAGGAGGAGGAGTCTCGCAGGGGTGTTGGCGCACATTCCATGAGGATCCTGGTTTAAACCTTGTTGCGGTAAGTGGCACTTCTTTGCTAAAACCTAGAGGTTTGGCCACGGGAACTGAAAACCGGTGCTACAGCCTCATCTTCTGTCTTTTTCTTGGGGAACATGAGCTTCGATGACCTGAGAACTGGCTGCATTTCCTGCCCCATGGCTCAGATCTGGCCGCTTCTGTATGCTGACATGATTCAGCTCACTGGCCGTCCCTTGGTGGAATCTGCAACTTTGCATGTCCAGCGTTTGAGCATGTGCTTGGATCGCTGATGACCCCCACAAATGCATTCCTTGGAAATCTGAACCAAATGAGTGAGAAAACCCTACCGTCTCCTCATCGGAACTGAGGTCCAGCACGTGGCTCCCAACAGGAATGTAGGGAGAGTTTCACATTGCGTTTCCTGCTGTGTATGTCCACAAGCCACGTTGTTCAAGTGGAGGGTTGTGGCCGTCTCATGGGGAGAAGAGCCATTGGGAAAGGAGCCTGGGATGCCAATCCAGGTGGGAAGGCTAGGGACAGCGTGCCGTCTCTGGGTTCCTTGGTCGAGCCAGGACTTCTGTCCCCTGCCACGGACGAGCATGCGGATAGGAAAGGAAGCGTGAGCCATTGGTGGTCCTCCCGCCTGCCCTTGAGTTTTACAGGCGGCCCCGACCGGCTGGTCATTGCCTCGTGCCCTCAAATAAACAGAAGTCTGTATGCTCAGGGTGAGAGCAGGATTCCTGGACTAGGGCAGGCTTCTTTGTCATGTTCTGCTTGGGAGACCAGATGCAGTGTAGGTTTCTCATGATGAGGGGAGAAATCCAATGGGCCATTGTCCCCGTGCGGTTGGCCAAGCTGACGGCTCCTCCTCGGGTTGTTTCCGGCTTGTGTGTGCTGTGTGAACAGGCTAGAAAATGCCTTAGTGAAGATAAGTCACAGCAAGCTTCTTTGGTGAGGGGTGGCTCTGGCATCTTTCCATGACACGTTGGGATCCCGGTGGAGAGGGAAGGGCAAGGCTACTGATAAAGACACATGAAATGGCTGGCTGAGCCCACATGTTTACTTGTGGGTGGACAGATTGACAGAGGCCATAGGGTTCCAGGAACACTTTTGATATCCCCTCGGGAGCATTTGGAGGCACGTGTAGAGAGGGAACACGGGAGAACTTCTGTGGACTGTCCCGCCTTTTTCCCCTCCTTGGTCGATTTACTTCATGGCGGGTCCCTATGCTAGTGAATGGTTGCCTTGGTGGCACAGTATGGTGTCTTCTCATGGGGGCTGATTTGGAGGTCGTGGGGTGTTTTGTCCCTGCCTGTCCACGTTCCCCCTGTGTTGAAGTTGTGAAGGTGTTCCTGAGTCCAGCCCAACATCTTTACTAAACCTGGCCCACATAGCGTTCCCTGAGGTTTGCAGATCTTCCCGGAGGTCACTGGGCACAACCATGCGGTTAAAAGGGAGTCGGCTGCCAAGGGAAGGCTATAGATTTAAAGGCGGGTGAGGGTGTGTGGTGCGGGGGTCATTTTTCCTGCCACGCGCTGGTGCATCCAGACTGTGGTATCCGGTGTGCCTGGCCACAGGCCAGACGAGTCATAGCGGTTCAAGTGTCTAGGCTGTTGGCTGGGTTCTCTTAATTGCATGGCTGTGGGTCACACATTGCTTCTAGAAGACCTGGGCCTCACTGTTTCTCCGAGGTCACGTCACTGACGGGCCCGGAGTGTGAATGTGCCAGGTACCACTGCAGTTGACCCCATTGGTGCAATGGTGTTCTCCGCCACAATGGGCATTGGAATGGCTCCCATGCCATTTGGTTGCAAGGGTTTCCCCAGCACGTTGGGCTTCAGAATGTTTCCCATGTCATTACCTCTGTGTGTGAACCAAGGGTAGGTCATCTGTCTTGGCAGCAGCTCAGGAAGCGTGCCTACTGGTGAGTCTCCCTTGATCAGTCCAGGTGTTCCTCACGTGCCCTTTGTCACGGTTCCCTTCGAGCTGCTTTTGATGAAGGCCGTCATATTCGGCCAAGGCCCCCTCCCTTGTGGAAGATCTCTTCCCCGTAAGAGCGTGGCATTTGTGTGGAAGAATATGTGCCAAGGGCGGGTATGTTCCCCTAGATGGCACCGGCTCTTAGTCTGAGGGGCCACAGTTGCCCAGAGGGTGTCTCAGGGGTTTAGGAAGACATCCTTCTGCTGTGGTGGATGGGAGAGCACTCAGGAGTGGAATTGCAGTGCCCGAGACCAGGGGCATTCTGGACAGCGGTGCTCTATGTCCTGATGGCCGCACCCTCGGAAGGCGTCAGCTCTATGTTGCTTTCACGTTTCCCTGCGGACCCACAGGCAAGATCTGCAGCAAATTAAATGTCGAGGGGAGACAGAGCACGCATCACTGAGGGATATCGCCCTTTCGCTCGGTGCACCCGTGCACCCTCCTAAAGAACGCACGTGTTCTCTCACCCCGAGCCAGGTGGAATGCCAGGAAAGGAATTCCAGCAGCAGATCAACCTGGGACCATCTGTATAATCCCTGACACCCGGTGAAGTGAGGAGGAGGAGTCTCACAGGGGTGTTGGCGCGCATTCCATGAGGATCCTGGTTTAACCCTTGTTGCGGTAAGTAGCACCTCTTTGCTAAAACCTAGAGGTTTGACCAAGGGAACATGTGCAACGGGGCTACACCCTCACCTTCTGGCCTTTTCCATGGGAACCCGAGCTTCGATGCCCTGAGAACTGGCTGCATTTCCTTCCCCAATGGCTTTGATGTGTTCACTTCCGTATGCTGACATGATTCAGCTCGCTGTCCGTACCGTGGTGGAATCTGCAAGTTTGCATGTCCAGCGTTTGAGCATGTGCTTGGCTCGACGATGACTTCCACAAATGCATTCCTTGGAAATCTGAACAAAATGAGTGAGAAATCCCTGCCGTCTCCTCCTTGGAACTGAGGTCCAACACGTGGCTCCCAAAAGGAAAGTAGGGAGAGGTTCGCGTTGCATTTGCTCCCGTGGGTGTCCACAGCCACGCCGTTTAAGTTGAGGCTTGTGGCCGTCTGATGGGGAGAAGAGGCATTGGGAAAGGACCCTGGGATGCCAATCCAGGTGGGAAGGCTAGGGAGAGCGTGCCGTCTGTGGGTTCCTTGGTCTAGCCAGGACTGCTGTCCCCTGCCACGGTTCAGCATTCGGGTAGGAGAGGAAGCGTGAGCCCTTGGTGGTCCGGTCGCCTGCACTTGAGTTCTACAGGCCTCCGCCACTGGCTACTCATTGCCTTGTGCCCGCGGAGAAACGGAAGTCTGTAGCCTCAGGGTCAGAGCAGGATTCCTGGCCTAGGGCAGGCTTCTTTGCCATGTTCTGCTTGGGAGACCAGATGCAGTTTAGGTTTCTCCTGATAAGGGGAGAAATCCAATGGGCCATTGTCACCGGGAGGTTGGCCAAGCTAAGGGCTCCTCCTCGGGTTGTGTCTGGCTTGTGTGTGCTGTGTGAAAGGGCTAGAAAAATGCCTTAGTGAAGATAAGTCACAGCAAGCTTCTTGGGTGAGGGGTGGCTCTGGCATCTTTCCCTGACACGTTGGGATCCCGGTGGAGAGAGGAGGGCAAGGCGAATGAAGAAGACACGAGAGATGGCTGGCTAATCCCACAGGTTTACTGGTGGGTGGATAGATCGATGGTGGTCATAGGCTTCCCGGAACACTTTTGGTATTCCCTCAGGGACATTTGGAGGCAAGTGTAGAGAGGGAACACGGGAGCACATCGGTGGCGTGTCTCGCTTGTTTCCTCTCCTTGGTCAATTTACTTCATGGCGGGTCCCTGTGCCAGGGAATGGTTGCCTTCGTGGCACAGTATGGTGTCTTCTCATGGGGGCTGATTTGGAGGCCGTGGGGTGTTTTGTCCCTGTCTGTCCACGTTCTCCCTGTGTTGAAGATGTGAAGGTGTTCCTCAGTACAGCCCTGCATCGGTACTACACCCGGCCCACCTAGCAGTCCCTGAGGATTGCAGACCTTCCCGGAGGTCATTGGGCAAAACCATGCGGAAAGGGAGTCGGCTGCCAAGGAAAGGCTACAGGTTTCCGGGCCCGAGAGGACGTGTGGTGCGGGGATCTTTTCTCCTGCCACCCGCTGGTGCTTTGAGACTGTGGTATACGGCGTGCCTGGCCACAGTCCAGAGAAGTCATACCGGTTCAGGTGTCTAGGCTGTTGGCCGGGTTCTCTTGTTGCGCGGCTGTAGGTAACACGTTGCTTCTAGAGGACCTGGGCCTCACGGTTTCACCGAGGTCACGTCACTGACGGACCCAGAGTGCGAAAGTGCCAGGCAGCACTGCAAGAGACCCAACTGCTGCAACAGTTTGCCCCGCCACGTTGGGCATCGTAATGGTTCCCATGCCATTACCTTTGTGTGTACGACAAGGGTAGGTCGTCTGTCCTAACAGCAGGCCAGGAGGTATGCCTGCTGGTGAGTCTGCCTTGATTAGTCCAGGTGTTCCTCACGTGCCCTTTGTCGTGGGTCCCTATGAGCCGCTTTTGATGGAGGCCGTCATATTCGGCCGTGTGCCCTTCCCTTGTGGAAGATCTCTTGATCTTCCGGGCGCGTCCATTGTGTGGAGCCATATGTGCTTAGAGTTGGTGTGTTCCCCAAAGGTCACTGGCTCTTAGTCTGAGGAGGCACAGTTGCCCTGAGCGTGTCTCAGGGTTTCCGGAAGACATCCTTTAGCTGTGATGGAGGGGAGAGTGCTCAGGAGAGGAATTGCAGGGCCCGAGACCAGGGTGTTGTTGGACAGCGGGGCTCTTTGTGCTGATGGCGGCACGCTGTGAAGGCGTCTGCGCTACATTGCTTTCACATTTACGTGCGGACACCCAGGCACGATGGGCAGCAAATGAAATGTTGAGGGGATATAGAGCACGCATCACTAGACGGTATCGCCCTTTCCCTCGGTGCGCCCGTGCACCATCCTCAAGCACGCGTGTGTTCTCTCAGCCCGAGCCAGGTGGACTGCCAGGGACGGAATCCCAGCAGCAGAGCAGCCTGGGGCCATCCGTATAATCCATAATACCTGGTGAAGGGAGGAGGAGGAGTCTCGCAGGGGTGTTGGCGCACATTCCATGAGGATCCTGGTTTAAACCTTGTTGCGGTAAGTGGCACTTCTTTGCTAAAACCTAGAGGTTTGGCCACGGGAACTGAAAACCGGTGCTACAGCCTCATCTTCTGTCTTTTTCTTGGGGAACATGAGCTTCGATGACCTGAGAACTGGCTGCATTTCCTGCCCCATGGCTCAGATCTGGCCGCTTCTGTATGCTGACATGATTCAGCTCACTGGCCGTCCCTTGGTGGAATCTGCAACTTTGCATGTCCAGCGTTTGAGCATGTGCTTGGATCGCTGATGACCCCCACAAATGCATTCCTTGGAAATCTGAACCAAATGAGTGAGAAAACCCTACCGTCTCCTCATCGGAACTGAGGTCCAGCACGTGGCTCCCAACAGGAATGTAGGGAGAGTTTCACATTGCGTTTCCTGCTGTGTATGTCCACAAGCCACGTTGTTCAAGTGGAGGGTTGTGGCCGTCTCATGGGGAGAAGAGCCATTGGGAAAGGAGCCTGGGATGCCAATCCAGGTGGGAAGGCTAGGGACAGCGTGCCGTCTCTGGGTTCCTTGGTCGAGCCAGGACTTCTGTCCCCTGCCACGGACGAGCATGCGGATAGGAAAGGAAGCGTGAGCCATTGGTGGTCCTCCCGCCTGCCCTTGAGTTTTACAGGCGGCCCCGACCGGCTGGTCATTGCCTCGTGCCCTCAAATAAACAGAAGTCTGTATGCTCAGGGTGAGAGCAGGATTCCTGGACTAGGGCAGGCTTCTTTGTCATGTTCTGCTTGGGAGACCAGATGCAGTGTAGGTTTCTCATGATGAGGGGAGAAATCCAATGGGCCATTGTCCCCGTGCGGTTGGCCAAGCTGACGGCTCCTCCTCGGGTTGTTTCCGGCTTGTGTGTGCTGTGTGAACAGGCTAGAAAATGCCTTAGTGAAGATAAGTCACAGCAAGCTTCTTTGGTGAGGGGTGGCTCTGGCATCTTTCCATGACACGTTGGGATCCCGGTGGAGAGGGAAGGGCAAGGCTACTGATAAAGACACATGAAATGGCTGGCTGAGCCCACATGTTTACTTGTGGGTGGACAGATTGACAGAGGCCATAGGGTTCCAGGAACACTTTTGATATCCCCTCGGGAGCATTTGGAGGCACGTGTAGAGAGGGAACACGGGAGAACTTCTGTGGACTGTCCCGCCTTTTTCCCCTCCTTGGTCGATTTACTTCATGGCGGGTCCCTATGCTAGTGAATGGTTGCCTTGGTGGCACAGTATGGTGTCTTCTCATGGGGGCTGATTTGGAGGTCGTGGGGTGTTTTGTCCCTGCCTGTCCACGTTCCCCCTGTGTTGAAGTTGTGAAGGTGTTCCTGAGTCCAGCCCAACATCTTTACTAAACCTGGCCCACATAGCGTTCCCTGAGGTTTGCAGATCTTCCCGGAGGTCACTGGGCACAACCATGCGGAAAAAAGGGAGTCGGCTGCCAAGGGAAGGCTATAGATTTAAAGGCGGGTGAGGGTGTGTGGTGCGGGGGTCATTTTTCCTGCCACGCGCTGGTGCATCCAGACTGTGGTATCCGGTGTGCCTGGCCACAGGCCAGACGAGTCATAGCGGTTCAAGTGTCTAGGCTGTTGGCTGGGTTCTCTTAATTGCATGGCTGTGGGTCACACATTGCTTCTAGAAGACCTGGGCCTCACTGTTTCTCCGAGGTCACGTCACTGACGGGCCCGGAGTGTGAATGTGCCAGGTACCACTGCAGTTGACCCCATTGGTGCAATGGTGTTCTCCGCCACAATGGGCATTGGAATGGCTCCCATGCCATTTGGTTGCAAGGGTTTCCCCAGCACGTTGGGCTTCAGAATGTTTCCCATGTCATTACCTCTGTGTGTGAACCAAGGGTAGGTCATCTGTCTTGGCAGCAGCTCAGGAAGCGTGCCTACTGGTGAGTCTCCCTTGATCAGTCCAGGTGTTCCTCACGTGCCCTTTGTCACGGTTCCCTTCGAGCTGCTTTTGATGAAGGCCGTCATATTCGGCCAAGGCCCCCTCCCTTGTGGAAGATCTCTTCCCCGTAAGAGCGTGGCATTTGTGTGGAAGAATATGTGCCAAGGGCGGGTATGTTCCCCTAGATGGCACCGGCTCTTAGTCTGAGGGGCCACAGTTGCCCAGAGGGTGTCTCAGGGGTTTAGGACGACATCCTTCTGCTGTGGTGGATGGGAGAGCACTCAGGAGTGGAATTGCAGTGCCCGAGACCAGGGGCATTCTGGACAGCGGTGCTCTATGTCCTGATGGCCGCACCCTCGGAAGGCGTCAGCTCTATGTTGCTTTCACGTTTCCCTGCGGACCCACAGGCAAGATCTGCAGCAAATTAAATGTCGAGGGGAGACAGAGCACGCATCACTGAGGGATATCGCCCTTTCGCTCGGTGCACCCGTGCACCCTCCTAAAGAACGCACGTGTTCTCTCACCCCGAGCCAGGTGGAATGCCAGGAAAGGAATTCCAGCAGCAGATCAACCTGGGACCATCTGTATAATCCCTGACACCCGGTGAAGTGAGGAGGAGGAGTCTCACAGGGGTGTTGGCGCGCATTCCATGAGGATCCTGGTTTAACCCTTGTTGCGGTAAGTAGCACCTCTTTGCTAAAACCTAGAGGTTTGACCAAGGGAACATGTGCAACGGGGCTACACCCTCACCTTCTGGCCTTTTCCATGGGAACCCGAGCTTCGATGCCCTGAGAACTGGCTGCATTTCCTTCCCCAATGGCTTTGATGTGTTCACTTCCGTATGCTGACATGATTCAGCTCGCTGTCCGTACCGTGGTGGAATCTGCAAGTTTGCATGTCCAGCGTTTGAGCATGTGCTTGGCTCGACGATGACTTCCACAAATGCATTCCTTGGAAATCTGAACAAAATGAGTGAGAAATCCCTGCCGTCTCCTCCTTGGAACTGAGGTCCAACACGTGGCTCCCAAAAGGAAAGTAGGGAGAGGTTCGCGTTGCATTTGCTCCCGTGGGTGTCCACAGCCACGCCGTTTAAGTTGAGGCTTGTGGCCGTCTGATGGGGAGAAGAGGCATTGGGAAAGGACCCTGGGATGCCAATCCAGGTGGGAAGGCTAGGGAGAGCGTGCCGTCTGTGGGTTCCTTGGTCTAGCCAGGACTGCTGTCCCCTGCCACGGTTCAGCATTCGGGTAGGAGAGGAAGCGTGAGCCCTTGGTGGTCCGGTCGCCTGCACTTGAGTTCTACAGGCCTCCGCCACTGGCTACTCATTGCCTTGTGCCCGCGGAGAAACGGAAGTCTGTAGCCTCAGGGTCAGAGCAGGATTCCTGGCCTAGGGCAGGCTTCTTTGCCATGTTCTGCTTGGGAGACCAGATGCAGTTTAGGTTTCTCCTGATAAGGGGAGAAATCCAATGGGCCATTGTCACCGGGAGGTTGGCCAAGCTAAGGGCTCCTCCTCGGGTTGTGTCTGGCTTGTGTGTGCTGTGTGAAAGGGCTAGAAAAATGCCTTAGTGAAGATAAGTCACAGCAAGCTTCTTGGGTGAGGGGTGGCTCTGGCATCTTTCCCTGACACGTTGGGATCCCGGTGGAGAGAGGAGGGCAAGGCGAATGAAGAAGACACGAGAGATGGCTGGCTAATCCCACAGGTTTACTGGTGGGTGGATAGATCGATGGTGGTCATAGGCTTCCCGGAACACTTTTGGTATTCCCTCAGGGACATTTGGAGGCAAGTGTAGAGAGGGAACACGGGAGCACATCGGTGGCGTGTCTCGCTTGTTTCCTCTCCTTGGTCAATTTACTTCATGGCGGGTCCCTGTGCCAGGGAATGGTTGCCTTCGTGGCACAGTATGGTGTCTTCTCATGGGGGCTGATTTGGAGGCCGTGGGGTGTTTTGTCCCTGTCTGTCCACGTTCTCCCTGTGTTGAAGATGTGAAGGTGTTCCTCAGTACAGCCCTGCATCGGTACTACACCCGGCCCACCTAGCAGTCCCTGAGGATTGCAGACCTTCCCGGAGGTCATTGGGCAAAACCATGCGGAAAGGGAGTCGGCTGCCAAGGAAAGGCTACAGGTTTCCGGGCCCGAGAGGACGTGTGGTGCGGGGATCTTTTCTCCTGCCACCCGCTGGTGCTTTGAGACTGTGGTATACGGCGTGCCTGGCCACAGTCCAGAGAAGTCATACCGGTTCAGGTGTCTAGGCTGTTGGCCGGGTTCTCTTGTTGCGCGGCTGTAGGTAACACGTTGCTTCTAGAGGACCTGGGCCTCACGGTTTCACCGAGGTCACGTCACTGACGGACCCAGAGTGCGAAAGTGCCAGGCAGCACTGCAAGAGACCCAACTGCTGCAACAGTTTGCCCCGCCACGTTGGGCATCGTAATGGTTCCCATGCCATTACCTTTGTGTGTACGACAAGGGTAGGTCGTCTGTCCTAACAGCAGGCCAGGAGGTATGCCTGCTGGTGAGTCTGCCTTGATTAGTCCAGGTGTTCCTCACGTGCCCTTTGTCGTGGGTCCCTATGAGCCGCTTTTGATGGAGGCCGTCATATTCGGCCGTGTGCCCTTCCCTTGTGGAAGATCTCTTGATCTTCCGGGCGCGTCCATTGTGTGGAGCCATATGTGCTTAGAGTTGGTGTGTTCCCCAAAGGTCACTGGCTCTTAGTCTGAGGAGGCACAGTTGCCCTGAGCGTGTCTCAGGGTTTCCGGAAGACATCCTTTAGCTGTGATGGAGGGGAGAGTGCTCAGGAGAGGAATTGCAGGGCCCGAGACCAGGGTGTTGTTGGACAGCGGGGCTCTTTGTGCTGATGGCGGCACGCTGTGAAGGCGTCTGCGCTACATTGCTTTCACATTTACGTGCGGACACCCAGGCACGATGGGCAGCAAATGAAATGTTGAGGGGATATAGAGCACGCATCACTAGACGGTATCGCCCTTTCCCTCGGTGCGCCCGTGCACCATGCTCAAGCACGCGTGTGTTCTCTCAGCCCGAGCCAGGTGGACTGCCAGGGACGGAATCCCAGCAGCAGAGCAGCCTGGGGCCATCCGTATAATCCATAATACCTGGTGAAGGGAGGAGGAGGAGTCTCGCAGGGGTGTTGGCGCACATTCCATGAGGATCCTGGTTTAAACCTTGTTGCGGTAAGTGGCACTTCTTTGCTAAAACCTAGAGGTTTGGCCACGGGAACTGAAAACCGGTGCTACAGCCTCATCTTCTGTCTTTTTCTTGGGGAACATGAGCTTCGATGACCTGAGAACTGGCTGCATTTCCTGCCCCATGGCTCAGATCTGGCCGCTTCTGTATGCTGACATGATTCAGCTCACTGGCCGTCCCTTGGTGGAATCTGCAACTTTGCATGTCCAGCGTTTGAGCATGTGCTTGGATCGATGATGACCCCCACAAATGCATTCCTTGGAAATCTGAACAAAATGAGTGAGAAAACCCTACCGTCTCCTCATCGGAACTGAGGTCCAGCACGTGGCTCCCAACAGGAATGTAGGGAGAGTTTCACATTGCGTTTCCTGCTGTGTATGTCCACAAGCCACGTTGTTCAAGTGGAGGGTTGTGGCCGTCTCATGGGGAGAAGAGCCATTGGGAAAGGAGCCTGGGATGCCAATCCAGGTGGGAAGGCTAGGGACAGCGTGCCGTCTCTGGGTTCCTTGGTCGAGCCAGGACTTCTGTCCCCTGCCACGGACGAGCATGCGGATAGGAAAGGAAGCGTGAGCCATTGGTGGTCCTCCCGCCTGCCCTTGAGTTTTACAGGCTGCCCCCACCGGCTGGTCATTGCCTCGTGCCCTCAAATAAACAGAAGTCTGTATGCTCAGGGTGAGAGCAGGATTCCTGGACTAGGGCAGGCTTCTTTGTCATGTTCTGCTTGGGAGACCAGATGCAGTGTAGGTTTCTCATGATGAGGGGAGAAATCCAATGGGCCATTGTCCCCGGGCGGTTGGCCAAGCTGACGGCTCCTCCTCGGGTTGTTTCCGGCTTGTGTGTGCTGTGTGAACAGGCTAGAAAATGCCTTAGTGAAGATAAGTCACAGCAAGCTTCTTTGGTGAGGGGTGGCTCTGGCATCTTTCCATGACACGTTGGGATCCCGGTGGAGAGGGAAGGGCAAGGCTACTGATAAAGACACATGAAATGGCTGGCTGAGCCCACATGTTTACTTGTGGGTGGACAGATTGACAGAGGCCATAGGGTTCCAGGAACACTTTTGATATCCCCTCGGGAGCATTTGGAGGCACGTGTAGAGAGGGAACACGGGAGAACTTCTGTGGACTGTCCCGCCTTTTTCCCCTCCTTGGTCGATTTACTTCATGGCGGGTCCCTATGCTAGTGAATGGTTGCCTTGGTGGCACAGTATGGTGTCTTCTCATGGGGGCTGATTTGGAGGTCGTGGGGTGTTTTGTCCCTGTCTGTCCACGTTCCCCCTGTGTTGAAGTTGTGAAGGTGTTCCTGAGTCCAGCCCAACATCTTTACTAAACCTGGCCCACATAGCGTTCCCTGAGGTTTGCAGATCTTCCCGGAGGTCACTGGGCACAACCATGCGGAAAAAAGGGAGTCGGCTGCCAAGGGAAGGCTATAGATTTAAAGGCGGGTGAGGGTGTGTGGTGCGGGGGTCATTTTTCCTGCCACGCGCTGGTGCATCCAGACTGTGGTATCCGGTGTGCCTGGCCACAGGCCAGACGAGTCATAGCGGTTCAAGTGTCTAGGCTGTTGGCTGGGTTCTCTTAATTGCATGGCTGTGGGTCACACATTGCTTCTAGAAGACCTGGGCCTCACTGTTTCTCCGAGGTCACGTCACTGACGGGCCCGGAGTGTGAATGTGCCAGGTACCACTGCAGTTGACCCCATTGGTGCAATGGTGTTCTCCGCCACAATGGGCATTGGAATGGCTCCCATGCCATTTGGTTGCAAGGGTTTCCCCAGCACGTTGGGCTTCAGAATGTTTCCCATGTCATTACCTCTGTGTGTGAACCAAGGGTAGGTCATCTGTCTTGGCAGCAGCTCAGGAAGCGTGCCTACTGGTGAGTCTCCCTTGATCAGTCCAGGTGTTCCTCACGTGCCCTTTGTCACGGTTCCCTTCGAGCTGCTTTTGATGAAGGCCGTCATATTCGGCCAAGGCCCCTTCCCTTGTGGAAGATCTCTTCCCCGTAAGAGCGTGGCATTTGTGTGGAAGAATATGTGCCAAGGGCGGGTATGTTCCCCTAGATGGCACCGGCTCTTAGTCTGAGGGGCCACAGTTGCCCAGAGGGTGTCTCAGGGGTTTAGGACGACATCCTTCTGCTGTGGTGGATGGGAGAGCACTCAGGAGTGGAATTGCAGTGCCCGAGACCAGGGGCATTCTGGACAGCGGTGCTCTATGTCCTGATGGCCGCACCCTCGGAAGGCGTCAGCTCTATGTTGCTTTCACGTTTCCCTGCGGACCCACAGGCAAGATCTGCAGCAAATTAAATGTCGAGGGGAGACAGAGCACGCATCACTGAGGGATATCGCCCTTTCGCTCGGTGCACCCGTGCACCCTCCTAAAGAACGCACGTGTTCTCTCACCCCGAGCCAGGTGGAATGCCAGGAAAGGAATTCCAGCAGCAGATCAACCTGGGACCATCTGTATAATCCCTGACACCCGGTGAAGTGAGGAGGAGGAGTCTCACAGGGGTGTTGGCGCGCATTCCATGAGGATCCTGGTTTAACCCTTGTTGCGGTAAGTAGCACCTCTTTGCTAAAACCTAGAGGTTTGACCAAGGGAACATGTGCAACGGGGCTACACCCTCACCTTCTGGCCTTTTCCATGGGAACCCGAGCTTCGATGCCCTGAGAACTGGCTGCATTTCCTTCCCCAATGGCTTTGATGTGTTCACTTCCGTATGCTGACATGATTCAGCTCGCTGTCCGTACCGTGGTGGAATCTGCAAGTTTGCATGTCCAGCGTTTGAGCATGTGCTTGGCTCGACGATGACTTCCACAAATGCATTCCTTGGAAATCTGAACAAAATGAGTGAGAAATCCCTGCCGTCTCCTCCTTGGAACTGAGGTCCAACACGTGGCTCCCAAAAGGAAAGTAGGGAGAGGTTCGCGTTGCATTTGCTCCCGTGGGTGTCCACAGCCACGCCGTTTAAGTTGAGGCTTGTGGCCGTCTGATGGGGAGAAGAGGCATTGGGAAAGGACCCTGGGATGCCAATCCAGGTGGGAAGGCTAGGGAGAGCGTGCCGTCTGTGGGTTCCTTGGTCTAGCCAGGACTGCTGTCCCCTGCCACGGTTCAGCATTCGGGTAGGAGAGGAAGCGTGAGCCCTTGGTGGTCCGGTCGCCTGCACTTGAGTTCTACAGGCCTCCGCCACTGGCTACTCATTGCCTTGTGCCCGCGGAGAAACGGAAGTCTGTAGCCTCAGGGTCAGAGCAGGATTCCTGGCCTAGGGCAGGCTTCTTTGCCATGTTCTGCTTGGGAGACCAGATGCAGTTTAGGTTTCTCCTGATAAGGGGAGAAATCCAATGGGCCATTGTCACCGGGAGGTTGGCCAAGCTAAGGGCTCCTCCTCGGGTTGTGTCTGGCTTGTGTGTGCTGTGTGAAAGGGCTAGAAAAATGCCTTAGTGAAGATAAGTCACAGCAAGCTTCTTGGGTGAGGGGTGGCTCTGGCATCTTTCCCTGACACGTTGGGATCCCGGTGGAGAGAGGAGGGCAAGGCGAATGAAGAAGACACGAGAGATGGCTGGCTAATCCCACAGGTTTACTGGTGGGTGGATAGATCGATGGTGGTCATAGGCTTCCCGGAACACTTTTGGTATTCCCTCAGGGACATTTGGAGGCAAGTGTAGAGAGGGAACACGGGAGCACATCGGTGGCGTGTCTCGCTTGTTTCCTCTCCTTGGTCAATTTACTTCATGGCGGGTCCCTGTGCCAGGGAATGGTTGCCTTCGTGGCACAGTATGGTGTCTTCTCATGGGGGCTGATTTGGAGGCCGTGGGGTGTTTTGTCCCTGTCTGTCCACGTTCTCCCTGTGTTGAAGATGTGAAGGTGTTCCTCAGTACAGCCCTGCATCGGTACTACACCCGGCCCACCTAGCAGTCCCTGAGGATTGCAGACCTTCCCGGAGGTCATTGGGCAAAACCATGCGGAAAGGGAGTCGGCTGCCAAGGAAAGGCTACAGGTTTCCGGGCCCGAGAGGACGTGTGGTGCGGGGATCTTTTCTCCTGCCACCCGCTGGTGCTTTGAGACTGTGGTATACGGCGTGCCTGGCCACAGTCCAGAGAAGTCATACCGGTTCAGGTGTCTAGGCTGTTGGCCGGGTTCTCTTGTTGCGCGGCTGTAGGTAACACGTTGCTTCTAGAGGACCTGGGCCTCACGGTTTCACCGAGGTCACGTCACTGACGGACCCAGAGTGCGAAAGTGCCAGGCAGCACTGCAAGAGACCCAACTGCTGCAACAGTTTGCCCCGCCACGTTGGGCATCGTAATGGTTCCCATGCCATTACCTTTGTGTGTACGACAAGGGTAGGTCGTCTGTCCTAACAGCAGGCCAGGAGGTATGCCTGCTGGTGAGTCTGCCTTGATTAGTCCAGGTGTTCCTCACGTGCCCTTTGTCGTGGGTCCCTATGAGCCGCTTTTGATGGAGGCCGTCATATTCGGCCGTGTGCCCTTCCCTTGTGGAAGATCTCTTGATCTTCCGGGCGCGTCCATTGTGTGGAGCCATATGTGCTTAGAGTTGGTGTGTTCCCCAAAGGTCACTGGCTCTTAGTCTGAGGAGGCACAGTTGCCCTGAGCGTGTCTCAGGGTTTCCGGAAGACATCCTTTAGCTGTGATGGAGGGGAGAGTGCTCAGGAGAGGAATTGCAGGGCCCGAGACCAGGGTGTTGTTGGACAGCGGGGCTCTTTGTGCTGATGGCGGCACGCTGTGAAGGCGTCTGCGCTACATTGCTTTCACATTTACGTGCGGACACCCAGGCACGATGGGCAGCAAATGAAATGTTGAGGGGATATAGAGCACGCATCACTAGACGGTATCGCCCTTTCCCTCGGTGCGCCCGTGCACCATGCTCAAGCACGCGTGTGTTCTCTCAGCCCGAGCCAGGTGGACTGCCAGGGACGGAATCCCAGCAGCAGAGCAGCCTGGGGCCATCCGTATAATCCATAATACCTGGTGAAGGGAGGAGGAGGAGTCTCGCAGGGGTGTTGGCGCACATTCCATGAGGATCCTGGTTTAAACCTTGTTGCGGTAAGTGGCACTTCTTTGCTAAAACCTAGAGGTTTGGCCACGGGAACTGAAAACCGGTGCTACAGCCTCATCTTCTGTCTTTTTCTTGGGGAACATGAGCTTCGATGACCTGAGAACTGGCTGCATTTCCTGCCCCATGGCTCAGATCTGGCCGCTTCTGTATGCTGACATGATTCAGCTCACTGGCCGTCCCTTGGTGGAATCTGCAACTTTGCATGTCCAGCGTTTGAGCATGTGCTTGGATCGATGATGACCCCCACAAATGCATTCCTTGGAAATCTGAACAAAATGAGTGAGAAAACCCTACCGTCTCCTCATCGGAACTGAGGTCCAGCACGTGGCTCCCAACAGGAATGTAGGGAGAGTTTCACATTGCGTTTCCTGCTGTGTATGTCCACAAGCCACGTTGTTCAAGTGGAGGGTTGTGGCCGTCTCATGGGGAGAAGAGCCATTGGGAAAGGAGCCTGGGATGCCAATCCAGGTGGGAAGGCTAGGGACAGCGTGCCGTCTCTGGGTTCCTTGGTCGAGCCAGGACTTCTGTCCCCTGCCACGGACGAGCATGCGGATAGGAAAGGAAGCGTGAGCCATTGGTGGTCCTCCCGCCTGCCCTTGAGTTTTACAGGCTGCCCCCACCGGCTGGTCATTGCCTCGTGCCCTCAAATAAACAGAAGTCTGTATGCTCAGGGTGAGAGCAGGATTCCTGGACTAGGGCAGGCTTCTTTGTCATGTTCTGCTTGGGAGACCAGATGCAGTGTAGGTTTCTCATGATGAGGGGAGAAATCCAATGGGCCATTGTCCCCGGGCGGTTGGCCAAGCTGACGGCTCCTCCTCGGGTTGTTTCCGGCTTGTGTGTGCTGTGTGAACAGGCTAGAAAATGCCTTAGTGAAGATAAGTCACAGCAAGCTTCTTTGGTGAGGGGTGGCTCTGGCATCTTTCCATGACACGTTGGGATCCCGGTGGAGAGGGAAGGGCAAGGCTACTGATAAAGACACATGAAATGGCTGGCTGAGCCCACATGTTTACTTGTGGGTGGACAGATTGACAGAGGCCATAGGGTTCCAGGAACACTTTTGATATCCCCTCGGGAGCATTTGGAGGCACGTGTAGAGAGGGAACACGGGAGAACTTCTGTGGACTGTCCCGCCTTTTTCCCCTCCTTGGTCGATTTACTTCATGGCGGGTCCCTATGCTAGTGAATGGTTGCCTTGGTGGCACAGTATGGTGTCTTCTCATGGGGGCTGATTTGGAGGTCGTGGGGTGTTTTGTCCCTGCCTGTCCACGTTCCCCCTGTGTTGAAGTTGTGAAGGTGTTCCTGAGTCCAGCCCAACATCTTTACTAAACCTGGCCCACATAGCGTTCCCTGAGGTTTGCAGATCTTCCCGGAGGTCACTGGGCACAACCATGCGGAAAAAAGGGAGTCGGCTGCCAAGGAAAGGCTATAGATTTAAAGGCGGGTGAGGGTGTGTGGTGCGGGGGTCATTTTTCCTGCCACGCGCTGGTGCATCCAGACTGTGGTATCCGGTGTGCCTGGCCACAGGCCAGACGAGTCATAGCGGTTCAAGTGTCTAGGCTGTTGGCTGGGTTCTCTTAATTGCATGGCTGTGGGTCACACATTGCTTCTAGAAGACCTGGGCCTCACTGTTTCTCCGAGGTCACGTCACTGACGGGCCCGGAGTGTGAATGTGCCAGGTACCACTGCAGTTGACCCCATTGGTGCAATGGTGTTCTCCGCCACAATGGGCATTGGAATGGCTCCCATGCCATTTGGTTGCAAGGGTTTCCCCAGCACGTTGGGCTTCAGAATGTTTCCCATGTCATTACCTCTGTGTGTGAACCAAGGGTAGGTCATCTGTCTTGGCAGCAGCTCAGGAAGCGTGCCTACTGGTGAGTCTCCCTTGATCAGTCCAGGTGTTCCTCACGTGCCCTTTGTCACGGTTCCCTTCGAGCTGCTTTTGATGAAGGCCGTCATATTCGGCCAAGGCCCCTTCCCTTGTGGAAGATCTCTTCCCCGTAAGAGCGTGGCATTTGTGTGGAAGAATATGTGCCAAGGGCGGGTATGTTCCCCTAGATGGCACCGGCTCTTAGTCTGAGGGGCCACAGTTGCCCAGAGGGTGTCTCAGGGGTTTAGGACGACATCCTTCTGCTGTGGTGGATGGGAGAGCACTCAGGAGTGGAATTGCAGTGCCCGAGACCAGGGGCATTCTGGACAGCGGTGCTCTATGTCCTGATGGCCGCACCCTCGGAAGGCGTCAGCTCTATGTTGCTTTCACGTTTCCCTGCGGACCCACAGGCAAGATCTGCAGCAAATTAAATGTCGAGGGGAGACAGAGCACGCATCACTGAGGGATATCGCCCTTTCGCTCGGTGCACCCGTGCACCCTCCTAAAGAACGCACGTGTTCTCTCACCCCGAGCCAGGTGGAATGCCAGGAAAGGAATTCCAGCAGCAGATCAACCTGGGACCATCTGTATAATCCCTGACACCCGGTGAAGTGAGGAGGAGGAGTCTCACAGGGGTGTTGGCGCGCATTCCATGAGGATCCTGGTTTAACCCTTGTTGCGGTAAGTAGCACCTCTTTGCTAAAACCTAGAGGTTTGACCAAGGGAACATGTGCAACGGGGCTACACCCTCACCTTCTGGCCTTTTCCATGGGAACCCGAGCTTCGATGCCCTGAGAACTGGCTGCATTTCCTTCCCCAATGGCTTTGATGTGTTCACTTCCGTATGCTGACATGATTCAGCTCGCTGTCCGTACCGTGGTGGAATCTGCAAGTTTGCATGTCCAGCGTTTGAGCATGTGCTTGGCTCGACGATGACTTCCACAAATGCATTCCTTGGAAATCTGAACAAAATGAGTGAGAAATCCCTGCCGTCTCCTCCTTGGAACTGAGGTCCAACACGTGGCTCCCAAAAGGAAAGTAGGGAGAGGTTCGCGTTGCATTTGCTCCCATGGGTGTCCACAGCCACGCCGTTTAAGTTGAGGCTTGTGGCCGTCTGATGGGGAGAAGAGGCATTGGGAAAGGACCCTGGGATGCCAATCCAGGTGGGAAGGCTAGGGAGAGCGTGCCGTCTGTGGGTTCCTTGGTCTAGCCAGGACTGCTGTCCCCTGCCACGGTTCAGCATTCGGGTAGGAGAGGAAGCGTGAGCCCTTGGTGGTCCGGTCGCCTGCACTTGAGTTCTACAGGCCTCCGCCACTGGCTACTCATTGCCTTGTGCCCGCGGAGAAACGGAAGTCTGTAGCCTCAGGGTCAGAGCAGGATTCCTGGCCTAGGGCAGGCTTCTTTGCCATGTTCTGCTTGGGAGACCAGATGCAGTTTAGGTTTCTCCTGATAAGGGGAGAAATCCAATGGGCCATTGTCACCGGGAGGTTGGCCAAGCTAAGGGCTCCTCCTCGGGTTGTGTCTGGCTTGTGTGTGCTGTGTGAAAGGGCTAGAAAAATGCCTTAGTGAAGATAAGTCACAGCAAGCTTCTTTGGTGAGGGGTGGCTCTGGCATCTTTCCCTGACACGTTGGGATCCCGGTGGAGAGAGGAGGGCAAGGCGAATGAAGAAGACACGAGAGATGGCTGGCTAATCCCACAGGTTTACTGGTGGGTGGATAGATCGATGGTGGTCATAGGCTTCCCGGAACACTTTTGGTATTCCCTCAGGGACATTTGGAGGCAAGTGTAGAGAGGGAACACGGGAGCACATCGGTGGCGTGTCTCGCTTGTTTCCTCTCCTTGGTCAATTTACTTCATGGGGGGTCCCTGTGCCAGGGAATGGTTGCCTTCGTGGCACAGTATGGTGTCTTCTCATGGGGGCTGATTTGGAGGCCGTGGGGTGTTTTGTCCCTGTCTGTCCACGTTCTCCCTGTGTTGAAGATGTGAAGGTGTTCCTCAGTACAGCCCTGCATCGGTACTACACCCGGCCCACCTAGCAGTCCCTGAGGATTGCAGACCTTCCCGGAGGTCATTGGGCAAAACCATGCGGAAAGGGAGTCGGCTGCCAAGGAAAGGCTACAGGTTTCCGGGCCCGAGAGGACGTGTGGTGCGGAGATCTTTTCTCCTGCCACCCGCTGGTGCTTTGAGACTGTGGTATACGGCGTGCCTGGCCACAGTCCAGAGAAGTCATACCGGTTCAGGTGTCTAGGCTGTTGGCCGGGTTCTCTTGTTGCGCGGCTGTAGGTAACACGTTGCTTCTAGAGGACCTGGGCCTCACGGTTTCACCGAGGTCACGTCACTGACGGACCCAGAGTGCAAACGTGCCAGGCAGCACTGCAAGAGACCCAACTGCTGCAACAGTTTGCCCCGCCACGTTGGGCATCGTAATGGTTCCCATGCCATTACCTTTGTGTGTACGACAAGGGTAGGTCGTCTGTCCTAACAGCAGGCCAGGAGGTATGCCTGCTGGTGAGTCTGCCTTGATTAGTCCAGGTGTTCCTCACGTGCCCTTTGTCGTGGGTCCCTATGAGCCGCTTTTGATGGAGGCCGTCATATTCGGCCGTGTGCCCTTCCCTTGTGGAAGATCTCTTGATCTTCCGGGCGCGTCCATTGTGTGGAGCCATATGTGCTTAGAGTTGGTGTGTTCCCCAAAGGTCACTGGCTCTTAGTCTGAGGAGGCACAGTTGCCCTGAGCGTGTCTCAGGGTTTCCGGAAGACATCCTTTAGCTGTGATGGAGGGGAGAGTGCTCAGGAGAGGAATTGCAGGGCCCGAGACCAGGGTGTTGTTGGACAGCGGGGCTCTTTGTGCTGATGGCGGCACGCTGTGAAGGCGTCTGCGCTACATTGCTTTCACATTTACGTGCGGACACCCAGGCACGATGGGCAGCAAATGAAATGTTGAGGGGATATAGAGCACGCATCACTAGACGGTATCGCCCTTTCCCTCGGTGCGCCCGTGCACCATCCTCAAGCACGCGTGTGTTCTCTCAGCCCGAGCCAGGTGGACTGCCAAGGACGGAATCCCAGCAGCAGAGCAGCCTGGGGCCATCCGTATAATCCATAATACCTGGTGAAGGGAGGAGGAGGAGTCTCGCAGGGGTGTTGGCGCACATTCCATGAGGATCCTGGTTTAAACCTTGTTGCGGTAAGTGGCACTTCTTTGCTAAAACCTAGAGGTTTGGCCACGGGAACTGAAAACCGGTGCTACAGCCTCATCTTCTGTCTTTTTCTTGGGGAACATGAGCTTCGATGACCTGAGAACTGGCTGCATTTCCTGCCCCATGGCTCAGATCTGGCCGCTTCTGTATGCTGACATGATTCAGCTCACTGGCCGTCCCTTGGTGGAATCTGCAACTTTGCATGTCCAGCGTTTGAGCATGTGCTTGGATCGATGATGACCCCCACAAATGCATTCCTTGGAAATCTGAACCAAATGAGTGAGAAAACCCTACCGTCTCCTCATCGGAACTGAGGTCCAGCACGTGGCTCCCAACAGGAATGTAGGGAGAGTTTCACATTGCGTTTCCTGCTGTGTATGTCCACAAGCCACGTTGTTCAAGTGGAGGGTTGTGGCCGTCTCATGGGGAGAAGAGCCATTGGGAAAGGAGCCTGGGATGCCAATCCAGGTGGGAAGGCTAGGGACAGCGTGCCGTCTCTGGGTTCCTTGGTCGAGCCAGGACTTCTGTCCCCTGCCACGGACGAGCATGCGGATAGGAAAGGAAGCGTGAGCCATTGGTGGTCCTCCCGCCTGCCCTTGAGTTTTACAGGCTGCCCCCACCGGCTGGTCATTGCCTCGTGCCCTCAAATAAACAGAAGTCTGTATGCTCAGGGTGAGAGCAGGATTCCTGGACTAGGGCAGGCTTCTTTGTCATGTTCTGCTTGGGAGACCAGATGCAGTGTAGGTTTCTCATGATGAGGGGAGAAATCCAATGGGCCATTGTCCCCGGGCGGTTGGCCAAGCTGACGGCTCCTCCTCGGGTTGTTTCCGGCTTGTGTGTGCTGTGTGAACAGGCTAGAAAATGCCTTAGTGAAGATAAGTCACAGCAAGCTTCTTTGGTGAGGGGTGGCTCTGGCATCTTTCCATGACACGTTGGGATCCCGGTGGAGAGGGAAGGGCAAGGCTACTGATAAAGACACATGAAATGGCTGGCTGAGCCCACATGTTTACTTGTGGGTGGACAGATTGACAGAGGCCATAGGGTTCCAGGAACACTTTTGATATCCCCTCGGGAGCATTTGGAGGCACGTGTAGAGAGGGAACACGGGAGAACTTCTGTGGACTGTCCCGCCTTTTTCCCCTCCTTGGTCGATTTACTTCATGGCGGGTCCCTATGCTAGTGAATGGTTGCCTTGGTGGCACAGTATGGTGTCTTCTCATGGGGGCTGATTTGGAGGTCGTGGGGTGTTTTGTCCCTGCCTGTCCACGTTCCCCCTGTGTTGAAGTTGTGAAGGTGTTCCTGAGTCCAGCCCAACATCTTTACTAAACCTGGCCCACATAGCGTTCCCTGAGGTTTGCAGATCTTCCCGGAGGTCACTGGGCACAACCATGCGGAAAAAAGGGAGTCGGCTGCCAAGGAAAGGCTATAGATTTAAAGGCGGGTGAGGGTGTGTGGTGCGGGGGTCATTTTTCCTGCCACGCGCTGGTGCATCCAGACTGTGGTATCCGGTGTGCCTGGCCACAGGCCAGACGAGTCATAGCGGTTCAAGTGTCTAGGCTGTTGGCTGGGTTCTCTTAATTGCATGGCTGTGGGTCACACATTGCTTCTAGAAGACCTGGGCCTCACTGTTTCTCCGAGGTCACGTCACTGACGGGCCCGGAGTGTGAATGTGCCAGGTACCACTGCAGTTGACCCCATTGGTGCAATGGTGTTCTCCGCCACAATGGGCATTGGAATGGCTCCCATGCCATTTGGTTGCAAGGGTTTCCCCAGCACGTTGGGCTTCAGAATGTTTCCCATGTCATTACCTCTGTGTGTGAACCAAGGGTAGGTCATCTGTCTTGGCAGCAGCTCAGGAAGCGTGCCTACTGGTGAGTCTCCCTTGATCAGTCCAGGTGTTCCTCACGTGCCCTTTGTCACGGTTCCCTTCGAGCTGCTTTTGATGAAGGCCGTCATATTCGGCCAAGGCCCCTTCCCTTGTGGAAGATCTCTTCCCCGTAAGAGCGTGGCATTTGTGTGGAAGAATATGTGCCAAGGGCGGGTATGTTCCCCTAGATGGCACCGGCTCTTAGTCTGAGGGGCCACAGTTGCCCAGAGGGTGTCTCAGGGGTTTAGGAAGACATCCTTCTGCTGTGGTGGATGGGAGAGCACTCAGGAGTGGAATTGCAGTGCCCGAGACCAGGGGCATTCTGGACAGCGGTGCTCTATGTCCTGATGGCCGCACCCTCGGAAGGCGTCAGCTCTATGTTGCTTTCACGTTTCCCTGCGGACCCACAGGCAAGATCTGCAGCAAATTAAATGTCGAGGGGAGACAGAGCACGCATCACTGAGGGATATCGCCCTTTCGCTCGGTGCACCCGTGCACCCTCCTAAAGAACGCATGTGTTCTCTCACCCCGAGCCAGGTGGAATGCCAGGAAAGGAATTCCAGCAGCAGATCAACCTGGGACCATCTGTATAATCCCTGACACCCGGTGAAGTGAGGAGGAGGAGTCTCACAGGGGTGTTGGCGCGCATTCCATGAGGATCCTGGTTTAACCCTTGTTGCGGTAAGTAGCACCTCTTTGCTAAAACCTAGAGGTTTGACCAAGGGAACATGTGCAACGGGGCTACACCCTCACCTTCTGGCCTTTTCCATGGGAACCCGAGCTTCGATGCCCTGAGAACTGGCTGCATTTCCTTCCCCAATGGCTTTGATGTGTTCACTTCCGTATGCTGACATGATTCAGCTCGCTGTCCGTACCGTGGTGGAATCTGCAAGTTTGCATGTCCAGCGTTTGAGCATGTGCTTGGCTCGACGATGACTTCCACAAATGCATTCCTTGGAAATCTGAACAAAATGAGTGAGAAATCCCTGCCGTCTCCTCCTTGGAACTGAGGTCCAACACGTGGCTCCCAAAAGGAAAGTAGGGAGAGGTTCGCGTTGCATTTGCTCCCGTGGGTGTCCACAGCCACGCCGTTTAAGTTGAGGCTTGTGGCCGTCTGATGGGGAGAAGAGGCATTGGGAAAGGACCCTGGGATGCCAATCCAGGTGGGAAGGCTAGGGAGAGCGTGCCATCTGTGGGTTCCTTGGTCTAGCCAGGACTGCTGTCCCCTGCCACGGTTCAGCATTCGGGTAGGAGAGGAAGCGTGAGCCCTTGGTGGTCCGGTCGCCTGCACTTGAGTTCTACAGGCCTCCGCCACTGGCTACTCATTGCCTTGTGCCCGCGGAGAAACGGAAGTCTGTAGCCTCAGGGTCAGAGCAGGATTCCTGGCCTAGGGCAGGCTTCTTTGCCATGTTCTGCTTGGGAGACCAGATGCAGTTTAGGTTTCTCCTGATAAGGGGAGAAATCCAATGGGCCATTGTCACCGGGAGGTTGGCCAAGCTAAGGGCTCCTCCTCGGGTTGTGTCTGGCTTGTGTGTGCTGTGTGAAAGGGCTAGAAAAATGCCTTAGTGAAGATAAGTCACAGCAAGCTTCTTTGGTGAGGGGTGGCTCTGGCATCTTTCCCTGACACGTTGGGATCCCGGTGGAGAGAGGAGGGCAAGGCGAATGAAGAAGACACGAGAGATGGCTGGCTAATCCCACAGGTTTACTGGTGGGTGGATAGATCGATGGTGGTCATAGGCTTCCCGGAACACTTTTGGTATTCCCTCAGGGACATTTGGAGGCAAGTGTAGAGAGGGAACACGGGAGCACATCGGTGGCGTGTCTCGCTTGTTTCCTCTCCTTGGTCAATTTACTTCATGGCGGGTCCCTGTGCCAGGGAATGGTTGCCTTCGTGGCACAGTATGGTGTCTTCTCATGGGGGCTGATTTGGAGGCCGTGGGGTGTTTTGTCCCTGTCTGTCCACGTTCTCCCTGTGTTGAAGATGTGAAGATGTTCCTCAGTACAGCCCTGCATCGGTACTACACCCGGCCCACCTAGCAGTCCCTGAGGATTGCAGACCTTCCCGGAGGTCATTGGGCAAAACCATGCGGAAAGGGAGTCAGCTGCCAAGGAAAGGCTACAGGTTTCCGGGCCCGAGAGGACGTGTGGTGCGGAGATCTTTTCTCCTGCCACCCGCTGGTGCTTTGAGACTGTGGTATACGGCGTGCCTGGCCACAGTCCAGAGAAGTCATACCGGTTCAGGTGTCTAGGCTGTTGGCCGGGTTCTCTTGTTGCGCGGCTGTAGGTAACACGTTGCTTCTAGAGGACCTGGGCCTCACGGTTTCACCGAGGTCACGTCACTGACGGACCCAGAGTGCAAACGTGCCAGGCAGCACTGCAAGAGACCCAACTGCTGCAACAGTTTGCCCCGCCACGTTGGGCATCGTAATGGTTCCCATGCCATTACCTTTGTGTGTACGACAAGGGTAGGTCGTCTGTCCTAACAGCAGGCCAGGAGGTATGCCTGCTGGTGAGTCTGCCTTGATTAGTCCAGGTGTTCCTCACGTGCCCTTTGTCGTGGGTCCCTATGAGCCGCTTTTGATGGAGGCCGTCATATTCGGCCGTGTGCCCTTCCCTTGTGGAAGATCTCTTGATCTTCTGGGCGCGTCCATTGTGTGGAGCCATATGTGCTTAGAGTTGGTGTGTTCCCCAAAGGTCACTGGCTCTTAGTCTGAGGAGGCACAGTTGCCCTGAGCGTGTCTCAGGGTTTCCGGAAGACATCCTTTAGCTGTGATGGAGGGGAGAGTGCTCAGGAGAGGAATTGCAGGGCCCGAGACCAGGGTGTTGTTGGACAGCGGGGCTCTTTGTGCTGATGGCGGCATGCTGTGAAGGCGTCTGCGCTACATTGCTTTCACATTTACGTGCGGACACCCAGGCACGATGGGCAG
Organism: Leucopleurus acutus; assembly: GCF_964270905.1. NCBI lineage: Eukaryota > Metazoa > Chordata > Mammalia > Artiodactyla > Delphinidae > Leucopleurus > Leucopleurus acutus. The sequence goes on from NC_139142.1 coordinate 148,906,922, forward strand.
CAAATGAAATGTTGAGGGGATATAGAGCACGCATCACTAGACGGTATCGCCCTTTCCCTCGGTGCGCCCGTGCACCATCCTCAAGCACGCGTGTGTTCTCTCAGCCCGAGCCAGGTGGACTGCCAGGGACGGAATCCCAGCAGCAGAGCAGCCTGGGGCCATCCGTATAATCCATAATACCTGGTGAAGGGAGGAGGAGGAGTCTCGCAGGGGTGTTGGCGCACATTCCATGAGGATCCTGGTTTAAACCTTGTTGCGGTAAGTGGCACTTCTTTGCTAAAACCTAGAGGTTTGGCCACGGGAACTGAAAACCGGTGCTACAGCCTCATCTTCTGTCTTTTTCTTGGGGAACATGAGCTTCGATGACCTGAGAACTGGCTGCATTTCCTGCCCCATGGCTCAGATCTGGCCGCTTCTGTATGCTGACATGATTCAGTTCACTGGCCGTCCCTTGGTGGAATCTGCAACTTTGCATGTCCAGCGTTTGAGCATGTGCTTGGATCGCTGATGACCCCCACAAATGCATTCCTTGGAAATCTGAACAAAATGAGTGAGAAAACCCTACCGTCTCCTCATCGGAACTGAGGTCCAGCACGTGGCTCCCAACAGGAATGTAGGGAGAGTTTCACATTGCGTTTCCTGCTGTGTATGTCCACAAGCCACGTTGTTCAAGTGGAGGGTTGTGGCCGTCTCATGGGGAGAAGAGCCATTGGGAAAGGAGCCTGGGATGCCAATCCAGGTGGGAAGGCTAGGGACAGCGTGCCGTCTCTGGGTTCCTTGGTCGAGCCAGGACTTCTGTCCCCTGCCACGGACGAGCATGCGGATAGGAAAGGAAGCGTGAGCCATTGGTGGTCCTCTCGCCTGCCCTTGAGTTTTACAGGCTGCCCCCACCGGCTGGTCATTGCCTCGTGCCCTCAAATAAACAGAAGTCTGTATGCTCAGGGTGAGAGCAGGATTCCTGGACTAGGGCAGGCTTCTTTGTCATGTTCTGCTTGGGAGACCAAATGCAGTGTAGGTTTCTCATGATGAGGGGAGAAATCCAATGGGCCATTGTCCCCGGGCGGTTGGCCAAGCTGACGGCTCCTCCTCGGGTTGTTTCCGGCTTGTGTGTGCTGTGTGAACAGGCTAGAAAATGCCTTAGTGAAGATAAGTCACAGCAAGCTTCTTTGGTGAGGGGTGGCTCTGGCATCTTTCCATGACACGTTGGGATCCCGGTGGAGAGGGAAGGGCAAGGCTACTGATAAAGACACATGAAATGGCTGGCTGAGCCCACATGTTTACTTGTGGGTGGACAGATTGACAGAGGCCATAGGGTTCCAGGAACACTTTTGATATCCCCTCGGGAGCATTTGGAGGCACGTGTAGAGAGGGAACACGGGAGAACTTCTGTGGACTGTCCCGCCTTTTTCCCCTCCTTGGTCGATTTACTTCATGGCGGGTCCCTATGCTAGTGAATGGTTGCCTTGGTGGCACAGTATGGTGTCTTCTCATGGGGGCTGATTTGGAGGTCGTGGGGTGTTTTGTCCCTGCCTGTCCACGTTCCCCCTGTGTTGAAGTTGTGAAGGTGTTCCTGAGTCCAGCCCAACATCTTTACTAAACCTGGCCCACATAGCGTTCCCTGAGGTTTGCAGATCTTCCCGGAGGTCACTGGGCACAACCATGCGGAAAAAAGGGAGTCGGCTGCCAAGGAAAGGCTATAGATTTAAAGGCGGGTGAGGGTGTGTGGTGCGGGGGTCATTTTTCCTGCCACGCGCTGGTGCATCCAGACTGTGGTATCCGGTGTGCCTGGCCACAGGCCAGACGAGTCATAGCGGTTCAAGTGTCTAGGCTGTTGGCTGGGTTCTCTTAATTGCATGGCTGTGGGTCACACATTGCTTCTAGAAGACCTGGGCCTCACTGTTTCTCCGAGGTCACGTCACTGACGGGCCCGGAGTGTGAATGTGCCAGGTACCACTGCAGTTGACCCCATTGGTGCAATGGTGTTCTCCGCCACAATGGGCATTGGAATGGCTCCCATGCCATTTGGTTGCAAGGGTTTCCCCAGCACGTTGGGCTTCAGAATGTTTCCCATGTCATTACCTCTGTGTGTGAACCAAGGGTAGGTCATCTGTCTTGGCAGCAGCTCAGGAAGCGTGCCTACTGGTGAGTCTCCCTTGATCAGTCCAGGTGTTCCTCACGTGCCCTTTGTCACGGTTCCCTTCGAGCTGCTTTTGATGAAGGCCGTCATATTCGGCCAAGGCCCCTTCCCTTGTGGAAGATCTCTTCCCCGTAAGAGTGTGGCATTTGTGTGGAAGAATATGTGCCAAGGGCGGGTATGTTCCCCTAGATGGCACCGGCTCTTAGTCTGAGGGGCCACAGTTGCCCAGAGGGTGTCTCAGGGGTTTAGGACGACATCCTTCTGCTGTGGTGGATGGGAGAGCACTCAGGAGTGGAATTGCAGTGCCCGAGACCAGGGGGATTCTGGACAGCGGTGCTCTATGTCCTGATGGCCGCACCCTCGGAAGGCGTCAGCTCTATGTTGCTTTCACGTTTCCCTGCGGACCCACAGGCAAGATCTGCAGCAAATTAAATGTCGAGGGGAGACAGAGCACGCATCACTGAGGGATATCGCCCTTTCGCTCGGTGCACCCGTGCACCCTCCTAAAGAACGCATGTGTTCTCTCACCCCGAGCCAGGTGGAATGCCAGGAAAGGAATTCCAGCAGCAGATCAACCTGGGACCATCTGTATAATCCCTGACACCCGGTGAAGTGAGGAGGAGGAGTCTCACAGGGGTGTTGGCGCGCATTCCATGAGGATCCTGGTTTAACCCTTGTTGCGGTAAGTAGCACCTCTTTGCTAAAACCTAGAGGTTTGACCAAGGGAACATGTGCAACGGGGCTACACCCTCACCTTCTGGCCTTTTCCATGGGAACCCGAGCTTCGATGCCCTGAGAACTGGCTGCATTTCCTTCCCCAATGGCTTTGATGTGTTCACTTCCGTATGCTGACATGATTCAGCTCGCTGTCCGTACCGTGGTGGAATCTGCAAGTTTGCATGTCCAGCGTTTGAGCATGTGCTTGGCTCGACGATGACTTCCACAAATGCATTCCTTGGAAATCTGAACAAAATGAGTGAGAAATCCCTGCCGTCTCCTCCTTGGAACTGAGGTCCAACACGTGGCTCCCAAAAGGAAAGTAGGGAGAGGTTCGCGTTGCATTTGCTCCCGTGGGTGTCCACAGCCACGCCGTTTAAGTTGAGGCTTGTGGCCGTCTGATGGGGAGAAGAGGCATTGGGAAAGGACCCTGGGATGCCAATCCAGGTGGGAAGGCTAGGGAGAGCGTGCCGTCTGTGGGTTCCTTGGTCTAGCCAGGACTGCTGTCCCCTGCCACGGTTCAGCATTCAGGTAGGAGAGGAAACGTGAGCCCTTGGTGGTCCGGTCGCCTGCACTTGAGTTCTACAGGCCTCCGCCACTGGCTACTCATTGCCTTGTGCCCGCGGAGAAACGGAAGTCTGTAGCCTCAGGGTCAGAGCAGGATTCCTGGCCTAGGGCAGGCTTCTTTGCCATGTTCTGCTTGGGAGACCAGATGCAGTTTAGGTTTCTCCTGATAAGGGGAGAAATCCAATGGGCCATTGTCACCGGGAGGTTGGCCAAGCTAAGGGCTCCTCCTCGGGTTGTGTCTGGCTTGTGTGTGCTGTGTGAAAGGGCTAGAAAAATGCCTTAGTGAAGATAAGTCACAGCAAGCTTCTTGGGTGAGGGGTGGCTCTGGCATCTTTCCCTGACACGTTGGGATCCCGGTGGAGAGAGGAGGGCAAGGCGAATGAAGAAGACACGAGAGATGGCTGGCTAATCCCACAGGTTTACTGGTGGGTGGATAGATCGATGGTGGTCATAGGCTTCCCGGAACACTTTTGGTATTCCCTCAGGGACATTTGGAGGCAAGTGTAGAGAGGGAACACGGGAGCACATCGGTGGCGTGTCTTGCTTGTTTCCTCTCCTTGGTCAGTTTACTTCATGGCGGGTCCCTGTGCCAGGGAATGGTCGCCTTCGTGGCACAGTATGGTGTCTTCTCATGGGGGCTGATTTGGAGGCCGTGGGGTGTTTTGTCCCTGTCTGTCCACGTTCTCCCTGTGTTGAAGATGTGAAGGTGTTCCTCAGTACAGCCCTGCATCGGTACTACACCCGGCCCACCTAGCAGTCCCTGAGGATTGCAGACCTTCCCGGAGGTCATTGGGCAAAACCATGCGGAAAGGGAGTCGGCTGCCAAGGAAAGGCTACAGGTTTCCGGGCCCGAGAGGACGTGTGGTGCGGGGATCTTTTCTCCTGCCACCCGCTGGTGCTTTGAGACTGTGGTATATGGCGTGCCTGGCCACAGTCCAGAGAAGTCATACCGGTTCAGGTGTCTAGGCTGTTGGCCGGGTTCTCTTGTTGCGCGGCTGTAGGTAACACGTTGCTTCTAGAGGACCTGGGCCTCACGGTTTCACCGAGGTCACGTCACTGACGGACCCAGAGTGTGAAAGTGCCAGGCAGCACTGCAAGAGACCCAACTGCTGCAACAGTTTGCCCCGCCACGTTGGGCATCGTAATGGTTCCCATGCCATTACCTTTGTGTGTACGACAAGGGTAGGTCGTCTGTCCTAACAGCAGGCCAGGAGGTATGCCTGCTGGTGAGTCTGCCTTGATTAGTCCAGGTGTTCCTCACGTGCCCTTTGTCGTGGGTCCCTATGAGCCGCTTTTGATGGAGGCCGTCATATTCGGCCGTGTGCCCTTCCCTTGTGGAAGATCTCTTGATCTTCCGGGCGCGTCCATTGTGTGGAGCCATATGTGCTTAGAGTTGGTGTGTTCCCCAAAGGTCACTGGCTCTTAGTCTGAGGAGGCACAGTTGCCCTGAGCGTGTCTCAGGGTTTCCGGAAGACATCCTTTAGCTGTGATGGAGGGGAGAGTGCTCAGGAGAGGAATTGCAGGGCCCGAGACCAGGGTGTTGTTGGACAGCGGGGCTCTTTGTGCTGATGGCGGCACGCTGTGAAGGCGTCTACGCTACATTGCTTTCACATTTACGTGCGGACACCCAGGCACGATGGGCAGCAAATGAAATGTTGAGGGGATATAGAGCACGCATCACTAGACGGTATCGCCCTTTCCCTCGGTGCGCCCGTGCACCATCCTCAAGCACGCGTGTGTTCTCTCAGCCCGAGCCAGGTGGACTGCCAGGGACGGAATCCCAGCAGCAGAGCAGCCTGGGGCCATCCGTATAATCCATAATACCTGGTGAAGGGAGGAGGAGGAGTCTCGCAGGGGTGTTGGCGCACATTCCATGAGGATCCTGGTTTAAACCTTGTTGCGGTAAGTGGCACTTCTTTGCTAAAACCTAGAGGTTTGGCCACGGGAACTGAAAACCGGTGCTACAGCCTCATCTTCTGTCTTTTTCTTGGGGAACATGAGCTTCGATGACCTGAGAACTGGCTGCATTTCCTGCCCCATGGCTCAGATCTGGCCGCTTCTGTATGCTGACATGATTCAGCTCACTGGCCGTCCCTTGGTGGAATCTGCAACTTTGCATGTCCAGCGTTTGAGCATGTGCTTGGATCGCTGATGACCCCCACAAATGCATTCCTTGGAAATCTGAACAAAATGAGTGAGAAAACCCTACCGTCTCCTCATCGGAACTGAGGTCCAGCACGTGGCTCCCAACAGGAATGTAGGGAGAGTTTCACATTGCGTTTCCTGCTGTGTATGTCCACAAGCCACGTTGTTCAAGTGGAGGGTTGTGGCCGTCTCATGGGGAGAAGAGCCATTGGGAAAGGAGCCTGGGATGCCAATCCAGGTGGGAAGGCTAGGGACAGCGTGCCGTCTCTGGGTTCCTTGGTCGAGCCAGGACTTCTGTCCCCTGCCACGGACGAGCATGCGGATAGGAAAGGAAGCATGAGCCATTGGTGGTCCTCTCGCCTGCCCTTGAGTTTTACAGGCGGCCCCCACCGGCTGGTCATTGCCTCGTGCCCTCAAATAAACAGAAGTCTGTATGCTCAGGGTGAGAGCAGGATTCCTGGACTAGGGCAGGCTTCTTTGTCATGTTCTGCTTGGGAGACCAGATGCAGTGTAGGTTTCTCATGATGAGGGGAGAAATCCAATGGGCCATTGTCCCCGGGCGGTTGGCCAAGCTGACGGCTCCTCCTCGGGTTGTTTCCGGCTTGTGTGTGCTGTGTGAACAGGCTAGAAAATGCCTTAGTGAAGATAAGTCACAGCAAGCTTCTTTGGTGAGGGGTGGCTCTGGCATCTTTCCATGACACGTTGGGATCCCGGTGGAGAGGGAAGGGCAAGGCTACTGATAAAGACACATGAAATGGCTGGCTGAGCCCACATGTTTACTTGTGGGTGGACAGATTGACAGAGACCATAGGGTTCCAGGAACACTTTTGATATCCCCTCGGTAGCATTTGGAGGCACGTGTAGAGAGGAAACACGGGAGAACTTCTGTGGACTGTCCCGCCTTTTTCCCCTCCTTGGTCGATGTACTTCATGGCGGGTCCCTATGCTAGTGAATGGTTGCCTTGGTGGCACAGTATGGTGTCTTCTCATGGGGGCTGATTTGGAGGTCGTGGGGTGTTTTGTCCCTGTCTGTCCACGTTCCCCCTGTGTTGAAGTTGTGAAGGTGTTCCTGAGTCCAGCCCAACATCTTTACTAAACCTGGCCCACATAGCGTTCCCTGAGGTTTGCAGATCTTCCCGGAGGTCACTGGGCACAACCATGCGGAAAAAAGGGAGTCGGCTGCCAAGGAAAGGCTATAGATTTAAAGGCGGGTGAGGGTGTGTGGTGCGGGGGTCATTTTTCCTGCCACGCGCTGGTGCATCCAGACTGTGGTATCCGGTGTGCCTGGCCACAGGCCAGACGAGTCATAGCGGTTCAAGTGTCTAGGCTGTGGGCTGGGTTCTCTTAATTGCATGGCTGTGGGTCACACATTGCTTCTAGAAGACCTGGGCCTCACTGTTTCTCCGAGGTCACGTCACTGACGGGCCCGGAGTGTGAATGTGCCAGGTACCACTGCAGTTGACCCCATTGGTGCAATGGTGTTCTCCGCCACAATGGGCATTGGAATGGCTCCCATGCCATTTGGTTGCAAGGGTTTCCCCAGCACGTTGGGCTTCAGAATGTTTCCCATGTCATTACCTCTGTGTGTGAACCAAGGGTAGGTCATCTGTCTTGGCAGCAGCTCAGGAAGCGTGCCTACTGGTGAGTCTCCCTTGATCAGTCCAGGTGTTCCTCACGTGCCCTTTGTCACGGTTCCCTTCGAGCTGCTTTTGATGAAGGCCGTCATATTCGGCCAAGGCCCCTTCCCTTGTGGAAGATCTCTTCCCCGTAAGAGCGTGGCATTTGTGTGGAAGAATATGTGCCAAGGGCGGGTATGTTCCCCTAGATGGCACCGGCTCTTAGTCTGAGGGGCCACAGTTGCCCAGAGGGTGTCTCAGGGGTTTAGGAAGACATCCTTCTGCTGTGGTGGATGGGAGAGCACTCAGGAGTGGAATTGCAGTGCCCGAGACCAGGGGCATTCTGGACAGCGGTGCTCTATGTCCTGATGGCCGCACCCTCGGAAGGCGTCAGCTCTATGTTGCTTTCACGTTTCCCTGCGGACCCACAGGCAAGATCTGCAGCAAATTAAATGTCGAGGGGAGACAGAGCACGCATCACTGAGGGATATCGCCCTTTCGCTCGGTGCACCCGTGCACCCTCCTAAAGAACGCATGTGTTCTCTCACCCCGAGCCAGGTGGAATGCCAGGAAAGGAATTCCAGCAGCAGATCAACCTGGGACCATCTGTATAATCCCTGACACCCGGTGAAGTGAGGAGGAGGAGTCTCACAGGGGTGTTGGCGCGCATTCCATGAGGATCCTGGTTTAACCCTTGTTGCGGTAAGTAGCACCTCTTTGCTAAAACCTAGAGGTTTGACCAAGGGAACATGTGCAACGGGGCTACACCCTCACCTTCTGGCCTTTTCCATGGGAACCCGAGCTTCGATGCCCTGAGAACTGGCTGCATTTCCTTCCCCAATGGCTTTGATGTGTTCACTTCCGTATGCTGACATGATTCAGCTCGCTGTCCGTACCGTGGTGGAATCTGCAAGTTTGCATGTCCAGCGTTTGAGCATGTGCTTGGCTCGACGATGACTTCCACAAATGCATTCCTTGGAAATCTGAACAAAATGAGTGAGAAATCCCTGCCGTCTCCTCCTTGGAACTGAGGTCCAACACGTGGCTCCCAAAAGGAAAGTAGGGAGAGGTTCGCGTTGCATTTGCTCCCGTGGGTGTCCACAGCCACGCCGTTTAAGTTGAGGCTTGTGGCCGTCTGATGGGGAGAAGAGGCATTGGGAAAGGACCCTGGGATGCCAATCCAGGTGGGAAGGCTAGGGAGAGCGTGCCGTCTGTGGGTTCCTTGGTCTAGCCAGGACTGCTGTCCCCTGCCACGGTTCAGCATTCGGGTAGGAGAGGAAGCGTGAGCCCTTGGTGGTCCGGTCGCCTGCACTTGAGTTCTACAGGCCTCCGCCACTGGCTACTCATTGCCTTGTGCCCGCGGAGAAACGGAAGTCTGTAGCCTCAGGGTCAGAGCAGGATTCCTGGCCTAGGGCAGGCTTCTTTGCCATGTTCTGCTTGGGAGACCAGATGCAGTTTAGGTTTCTCCTGATAAGGGGAGAAATCCAATGGGCCATTGTCACCGGGAGGTTGGCCAAGCTAAGGGCTCCTCCTCGGGTTGTGTCTGGCTTGTGTGTGCTGTGTGAAAGGGCTAGAAAAATGCCTTAGTGAAGATAAGTCACAGCAAGCTTCTTTGGTGAGGGGTGGCTCTGGCATCTTTCCCTGACACGTTGGGATCCCGGTGGAGAGAGGAGGGCAAGGCGAATGAAGAAGACACGAGAGATGGCTGGCTAATCCCACAGGTTTACTGGTGGGTGGATAGATCGATGGTGGTCATAGGCTTCCCGGAACACTTTTGGTATTCCCTCAGGGACATTTGGAGGCAAGTGTAGAGAGGGAACACGGGAGCACATCGGTGGCGTGTCTCGCTTGTTTCCTCTCCTTGGTCAATTTACTTCATGGCGGGTCCCTGTGCCAGGGAATGGTTGCCTTCGTGGCACAGTATGGTGTCTTCTCATGGGGGCTGATTTGGAGGCCGTGGGGTGTTTTGTCCCTGTCTGTCCACGTTCTCCCTGTGTTGAAGATGTGAAGGTGTTCCTCAGTACAGCCCTGCATCGGTACTACACCCGGCCCACCTAGCAGTCCCTGAGGATTGCAGACCTTCCCGGAGGTCATTGGGCAAAACCATGCGGAAAGGGAGTCGGCTGCCAAGGAAAGGCTACAGGTTTCCGGGCCCGAGAGGACGTGTGGTGCGGGGATCTTTTCTCCTGCCACCCGCTGGTGCTTTGAGACTGTGGTATACGGCGTGCCTGGCCACAGTCCAGAGAAGTCATACCGGTTCAGGTGTCTAGGCTGTTGGCCGGGTTCTCTTGTTGCGCGGCTGTAGGTAACACGTTGCTTCTAGAGGACCTGGGCCTCACGGTTTCACCGAGGTCACGTCACTGACGGACCCAGAGTGCGAAAGTGCCAGGCAGCACTGCAAGAGACCCAACTGCTGCAACAGTTTGCCCCGCCACGTTGGGCATCGTAATGGTTCCCATGCCATTACCTTTGTGTGTACGACAAGGGTAGGTCGTCTGTCCTAACAGCAGGCCAGGAGGTATGCCTGCTGGTGAGTCTGCCTTGATTAGTCCAGGTGTTCCTCACGTGCCCTTTGTCGTGGGTCCCTATGAGCCGCTTTTGATGGAGGCCGTCATATTCGGCCGTGTGCCCTTCCCTTGTGGAAGATCTCTTGATCTTCCGGGCGCGTCCATTGTGTGGAGCCATATGTGCTTAGAGTTGGTGTGTTCCCCAAAGGTCACTGGCTCTTAGTCTGAGGAGGCACAGTTGCCCTGAGCGTGTCTCAGGGTTTCCGGAAGACATCCTTTAGCTGTGATGGAGGGGAGAGTGCTCAGGAGAGGAATTGCAGGGCCCGAGACCAGGGTGTTGTTGGACAGCGGGGCTCTTTGTCCTGATGGCGGCACGCTGTGAAGGCGTCTACGCTACATTGCTTTCACATTTACGTGCGGACACCCAGGCACGATGGGCAGCAAATGAAATGTTGAGGGGATATAGAGCACGCATCACTAGACGGTATCGCCCTTTCCCTCGGTGCGCCCGTGCACCATCCTCAAGCACGCGTGTGTTCTCTCAGCCCGAGCCAGGTGGACTGCCAGGGACGGAATCCCAGCAGCAGAGCAGCCTGGGGCCATCCGTATAATCCATAATACCTGGTGAAGGGAGGAGGAGGAGTCTCGCAGGGGTGTTGGCGCACATTCCATGAGGATCCTGGTTTAAACCTTGTTGCGGTAAGTGGCACTTCTTTGCTAAAACCTAGAGGTTTGGCCACGGGAACTGAAAACCGGTGCTACAGCCTCATCTTCTGTCTTTTTCTTGGGGAACATGAGCTTCGATGACCTGAGAACTGGCTGCATTTCCTGCCCCATGGCTCAGATCTGGCCGCTTCTGTATGCTGACATGATTCAGCTCACTGGCCGTCCCTTGGTGGAATCTGCAACTTTGCATGTCCAGCGTTTGAGCATGTGCTTGGATCGCTGATGACCCCCACAAATGCATTCCTTGGAAATCTGAACCAAATGAGTGAGAAAACCCTACCGTCTCCTCATCGGAACTGAGGTCCAGCACGTGGCTCCCAACAGGAATGTAGGGAGAGTTTCACATTGCGTTTCCTGCTGTGTATGTCCACAAGCCACGTTGTTCAAGTGGAGGGTTGTGGCCGTCTCATGGGGAGAAGAGCCATTGGGAAAGGAGCCTGGGATGCCAATCCAGGTGGGAAGGCTAGGGACAGCGTGCCGTCTCTGGGTTCCTTGGTCGAGCCAGGACTTCTGTCCCCTGCCACGGACGAGCATGCGGATAGGAAAGGAAGCGTGAGCCATTGGTGGTCCTCCCGCCTGCCCTTGAGTTTTACAGGCGGCCCCCACCGGCTGGTCATTGCCTCGTGCCCTCAAATAAACAGAAGTCTGTATGCTCAGGGTGAGAGCAGGATTCCTGGACTAGGGCAGGCTTCTTTGTCATGTTCTGCTTGGGAGACCAGATGCAGTGTAGGTTTCTCATGATGAGGGGAGAAATCCAATGGGCCATTGTCCCCGGGCGGTTGGCCAAGCTGACGGCTCCTCCTCGGGTTGTTTCCGGCTTGTGTGTGCTGTGTGAACAGGCTAGAAAATGCCTTAGTGAAGATAAGTCACAGCAAGCTTCTTTGGTGAGGGGTGGCTCTGGCATCTTTCCATGACACGTTGGGATCCCGGTGGAGAGGGAAGGGCAAGGCTACTGATAAAGACACATGAAATGGCTGGCTGAGCCCACATGTTTACTTGTGGGTGGACAGATTGACAGAGGCCATAGGGTTCCAGGAACACTTTTGATATCCCCTCGGGAGCATTTGGAGGCACGTGTAGAGAGGGAACACGGGAGAACTTCTGTGGACTGTCCCGCCTTTTTCCCCTCCTTGGTCGATTTACTTCATGGCGGGTCCCTATGCTAGTGAATGGTTGCCTTGGTGGCACAGTATGGTGTCTTCTCATGGGGGCTGATTTGGAGGTCGTGGGGTGTTTTGTCCCTGCCTGTCCACGTTCCCCCTGTGTTGAAGTTGTGAAGGTGTTCCTGAGTCCAGCCCAACATCTTTACTAAACCTGGCCCACATAGCGTTCCCTGAGGTTTGCAGATCTTCCCGGAGGTCACTGGGCACAACCATGCGGAAAAAAGGGAGTCGGCTGCCAAGGAAAGGCTATAGATTTAAAGGCGGGTGAGGGTGTGTGGTGCGGGGGTCATTTTTCCTGCCACGCGCTGGTGCATCCAGACTGTGGTATCCGGTGTGCCTGGCCACAGGCCAGACGAGTCATAGCGGTTCAAGTGTCTAGGCTGTTGGCTGGGTTCTCTTAATTGCATGGCTGTGGGTCACACATTGCTTCTAGAAGACCTGGGCCTCACTGTTTCTCCGAGGTCACGTCACTGACGGGCCCGGAGTGTGAATGTGCCAGGTACCACTGCAGTTGACCCCATTGGTGCAATGGTGTTCTCCGCCACAATGGGCATTGGAATGGCTCCCATGCCATTTGGTTGCAAGGGTTTCCCCAGCACGTTGGGCTTCAGAATGTTTCCCATGTCATTACCTCTGTGTGTGAACCAAGGGTAGGTCATCTGTCTTGGCTGCAGCTCAGGAAGCGTGCCTACTGGTGAGTCTTCCTTGATCAGTCCAGGTGTTCCTCACGTGCCCTTTGTCACGGTTCCCTTCGAGCTGCTTTTGATGAAGGCCGTCATATTCGGCCAAGGCCCCTTCCCTTGTGGAAGATCTCTTCCCCGTAAGAGCGTGGCATTTGTGTGGAAGAATATGTGCCAAGGGCGGGTATGTTCCCCTAGATGGCACCGGCTCTTAGTCTGAGGGGCCACAGTTGCCCAGAGGGTGTCTCAGGGGTTTAGGAAGACATCCTTCTGCTGTGGTGGATGGGAGAGCACTCAGGAGTGGAATTGCAGTGCCCGAGACCAGGGGCATTCTGGACAGCGGTGCTCTATGTCCTGATGGCCGCACCCTCGGAAGGCGTCAGCTCTATGTTGCTTTCACGTTTCCCTGCGGACCCACAGGCAAGATCTGCAGCAAATTAAATGTCGAGGGGAGACAGAGCACGCATCACTGAGGGATATCGCCCTTTCGCTCGGTGCACCCGTGCACCCTCCTAAAGAACGCATGTGTTCTCTCACCCCGAGCCAGGTGGAATGCCAGGAAAGGAATTCCAGCAGCAGATCAACCTGGGACCATCTGTATAATCCCTGACACCCGGTGAAGTGAGGAGGAGGAGTCTCACAGGGGTGTTGGCGCGCATTCCATGAGGATCCTGGTTTAACCCTTGTTGCGGTAAGTAGCACCTCTTTGCTAAAACCTAGAGGTTTGACCAAGGGAACATGTGCAACGGGGCTACACCCTCACCTTCTGGCCTTTTCCATGGGAACCCGAGCTTCGATGCCCTGAGAACTGGCTGCATTTCCTTCCCCAATGGCTTTGATGTGTTCACTTCCGTATGCTGACATGATTCAGCTCGCTGTCCGTACCGTGGTGGAATCTGCAAGTTTGCATGTCCAGCGTTTGAGCATGTGCTTGGCTCGACGATGACTTCCACAAATGCATTCCTTGGAAATCTGAACAAAATGAGTGAGAAATCCCTGCCGTCTCCTCCTTGGAACTGAGGTCCAACACGTGGCTCCCAAAAGGAAAGTAGGGAGAGGTTCGCGTTGCATTTGCTCCCGTGGGTGTCCACAGCCACACCGTTTAAGTTGAGGCTTGTGGCCGTCTGATGGGGAGAAGAGGCATTGGGAAAGGACCCTGGGATGCCAATCCAGGTGGGAAGGCTAGGGAGAGCGTGCCGTCTGTGGGTTCCTTGGTCTAGCCAGGACTGCTGTCCCCTGCCACGGTTCAGCATTCGGGTAGGAGAGGAAGCGTGAGCCCTTGGTGGTCCGGTCGCCTGCACTTGAGTTCTACAGGCCTCCGCCACTGGCTACTCATTGCCTTGTGCCCGCGGAGAAACGGAAGTCTGTAGCCTCAGGGTCAGAGCAGGATTCCTGGCCTAGGGCAGGCTTCTTTGCCATGTTCTGCTTGGGAGACCAGATGCAGTTTAGGTTTCTCCTGATAAGGGGAGAAATCCAATGGGCCATTGTCACCGGGAGGTTGGCCAAGCTAAGGGCTCCTCCTCGGGTTGTGTCTGGCTTGTGTGTGCTGTGTGAAAGGGCTAGAAAAATGCCTTAGTGAAGATAAGTCACAGCAAGCTTCTTTGGTGAGGGGTGGCTCTGGCATCTTTCCCTGACACGTTGGGATCCCGGTGGAGAGAGGAGGGCAAGGCGAATGAAGAAGACACGAGAGATGGCTGGCTAATCCCACAGGTTTACTGGTGGGTGGATAGATCGATGGTGGTCATAGGCTTCCCGGAACACTTTTGGTATTCCCTCAGGGACATTTGGAGGCAAGTGTAGAGAGGGAACACGGGAGCACATCGGTGGCGTGTCTCGCTTGTTTCCTCTCCTTGGTCAATTTACTTCATGGCGGGTCCCTGTGCCAGGGAATGGTTGCCTTCGTGGCACAGTATGGTGTCTTCTCATGGGGGCTGATTTGGAGGCCGTGGGGTGTTTTGTCCCTGTCTGTCCACGTTCTCCCTGTGTTGAAGATGTGAAGGTGTTCCTCAGTACAGCCCTGCATCGGTACTACACCCGGCCCACCTAGCAGTCCCTGAGGATTGCAGACCTTCCCGGAGGTCATTGGGCAAAACCATGCGGAAAGGGAGTCGGCTGCCAAGGAAAGGCTACAGGTTTCCGGGCCCGAGAGGACGTGTGGTGCGGGGATCTTTTCTCCTGCCACCCGCTGGTGCTTTGAGACTGTGGTATACGGCGTGCCTGGCCACAGTCCAGAGAAGTCATACCGGTTCAGGTGTCTAGGCTGTTGGCCGGGTTCTCTTGTTGCGCGGCTGTAGGTAACACGTTGCTTCTAGAGGACCTGGGCCTCACGGTTTCACCGAGGTCACGTCACTGACGGACCCAGAGTGCGAAAGTGCCAGGCAGCACTGCAAGAGACCCAACTGCTGCAACAGTTTGCCCCGCCACGTTGGGCATCGTAATGGTTCCCATGCCATTACCTTTGTGTGTACGACAAGGGTAGGTCGTCTGTCCTAACAGCAGGCCAGGAGGTATGCCTGCTGGTGAGTCTGCCTTGATTAGTCCAGGTGTTCCTCACGTGCCCTTTGTCGTGGGTCCCTATGAGCCGCTTTTGATGGAGGCCGTCATATTCGGCCGTGTGCCCTTCCCTTGTGGAAGATCTCTTGATCTTCCGGGCGCGTCCATTGTGTGGAGCCATATGTGCTTAGAGTTGGTGTGTTCCCCAAAGGTCACTGGCTCTTAGTCTGAGGAGGCACAGTTGCCCTGAGCGTGTCTCAGGGTTTCCGGAAGACATCCTTTAGCTGTGATGGAGGGGAGAGTGCTCAGGAGAGGAATTGCAGGGCCCGAGACCAGGGTGTTGTTGGACAGCGGGGCTCTTTGTCCTGATGGCGGCACGCTGTGAAGGCGTCTACGCTACATTGCTTTCACATTTACGTGCGGACACCCAGGCACGATGGGCAGCAAATGAAATGTTGAGGGGATATAGAGCACGCATCACTAGACGGTATCGCCCTTTCCCTCGGTGCGCCCGTGCACCATGCTCAAGCACGCGTGTGTTCTCTCAGCCCGAGCCAGGTGGACTGCCAGGGACGGAATCCCAGCAGCAGAGCAGCCTGGGGCCATCCGTATAATCCATAATACCTGGTGAAGGGAGGAGGAGGAGTCTCGCAGGGGTGTTGGCGCACATTCCATGAGGATCCTGGTTTAAACCTTGTTGCGGTAAGTGGCACTTCTTTGCTAAAACCTAGAGGTTTGGCCACGGGAACTGAAAACCGGTGCTACAGCCTCATCTTCTGTCTTTTTCTTGGGGAACATGAGCTTCGATGACCTGAGAACTGGCTGCATTTCCTGCCCCATGGCTCAGATCTGGCCGCTTCTGTATGCTGACATGATTCAGCTCACTGGCCGTCCCTTGGTGGAATCTGCAACTTTGCATGTCCAGCGTTTGAGCATGTGCTTGGATCGCTGATGACCCCCACAAATGCATTCCTTGGAAATCTGAACCAAATGAGTGAGAAAACCCTACCGTCTCCTCATCGGAACTGAGGTCCAGCACGTGGCTCCCAACAGGAATGTAGGGAGAGTTTCACATTGCGTTTCCTGCTGTGTATGTCCACAAGCCACGTTGTTCAAGTGGAGGGTTGTGGCCGTCTCATGGGGAGAAGAGCCATTGGGAAAGGAGCCTGGGATGCCAATCCAGGTGGGAAGGCTAGGGACAGCGTGCCGTCTCTGGGTTCCTTGGTCGAGCCAGGACTTCTGTCCCCTGCCACGGACGAGCATGCGGATAGGAAAGGAAGCGTGAGCCATTGGTGGTCCTCCCGCCTGCCCTTGAGTTTTACAGGCTGCCCCCACCGGCTGGTCATTGCCTCGTGCCCTCAAATAAACAGAAGTCTGTATGCTCAGGGTGAGAGCAGGATTCCTGGACTAGGGCAGGCTTCTTTGTCATGTTCTGCTTGGGAGACCAGATGCAGTGTAGGTTTCTCATGATGAGGGGAGAAATCCAATGGGCCATTGTCCCCGGGCGGTTGGCCAAGCTGACGGCTCCTCCTCGGGTTGTTTCCGGCTTGTGTGTGCTGTGTGAACAGGCTAGAAAATGCCTTAGTGAAGATAAGTCACAGCAAGCTTCTTTGGTGAGGGGTGGCTCTGGCATCTTTCCATGACACGTTGGGATCCCGGTGGAGAGGGAAGGGCAAGGCTACTGATAAAGACACATGAAATGGCTGGCTGAGCCCACATGTTTACTTGTGGGTGGACAGATTGACAGAGGCCATAGGGTTCCAGGAACACTTTTGATATCCCCTCGGGAGCATTTGGAGGCACGTGTAGAGAGGGAACACGGGAGAACTTCTGTGGACTGTCCCGCCTTTTTCCCCTCCTTGGTCGATTTACTTCATGGCGGGTCCCTATGCTAGTGAATGGTTGCCTTGGTGGCACAGTATGGTGTCTTCTCATGGGGGCTGATTTGGAGGTCGTGGGGTGTTTTGTCCCTGCCTGTCCACGTTCCCCCTGTGTTGAAGTTGTGAAGGTGTTCCTGAGTCCAGCCCAACATCTTTACTAAACCTGGCCCACATAGCGTTCCCTGAGGTTTGCAGATCTTCCCGGAGGTCACTGGGCACAACCATGCGGTTAAAAGGGAGTCGGCTGCCAAGGAAAGGCTATAGATTTAAAGGCGGGTGAGGGTGTGTGGTGCGGGGGTCATTTTTCCTGCCACGCGCTGGTGCATCCAGACTGTGGTATCCGGTGTGCCTGGCCACAGGCCAGACGAGTCATAGCGGTTCAAGTGTCTAGGCTGTTGGCTGGGTTCTCTTAATTGCATGGCTGTGGGTCACACATTGCTTCTAGAAGACCTGGGCCTCACTGTTTCTCCGAGGTCACGTCACTGACGGGCCCGGAGTGTGAATGTGCCAGGTACCACTGCAGTTGACCCCATTGGTGCAATGGTGTTCTCCGCCACAATGGGCATTGGAATGGCTCCCATGCCATTTGGTTGCAAGGGTTTCCCCAGCACGTTGGGCTTCAGAATGTTTCCCATGTCATTACCTCTGTGTGTGAACCAAGGGTAGGTCATCTGTCTTGGCAGCAGCTCAGGAAGCGTGCCTACTGGTGAGTC
Organism: Leucopleurus acutus; assembly: GCF_964270905.1. Taxonomy (NCBI): domain Eukaryota; kingdom Metazoa; phylum Chordata; class Mammalia; order Artiodactyla; family Delphinidae; genus Leucopleurus; species Leucopleurus acutus. The sequence continues at coordinate 148,924,266 of NC_139142.1, forward strand.
TCCCTTGATCAGTCCAGGTGTTCCTCACGTGCCCTTTGTCACGGTTCCCTTCGAGCTGCTTTTGATGAAGGCCGTCATATTCGGCCAAGGCCCCTTCCCTTGTGGAAGATCTCTTCCCCGTAAGAGCGTGGCATTTGTGTGGAAGAATATGTGCCAAGGGCGGGTATGTTCCCCTAGATGGCACCGGCTCTTAGTCTGAGGGGCCACAGTTGCCCAGAGGGTGTCTCAGGGGTTTAGGAAGACATCCTTCTGCTGTGGTGGATGGGAGAGCACTCAGGAGTGGAATTGCAGTGCCCGAGACCAGGGGCATTCTGGACAGCGGTGCTCTATGTCCTGATGGCCGCACCCTCGGAAGGCGTCAGCTCTATGTTGCTTTCACGTTTCCCTGCGGACCCACAGGCAAGATCTGCAGCAAATTAAATGTCGAGGGGAGACAGAGCACGCATCACTGAGGGATATCGCCCTTTCGCTCGGTGCACCCGTGCACCCTCCTAAAGAACGCATGTGTTCTCTCACCCCGAGCCAGGTGGAATGCCAGGAAAGGAATTCCAGCAGCAGATCAACCTGGGACCATCTGTATAATCCCTGACACCCGGTGAAGTGAGGAGGAGGAGTCTCACAGGGGTGTTGGCGCGCATTCCATGAGGATCCTGGTTTAACCCTTGTTGCGGTAAGTAGCACCTCTTTGCTAAAACCTAGAGGTTTGACCAAGGGAACATGTGCAACGGGGCTACACCCTCACCTTCTGGCCTTTTCCATGGGAACCCGAGCTTCGATGCCCTGAGAACTGGCTGCATTTCCTTCCCCAATGGCTTTGATGTGTTCACTTCCGTATGCTGACATGATTCAGCTCGCTGTCCGTACCGTGGTGGAATCTGCAAGTTTGCATGTCCAGCGTTTGAGCATGTGCTTGGCTCGACGATGACTTCCACAAATGCATTCCTTGGAAATCTGAACAAAATGAGTGAGAAATCCCTGCCGTCTCCTCCTTGGAACTGAGGTCCAACACGTGGCTCCCAAAAGGAAAGTCGGGAGAGGTTCGCGTTGCATTTGCTCCCGTGGGTGTCCACAGCCACGCCGTTTAAGTTGAGGCTTGTGGCCGTCTGATGGGGAGAAGAGGCATTGGGAAAGGACCCTGGGATGCCAATCCAGGTGGGAAGGCTAGGGAGAGCGTGCCGTCTGTGGGTTCCTTGGTCTAGCCAGGACTGCTGTCCCCTGCCACGGTTCAGCATTCGGGTAGGAGAGGAAGCGTGAGCCCTTGGTGGTCCGGTCGCCTGCACTTGAGTTCTACAGGCCTCCGCCACTGGCTACTCATTGCCTTGTGCCCGCGGAGAAACGGAAGTCTGTAGCCTCAGGGTCAGAGCAGGATTCCTGGCCTAGGGCAGGCTTCTTTGCCATGTTCTGCTTGGGAGACCAGATGCAGTTTAGGTTTCTCCTGATAAGGGGAGAAATCCAATGGGCCATTGTCACCGGGAGGTTGGCCAAGCTAAGGGCTCCTCCTCGGGTTGTGTCTGGCTTGTGTGTGCTGTGTGAAAGGGCTAGAAAAATGCCTTAGTGAAGATAAGTCACAGCAAGCTTCTTTGGTGAGGGGTGGCTCTGGCATCTTTCCCTGACACGTTGGGATCCCGGTGGAGAGAGGAGGGCAAGGCGAATGAAGAAGACACGAGAGATGGCTGGCTAATCCCACAGGTTTACTGGTGGGTGGATAGATCGATGGTGGTCATAGGCTTCCCGGAACACTTTTGGTATTCCCTCAGGGACATTTGGAGGCAAGTGTAGAGAGGGAACACGGGAGCACATCGGTGGCGTGTCTCGCTTGTTTCCTCTCCTTGGTCAATTTACTTCATGGCGGGTCCCTGTGCCAGGGAATGGTTGCCTTCGTGGCACAGTATGGTGTCTTCTCATGGGGGCTGATTTGGAGGCCGTGGGGTGTTTTGTCCCTGTCTGTCCACGTTCTCCCTGTGTTGAAGATGTGAAGGTGTTCCTCAGTACAGCCCTGCATCGGTACTACACCCGGCCCACCTAGCAGTCCCTGAGGATTGCAGACCTTCCCGGAGGTCATTGGGCAAAACCATGCGGAAAGGGAGTCGGCTGCCAAGGAAAGGCTACAGGTTTCCGGGCCCGAGAGGACGTGTGGTGCGGGGATCTTTTCTCCTGCCACCCGCTGGTGCTTTGAGACTGTGGTATACGGCGTGCCTGGCCACAGTCCAGAGAAGTCATACCGGTTCAGGTGTCTAGGCTGTTGGCCGGGTTCTCTTGTTGCGCGGCTGTAGGTAACACGTTGCTTCTAGAGGACCTGGGCCTCACGGTTTCACCGAGGTCACGTCACTGACGGACCCAGAGTGCGAAAGTGCCAGGCAGCACTGCAAGAGACCCAACTGCTGCAACAGTTTGCCCCGCCACGTTGGGCATCGTAATGGTTCCCATGCCATTACCTTTGTGTGTACGACAAGGGTAGGTCGTCTGTCCTAACAGCAGGCCAGGAGGTATGCCTGCTGGTGAGTCTGCCTTGATTAGTCCAGGTGTTCCTCACGTGCCCTTTGTCGTGGGTCCCTATGAGCCGCTTTTGATGGAGGCCGTCATATTCGGCCGTGTGCCCTTCCCTTGTGGAAGATCTCTTGATCTTCCGGGCGCGTCCATTGTGTGGAGCCATATGTGCTTAGAGTTGGTGTGTTCCCCAAAGGTCACTGGCTCTTAGTCTGAGGAGGCACAGTTGCCCTGAGCGTGTCTCAGGGTTTCCGGAAGACATCCTTTAGCTGTGATGGAGGGGAGAGTGCTCAGGAGAGGAATTGCAGGGCCCGAGACCAGGGTGTTGTTGGACAGCGGGGCTCTTTGTCCTGATGGCGGCACGCTGTGAAGGCGTCTACGCTACATTGCTTTCACATTTACGTGCGGACACCCAGGCACGATGGGCAGCAAATGAAATGTTGAGGGGATATAGAGCACGCATCACTAGACGGTATCGCCCTTTCCCTCGGTGCGCCCGTGCACCATCCTCAAGCACGCGTGTGTTCTCTCAGCCCGAGCCAGGTGGACTGCCAGGGACGGAATCCCAGCAGCAGAGCAGCCTGGGGCCATCCGTATAATCCATAATACCTGGTGAAGGGAGGAGGAGGAGTCTCGCAGGGGTGTTGGCGCACATTCCATGAGGATCCTGGTTTAAACCTTGTTGCGGTAAGTGGCACTTCTTTGCTAAAACCTAGAGGTTTGGCCACGGGAACTGAAAACCGGTGCTACAGCCTCATCTTCTGTCTTTTTCTTGGGGAACATGAGCTTCGATGACCTGAGAACTGGCTGCATTTCCTGCCCCATGGCTCAGATCTGGCCGCTTCTGTATGCTGACATGATTCAGCTCACTGGCCGTCCCTTGGTGGAATCTGCAACTTTGCATGTCCAGCGTTTGAGCATGTGCTTGGATCGCTGATGACCCCCACAAATGCATTCCTTGGAAATCTGAACCAAATGAGTGAGAAAACCCTACCGTCTCCTCATCGGAACTGAGGTCCAGCACGTGGCTCCCAACAGGAATGTAGGGAGAGTTTCACATTGCGTTTCCTGCTGTGTATGTCCACAAGCCACGTTGTTCAAGTGGAGGGTTGTGGCCGTCTCATGGGGAGAAGAGCCATTGGGAAAGGAGCCTGGGATGCCAATCCAGGTGGGAAGGCTAGGGACAGCGTGCCGTCTCTGGGTTCCTTGGTCGAGCCAGGACTTCTGTCCCCTGCCACGGACGAGCATGCGGATAGGAAAGGAAGCGTGAGCCATTGGTGGTCCTCCCGCCTGCCCTTGAGTTTTACAGGCTGCCCCCACCGGCTGGTCATTGCCTCGTGCCCTCAAATAAACAGAAGTCTGTATGCTCAGGGTGAGAGCAGGATTCCTGGACTAGGGCAGGCTTCTTTGTCATGTTCTGCTTGGGAGACCAGATGCAGTGTAGGTTTCTCATGATGAGGGGAGAAATCCAATGGGCCATTGTCCCCGGGCGGTTGGCCAAGCTGACGGCTCCTCCTCGGGTTGTTTCCGGCTTGTGTGTGCTGTGTGAACAGGCTAGAAAATGCCTTAGTGAAGATAAGTCACAGCAAGCTTCTTTGGTGAGGGGTGGCTCTGGCATCTTTCCATGACACGTTGGGATCCCGGTGGAGAGGGAAGGGCAAGGCTACTGATAAAGACACATGAAATGGCTGGCTGAGCCCACATGTTTACTTGTGGGTGGACAGATTGACAGAGGCCATAGGGTTCCAGGAACACTTTTGATATCCCCTCGGGAGCATTTGGAGGCACGTGTAGAGAGGGAACACGGGAGAACTTCTGTGGACTGTCCCGCCTTTTTCCCCTCCTTGGTCGATTTACTTCATGGCGGGTCCCTATGCTAGTGAATGGTTGCCTTGGTGGCACAGTATGGTGTCTTCTCATGGGGGCTGATTTGGAGGTCGTGGGGTGTTTTGTCCCTGCCTGTCCACGTTCCCCCTGTGTTGAAGTTGTGAAGGTGTTCCTGAGTCCAGCCCAACATCTTTACTAAACCTGGCCCACATAGCATTCCCTGAGGTTTGCAGATCTTCCCAGAGGTCACTGGGCACAACCATGCGGAAAAAAGGGAGTCGGCTGCCAAGGAAAGGCTATAGATTTAAAGGCGGGTGAGGGTGTGTGGTGCGGGGGTCATTTTTCCTGCCACGCGCTGGTGCATCCAGACTGTGGTATCCGGTGTGCCTGGCCACAGGCCAGACGAGTCATAGCGGTTCAAGTGTCTAGGCTGTTGGCTGGGTTCTCTTAATTGCATGGCTGTGGGTCACACATTGCTTCTAGAAGACCTGGGCCTCACTGTTTCTCCGAGGTCACGTCACTGACGGGCCCGGAGTGTGAATGTGCCAGGTACCACTGCAGTTGACCCCATTGGTGCAATGGTGTTCTCCGCCACAATGGGCATTGGAATGGCTCCCATGCCATTTGGTTGCAAGGGTTTCCCCAGCACGTTGGGCTTCAGAATGTTTCCCATGTCATTACCTCTGTGTGTGAACCAAGGGTAGGTCATCTGTCTTGGCAGCAGCTCAGGAAGCGTGCCTACTGGTGAGTCTCCCTTGATCAGTCCAGGTGTTCCTCACGTGCCCTTTGTCACGGTTCCCTTCGAGCTGCTTTTGATGAAGGCCGTCATATTCGGCCAAGGCCCCTTCCCTTGTGGAAGATCTCTTCCCCGTAAGAGCGTGGCATTTGTGTGGAAGAATATGTGCCAAGGGCGGGTATGTTCCCCTAGATGGCACCGGCTCTTAGTCTGAGGGGCCACAGTTGCCCAGAGGGTGTCTCAGGGGTTTAGGAAGACATCCTTCTGCTGTGGTGGATGGGAGAGCACTCAGGAGTGGAATTGCAGTGCCCGAGACCAGGGGCATTCTGGACAGCGGTGCTCTATGTCCTGATGGCCGCACCCTCGGAAGGCGTCAGCTCTATGTTGCTTTCACGTTTCCCTGCGGACCCACAGGCAAGATCTGCAGCAAATTAAATGTCGAGGGGAGACAGAGCACGCATCACTGAGGGATATCGCCCTTTCGCTCGGTGCACCCGTGCACCCTCCTAAAGAACGCATGTGTTCTCTCACCCCGAGCCAGGTGGAATGCCAGGAAAGGAATTCCAGCAGCAGATCAACCTGGGACCATCTGTATAATCCCTGACACCCGGTGAAGTGAGGAGGAGGAGTCTCACAGGGGTGTTGGCGCGCATTCCATGAGGATCCTGGTTTAACCCTTGTTGCGGTAAGTAGCACCTCTTTGCTAAAACCTAGAGGTTTGACCAAGGGAACATGTGCAACGGGGCTACACCCTCACCTTCTGGCCTTTTCCATGGGAACCCGAGCTTCGATGCCCTGAGAACTGGCTGCATTTCCTTCCCCAATGGCTTTGATGTGTTCACTTCCGTATGCTGACATGATTCAGCTCGCTGTCCGTACCGTGGTGGAATCTGCAAGTTTGCATGTCCAGCGTTTGAGCATGTGCTTGGCTCGACGATGACTTCCACAAATGCATTCCTTGGAAATCTGAACAAAATGAGTGAGAAATCCCTGCCGTCTCCTCCTTGGAACTGAGGTCCAACACGTGGCTCCCAAAAGGAAAGTCGGGAGAGGTTCGCGTTGCATTTGCTCCCGTGGGTGTCCACAGCCACGCCGTTTAAGTTGAGGCTTGTGGCCGTCTGATGGGGAGAAGAGGCATTGGGAAAGGACCCTGGGATGCCAATCCAGGTGGGAAGGCTAGGGAGAGCGTGCCGTCTGTGGGTTCCTTGGTCTAGCCAGGACTGCTGTCCCCTGCCACGGTTCAGCATTCGGGTAGGAGAGGAAGCGTGAGCCCTTGGTGGTCCGGTCGCCTGCACTTGAGTTCTACAGGCCTCCGCCACTGGCTACTCATTGCCTTGTGCCCGCGGAGAAACGGAAGTCTGTAGCCTCAGGGTCAGAGCAGGATTCCTGGCCTAGGGCAGGCTTCTTTGCCATGTTCTGCTTGGGAGACCAGATGCAGTTTAGGTTTCTCCTGATAAGGGGAGAAATCCAATGGGCCATTGTCACCGGGAGGTTGGCCAAGCTAAGGGCTCCTCCTCGGGTTGTGTCTGGCTTGTGTGTGCTGTGTGAAAGGGCTAGAAAAATGCCTTAGTGAAGATAAGTCACAGCAAGCTTCTTTGGTGAGGGGTGGCTCTGGCATCTTTCCCTGACACGTTGGGATCCCGGTGGAGAGAGGAGGGCAAGGCGAATGAAGAAGACACGAGAGATGGCTGGCTAATCCCACAGGTTTACTGGTGGGTGGATAGATCGATGGTGGTCATAGGCTTCCCGGAACACTTTTGGTATTCCCTCAGGGACATTTGGAGGCAAGTGTAGAGAGGGAACACGGGAGCACATCGGTGGCGTGTCTCGCTTGTTTCCTCTCCTTGGTCAATTTACTTCATGGCGGGTCCCTGTGCCAGGGAATGGTTGCCTTCGTGGCACAGTATGGTGTCTTCTCATGGGGGCTGATTTGGAGGCCGTGGGGTGTTTTGTCCCTGTCTGTCCACGTTCTCCCTGTGTTGAAGATGTGAAGGTGTTCCTCAGTACAGCCCTGCATCGGTACTACACCCGGCCCACCTAGCAGTCCCTGAGGATTGCAGACCTTCCCGGAGGTCATTGGGCAAAACCATGCGGAAAGGGAGTCGGCTGCCAAGGAAAGGCTACAGGTTTCCGGGCCCGAGAGGACGTGTGGTGCGGGGATCTTTTCTCCTGCCACCCGCTGGTGCTTTGAGACTGTGGTATACGGCGTGCCTGGCCACAGTCCAGAGAAGTCATACCGGTTCAGGTGTCTAGGCTGTTGGCCGGGTTCTCTTGTTGCGCGGCTGTAGGTAACACGTTGCTTCTAGAGGACCTGGGCCTCACGGTTTCACCGAGGTCACGTCACTGACGGACCCAGAGTGCGAAAGTGCCAGACAGCACTGCAAGAGACCCAACTGCTGCAACAGTGTGCCCCGCCACGTTGGGCATCGTAATGGTTCCCATGCCATTACCTTTGTGTGTACGACAAGGGTAGGTCGTCTGTCCTAACAGCAGGCCAGGAGGTATGCCTGCTGGTGAGTCTGCCTTGATTAGTCCAGGTGTTCCTCACGTGCCCTTTGTCGTGGGTCCCTATGAGCCGCTTTTGATGGAGGCCGTCATATTCGGCCGTGTGCCCTTCCCTTGTGGAAGATCTCTTGATCTTCCGGGCGCGTCCATTGAGTGGAGCCATATGTGCTTAGAGTTGGTGTGTTCCCCAAAGGTCACTGGCTCTTAGTCTGAGGAGGCACAGTTGCCCTGAGCGTGTCTCAGGGTTTCCGGAAGACATCCTTTAGCTGTGATGGAGGGGAGAGTACTCAGGAGAGGAATTGCAGGGCCCGAGACCAGGGTGTTGTTGGACAGCGGGGCTCTTTGTGCTGATGGCGGCACGCTGTGAAGGCGTCTACGCTACATTGCTTTCACATTTACGTGCGGACACCCAGGCACGATGGGCAGCAAATGAAATGTTGAGGGGATATAGAGCACGCATCACTAGACGGTATCGCCCTTTCCCTCGGTGCGCCCGTGCACCATCCTCAAGCACGCGTGTGTTCTCTCAGCCCGAGCCAGGTGGACTGCCAGGGACGGAATCCCAGCAGCAGAGCAGCCTGGGGCCATCCGTATAATCCATAATACCTGGTGAAGGGAGGAGGAGGAGTCTCGCAGGGGTGTTGGCGCACATTCCATGAGGATCCTGGTTTAAACCTTGTTGCGGTAAGTGGCACTTCTTTGCTAAAACCTAGAGGTTTGGCCACGGGAACTGAAAACCAGTGCTACAGCCTCATCTTCTGTCTTTTTCTTGGGGAACATGAGCTTCGATGACCTGAGAACTGGCTGCATTTCCTGCCCCATGGCTCAGATCTGGCCGCTTCTGTATGCTGACATGATTCAGCTCACTGGCCGTCCCTTGGTGGAATCTGCAACTTTGCATGTCCAGCGTTTGAGCATGTGCTTGGATCGATGATGACCCCCACAAATGCATTCCTTGGAAATCTGAACAAAATGAGTGAGAAAACCCTACCGTCTCCTCATCGGAACTGAGGTCCAGCACGTGGCTCCCAACAGGAATGTAGGGAGAGTTTCACATTGCGTTTCCTGCTGTGTATGTCCACAAGCCACGTTGTTCAAGTGGAGGGTTGTGGCCGTCTCATGGGGAGAAGAGCCATTGGGAAAGGAGCCTGGGATGCCAATCCAGGAGGGAAGGCTAGGGACAGCGTGCCGTCTCTGGGTTCCTTGGTCGAGCCAGGACTTCTGTCCCCTGCCACGGACGAGCATGCGGATAGGAAAGGAAGCGTGAGCCATTGGTGGTCCTCCCGCCTGCCCTTGAGTTTTACAGGCTGCCCCCACCGGCTGGTCATTGCCTCGTGCCCTCAAATAAACAGAAGTCTGTATGCTCAGGGTGAGAGCAGGATTCCTGGACTAGGGCAGGCTTCTTTGTCATGTTCTGCTTGGGAGACCAGATGCAGTGTAGGTTTCTCATGATGAGGGGAGAAATCCAATGGGCCATTGTCCCCGGGCGGTTGGCCAAGCTGACGGCTCCTCCTCGGGTTGTTTCCGGCTTGTGTGTGCTGTGTGAACAGGCTAGAAAATGCCTTAGTGAAGATAAGTCACAGCAAGCTTCTTTGGTGAGGGGTGGCTCTGGCATCTTTCCATGACACGTTGGGATCCCGGTGGAGAGGGAAGGGCAAGGCTACTGATAAAGACACATGAAATGGCTGGCTGAGCCCACATGTTTACTTGTGGGTGGACAGATTGACAGAGGCCATAGGGTTCCAGGAACACTTTTGATATCCCCTCGGGAGCATTTGGAGGCACGTGTAGAGAGGGAACACGGGAGAACTTCTGTGGACTGTCCCGCCTTTTTCCCCTCCTTGGTCGATGTACTTCATGGCGGGTCCCTATGCTAGTGAATGGTTGCCTTGGTGGCACAGTATGGTGTCTTCTCATGGGGGCTGATTTGGAGGTCGTGGGGTGTTTTGTCCCTGCCTGTCCACGTTCCCCCTGTGTTGAAGTTGTGAAGGTGTTCCTGAGTCCAGCCCAACATCTTTACTAAACCTGGCCCACATAGCGTTCCCTGAGGTTTGCAGATCTTCCCGGAGGTCACTGGGCACAACCATGCGGAAAAAAGGGAGTCGGCTGCCAAGGAAAGGCTATAGATTTAAAGGCGGGTGAGGGTGTGTGGTGCGGGGGTCATTTTTCCTGCCACGCGCTGGTGCATCCAGACTGTGGTATCCGGTGTGCCTGGCCACAGGCCAGACGAGTCATAGCGGTTCAAGTGTCTAGGCTGTTGGCTGGGTTCTCTTAATTGCATGGCTGTGGGTCACACATTGCTTCTAGAAGACCTGGGCCTCACTGTTTCTCCGAGGTCACGTCACTGACGGGCCCGGAGTGTGAATGTGCCAGGTACCACTGCAGTTGACCCCATTGGTGCAATGGTGTTCTCCGCCACAATGGGCATTGGAATGGCTCCCATGCCATTTGGTTGCAAGGGTTTCCCCAGCACGTTGGGCTTCAGAATGTTTCCCATGTCATTACCTCTGTGTGTGAACCAAGGGTAGGTCATCTGTCTTGGCAGCAGCTCAGGAAGCGTGCCTACTGGTGAGTCTCCCTTGATCAGTCCAGGTGTTCCTCACGTGCCCTTTGTCACGGTTCCCTTCGAGCTGCTTTTGATGAAGGCCGTCATATTCGGCCAAGGCCCCTTCCCTTGTGGAAGATCTCTTCCCCGTAAGAGCGTGGCATTTGTGTGGAAGAATATGTGCCAAGGGCGGGTATGTTCCCCTAGATGGCACCGGCTCTTAGTCTGAGGGGCCACAGTTGCCCAGAGGGTGTCTCAGGGGTTTAGGAAGACATCCTTCTGCTGTGGTGGATGGGAGAGCACTCAGGAGTGGAATTGCAGTGCCCGAGACCAGGGGCATTCTGGACAGCGGTGCTCTATGTCCTGATGGCCGCACCCTCGGAAGGCGTCAGCTCTATGTTGCTTTCACGTTTCCCTGCGGACCCACAGGCAAGATCTGCAGCAAATTAAATGTCGAGGGGAGACAGAGCACGCATCACTGAGGGATATCGCCCTTTCGCTCGGTGCACCCGTGCACCCTCCTAAAGAACGCATGTGTTCTCTCACCCCGAGCCAGGTGGAATGCCAGGAAAGGAATTCCAGCAGCAGATCAACCTGGGACCATCTGTATAATCCCTGACACCCGGTGAAGTGAGGAGGAGGAGTCTCACAGGGGTGTTGGCGCGCATTCCATGAGGATCCTGGTTTAACCCTTGTTGCGGTAAGTAGCACCTCTTTGCTAAAACCTAGAGGTTTGACCAAGGGAACATGTGCAACGGGGCTACACCCTCACCTTCTGGCCTTTTCCATGGGAACCCGAGCTTCGATGCCCTGAGAACTGGCTGCATTTCCTTCCCCAATGGCTTTGATGTGTTCACTTCCGTATGCTGACATGATTCAGCTCGCTGTCCGTACCGTGGTGGAATCTGCAAGTTTGCATGTCCAGCGTTTGAGCATGTGCTTGGCTCGACGATGACTTCCACAAATGCATTCCTTGGAAATCTGAACAAAATGAGTGAGAAATCCCTGCCGTCTCCTCCTTGGAACTGAGGTCCAACACGTGGCTCCCAAAAGGAAAGTCGGGAGAGGTTCGCGTTGCATTTGCTCCCGTGGGTGTCCACAGCCACGCCGTTTAAGTTGAGGCTTGTGGCCGTCTGATGGGGAGAAGAGGCATTGGGAAAGGACCCTGGGATGCCAATCCAGGTGGGAAGGCTAGGGAGAGCGTGCCGTCTGTGGGTTCCTTGGTCTAGCCAGGACTGCTGTCCCCTGCCACGGTTCAGCATTCGGGTAGGAGAGGAAGCGTGAGCCCTTGGTGGTCCGGTCGCCTGCACTTGAGTTCTACAGGCCTCCGCCACTGGCTACTCATTGCCTTGTGCCCGCGGAGAAACGGAAGTCTGTAGCCTCAGGGTCAGAGCAGGATTCCTGGCCTAGGGCAGGCTTCTTTGCCATGTTCTGCTTGGGAGACCAGATGCAGTTTAGGTTTCTCCTGATAAGGGGAGAAATCCAATGGGCCATTGTCACCGGGAGGTTGGCCAAGCTAAGGGCTCCTCCTCGGGTTGTGTCTGGCTTGTGTGTGCTGTGTGAAAGGGCTAGAAAAATGCCTTAGTGAAGATAAGTCACAGCAAGCTTCTTTGGTGAGGGGTGGCTCTGGCATCTTTCCCTGACACGTTGGGATCCCGGTGGAGAGAGGAGGGCAAGGCGAATGAAGAAGACACGAGAGATGGCTGGCTAATCCCACAGGTTTACTGGTGGGTGGATAGATCGATGGTGGTCATAGGCTTCCCGGAACACTTTTGGTATTCCCTCAGGGACATTTGGAGGCAAGTGTAGAGAGGGAACACGGGAGCACATCGGTGGCGTGTCTCGCTTGTTTCCTCTCCTTGGTCAATTTACTTCATGGCGGGTCCCTGTGCCAGGGAATGGTTGCCTTCGTGGCACAGTATGGTGTCTTCTCATGGGGGCTGATTTGGAGGCCGTGGGGTGTTTTGTCCCTGTCTGTCCACGTTCTCCCTGTGTTGAAGATGTGAAGGTGTTCCTCAGTACAGCCCTGCATCGGTACTACACCCGGCCCACCTAGCAGTCCCTGAGGATTGCAGACCTTCCCGGAGGTCATTGGGCAAAACCATGCGGAAAGGGAGTCGGCTGCCAAGGAAAGGCTACAGGTTTCCGGGCCCGAGAGGACGTGTGGTGCGGGGATCTTTTCTCTTGCCACCCGCTGGTGCTTTGAGACTGTGGTATACGGCGTGCCTGGCCACAGTCCAGAGAAGTCATACCGGTTCAGGTGTCTAGGCTGTTGGCCGGGTTCTCTTGTTGCGCGGCTGTAGGTAACACGTTGCTTCTAGAGGACCTGGGCCTCACGGTTTCACCGAGGTCACGTCACTGACGGACCCAGAGTGCGAAAGTGCCAGGCAGCACTGCAAGAGACCCAACTGCTGCAACAGTTTGCCCCGCCACGTTGGGCATCGTAATGGTTCCCATGCCATTACCTTTGTGTGTACGACAAGGGTAGGTCGTCTGTCCTAACAGCAGGCCAGGAGGTATGCCTGCTGGTGAGTCTGCCTTGATTAGTCCAGGTGTTCCTCACGTGCCCTTTGTCGTGGGTCCCTATGAGCCGCTTTTGATGGAGGCCGTCATATTCGGCCGTGTGCCCTTCCCTTGTGGAAGATCTCTTGATCTTCCGGGCGCGTCCATTGTGTGGAGCCATATGTGCTTAGAGTTGGTGTGTTCCCCAAAGGTCACTGGCTCTTAGTCTGAGGAGGCACAGTTGCCCTGAGCGTGTCTCAGGGTTTCCGGAAGACATCCTTTAGCTGTGATGGAGGGGAGAGTGCTCAGGAGAGGAATTGCAGGGCCCGAGACCAGGGTGTTGTTGGACAGCGGGGCTCTTTGTCCTGATGGCGGCACGCTGTGAAGGCGTCTACGCTACATTGCTTTCACATTTACGTGCGGACACCCAGGCACGATGGGCAGCAAATGAAATGTTGAGGGGATATAGAGCACGCATCACTAGACGGTATCGCCCTTTCCCTCGGTGCGCCCGTGCACCATGCTCAAGCACGCGTGTGTTCTCTCAGCCCGAGCCAGGTGGACTGCCAGGGACGGAATCCCAGCAGCAGAGCAGCCTGGGGCCATCCGTATAATCCATAATACCTGGTGAAGGGAGGAGGAGGAGTCTCGCAGGGGTGTTGGCGCACATTCCATGAGGATCCTGGTTTAAACCTTGTTGCGGTAAGTGGCACTTCTTTGCTAAAACCTAGAGGTTTGGCCACGGGAACTGAAAACCGGTGCTACAGCCTCATCTTCTGTCTTTTTCTTGGGGAACATGAGCTTCGATGACCTGAGAACTGGCTGCATTTCCTGCCCCATGGCTCAGATCTGGCCGCTTCTGTATGCTGACATGATTCAGCTCACTGGCCGTCCCTTGGTGGAATCTGCAACTTTGCATGTCCAGCGTTTGAGCATGTGCTTGGATCGCTGATGACCCCCACAAATGCATTCCTTGGAAATCTGAACCAAATGAGTGAGAAAACCCTACCGTCTCCTCATCGGAACTGAGGTCCAGCACGTGGCTCCCAACAGGAATGTAGGGAGAGTTTCACATTGCGTTTCCTGCTGTGTATGTCCACAAGCCACGTTGTTCAAGTGGAGGGTTGTGGCCGTCTCATGGGGAGAAGAGCCATTGGGAAAGGAGCCTGGGATGCCAATCCAGGTGGGAAGGCTAGGGACAGCGTGCCGTCTCTGGGTTCCTTGGTCGAGCCAGGACTTCTGTCCCCTGCCACGGACGAGCATGCGGATAGGAAAGGAAGCGTGAGCCATTGGTGGTCCTCCCGCCTGCCCTTGAGTTTTACAGGCTGCCCCCACCGGCTGGTCATTGCCTCGTGCCCTCAAATAAACAGAAGTCTGTATGCTCAGGGTGAGAGCAGGATTCCTGGACTAGGGCAGGCTTCTTTGTCATGTTCTGCTTGGGAGACCAGATGCAGTGTAGGTTTCTCATGATGAGGGGAGAAATCCAATGGGCCATTGTCCCCGGGCGGTTGGCCAAGCTGACGGCTCCTCCTCGGGTTGTTTCCGGCTTGTGTGTGCTGTGTGAACAGGCTAGAAAATGCCTTAGTGAAGATAAGTCACAGCAAGCTTCTTTGGTGAGGGGTGGCTCTGGCATCTTTCCATGACACGTTGGGATCCCGGTGGAGAGGGAAGGGCAAGGCTACTGATAAAGACACATGAAATGGCTGGCTGAGCCCACATGTTTACTTGTGGGTGGACAGATTGACAGAGGCCATAGGGTTCCAGGAACACTTTTGATATCCCCTCGGGAGCATTTGGAGGCACGTGTAGAGAGGGAACACGGGAGAACTTCTGTGGACTGTCCCGCCTTTTTCCCCTCCTTGGTCGATTTACTTCATGGCGGGTCCCTATGCTAGTGAATGGTTGCCTTGGTGGCACAGTATGGTGTCTTCTCATGGGGGCTGATTTGGAGGTCGTGGGGTGTTTTGTCCCTGTCTGTCCACGTTCCCCCTGTGTTGAAGTTGTGAAGGTGTTCCTGAGTCCAGCCCAACATCTTTACTAAACCTGGCCCACATAGCGTTCCCTGAGGTTTGCAGATCTTCCCGGAGGTCACTGGGCACAACCATGCGGAAAAAAGGGAGTCGGCTGCCAAGGGAAGGCTATAGATTTAAAGGCGGGTGAGGGTGTGTGGTGCGGGGGTCATTTTTCCTGCCACGCGCTGGTGCATCCAGACTGTGGTATCCGGTGTGCCTGGCCACAGGCCAGACGAGTCATAGCGGTTCAAGTGTCTAGGCTGTTGGCTGGGTTCTCTTAATTGCATGGCTGTGGGTCACACATTGCTTCTAGAAGACCTGGGCCTCACTGTTTCTCCGAGGTCACGTCACTGACGGGCCCGGAGTGTGAATGTGCCAGGTACCACTGCAGTTGACCCCATTGGTGCAATGGTGTTCTCCGCCACAATGGGCATTGGAATGGCTCCCATGCCATTTGGTTGCAAGGGTTTCCCCAGCACGTTGGGCTTCAGAATGTTTCCCATGTCATTACCTCTGTGTGTGAACCAAGGGTAGGTCATCTGTCTTGGCAGCAGCTCAGGAAGCGTGCCTACTGGTGAGTCTCCCTTGATCAGTCCAGGTGTTCCTCACGTGCCCTTTGTCACGGTTCCCTTCGAGCTGCTTTTGATGAAGGCCGTCATATTCGGCCAAGGCCCCTTCCCTTGTGGAAGATCTCTTCCCCGTAAGAGCGTGGCATTTGTGTGGAAGAATATGTGCCAAGGGCGGGTATGTTCCCCTAGATGGCACCGGCTCTTAGTCTGAGGGGCCACAGTTGCCCAGAGGGTGTCTCAGGGGTTTAGGAAGACATCCTTCTGCTGTGGTGGATGGGAGAGCACTCAGGAGTGGAATTGCAGTGCCCGAGACCAGGGGCATTCTGGACAGCGGTGCTCTATGTCCTGATGGCCGCACCCTCGGAAGGCGTCAGCTCTATGTTGCTTTCACGTTTCCCTGCGGACCCACAGGCAAGATCTGCAGCAAATTAAATGTCGAGGGGAGACAGAGCACGCATCACTGAGGGATATCGCCCTTTCGCTCGGTGCACCCGTGCACCCTCCTAAAGAACGCATGTGTTCTCTCACCCCGAGCCAGGTGGAATGCCAGGAAAGGAATTCCAGCAGCAGATCAACCTGGGACCATCTGTATAATCCCTGACACCCGGTGAAGTGAGGAGGAGGAGTCTCACAGGGGTGTTGGCGCGCATTCCATGAGGATCCTGGTTTAACCCTTGTTGCGGTAAGTAGCACCTCTTTGCTAAAACCTAGAGGTTTGACCAAGGGAACATGTGCAACGGGGCTACACCCTCACCTTCTGGCCTTTTCCATGGGAACCCGAGCTTCGATGCCCTGAGAACTGGCTGCATTTCCTTCCCCAATGGCTTTGATGTGTTCACTTCCGTATGCTGACATGATTCAGCTCGCTGTCCGTACCGTGGTGGAATCTGCAAGTTTGCATGTCCAGCGTTTGAGCATGTGCTTGGCTCGACGATGACTTCCACAAATGCATTCCTTGGAAATCTGAACAAAATGAGTGAGAAATCCCTGCCGTCTCCTCCTTGGAACTGAGGTCCAACACGTGGCTCCCAAAAGGAAAGTAGGGAGAGGTTCGCGTTGCATTTGCTCCCGTGGGTGTCCACAGCCACGCCGTTTAAGTTGAGGCTTGTGGCCGTCTGATGGGGAGAAGAGGCATTGGGAAAGGACCCTGGGATGCCAATCCAGGTGGGAAGGCTAGGGAGAGCGTGCCGTCTGTGGGTTCCTTGGTCTAGCCAGGACTGCTGTCCCCTGCCACGGTTCAGCATTCGGGTAGGAGAGGAAGCGTGAGCCCTTGGTGGTCCGGTCGCCTGCACTTGAGTTCTACAGGCCTCCGCCACTGGCTACTCATTGCCTTGTGCCCGCGGAGAAACGGAAGTCTGTAGCCTCAGGGTCAGAGCAGGATTCCTGGCCTAGGGCAGGCTTCTTTGCCATGTTCTGCTTGGGAGACCAGATGCAGTTTAGGTTTCTCCTGATAAGGGGAGAAATCCAATGGGCCATTGTCACCGGGAGGTTGGCCAAGCTAAGGGCTCCTCCTCGGGTTGTGTCTGGCTTGTGTGTGCTGTGTGAAAGGGCTAGAAAAATGCCTTAGTGAAGATAAGTCACAGCAAGCTTCTTTGGTGAGGGGTGGCTCTGGCATCTTTCCCTGACACGTTGGGATCCCGGTGGAGAGAGGAGGGCAAGGCGAATGAAGAAGACACGAGAGATGGCTGGCTAATCCCACAGGTTTACTGGTGGGTGGATAGATCGATGGTGGTCATAGGCTTCCCGGAACACTTTTGGTATTCCCTCAGGGACATTTGGAGGCAAGTGTAGAGAGGGAACACGGGAGCACATCGGTGGCGTGTCTCGCTTGTTTCCTCTCCTTGGTCAATTTACTTCATGGCGGGTCCCTGTGCCAGGGAATGGTTGCCTTCGTGGCACAGTATGGTGTCTTCTCATGGGGGCTGATTTGGAGGCCGTGGGGTGTTTTGTCCCTGTCTGTCCACGTTCTCCCTGTGTTGAAGATGTGAAGGTGTTCCTCAGTACAGCCCTGCATCGGTACTACACCCGGCCCACCTAGCAGTCCCTGAGGATTGCAGACCTTCCCGGAGGTCATTGGGCAAAACCATGCGGAAAGGGAGTCGGCTGCCAAGGAAAGGCTACAGGTTTCCGGGCCCGAGAGGACGTGTGGTGCGGGGATCTTTTCTCCTGCCACCCGCTGGTGCTTTGAGACTGTGGTATACGGCATGCCTGGCCACAGTCCAGAGAAGTCATACCGGTTCAGGTGTCTAGGCTGTTGGCCGGGTTCTCTTGTTGCGCGGCTGTAGGTAACACGTTGCTTCTAGAGGACCTGGGCCTCACGGTTTCACCGAGGTCACGTCACTGACGGACCCAGAGTGCGAAAGTGCCAGGCAGCACTGCAAGAGACCCAACTGCTGCAACAGTTTGCCCCGCCACGTTGGGCATCGTAATGGTTCCCATGCCATTACCTTTGTGTGTACGACAAGGGTAGGTCGTCTGTCCTAACAGCAGGCCAGGAGGTATGCCTGCTGGTGAGTCTGCCTTGATTAGTCCAGGTGTTCCTCACGTGCCCTTTGTCGTGGGTCCCTATGAGCCGCTTTTGATGGAGGCCGTCATATTCGGCCGTGTGCCCTTCCCTTGTGGAAGATCTCTTGATCTTCCGGGCGCGTCCATTGTGTGGAGCCATATGTGCTTAGAGTTGGTGTGTTCCCCAAAGGTCACTGGCTCTTAGTCTGAGGAGGCACAGTTGCCCTGAGCGTGTCTCAGGGTTTCCGGAAGACATCCTTTAGCTGTGATGGAGGGGAGAGTGCTCAGGAGAGGAATTGCAGGGCCCGAGACCAGGGTGTTGTTGGACAGCGGGGCTCTTTGTCCTGATGGCGGCACGCTGTGAAGGCGTCTACGCTACATTGCTTTCACATTTACGTGCGGACACCCAGGCACGATGGGCAGCAAATGAAATGTTGAGGGGATATAGAGCACGCATCACTAGACGGTATCGCCCTTTCCCTCGGTGCGCCCGTGCACCATCCTCAAGCACGCGTGTGTTCTCTCAGCCCGAGCCAGGTGGACTGCCAGGGACGGAATCCCAGCAGCAGAGCAGCCTGGGGCCATCCGTATAATCCATAATACCTGGTGAAGGGAGGAGGAGGAGTCTCGCAGGGGTGTTGGCGCACATTCCATGAGGATCCTGGTTTAAACCTTGTTGCGGTAAGTGGCACTTCTTTGCTAAAACCTAGAGGTTTGGCCACGGGAACTGAAAACCGGTGCTACAGCCTCATCTTCTGTCTTTTTCTTGGGGAACATGAGCTTCGATGACCTGAGAACTGGCTGCATTTCCTGCCCCATGGCTCAGATCTGGCCGCTTCTGTATGCTGACATGATTCAGCTCACTGGCCGTCCCTTGGTGGAATCTGCAACTTTGCATGTCCAGCGTTTGAGCATGTGCTTGGATCGCTGATGACCCCCACAAATGCATTCCTTGGAAATCTGAACCAAATGAGTGAGAAAACCCTACCGTCTCCTCATCGGAACTGAGGTCCAGCACGTGGCTCCCAACAGGAATGTAGGGAGAGTTTCACATTGCGTTTCCTGCTGTGTATGTCCACAAGCCACGTTGTTCAAGTGGAGGGTTGTGGCCGTCTCATGGGGAGAAGAGCCATTGGGAAAGGAGCCTGGGATGCCAATCCAGGTGGGAAGGCTAGGGACAGCGTGCCGTCTCTGGGTTCCTTGGTCGAGCCAGGACTTCTGTCCCCTGCCACGGACGAGCATGCGGATAGGAAAGGAAGCGTGAGCCATTGGTGGTCCTCTCGCCTGCCCTTGAGTTTTACAGGCGGCCCCCACCGGCTGGTCATTGCCTCGTGCCCTCAAATAAACAGAAGTCTGTATGCTCAGGGTGAGAGCAGGATTCCTGGACTAGGGCAGGCTTCTTTGTCATGTTCTGCTTGGGAGACCAGATGCAGTGTAGGTTTCTCATGATGAGGGGAGAAATCCAATGGGCCATTGTCCCCGGGCGGTTGGCCAAGCTGACGGCTCCTCCTCGGGTTGTTTCCGGCTTGTGTGTGCTGTGTGAACAGGCTAGAAAATGCCTTAGTGAAGATAAGTCACAGCAAGCTTCTTTGGTGAGGGGTGGCTCTGGCATCTTTCCATGACACGTTGGGATCCCGGTGGAGAGGGAAGGGCAAGGCTACTGATAAAGACACATGAAATGGCTGGCTGAGCCCACATGTTTACTTGTGGGTGGACAGATTGACAGAGGCCATAGGGTTCCAGGAACACTTTTGATATCCCCTCGGGAGCATTTGGAGGCACGTGTAGAGAGGGAACACGGGAGAACTTCTGTGGACTGTCCCGCCTTTTTCCCCTCCTTGGTCGATTTACTTCATGGCGGGTCCCTATGCTAGTGAATGGTTGCCTTGGTGGCACAGTATGGTGTCTTCTCATGGGGGCTGATTTGGAGGTCGTGGGGTGTTTTGTCCCTGTCTGTCCACGTTCCCCCTGTGTTGAAGTTGTGAAGGTGTTCCTGAGTCCAGCCCAACATCTTTACTAAACCTGGCCCACATAGCGTTCCCTGAGGTTTGCAGATCTTCCCGGAGGTCACTGGGCACAACCATGCGGAAAAAAGGGAGTCGGCTGCCAAGGGAAGGCTATAGATTTAAAGGCGGGTGAGGGTGTGTGGTGCGGGGGTCATTTTTCCTGCCACGCGCTGGTGCATCCAGACTGTGGTATCCGGTGTGCCTGGCCACAGGCCAGACGAGTCATAGCGGTTCAAGTGTCTAGGCTGTTGGCTGGGTTCTCTTAATTGCATGGCTGTGGGTCACACATTGCTTCTAGAAGACCTGGGCCTCACTGTTTCTCCGAGGTCACGTCACTGACGGGCCCGGAGTGTGAATGTGCCAGGTACCACTGCAGTTGACCCCATTGGTGCAATGGTGTTCTCCGCCACAATGGGCATTGGAATGGCTCCCATGCCATTTGGTTGCAAGGGTTTCCCCAGCACGTTGGGCTTCAGAATGTTTCCCATGTCATTACCTCTGTGTGTGAACCAAGGGTAGGTCATCTGTCTTGGCAGCAGCTCAGGAAGCGTGCCTACTGGTGAGTCTCCCTTGATCAGTCCAGGTGTTCCTCACGTGCCCTTTGTCACGGTTCCCTTCGAGCTGCTTTTGATGAAGGCCGTCATATTCGGCCAAGGCCCCTTCCCTTGTGGAAGATCTCTTCCCCGTAAGAGCGTGGCATTTGTGTGGAAGAATATGTGCCAAGGGCGGGTATGTTCCCCTAGATGGCACCGGCTCTTAGTCTGAGGGGCCACAGTTGCCCAGAGGGTGTCTCAGGGGTTTAGGAAGACATCCTTCTGCTGTGGTGGATGGGAGAGCACTCAGGAGTGGAATTGCAGTGCCCGAGACCAGGGGCATTCTGGACAGCGGTGCTCTATGTCCTGATGGCCGCACCCTCGGAAGGCGTCAGCTCTATGTTGCTTTCACGTTTCCCTGCGGACCCACAGGCAAGATCTGCAGCAAATTAAATGTCGAGGGGAGACAGAGCACGCATCACTGAGGGATATCGCCCTTTCGCTCGGTGCACCCGTGCACCCTCCTAAAGAACGCATGTGTTCTCTCACCCCGAGCCAGGTGGAATGCCAGGAAAGGAATTCCAGCAGCAGATCAACCTGGGACCATCTGTATAATCCCTGACACCCGGTGAAGTGAGGAGGAGGAGTCTCACAGGGGTGTTGGCGCGCATTCCATGAGGATCCTGGTTTAACCCTTGTTGCGGTAAGTAGCACCTCTTTGCTAAAACCTAGAGGTTTGACCAAGGGAACATGTGCAACGGGGCTACACCCTCACCTTCTGGCCTTTTCCATGGGAACCCGAGCTTCGATGCCCTGAGAACTGGCTGCATTTCCTTCCCCAATGGCTTTGATGTGTTCACTTCCGTATGCTGACATGATTCAGCTCGCTGTCCGTACCGTGGTGGAATCTGCAAGTTTGCATGTCCAGCGTTTGAGCATGTGCTTGGCTCGACGATGACTTCCACAAATGCATTCCTTGGAAATCTGAACAAAATGAGTGAGAAATCCCTGCCGTCTCCTCCTTGGAACTGAGGTCCAACACGTGGCTCCCAAAAGGAAAGTAGGGAGAGGTTCGCGTTGCATTTGCTCCCGTGGGTGTCCACAGCCACGCCGTTTAAGTTGAGGCTTGTGGCCGTCTGATGGGGAGAAGAGGCATTGGGAAAGGACCCTGGGATGCCAATCCAGGTGGGAAGGCTAGGGAGAGCGTGCCGTCTGTGGGTTCCTTGGTCTAGCCAGGACTGCTGTCCCCTGCCACGGTTCAGCATTCGGGTAGGAGAGGAAGCGTGAGCCCTTGGTGGTCCGGTCGCCTGCACTTGAGTTCTACAGGCCTCCGCCACTGGCTACTCATTGCCTTGTGCCCGCGGAGAAACGGAAGTCTGTAGCCTCAGGGTCAGAGCAGGATTCCTGGCCTAGGGCAGGCTTCTTTGCCATGTTCTGCTTGGGAGACCAGATGCAGTTTAGGTTTCTCCTGATAAGGGGAGAAATCCAATGGGCCATTGTCACCGGGAGGTTGGCCAAGCTAAGGGCTCCTCCTCGGGTTGTGTCTGGCTTGTGTGTGCTGTGTGAAAGGGCTAGAAAAATGCCTTAGTGAAGATAAGTCACAGCAAGCTTCTTTGGTGAGGGGTGGCTCTGGCATCTTTCCCTGACACGTTGGGATCCCGGTGGAGAGAGGAGGGCAAGGCGAATGAAGAAGACACGAGAGATGGCTGGCTAATCCCACAGGTTTACTGGTGGGTGGATAGATCGATGGTGGTCATAGGCTTCCCGGAACACTTTTGGTATTCCCTCAGGGACATTTGGAGGCAAGTGTAGAGAGGGAACACGGGAGCACATCGGTGGCGTGTCTCGCTTGTTTCCTCTCCTTGGTCAATTTACTTCATGGCGGGTCCCTGTGCCAGGGAATGGTTGCCTTCGTGGCACAGTATGGTGTCTTCTCATGGGGGCTGATTTGGAGGCCATGGGGTGTTTTGTCCCTGTCTGTCCACGTTCTCCCTGTGTTGAAGATGTGAAGGTGTTCCTCAGTACAGCCCTGCATCGGTACTACACCCGGCCCACCTAGCAGTCCCTGAGGATTGCAGACCTTCCCGGAGGTCATTGGGCAAAACCATGCGGAAAGGGAGTCGGCTGCCAAGGAAAGGCTACAGGTTTCCGGGCCCGAGAGGACGTGTGGTGCGGGGATCTTTTCTCCTGCCACCCGCTGGTGCTTTGAGACTGTGGTATACGGCGTGCCTGGCCACAGTCCAGAGAAGTCATACCGGTTCAGGTGTCTAGGCTGTTGGCCGGGTTCTCTTGTTGCGCGGCTGTAGGTAACACGTTGCTTCTAGAGGACCTGGGCCTCACGGTTTCACCGAGGTCACGTCACTGACGGACCCAGAGTGCGAAAGTGCCAGGCAGCACTGCAAGAGACCCAACTGCTGCAACAGTTTGCCCCGCCACGTTGGGCATCGTAATGGTTCCCATGCCATTACCTTTGTGTGTACGACAAGGGTAGGTCGTCTGTCCTAACAGCAGGCCAGGAGGTATGCCTGCTGGTGAGTCTGCCTTGATTAGTCCAGGTGTTCCTCACGTGCCCTTTGTCGTGGGTCCCTATGAGCCGCTTTTGATGGAGGCCGTCATATTCGGCCGTGTGCCCTTCCCTTGTGGAAGATCTCTTGATCTTCCGGGCGCGTCCATTGTGTGGAGCCATATGTGCTTAGAGTTGGTGTGTTCCCCAAAGGTCACTGGCTCTTAGTCTGAGGAGGCACAGTTGCCCTGAGCATGTCTCAGGGTTTCCGGAAGACATCCTTTAGCTGTGATGGAGGGGAGAGTGCTCAGGAGAGGAATTGCAGGGCCCGAGACCAGGGTGTTGTTGGACAGCGGGGCTCTTTGTCCTGATGGCGGCACGCTGTGAAGGCGTCTACGCTACATTGCTTTCACATTTACGTGCGGACACCCAGGCACGATGGGCAGCAAATGAAATGTTGAGGGGATATAGAGCACGCATCACTAGACGGTATCGCCCTTTCCCTCGGTGCGCCCGTGCACCATCCTCAAGCACGCGTGTGTTCTCTCAGCCCGAGCCAGGTGGACTGCCAGGGACGGAATCCCAGCAGCAGAGCAGCCTGGGGCCATCCGTATAATCCATAATACCTGGTGAAGGGAGGAGGAGGAGTCTCGCAGGGGTGTTGGCGCACATTCCATGAGGATCCTGGTTTAAACCTTGTTGCGGTAAGTGGCACTTCTTTGCTAAAACCTAGAGGTTTGGCCACGGGAACTGAAAACCGGTGCTACAGCCTCATCTTCTGTCTTTTTCTTGGGGAACATGAGCTTCGATGACCTGAGAACTGGCTGCATTTCCTGCCCCATGGCTCAGATCTGGCCGCTTCTGTATGCTGACATGATTCAGCTCACTGGCCGTCCCTTGGTGGAATCTGCAACTTTGCATGTCCAGCGTTTGAGCATGTGCTTGGATCGCTGATGACCCCCACAAATGCATTCCTTGGAAATCTGAACCAAATGAGTGAGAAAACCCTACCGTCTCCTCATCGGAACTGAGGTCCAGCACGTGGCTCCCAACAGGAATGTAGGGAGAGTTTCACATTGCGTTTCCTGCTGTGTATGTCCACAAGCCACGTTGTTCAAGTGGAGGGTTGTGGCCGTCTCATGGGGAGAAGAGCCATTGGGAAAGGAGCCTGGGATGCCAATCCAGGTGGGAAGGCTAGGGACAGTGTGCCGTCTCTGGGTTCCTTGGTCGAGCCAGGACTTCTGTCCCCTGCCACAGACGAGCATGCGGATAGGAAAGGAAGCGTGAGCCATTGGTGGTCCTCCCGCCTGCCCTTGAGTTTTACAGGCTGCCCCCACCGGCTGGTCATTGCCTCGTGCCCTCAAATAAACAGAAGTCTGTATGCTCAGGGTGAGAGCAGGATTCCTGGACTAGGGCAGGCTTCTTTGTCATGTTCTGCTTGGGAGACCAGATGCAGTGTAGGTTTCTCATGATGAGGGGAGAAATCCAATGGGCCATTGTCCCCGGGCGGTTGGCCAAGCTGACGGCTCCTCCTCGGGTTGTTTCCGGCTTGTGTGTGCTGTGTGAACAGGCTAGAAAATGCCTTAGTGAAGATAAGTCACAGCAAGCTTCTTTGGTGAGGGGTGGCTCTGGCATCTTTCCATGACACGTTGGGATCCCGGTGGAGAGGGAAGGGCAAGGCTACTGATAAAGACACATGAAATGGCTGGCTGAGCCCACATGTTTACTTGTGGGTGGACAGATTGACAGAGGCCATAGGGTTCCAGGAACACTTTTGATATCCCCTCGGGAGCATTTGGAGGCACGTGTAGAGAGGGAACACGGGAGAACTTCTGTGGACTGTCCCGCCTTTTTCCCCTCCTTGGTCGATTTACTTCATGGCGGGTCCCTATGCTAGTGAATGGTTGCCTTGGTGGCACAGTATGGTGTCTTCTCATGGGGGCTGATTTGGAGGTCGTGGGGTGTTTTGTCCCTGTCTGTCCACGTTCCCCCTGTGTTGAAGTTGTGAAGGTGTTCCTGAGTCCAGCCCAACATCTTTACTAAACCTGGCCCACATAGCGTTCCCTGAGGTTTGCAGATCTTCCCGGAGGTCACTGGGCACAACCATGCGGAAAAAAGGGAGTCGGCTGCCAAGGAAAGGCTATAGATTTAAAGGCGGGTGAGGGTGTGTGGTGCGGGGGTCATTTTTCCTGCCACGCGCTGGTGCATCCAGACTGTGGTATCCGGTGTGCCTGGCCACAGGCCAGACGAGTCATAGCGGTTCAAGTGTCTAGGCTGTTGGCTGGGTTCTCTTAATTGCATGGCTGTGGGTCACACATTGCTTCTAGAAGACCTGGGCCTCACTGTTTCTCCGAGGTCACGTCACTGACGGGCCCGGAGTGTGAATGTGCCAGGTACCACTGCAGTTGACCCCATTGGTGCAATGGTGTTCTCCGCCACAATGGGCATTGGAATGGCTCCCATGCCATTTGGTTGCAAGGGTTTCCCCAGCACGTTGGGCTTCAGAATGTTTCCCATGTCATTACCTCTGTGTGTGAACCAAGGGTAGGTCATCTGTCTTGGCAGCAGCTCAGGAAGCGTGCCTACTGGTGAGTCTCCCTTGATCAGTCCAGGTGTTCCTCACGTGCCCTTTGTCACGGTTCCCTTCGAGCTGCTTTTGATGAAGGCCGTCATATTCGGCCAAGGCCCCTTCCCTTGTGGAAGATCTCTTCCCCGTAAGAGCGTGGCATTTGTGTGGAAGAATATGTGCCAAGGGCGGGTATGTTCCCCTAGATGGCACCGGCTCTTAGTCTGAGGGGCCACAGTTGCCCAGAGGGTGTCTCAGGGGTTTAGGAAGACATCCTTCTGCTGTGGTGGATGGGAGAGCACTCAGGAGTGGAATTGCAGTGCCCGAGACCAGGGGCATTCTGGACAGCGGTGCTCTATGTCCTGATGGCCGCACCCTCGGAAGGCGTCAGCTCTATGTTGCTTTCACGTTTCCCTGCGGACCCACAGGCAAGATCTGCAGCAAATTAAATGTCGAGGGGAGACAGAGCACGCATCACTGAGGGATATCGCCCTTTCGCTCGGTGCACCCGTGCACCCTCCTAAAGAACGCATGTGTTCTCTCACCCCGAGCCAGGTGGAATGCCAGGAAAGGAATTCCAGCAGCAGATCAACCTGGGACCATCTGTATAATCCCTGACACCCGGTGAAGTGAGGAGGAGGAGTCTCACAGGGGTGTTGGCGCGCATTCCATGAGGATCCTGGTTTAACCCTTGTTGCGGTAAGTAGCACCTCTTTGCTAAAACCTAGAGGTTTGACCAAGGGAACATGTGCAACGGGGCTACACCCTCACCTTCTGGCCTTTTCCATGGGAACCCGAGCTTCGATGCCCTGAGAACTGGCTGCATTTCCTTCCCCAATGGCTTTGATGTGTTCACTTCCGTATGCTGACATGATTCAGCTCGCTGTCCGTACCGTGGTGGAATCTGCAAGTTTGCATGTCCAGCGTTTGAGCATGTGCTTGGCTCGACGATGACTTCCACAAATGCATTCCTTGGAAATCTGAACAAAATGAGTGAGAAATCCCTGCCGTCTCCTCCTTGGAACTGAGGTCCAACACGTGGCTCCCAAAAGGAAAGTAGGGAGAGGTTCGCGTTGCATTTGCTCCCGTGGGTGTCCACAGCCACGCCGTTTAAGTTGAGGCTTGTGGCCGTCTGATGGGGAGAAGAGGCATTGGGAAAGGACCCTGGGATGCCAATCCAGGTGGGAAGGCTAGGGAGAGCGTGCCGTCTGTGGGTTCCTTGGTCTAGCCAGGACTGCTGTCCCCTGCCACGGTTCAGCATTCGGGTAGGAGAGGAAGCGTGAGCCCTTGGTGGTCCGGTCGCCTGCACTTGAGTTCTACAGGCCTCCGCCACTGGCTACTCATTGCCTTGTGCCCGCGGAGAAACGGAAGTCTGTAGCCTCAGGGTCAGAGCAGGATTCCTGGCCTAGGGCAGGCTTCTTTGCCATGTTCTGCTTGGGAGACCAGATGCAGTTTAGGTTTCTCCTGATAAGGGGAGAAATCCAATGGGCCATTGTCACCGGGAGGTTGGCCAAGCTAAGGGCTCCTCCTCGGGTTGTGTCTGGCTTGTGTGTGCTGTGTGAAAGGGCTAGAAAAATGCCTTAGTGAAGATAAGTCACAGCAAGCTTCTTTGGTGAGGGGTGGCTCTGGCATCTTTCCCTGACACGTTGGGATCCCGGTGGAGAGAGGAGGGCAAGGCGAATGAAGAAGACACGAGAGATGGCTGGCTAATCCCACAGGTTTACTGGTGGGTGGATAGATCGATGGTGGTCATAGGCTTCCCGGAACACTTTTGGTATTCCCTCAGGGACATTTGGAGGCAAGTGTAGAGAGGGAACACGGGAGCACATCGGTGGCGTGTCTCGCTTGTTTCCTCTCCTTGGTCAATTTACTTCATGGCGGGTCCCTGTGCCAGGGAATGGTTGCCTTCGTGGCACAGTATGGTGTCTTCTCATGGGGGCTGATTTGGAGGCCGTGGGGTGTTTTGTCCCTGTCTGTCCACGTTCTCCCTGTGTTGAAGATGTGAAGGTGTTCCTCAGTACAGCCCTGCATCGGTACTACACCCGGCCCACCTAGCAGTCCCTGAGGATTGCAGACCTTCCCGGAGGTCATTGGGCAAAACCATGCGGAAAGGGAGTCGGCTGCCAAGGAAAGGCTACAGGTTTCCGGGCCCGAGAGGACGTGTGGTGCGGGGATCTTTTCTCCTGCCACCCGCTGGTGCTTTGAGACTGTGGTATACGGCGTGCCTGGCCACAGTCCAGAGAAGTCATACCGGTTCAGGTGTCTAGGCTGTTGGCCGGGTTCTCTTGTTGCGCGGCTGTAGGTAACACGTTGCTTCTAGAGGACCTGGGCCTCACGGTTTCACCGAGGTCACGTCACTGACGGACCCAGAGTGCGAAAGTGCCAGGCAGCACTGCAAGAGACCCAACTGCTGCAACAGTTTGCCCCGCCACGTTGGGCATCGTAATGGTTCCCATGCCATTACCTTTGTGTGTACGACAAGGGTAGGTCGTCTGTCCTAACAGCAGGCCAGGAGGTATGCCTGCTGGTGAGTCTGCCTTGATTAGTCCAGGTGTTCCTCACGTGCCCTTTGTCGTGGGTCCCTATGAGCCGCTTTTGATGGAGGCCGTCATATTCGGCCGTGTGCCCTTCCCTTGTGGAAGATCTCTTGATCTTCCGGGCGCGTCCATTGTGTGGAGCCATATGTGCTTAGAGTTGGTGTGTTCCCCAAAGGTCACTGGCTCTTAGTCTGAGGAGGCACAGTTGCCCTGAGCGTGTCTCAGGGTTTCCGGAAGACATCCTTTAGCTGTGATGGAGGGGAGAGTGCTCAGGAGAGGAATTGCAGGGCCCGAGACCAGGGTGTTGTTGGACAGCGGGGCTCTTTGTCCTGATGGCGGCACGCTGTGAAGGCGTCTACGCTACATTGCTTTCACATTTACGTGCGGACACCCAGGCACGATGGGCAGCAAATGAAATGTTGAGGGGATATAGAGCACGCATCACTAGACGGTATCGCCCTTTCCCTCGGTGCGCCCGTGCACCATCCTCAAGCACGCGTGTGTTCTCTCAGCCCGAGCCAGGTGGACTGCCAGGGACGGAATCCCAGCAGCAGAGCAGCCTGGGGCCATCCGTATAATCCATAATACCTGGTGAAGGGAGGAGGAGGAGTCTCGCAGGGGTGTTGGCGCACATTCCATGAGGATCCTGGTTTAAACCTTGTTGCGGTAAGTGGCACTTCTTTGCTAAAACCTAGAGGTTTGGCCACGGGAACTGAAAACCGGTGCTACAGCCTCATCTTCTGTCTTTTTCTTGGGGAACATGAGCTTCGATGACCTGAGAACTGGCTGCATTTCCTGCCCCATGGCTCAGATCTGGCCGCTTCTGTATGCTGACATGATTCAGCTCACTGGCCGTCCCTTGGTGGAATCTGCAACTTTGCATGTCCAGCGTTTGAGCATGTGCTTGGATCGCTGATGACCCCCACAAATGCATTCCTTGGAAATCTGAACCAAATGAGTGAGAAAACCCTACCGTCTCCTCATCGGAACTGAGGTCCAGCACGTGGCTCCCAACAGGAATGTAGGGAGAGTTTCACATTGCGTTTCCTGCTGTGTATGTCCACAAGCCACGTTGTTCAAGTGGAGGGTTGTGGCCGTCTCATGGGGAGAAGAGCCATTGGGAAAGGAGCCTGGGATGCCAATCCAGGTGGGAAGGCTAGGGACAGCGTGCCGTCTCTGGGTTCCTTGGTCGAGCCAGGACTTCTGTCCCCTGCCACGGACGAGCATGCGGATAGGAAAGGAAGCGTGAGCCATTGGTGGTCCTCCCGCCTGCCCTTGAGTTTTACAGGCTGCCCCCACCGGCTGGTCATTGCCTCGTGCCCTCAAATAAACAGAAGTCTGTATGCTCAGGGTGAGAGCAGGATTCCTGGACTAGGGCAGGCTTCTTTGTCATGTTCTGCTTGGGAGACCAGATGCAGTGTAGGTTTCTCATGATGAGGGGAGAAATCCAATGGGCCATTGTCCCCGGGCGGTTGGCCAAGCTGACGGCTCCTCCTCGGGTTGTTTCCGGCTTGTGTGTGCTGTGTGAACAGGCTAGAAAATGCCTTAGTGAAGATAAGTCACAGCAAGCTTCTTTGGTGAGGGGTGGCTCTGGCATCTTTCCATGACACGTTGGGATCCCGGTGGAGAGGGAAGGGCAAGGCTACTGATAAAGACACATGAAATGGCTGGCTGAGCCCACATGTTTACTTGTGGGTGGACAGATTGACAGAGGCCATAGGGTTCCAGGAACACTTTTGATATCCCCTCGGGAGCATTTGGAGGCACGTGTAGAGAGGGAACACGGGAGAACTTCTGTGGACTGTCCCGCCTTTTTCCCCTCCTTGGTCGATTTACTTCATGGCGGGTCCCTATGCTAGTGAATGGTTGCCTTGGTGGCACAGTATGGTGTCTTCTCATGGGGGCTGATTTGGAGGTCGTGGGGTGTTTTGTCCCTGTCTGTCCACGTTCCCCCTGTGTTGAAGTTGTGAAGGTGTTCCTGAGTCCAGCCCAACATCTTTACTAAACCTGGCCCACATAGCGTTCCCTGAGGTTTGCAGATCTTCCCGGAGGTCACTGGGCACAACCATGCGGAAAAAAGGGAGTCGGCTGCCAAGGGAAGGCTATAGATTTAAAGGCGGGTGAGGGTGTGTGGTGCGGGGGTCATTTTTCCTGCCACGCGCTGGTGCATCCAGACTGTGGTATCCGGTGTGCCTGGCCACAGGCCAGACGAGTCATAGCGGTTCAAGTGTCTAGGCTGTTGGCTGGGTTCTCTTAATTGCATGGCTGTGGGTCACACATTGCTTCTAGAAGACCTGGGCCTCACTGTTTCTCCGAGGTCACGTCACTGACGGGCCCGGAGTGTGAATGTGCCAGGTACCACTGCAGTTGACCCCATTGGTGCAATGGTGTTCTCCGCCACAATGGGCATTGGAATGGCTCCCATGCCATTTGGTTGCAAGGGTTTCCCCAGCACGTTGGGCTTCAGAATGTTTCCCATGTCATTACCTCTGTGTGTGAACCAAGGGTAGGTCATCTGTCTTGGCAGCAGCTCAGGAAGCGTGCCTACTGGTGAGTCTCCCTTGATCAGTCCAGGTGTTCCTCACGTGCCCTTTGTCACGGTTCCCTTCGAGCTGCTTTTGATGAAGGCCGTCATATTCGGCCAAGGCCCCTTCCCTTGTGGAAGATCTCTTCCCCGTAAGAGCGTGGCATTTGTGTGGAAGAATATGTGCCAAGGGCGGGTATGTTCCCCTAGATGGCACCGGCTCTTAGTCTGAGGGGCCACAGTTGCCCAGAGGGTGTCTCAGGGGTTTAGGAAGACATCCTTCTGCTGTGGTGGATGGGAGAGCACTCAGGAGTGGAATTGCAGTGCCCGAGACCAGGGGCATTCTGGACAGCGGTGCTCTATGTCCTGATGGCCGCACCCTCGGAAGGCGTCAGCTCTATGTTGCTTTCACGTTTCCCTGCGGACCCACAGGCAAGATCTGCAGCAAATTAAATGTCGAGGGGAGACAGAGCACGCATCACTGAGGGATATCGCCCTTTCGCTCGGTGCACCCGTGCACCCTCCTAAAGAACGCATGTGTTCTCTCACCCCGAGCCAGGTGGAATGCCAGGAAAGGAATTCCAGCAGCAGATCAACCTGGGACCATCTGTATAATCCCTGACACCCGGTGAAGTGAGGAGGAGGAGTCTCACAGGGGTGTTGGCGCGCATTCCATGAGGATCCTGGTTTAACCCTTGTTGCGGTAAGTAGCACCTCTTTGCTAAAACCTAGAGGTTTGACCAAGGGAACATGTGCAACGGGGCTACACCCTCACCTTCTGGCCTTTTCCATGGGAACCCGAGCTTCGATGCCCTGAGAACTGGCTGCATTTCCTTCCCCAATGGCTTTGATGTGTTCACTTCCGTATGCTGACATGATTCAGCTCGCTGTCCGTACCGTGGTGGAATCTGCAAGTTTGCATGTCCAGCGTTTGAGCATGTGCTTGGCTCGACGATGACTTCCACAAATGCATTCCTTGGAAATCTGAACAAAATGAGTGAGAAATCCCTGCCGTCTCCTCCTTGGAACTGAGGTCCAACACGTGGCTCCCAAAAGGAAAGTAGGGAGAGGTTCGCGTTGCATTTGCTCCCGTGGGTGTCCACAGCCATGCCGTTTAAGTTGAGGCTTGTGGCCGTCTGATGGGGAGAAGAGGCATTGGGAAAGGACCCTGGGATGCCAATCCAGGTGGGAAGGCTAGGGAGAGCGTGCCGTCTGTGGGTTCCTTGGTCTAGCCAGGACTGCTGTCCCCTGCCACGGTTCAGCATTCGGGTAGGAGAGGAAGCGTGAGCCCTTGGTGGTCCGGTCGCCTGCACTTGAGTTCTACAGGCCTCCGCCACTGGCTACTCATTGCTTTGTGCCCGCGGAGAAACGGAAGTCTGTAGCCTCAGGGTCAGAGCAGGATTCCTGGCCTAGGGCAGGCTTCTTTGCCATGTTCTGCTTGGGAGACCAGATGCAGTTTAGGTTTCTCCTGATAAGGGGAGAAATCCAATGGGCCATTGTCACCGGGAGGTTGGCCAAGCTAAGGGCTCCTCCTCGGGTTGTGTCTGGCTTGTGTGTGCTGTGTGAAAGGGCTAGAAAAATGCCTTAGTGAAGATAAGTCACAGCAAGCTTCTTTGGTGAGGGGTGGCTCTGGCATCTTTCCCTGACACGTTGGGATCCCGGTGGAGAGAGGAGGGCAAGGCGAATGAAGAAGACACGAGAGATGGCTGGCTAATCCCACAGGTTTACTGGTGGGTGGATAGATCGATGGTGGTCATAGGCTTCCCGGAACACTTTTGGTATTCCCTCAGGGACATTTGGAGGCAAGTGTAGAGAGGGAACACGGGAGCACATCGGTGGCGTGTCTCGCTTGTTTCCTCTCCTTGGTCAATTTACTTCATGGCGGGTCCCTGTGCCAGGGAATGGTTGCCTTCGTGGCACAGTATGGTGTCTTCTCATGGGGGCTGATTTGGAGGCCGTGGGGTGTTTTGTCCCTGTCTGTCCACGTTCTCCCTGTGTTGAAGATGTGAAGGTGTTCCTCAGTACAGCCCTGCATCGGTACTACACCCGGCCCACCTAGCAGTCCCTGAGGATTGCAGACCTTCCCGGAGGTCATTGGGCAAAACCATGCGGAAAGGGAGTCGGCTGCCAAGGAAAGGCTACAGGTTTCCGGGCCCGAGAGGACGTGTGGTGCGGGGATCTTTTCTCCTGCCACCCGCTGGTGCTTTGAGACTGTGGTATACGGCGTGCCTGGCCACAGTCCAGAGAAGTCATACCGGTTCAGGTGTCTAGGCTGTTGGCCGGGTTCTCTTGTTGCGCGGCTGTAGGTAACACGTTGCTTCTAGAGGACCTGGGCCTCACGGTTTCACCGAGGTCACGTCACTGACGGACCCAGAGTGCGAAAGTGCCAGGCAGCACTGCAAGAGACCCAACTGCTGCAACAGTTTGCCCCGCCACGTTGGGCATCGTAATGGTTCCCATGCCATTACCTTTGTGTGTACGACAAGGGTAGGTCGTCTGTCCTAACAGCAGGCCAGGAGGTATGCCTGCTGGTGAGTCTGCCTTGATTAGTCCAGGTGTTCCTCACGTGCCCTTTGTCGTGGGTCCCTATGAGCCGCTTTTGATGGAGGCCGTCATATTCGGCCGTGTGCCCTTCCCTTGTGGAAGATCTCTTGATCTTCCGGGCGCGTCCATTGTGTGGAGCCATATGTGCTTAGAGTTGGTGTGTTCCCCAAAGGTCACTGGCTCTTAGTCTGAGGAGGCACAGTTGCCCTGAGCGTGTCTCAGGGTTTCCGGAAGACATCCTTTAGCTGTGATGGAGGGGAGAGTGCTCAGGAGAGGAATTGCAGGGCCCGAGACCAGGGTGTTGTTGGACAGCGGGGCTCTTTGTGCTGATGGCGGCACGCTGTGAAGGCGTCTACGCTACATTGCTTTCACATTTACGTGCGGACACCCAGGCACGATGGGCAGCAAATGAAATGTTGAGGGGATATAGAGCACGCATCACTAGACGGTATCGCCCTTTCCCTCGGTGCGCCCGTGCACCATCCTCAAGCACGCGTGTGTTCTCTCAGCCCGAGCCAGGTGGACTGCCAGGGACGGAATCCCAGCAGCAGAGCAGCCTGGGGCCATCCGTATAATCCATAATACCTGGTGAAGGGAGGAGGAGGAGTCTCGCAGGGGTGTTGGCGCACATTCCATGAGGATCCTGGTTTAAACCTTGTTGCGGTAAGTGGCACTTCTTTGCTAAAACCTAGAGGTTTGGCCACGGGAACTGAAAACCGGTGCTACAGCCTCATCTTCTGTCTTTTTCTTGGGGAACATGAGCTTCGATGACCTGAGAACTGGCTGCATTTCCTGCCCCATGGCTCAGATCTGGCCGCTTCTGTATGCTGACATGATTCAGCTCACTGGCCGTCCCTTGGTGGAATCTGCAACTTTGCATGTCCAGCGTTTGAGCATGTGCTTGGATCGCTGATGACCCCCACAAATGCATTCCTTGGAAATCTGAACCAAATGAGTGAGAAAACCCTACCGTCTCCTCATCGGAACTGAGGTCCAGCACGTGGCTCCCAACAGGAATGTAGGGAGAGTTTCACATTGCGTTTCCTGCTGTGTATGTCCACAAGCCACGTTGTTCAAGTGGAGGGTTGTGGCCGTCTCATGGGGAGAAGAGCCATTGGGAAAGGAGCCTGGGATGCCAATCCAGGTGGGAAGGCTAGGGACAGCGTGCCGTCTCTGGGTTCCTTGGTCGAGCCAGGACTTCTGTCCCCTGCCACGGACGAGCATGCGGATAGGAAAGGAAGCGTGAGCCATTGGTGGTCCTCCCGCCTGCCCTTGAGTTTTACAGGCTGCCCCCACCGGCTGGTCATTGCCTCGTGCCCTCAAATAAACAGAAGTCTGTATGCTCAGGGTGAGAGCAGGATTCCTGGACTAGGGCAGGCTTCTTTGTCATGTTCTGCTTGGGAGACCAGATGCAGTGTAGGTTTCTCATGATGAGGGGAGAAATCCAATGGGCCATTGTCCCCGGGCGGTTGGCCAAGCTGACGGCTCCTCCTCGGGTTGTTTCCGGCTTGTGTGTGCTGTGTGAACAGGCTAGAAAATGCCTTAGTGAAGATAAGTCACAGCAAGCTTCTTTGGTGAGGGGTGGCTCTGGCATCTTTCCATGACACGTTGGGATCCCGGTGGAGAGGGAAGGGCAAGGCTACTGATAAAGACACATGAAATGGCTGGCTGAGCCCACATGTTTACTTGTGGGTGGACAGATTGACAGAGGCCATAGGGTTCCAGGAACACTTTTGATATCCCCTCGGGAGCATTTGGAGGCACGTGTAGAGAGGGAACACGGGAGAACTTCTGTGGACTGTCCCGCCTTTTTCCCCTCCTTGGTCGATTTACTTCATGGCGGGTCCCTATGCTAGTGAATGGTTGCCTTGGTGGCACAGTATGGTGTCTTCTCATGGGGGCTGATTTGGAGGTCGTGGGGTGTTTTGTCCCTGCCTGTCCACGTTCCCCCTGTGTTGAAGTTGTGAAGGTGTTCCTGAGTCCAGCCCAACATCTTTACTAAACCTGGCCCACATAGCATTCCCTGAGGTTTGCAGATCTTCCCAGAGGTCACTGGGCACAACCATGCGGAAAAAAGGGAGTCGGCTGCCAAGGAAAGGCTATAGATTTAAAGGCGGGTGAGGGTGTGTGGTGCGGGGGTCATTTTTCCTGCCACGCGCTGGTGCATCCAGACTGTGGTATCCGGTGTGCCTGGCCACAGGCCAGACGAGTCATAGCGGTTCAAGTGTCTAGGCTGTTGGCTGGGTTCTCTTAATTGCATGGCTGTGGGTCACACATTGCTTCTAGAAGACCTGGGCCTCACTGTTTCTCCGAGGTCATGTCACTGACGGGCCCGGAGTGTGAATGTGCCAGGTACCACTGCAGTTGACCCCATTGGTGCAATGGTGTTCTCCGCCACAATGGGCATTGGAATGGCTCCCATGCCATTTGGTTGCAAGGGTTTCCCCAGCACGTTGGGCTTCAGAATGTTTCCCATGTCATTACCTCTGTGTGTGAACCAAGGGTAGGTCATCTGTCTTGGCAGCAGCTCAGGAAGTGTGCCTACTGGTGAGTCTCCCTTGATCAGTCCAGGTGTTCCTCACGTGCCCTTTGTCACGGTTCCCTTCGAGCTGCTTTTGATGAAGGCCGTCATATTCGGCCAAGGCCCCCTCCCTTGTGGAAGATCTCTTCCCCGTAAGAGCGTGGCATTTGTGTGGAAGAATATGTGCCAAGGGCGGGTATGTTCCCCTAGATGGCACCGGCTCTTAGTCTGAGGGGCCACAGTTGCCCAGAGGGTGTCTCAGGGGTTTAGGAAGACATCCTTCTGCTGTGGTGGATGGGAGAGCACTCAGGAGTGGAATTGCAGTGCCCGAGACCAGGGGCATTCTGGACAGCGGTGCTCTATGTCCTGATGGCCGCACCCTCGGAAGGCGTCAGCTCTATGTTGCTTTCACGTTTCCCTGCGGACCCACAGGCAAGATCTGCAGCAAATTAAATGTCGAGGGGAGACAGAGCACGCATCACTGAGGGATATCGCCCTTTCGCTCGGTGCACCCGTGCACCCTCCTAAAGAACGCATGTGTTCTCTCACCCCGAGCCAGGTGGAATGCCAGGAAAGGAATTCCAGCAGCAGATCAACCTGGGACCATCTGTATAATCCCTGACACCCGGTGAAGTGAGGAGGAGGAGTCTCACAGGGGTGTTGGCGCGCATTCCATGAGGATCCTGGTTTAACCCTTGTTGCGGTAAGTAGCACCTCTTTGCTAAAACCTAGAGGTTTGACCAAGGGAACATGTGCAACGGGACTACACCCTCACCTTCTGGCCTTTTCCATGGGAACCCGAGCTTCGATGCCCTGAGAACTGGCTGCATTTCCTTCCCCAATGGCTTTGATGTGTTCACTTCCGTATGCTGACATGATTCAGCTCGCTGTCCGTACCGTGGTGGAATCTGCAAGTTTGCATGTCCAGCGTTTGAGCATGTGCTTGGCTCGACGATGACTTCCACAAATGCATTCCTTGGAAATCTGAACAAAATGAGTGAGAAATCCCTGCCGTCTCCTCCTTGGAACTGAGGTCCAACACGTGGCTCCCAAAAGGAAAGTAGGGAGAGGTTCGCGTTGCATTTGCTCCCGTGGGTGTCCACAGCCACGCCGTTTAAGTTGAGGCTTGTGGCCGTCTGATGGGGAGAAGAGGCATTGGGAAAGGACCCTGGGATGCCAATCCAGGTGGGAAGGCTAGGGAGAGCGTGCCGTCTGTGGGTTCCTTGGTCTAGCCAGGACTGCTGTCCCCTGCCACGGTTCAGCATTCGGGTAGGAGAGGAAGCGTGAGCCCTTGGTGGTCCGGTCGCCTGCACTTGAGTTCTACAGGCCTCCGCCACTGGCTACTCATTGCCTTGTGCCCGCGGAGAAACGGAAGTCTGTAGCCTCAGGGTCAGAGCAGGATTCCTGGCCTAGGGCAGGCTTCTTTGCCATGTTCTGCTTGGGAGACCAGATGCAGTTTAGGTTTCTCCTGATAAGGAGAGAAATCCAATGGGCCATTGTCACCGGGAGGTTGGCCAAGCTAAGGGCTCCTCCTCGGGTTGTGTCTGGCTTGTGTGTGCTGTGTGAAAGGGCTAGAAAAATGCCTTAGTGAAGATAAGTCACAGCAAGCTTCTTTGGTGAGGGGTGGCTCTGGCATCTTTCCCTGACACGTTGGGATCCCGGTGGAGAGAGGAGGGCAAGGCGAATGAAGAAGACACGAGAGATGGCTGGCTAATCCCACAGGTTTACTGGTGGGTGGATAGATCGATGGTGGTCATAGGCTTCCCGGAACACTTTTGGTATTCCCTCAGGGACATTTGGAGGCAAGTGTAGAGAGGGAACACGGGAGCACATCGGTGGCGTGTCTCGCTTGTTTCCTCTCCTTGGTCAATTTACTTCATGGGGGGTCCCTGTGCCAGGGAATGGTTGCCTTCGTGGCACAGTATGGTGTCTTCTCATGGGGGCTGATTTGGAGGCCGTGGGGTGTTTTGTCCCTGTCTGTCCACGTTCTCCCTGTGTTGAAGATGTGAAGGTGTTCCTCAGTACAGCCCTGCATCGGTACTACACCCGGCCCACCTAGCAGTCCCTGAGGATTGCAGACCTTCCCGGAGGTCATTGGGCAAAACCATGCGGAAAGGGAGTCGGCTGCCAAGGAAAGGCTACAGGTTTCCGGGCCCGAGAGGACGTGTGGTGCGGGGATCTTTTCTCCTGCCACCCGCTGGTGCTTTGAGACTGTGGTATACGGCGTGCCTGGCCACAGTCCAGAGAAGTCATACCGGTTCAGGTGTCTAGGCTGTTGGCCGGGTTCTCTTGTTGCGCGGCTGTAGGTAACACGTTGCTTCTAGAGGACCTGGGCCTCACGGTTTCACCGAGGTCACGTCACTGACGGACCCAGAGTGCGAAAGTGCCAGGCAGCACTGCAAGAGACCCAACTGCTGCAACAGTTTGCCCCGCCACGTTGGGCATCGTAATGGTTCCCATGCCATTACCTTTGTGTGTACGACAAGGGTAGGTCGTCTGTCCTAACAGCAGGCCAGGAGGTATGCCTGCTGGTGAGTCTGCCTTGATTAGTCCAGGTGTTCCTCACGTGCCCTTTGTCGTGGGTCCCTATGAGCCGCTTTTGATGGAGGCCGTCATATTCGGCCGTGTGCCCTTCCCTTGTGGAAGATCTCTTGATCTTCCGGGCGCGTCCATTGTGTGGAGCCATATGTGCTTAGAGTTGGTGTGTTCCCCAAAGGTCACTGGCTCTTAGTCTGAGGAGGCACAGTTGCCCTGAGCGTGTCTCAGGGTTTCCGGAAGACATCCTTTAGCTGTGATGGAGGGGAGAGTGCTCAGGAGAGGAATTGCAGGGCCCGAGACCAGGGTGTTGTTGGACAGCGGGGCTCTTTGTGCTGATGGCGGCACGCTGTGAAGGCGTCTACGCTACATTGCTTTCACATTTACGTGCGGACACCCAGGCACGATGGGCAGCAAATGAAATGTTGAGGGGATATAGAGCACGCATCACTAGACGGTATCGCCCTTTCCCTCGGTGCGCCCGTGCACCATCCTCAAGCACGCGTGTGTTCTCTCAGCCCGAGCCAGGTGGACTGCCAGGGACGGAATCCCAGCAGCAGAGCAGCCTGGGGCCATCCGTATAATCCATAATACCTGGTGAAGGGAGGAGGAGGAGTCTCGCAGGGGTGTTGGCGCACATTCCATGAGGATCCTGGTTTAAACCTTGTTGCGGTAAGTGGCACTTCTTTGCTAAAACCTAGAGGTTTGGCCACGGGAACTGAAAACCGGTGCTACAGCCTCATCTTCTGTCTTTTTCTTGGGGAACATGAGCTTCGATGACCTGAGAACTGGCTGCATTTCCTGCCCCATGGCTCAGATCTGGCCGCTTCTGTATGCTGACATGATTCAGCTCACTGGCCGTCCCTTGGTGGAATCTGCAACTTTGCATGTCCAGCGTTTGAGCATGTGCTTGGATCGCTGATGACCCCCACAAATGCATTCCTTGGAAATCTGAACCAAATGAGTGAGAAAACCCTACCGTCTCCTCATCGGAACTGAGGTCCAGCACGTGGCTCCCAACAGGAATGTAGGGAGAGTTTCACATTGCGTTTCCTGCTGTGTATGTCCACAAGCCACGTTGTTCAAGTGGAGGGTTGTGGCCGTCTCATGGGGAGAAGAGCCATTGGGAAAGGAGCCTGGGATGCCAATCCAGGTGGGAAGGCTAGGGACAGCGTGCCGTCTCTGGGTTCCTTGGTCGAGCCAGGACTTCTGTCCCCTGCCACGGACGAGCATGCGGATAGGAAAGAAAGCGTGAGCCATTGGTGGTCCTCCCGCCTGCCCTTGAGTTTTACAGGCTGCCCCCACCGGCTGGTCATTGCCTCGTGCCCTCAAATAAACAGAAGTCTGTATGCTCAGGGTGAGAGCAGGATTCCTGGACTAGGGCAGGCTTCTTTGTCATGTTCTGCTTGGGAGACCAGATGCAGTGTAGGTTTCTCATGATGAGGGGAGAAATCCAATGGGCCATTGTCCCCGGGCGGTTGGCCAAGCTGACGGCTCCTCCTCGGGTTGTTTCCGGCTTGTGTGTGCTGTGTGAACAGGCTAGAAAATGCCTTAGTGAAGATAAGTCACAGCAAGCTTCTTTGGTGAGGGGTGGCTCTGGCATCTTTCCATGACACGTTGGGATCCCGGTGGAGAGGGAAGGGCAAGGCTACTGATAAAGACACATGAAATGGCTGGCTGAGCCCACATGTTTACTTGTGGGTGGACAGATTGACAGAGGCCATAGGGTTCCAGGAACACTTTTGATATCCCCTCGGGAGCATTTGGAGGCACGTGTAGAGAGGGAACACGGGAGAACTTCTGTGGACTGTCCCGCCTTTTTCCCCTCCTTGGTCGATTTACTTCATGGCGGGTCTCTATGCTAGTGAATGGTTGCCTTGGTGGCACAGTATGGTGTCTTCTCATGGGGGCTGATTTGGAGGTCGTGGGGTGTTTTGTCCCTGCCTGTCCACGTTCCCCCTGTGTTGAAGTTGTGAAGGTGTTCCTGAGTCCAGCCCAACATCTTTACTAAACCTGGCCCACATAGCGTTCCCTGATGTTTGCAGATCTTCCCAGAGGTCACTGGGCACAACCATGCGGAAAAAAGGGAGTCGGCTGCCAAGGAAAGGCTATAGATTTAAAGGCGGGTGAGGGTGTGTGGTGCGGGGGTCATTTTTCCTGCCACGCGCTGGTGCATCCAGACTGTGGTATCCGGTGTGCCTGGCCACAGGCCAGACGAGTCATAGCGGTTCAAGTGTCTAGGCTGTTGGCTGGGTTCTCTTAATTGCATGGCTGTGGGTCACACATTGCTTCTAGAAGACCTGGGCCTCACTGTTTCTCCGAGGTCACGTCACTGACGGGCCCGGAGTGTGAATGTGCCAGGTACCACTGCAGTTGACCCCATTGGTGCAATGGTGTTCTCCGCCACAATGGGCATTGGAATGGCTCCCATGCCATTTGGTTGCAAGGGTTTCCCCAGCACGTTGGGCTTCAGAATGTTTCCCATGTCATTACCTCTGTGTGTGAACCAAGGGTAGGTCATCTGTCTTGGCAGCAGCTCAGGAAGCGTGCCTACTGGTGAGTCTCCCTTGATCAGTCCAGGTGTTCCTCACGTGCCCTTTGTCACGGTTCCCTTTGAGCTGCTTTTGATGAAGGCCGTCATATTCGGCCAAGGCCCCTTCCCTTGTGGAAGATCTCTTCCCCGTAAGAGCGTGGCATTTGTGTGGAAGAATATGTGCCAAGGGCGGGTATGTTCCCCTAGATGGCACCGGCTCTTAGTCTGAGGGGCCACAGTTGCCCAGAGGGTGTCTCAGGGG
The DNA here is from genome assembly GCF_964270905.1 of Leucopleurus acutus. Lineage (NCBI taxonomy): Eukaryota > Metazoa > Chordata > Mammalia > Artiodactyla > Delphinidae > Leucopleurus > Leucopleurus acutus. The sequence goes on from NC_139142.1 coordinate 148,965,018, forward strand.
TTTAGGAAGACATCCTTCTGCTGTGGTGGATGGGAGAGCACTCAGGAGTGGAATTGCAGTGCCCAAGACCAGGGGTATTCTGGACAGCGGTGCTCTATGTCCTGATGGCCGCACCCTCGGAAGGCGTCAGCTCTATGTTGCTTTCACGTTTCCCTGCGGACCCACAGGCAAGATCTGCAGCAAATTAAATGTCGAGGGGAGACAGAGCACGCATCACTGAGGGATATCGCCCTTTCGCTCGGTGCACCCGTGCACCCTCCTAAAGAACGCATGTGTTCTCTCACCCCGAGCCAGGTGGAATGCCAGGAAAGGAATTCCAGCAGCAGATCAACCTGGGACCATCTGTATAATCCCTGACACCCGGTGAAGTGAGGAGGAGGAGTCTCACAGGGGTGTTGGCGCGCATTCCATGAGGATCCTGGTTTAACCCTTGTTGCGGTAAGTAGCACCTCTTTGCTAAAACCTAGAGGTTTGACCAAGGGAACATGTGCAACGGGGCTACACCCTCACCTTCTGGCCTTTTCCATGGGAACCCGAGCTTCGATGCCCTGAGAACTGGCTGCATTTCCTTCCCCAATGGCTTTGATGTGTTCACTTCCGTATGCTGACATGATTCAGCTCGCTGTCCGTACCGTGGTGGAATCTGCAAGTTTGCATGTCCAGCGTTTGAGCATGTGCTTGGCTCGACGATGACTTCCACAAATGCATTCCTTGGAAATCTGAACAAAATGAGTGAGAAATCCCTGCCGTCTCCTCCTTGGAACTGAGGTCCAACACGTGGCTCCCAAAAGGAAAGTAGGGAGAGGTTCGCGTTGCATTTGCTCCCGTGGGTGTCCACAGCCACGCCGTTTAAGTTGAGGCTTGTGGCCGTCTGATGGGGAGAAGAGGCATTGGGAAAGGACCCTGGGATGCCAATCCAGGTGGGAAGGCTAGGGAGAGCGTGCCGTCTGTGGGTTCCTTGGTCTAGCCAGGACTGCTGTCCCCTGCCACGGTTCAGCATTCGGGTAGGAGAGGAAGCGTGAGCCCTTGGTGGTCCGGTCGCCTGCACTTGAGTTCTACAGGCCTCCGCCACTGGCTACTCATTGCCTTGTGCCCGCGGAGAAACGGAAGTCTGTAGCCTCAGGGTCAGAGCAGGATTCCTGGCCTAGGGCAGGCTTCTTTGCCATGTTCTGCTTGGGAGACCAGATGCAGTTTAGGTTTCTCCTGATAAGGGGAGAAATCCAATGGGCCATTGTCACCGGGAGGTTGGCCAAGCTAAGGGCTCCTCCTCGGGTTGTGTCTGGCTTGTGTGTGCTGTGTGAAAGGGCTAGAAAAATGCCTTAGTGAAGATAAGTCACAGCAAGCTTCTTTGGTGAGGGGTGGCTCTGGCATCTTTCCCTGACACGTTGGGATCCCGGTGGAGAGAGGAGGGCAAGGCGAATGAAGAAGACACGAGAGATGGCTGGCTAATCCCACAGGTTTACTGGTGGGTGGATAGATCGATGGTGGTCATAGGCTTCCCGGAACACTTTTGGTATTCCCTCAGGGACATTTGGAGGCAAGTGTAGAGAGGGAACATGGGAGCACATCGGTGGCGTGTCTCGCTTGTTTCCTCTCCTTGGTCAATTTACTTCATGGCGGGTCCCTGTGCCAGGGAATGGTTGCCTTCGTGGCACAGTATGGTGTCTTCTCATGGGGGCTGATTTGGAGGCCGTGGGGTGTTTTGTCCCTGTCTGTCCACGTTCTCCCTGTGTTGAAGATGTGAAGGTGTTCCTCAGTACAGCCCTGCATCGGTACTACACCCGGCCCACCTAGCAGTCCCTGAGGATTGCAGACCTTCCCGGAGGTCATTGGGCAAAACCATGCGGAAAGGGAGTCGGCTGCCAAGGAAAGGCTACAGGTTTCCGGGCCCGAGAGGACGTGTGGTGCGGGGATCTTTTCTCCTGCCACCCGCTGGTGCTTTGAGACTGTGGTATACGGCGTGCCTGGCCACAGTCCAGAGAAGTCATACCGGTTCAGGTGTCTAGGCTGTTGGCCGGGTTCTCTTGTTGCGCGGCTGTAGGTAACACGTTGCTTCTAGAGGACCTGGGCCTCACGGTTTCACCGAGGTCACGTCACTGACGGACCCAGAGTGCGAAAGTGCCAGGCAGCACTGCAAGAGACCCAACTGCTGCAACAGTTTGCCCCGCCACGTTGGGCATCGTAATGGTTCCCATGCCATTACCTTTGTGTGTACGACAAGGGTAGGTCGTCTGTCCTAACAGCAGGCCAGGAGGTATGCCTGCTGGTGAGTCTGCCTTGATTAGTCCAGGTGTTCCTCACGTGCCCTTTGTCGTGGGTCCCTATGAGCCGCTTTTGATGGAGGCCGTCATATTCGGCCGTGTGCCCTTCCCTTGTGGAAGATCTCTTGATCTTCCGGGCGCGTCCATTGTGTGGAGCCATATGTGCTTAGAGTTGGTGTGTTCCCCAAAGGTCACTGGCTCTTAGTCTGAGGAGGCACAGTTGCCCTGAGCGTGTCTCAGGGTTTCCGGAAGACATCCTTTAGCTGTGATGGAGGGGAGAGTGCTCAGGAGAGGAATTGCAGGGCCCGAGACCAGGGTGTTGTTGGACAGCGGGGCTCTTTGTGCTGATGGCGGCACGCTGTGAAGGCATCTACGCTACATTGCTTTCACATTTACGTGCGGACACCCAGGCACGATGGGCAGCAAATGAAATGTTGAGGGGATATAGAGCACGCATCACTAGACGGTATCGCCCTTTCCCTCGGTGCGCCCGTGCACCATCCTCAAGCACGCGTGTGTTCTCTCAGCCCGAGCCAGGTGGACTGCCAGGGACGGAATCCCAGCAGCAGAGCAGCCTGGGGCCATCCGTATAATCCATAATACCTGGTGAAGGGAGGAGGAGGAGTCTCGCAGGGGTGTTGGCGCACATTCCATGAGGATCCTGGTTTAAACCTTGTTGCGGTAAGTGGCACTTCTTTGCTAAAACCTAGAGGTTTGGCCACGGGAACTGAAAACCGGTGCTACAGCCTCATCTTCTGTCTTTTTCTTGGGGAACATGAGCTTCGATGACCTGAGAACTGGCTGCATTTCCTGCCCCATGGCTCAGATCTGGCCGCTTCTGTATGCTGACATGATTCAGCTCACTGGCCGTCCCTTGGTGGAATCTGCAACTTTGCATGTCCAGCGTTTGAGCATGTGCTTGGATCGCTGATGACCCCCAAAAATGCATTCCTTGGAAATCTGAACCAAATGAGTGAGAAAACCCTACCGTCTCCTCATCGGAACTGAGGTCCAGCACGTGGCTCCCAACAGGAATGTAGGGAGAGTTTCACATTGCGTTTCCTGCTGTGTATGTCCACAAGCCACGTTGTTCAAGTGGAGGGTTGTGGCCGTCTCATGGGGAGAAGAGCCATTGGGAAAGGAGCCTGGGATGCCAATCCAGGTGGGAAGGCTAGGGACAGCGTGCCGTCTCTGGGTTCCTTGGTCGAGCCAGGACTTCTGTCCCCTGCCACGGACGAGCATGCGGATAGGAAAGGAAGCGTGAGCCATTGGTGGTCCTCTCGCCTGCCCTTGAGTTTTACAGGCGGCCCCGACCGGCTGGTCATTGCCTCGTGCCCTCAAATAAACAGAAGTCTGTATGCTCAGGGTGAGAGCAGGATTCCTGGACTAGGGCAGGCTTCTTTGTCATGTTCTGCTTGGGAGACCAGATGCAGTGTAGGTTTCTCATGATGAGGGGAGAAATCCAATGGGCCATTGTCCCCGTGCGGTTGGCCAAGCTGACGGCTCCTCCTCGGGTTGTTTCCGGCTTGTGTGTGCTGTGTGAACAGGCTAGAAAATGCCTTAGTGAAGATAAGTCACAGCAAGCTTCTTTGGTGAGGGGTGGCTCTGGCATCTTTCCATGACACGTTGGGATCCCGGTGGAGAGGGAAGGGCAAGGCTACTGATAAAGACACATGAAATGGCTGGCTGAGCCCACATGTTTACTTGTGGGTGGACAGATTGACAGAGGCCATAGGGTTCCAGGAACACTTTTGATATCCCCTCGGGAGCATTTGGAGGCACGTGTAGAGAGGGAACACGGGAGAACTTCTGTGGACTGTCCCGCCTTTTTCCCCTCCTTGGTCGATTTACTTCATGGCGGGTCCCTATGCTAGTGAATGGTTGCCTTGGTGGCACAGTATGGTGTCTTCTCATGGGGGCTGATTTGGAGGTCGTGGGGTGTTTTGTCCCTGTCTGTCCACGTTCCCCCTGTGTTGAAGTTGTGAAGGTGTTCCTGAGTCCAGCCCAACATCTTTACTAAACCTGGCCCACATAGCGTTCCCTGAGGTTTGCAGATCTTCCCGGAGGTCACTGGGCACAACCATGCGGTTAAAAGGGAGTCGGCTGCCAAGGGAAGGCTATAGATTTAAAGGCGGGTGAGGGTGTGTGGTGCGGGGGTCATTTTTCCTGCCACGCGCTGGTGCATCCAGACTGTGGTATCCGGTGTGCCTGGCCACAGGCCAGACGAGTCATAGCGGTTCAAGTGTCTAGGCTGTTGGCTGGGTTCTCTTAATTGCATGGCTGTGGGTCACACATTGCTTCTAGAAGACCTGGGCCTCACTGTTTCTCCGAGGTCACGTCACTGACGGGCCCGGAGTGTGAATGTGCCAGGTACCACTGCAGTTGACCCCATTGGTGCAATGGTGTTCTCCGCCACAATGGGCATTGGAATGGCTCCCATGCCATTTGGTTGCAAGGGTTTCCCCAGCACGTTGGGCTTCAGAATGTTTCCCATGTCATTACCTCTGTGTGTGAACCAAGGGTAGGTCATCTGTCTTGGCAGCAGCTCAGGAAGCGTGCCTACTGGTGAGTCTCCCTTGATCAGTCCAGGTGTTCCTCACGTGCCCTTTGTCACGGTTCCCTTCGAGCTGCTTTTGATGAAGGCCGTCATATTCGGCCAAGGCCCCCTCCCTTGTGGAAGATCTCTTCCCCGTAAGAGCGTGGCATTTGTGTGGAAGAATATGTGCCAAGGGCGGGTATGTTCCCCTAGATGGCACCGGCTCTTAGTCTGAGGGGCCACAGTTGCCCAGAGGGTGTCTCAGGGGTTTAGGAAGACATCCTTCTGCTGTGGTGGATGGGAGAGCACTCAGGAGTGGAATTGCAGTGCCCGAGACCAGGGGCATTCTGGACAGCGGTGCTCTATGTCCTGATGGCCGCACCCTCGGAAGGCGTCAGCTCTATGTTGCTTTCACGTTTCCCTGCGGACCCACAGGCAAGATCTGCAGCAAATTAAATGTCGAGGGGAGACAGAGCACGCATCACTGAGGGATATCGCCCTTTCGCTCGGTGCACCCGTGCACCCTCCTAAAGAACGCATGTGTTCTCTCACCCCGAGCCAGGTGGAATGCCAGGAAAGGAATTCCAGCAGCAGATCAACCTGGGACCATCTGTATAATCCCTGACACCCGGTGAAGTGAGGAGGAGGAGTCTCACAGGGGTGTTGGCGCGCATTCCATGAGGATCCTGGTTTAACCCTTGTTGCGGTAAGTAGCACCTCTTTGCTAAAACCTAGAGGTTTGACCAAGGGAACATGTGCAACGGGGCTACACCCTCACCTTCTGGCCTTTTCCATGGGAACCCGAGCTTCGATGCCCTGAGAACTGGCTGCATTTCCTTCCCCAATGGCTTTGATGTGTTCACTTCCGTATGCTGACATGATTCAGCTCGCTGTCCGTACCGTGGTGGAATCTGCAAGTTTGCATGTCCAGCGTTTGAGCATGTGCTTGGCTCGACGATGACTTCCACAAATGCATTCCTTGGAAATCTGAACAAAATGAGTGAGAAATCCCTGCCGTCTCCTCCTTGGAACTGAGGTCCAACACGTGGCTCCCAAAAGGAAAGTAGGGAGAGGTTCGCGTTGCATTTGCTCCCGTGGGTGTCCACAGCCACGCCGTTTAAGTTGAGGCTTGTGGCCGTCTGATGGGGAGAAGAGGCATTGGGAAAGGACCCTGGGATGCCAATCCAGGTGGGAAGGCTAGGGAGAGCGTGCCGTCTGTGGGTTCCTTGGTCTAGCCAGGACTGCTGTCCCCTGCCACGGTTCAGCATTCGGGTAGGAGAGGAAGCGTGAGCCCTTGGTGGTCCGGTCGCCTGCACTTGAGTTCTACAGGCCTCCGCCACTGGCTACTCATTGCCTTGTGCCCGCGGAGAAACGGAAGTCTGTAGCCTCAGGGTCAGAGCAGGATTCCTGGCCTAGGGCAGGCTTCTTTGCCATGTTCTGCTTGGGAGACCAGATGCAGTTTAGGTTTCTCCTGATAAGGGGAGAAATCCAATGGGCCATTGTCACCGGGAGGTTGGCCAAGCTAAGGGCTCCTCCTCGGGTTGTGTCTGGCTTGTGTGTGCTGTGTGAAAGGGCTAGAAAAATGCCTTAGTGAAGATAAGTCACAGCAAGCTTCTTGGGTGAGGGGTGGCTCTGGCATCTTTCCCTGACACGTTGGGATCCCGGTGGAGAGAGGAGGGCAAGGCGAATGAAGAAGACACGAGAGATGGCTGGCTAATCCCACAGGTTTACTGGTGGGTGGATAGATCGATGGTGGTCATAGGCTTCCCGGAACACTTTTGGTATTCCCTCAGGGACATTTGGAGGCAAGTGTAGAGAGGGAACACGGGAGCACATCGGTGGCGTGTCTCGCTTGTTTCCTCTCCTTGGTCAATTTACTTCATGGCGGGTCCCTGTGCCAGGGAATGGTTGCCTTCGTGGCACAGTATGGTGTCTTCTCATGGGGGCTGATTTGGAGGCCGTGGGGTGTTTTGTCCCTGTCTGTCCACGTTCTCCCTGTGTTGAAGATGTGAAGGTGTTCCTCAGTACAGCCCTGCATCGGTACTACACCCGGCCCACCTAGCAGTCCCTGAGGATTGCAGACCTTCCCGGAGGTCATTGGGCAAAACCATGCGGAAAGGGAGTCGGCTGCCAAGGAAAGGCTACAGGTTTCCGGGCCCGAGAGGACGTGTGGTGCGGGGATCTTTTCTCCTGCCACCCGCTGGTGCTTTGAGACTGTGGTATACGGCGTGCCTGGCCACAGTCCAGAGAAGTCATACCGGTTCAGGTGTCTAGGCTGTTGGCCGGGTTCTCTTGTTGCGCGGCTGTAGGTAACACGTTGCTTCTAGAGGACCTGGGCCTCACGGTTTCACCGAGGTCACGTCACTGACGGACCCAGAGTGCGAAAGTGCCAGGCAGCACTGCAAGAGACCCAACTGCTGCAACAGTTTGCCCCGCCACGTTGGGCATCGTAATGGTTCCCATGCCATTACCTTTGTGTGTACGACAAGGGTAGGTCGTCTGTCCTAACAGCAGGCCAGGAGGTATGCCTGCTGGTGAGTCTGCCTTGATTAGTCCAGGTGTTCCTCACGTGCCCTTTGTCGTGGGTCCCTATGAGCCGCTTTTGATGGAGGCCGTCATATTCGGCCGTGTGCCCTTCCCTTGTGGAAGATCTCTTGATCTTCCGGGCGCGTCCATTGTGTGGAGCCATATGTGCTTAGAGTTGGTGTGTTCCCCAAAGGTCACTGGCTCTTAGTCTGAGGAGGCACAGTTGCCCTGAGCGTGTCTCAGGGTTTCCGGAAGACATCCTTTAGCTGTGATGGAGGGGAGAGTGCTCAGGAGAGGAATTGCAGGGCCCGAGACCAGGGTGTTGTTGGACAGCGGGGCTCTTTGTGCTGATGGCGGCACGCTGTGAAGGCGTCTGCGCTACATTGCTTTCACATTTACGTGCGGACACCCAGGCACGATGGGCAGCAAATGAAATGTTGAGGGGATATAGAGCACGCATCACTAGACGGTATCGCCCTTTCCCTCGGTGCGCCCGTGCACCATCCTCAAGCACGCGTGTGTTCTCTCAGCCCGAGCCAGGTGGACTGCCAGGGACGGAATCCCAGCAGCAGAGCAGCCTGGGGCCATCCGTATAATCCATAATACCTGGTGAAGGGAGGAGGAGGAGTCTCGCAGGGGTGTTGGCGCACATTCCATGAGGATCCTGGTTTAAACCTTGTTGCGGTAAGTGGCACTTCTTTGCTAAAACCTAGAGGTTTGGCCACGGGAACTGAAAACCGGTGCTACAGCCTCATCTTCTGTCTTTTTCTTGGGGAACATGAGCTTCGATGACCTGAGAACTGGCTGCATTTCCTGCCCCATGGCTCAGATCTGGCCGCTTCTGTATGCTGACATGATTCAGCTCACTGGCCGTCCCTTGGTGGAATCTGCAACTTTGCATGTCCAGCGTTTGAGCATGTGCTTGGATCGCTGATGACCCCCACAAATGCATTCCTTGGAAATCTGAACCAAATGAGTGAGAAAACCCTACCGTCTCCTCATCGGAACTGAGGTCCAGCACGTGGCTCCCAACAGGAATGTAGGGAGAGTTTCACATTGCGTTTCCTGCTGTGTATGTCCACAAGCCACGTTGTTCAAGTGGAGGGTTGTGGCCGTCTCATGGGGAGAAGAGCCATTGGGAAAGGAGCCTGGGATGCCAATCCAGGTGGGAAGGCTAGGGACAGCGTGCCGTCTCTGGGTTCCTTGGTCGAGCCAGGACTTCTGTCCCCTGCCACGGACGAGCATGCGGATAGGAAAGGAAGCGTGAGCCATTGGTGGTCCTCCCGCCTGCCCTTGAGTTTTACAGGCTGCCCCCACCGGCTGGTCATTGCCTCGTGCCCTCAAATAAACAGAAGTCTGTATGCTCAGGGTGAGAGCAGGATTCCTGGACTAGGGCAGGCTTCTTTGTCATGTTCTGCTTGGGAGACCAGATGCAGTGTAGGTTTCTCATGATGAGGGGAGAAATCCAATGGGCCATTGTCCCCGTGCGGTTGGCCAAGCTGACGGCTCCTCCTCGGGTTGTTTCCGGCTTGTGTGTGCTGTGTGAACAGGCTAGAAAATGCCTTAGTGAAGATAAGTCACAGCAAGCTTCTTTGGTGAGGGGTGGCTCTGGCATCTTTCCATGACACGTTGGGATCCCGGTGGAGAGGGAAGGGCAAGGCTACTGATAAAGACACATGAAATGGCTGGCTGAGCCCACATGTTTACTTGTGGGTGGACAGATTGACAGAGGCCATAGGGTTCCAGGAACACTTTTGATATCCCCTCGGGAGCATTTGGAGGCACGTGTAGAGAGGGAACACGGGAGAACTTCTGTGGACTGTCCCGCCTTTTTCCCCTCCTTGGTCGATTTACTTCATGGCGGGTCCCTATGCTAGTGAATGGTTGCCTTGGTGGCACAGTATGGTGTCTTCTCATGGGGGCTGATTTGGAGGTCGTGGGGTGTTTTGTCCCTGCCTGTCCACGTTCCCCCTGTGTTGAAGTTGTGAAGGTGTTCCTGAGTCCAGCCCAACATCTTTACTAAACCTGGCCCACATAGCGTTCCCTGAGGTTTGCAGATCTTCCCGGAGGTCACTGGGCACAACCATGCGGAAAAAAGGGAGTCGGCTGCCAAGGAAAGGCTATAGATTTAAAGGCGGGTGAGGGTGTGTGGTGCGGGGGTCATTTTTCCTGCCACGCGCTGGTGCATCCAGACTGTGGTATCCGGTGTGCCTGGCCACAGGCCAGACGAGTCATAGCGGTTCAAGTGTCTAGGCTGTTGGCTGGGTTCTCTTAATTGCATGGCTGTGGGTCACACATTGCTTCTAGAAGACCTGGGCCTCACTGTTTCTCCGAGGTCACGTCACTGACGGGCCCGGAGTGTGAATGTGCCAGGTACCACTGCAGTTGACCCCATTGGTGCAATGGTGTTCTCCGCCACAATGGGCATTGGAATGGCTCCCATGCCATTTGGTTGCAAGGGTTTCCCCAGCACGTTGGGCTTCAGAATGTTTCCCATGTCATTACCTCTGTGTGTGAACCAAGGGTAGGTCATCTGTCTTGGCAGCAGCTCAGGAAGCGTGCCTACTGGTGAGTCTCCCTTGATCAGTCCAGGTGTTCCTCACGTGCCCTTTGTCACGGTTCCCTTCGAGCTGCTTTTGATGAAGGCCGTCATATTCGGCCAAGGCCCCTTCCCTTGTGGAAGATCTCTTCCCCGTAAGAGCGTGGCATTTGTGTGGAAGAATATGTGCCAAGGGCGGGTATGTTCCCCTAGATGGCACCGGCTCTTAGTCTGAGGGGCCACAGTTGCCCAGAGGGTGTCTCAGGGGTTTAGGACGACATCCTTCTGCTGTGGTGGATGGGAGAGCACTCAGGAGTGGAATTGCAGTGCCCGAGACCAGGGGCATTCTGGACAGCGGTGCTCTATGTCCTGATGGCCGCACCCTCGGAAGGCGTCAGCTCTATGTTGCTTTCACGTTTCCCTGCGGACCCACAGGCAAGATCTGCAGCAAATTAAATGTCGAGGGGAGACAGAGCACGCATCACTGAGGGATATCGCCCTTTCGCTCGGTGCACCCGTGCACCCTCCTAAAGAACGCATGTGTTCTCTCACCCCGAGCCAGGTGGAATGCCAGGAAAGGAATTCCAGCAGCAGATCAACCTGGGACCATCTGTATAATCCCTGACACCCGGTGAAGTGAGGAGGAGGAGTCTCACAGGGGTGTTGGCGCGCATTCCATGAGGATCCTGGTTTAACCCTTGTTGCGGTAAGTAGCACCTCTTTGCTAAAACCTAGAGGTTTGACCAAGGGAACATGTGCAACGGGGCTACACCCTCACCTTCTGGCCTTTTCCATGGGAACCCGAGCTTCGATGCCCTGAGAACTGGCTGCATTTCCTTCCCCAATGGCTTTGATGTGTTCACTTCCGTATGCTGACATGATTCAGCTCGCTGTCCGTACCGTGGTGGAATCTGCAAGTTTGCATGTCCAGCGTTTGAGCATGTGCTTGGCTCGACGATGACTTCCACAAATGCATTCCTTGGAAATCTGAACAAAATGAGTGAGAAATCCCTGCCGTCTCCTCCTTGGAACTGAGGTCCAACACGTGGCTCCCAAAAGGAAAGTAGGGAGAGGTTCGCGTTGCATTTGCTCCCGTGGGTGTCCACAGCCACGCCGTTTAAGTTGAGGCTTGTGGCCGTCTGATGGGGAGAAGAGGCATTGGGAAAGGACCCTGGGATGCCAATCCAGGTGGGAAGGCTAGGGAGAGCGTGCCGTCTGTGGGTTCCTTGGTCTAGCCAGGACTGCTGTCCCCTGCCACGGTTCAGCATTCGGGTAGGAGAGGAAGCGTGAGCCCTTGGTGGTCCGGTCGCCTGCACTTGAGTTCTACAGGCCTCCGCCACTGGCTACTCATTGCCTTGTGCCCGCGGAGAAACGGAAGTCTGTAGCCTCAGGGTCAGAGCAGGATTCCTGGCCTAGGGCAGGCTTCTTTGCCATGTTCTGCTTGGGAGACCAGATGCAGTTTAGGTTTCTCCTGATAAGGGGAGAAATCCAATGGGCCATTGTCACCGGGAGGTTGGCCAAGCTAAGGGCTCCTCCTCGGGTTGTGTCTGGCTTGTGTGTGCTGTGTGAAAGGGCTAGAAAAATGCCTTAGTGAAGATAAGTCACAGCAAGCTTCTTGGGTGAGGGGTGGCTCTGGCATCTTTCCCTGACACGTTGGGATCCCGGTGGAGAGAGGAGGGCAAGGCGAATGAAGAAGACACGAGAGATGGCTGGCTAATCCCACAGGTTTACTGGTGGGTGGATAGATCGATGGTGGTCATAGGCTTCCCGGAACACTTTTGGTATTCCCTCAGGGACATTTGGAGGCAAGTGTAGAGAGGGAACACGGGAGCACATCGGTGGCGTGTCTCGCTTGTTTCCTCTCCTTGGTCAATTTACTTCATGGCGGGTCCCTGTGCCAGGGAATGGTTGCCTTCGTGGCACAGTATGGTGTCTTCTCATGGGGGCTGATTTGGAGGCCGTGGGGTGTTTTGTCCCTGTCTGTCCACGTTCTCCCTGTGTTGAAGATGTGAAGGTGTTCCTCAGTACAGCCCTGCATCGGTACTACACCCGGCCCACCTAGCAGTCCCTGAGGATTGCAGACCTTCCCGGAGGTCATTGGGCAAAACCATGCGGAAAGGGAGTCGGCTGCCAAGGAAAGGCTACAGGTTTCCGGGCCCGAGAGGACGTGTGGTGCGGGGATCTTTTCTCCTGCCACCCGCTGGTGCTTTGAGACTGTGGTATACGGCGTGCCTGGCCACAGTCCAGAGAAGTCATACCGGTTCAGGTGTCTAGGCTGTTGGCCGGGTTCTCTTGTTGCGCGGCTGTAGGTAACACGTTGCTTCTAGAGGACCTGGGCCTCACGGTTTCACCGAGGTCACGTCACTGACGGACCCAGAGTGCGAAAGTGCCAGGCAGCACTGCAAGAGACCCAACTGCTGCAACAGTGTGCCCCGCCACGTTGGGCATCGTAATGGTTCCCATGCCATTACCTTTGTGTGTACGACAAGGGTAGGTCGTCTGTCCTAACAGCAGGCCAGGAGGTATGCCTGCTGGTGAGTCTGCCTTGATTAGTCCAGGTGTTCCTCACGTGCCCTTTGTCGTGGGTCCCTATGAGCCGCTTTTGATGGAGGCCGTCATATTCGGCCGTGTGCCCTTCCCTTGTGGAAGATCTCTTGATCTTCCGGGCGCGTCCATTGTGTGGAGCCATATGTGCTTAGAGTTGGTGTGTTCCCCAAAGGTCACTGGCTCTTAGTCTGAGGAGGCACAGTTGCCCTGAGCGTGTCTCAGGGTTTCCGGAAGACATCCTTTAGCTGTGATGGAGGGGAGAGTGCTCAGGAGAGGAATTGCAGGGCCCGAGACCAGGGTGTTGTTGGACAGCGGGGCTCTTTGTGCTGATGGCGGCACGCTGTGAAGGCGTCTGCGCTACATTGCTTTCACATTTACGTGCGGACACCCAGGCACGATGGGCAGCAAATGAAATGTTGAGGGGATATAGAGCACGCATCACTAGACGGTATCGCCCTTTCCCTCGGTGCGCCCGTGCACCATCCTCAAGCACGCGTGTGTTCTCTCAGCCCGAGCCAGGTGGACTGCCAGGGACGGAATCCCAGCAGCAGAGCAGCCTGGGGCCATCCGTATAATCCATAATACCTGGTGAAGGGAGGAGGAGGAGTCTCGCAGGGGTGTTGGCGCACATTCCATGAGGATCCTGGTTTAAACCTTGTTGCGGTAAGTGGCACTTCTTTGCTAAAACCTAGAGGTTTGGCCACGGGAACTGAAAACCGGTGCTACAGCCTCATCTTCTGTCTTTTTCTTGGGGAACATGAGCTTCGATGACCTGAGAACTGGCTGCATTTCCTGCCCCATGGCTCAGATCTGGCCGCTTCTGTATGCTGACATGATTCAGCTCACTGGCCGTCCCTTGGTGGAATCTGCAACTTTGCATGTCCAGCGTTTGAGCATGTGCTTGGATCGATGATGACCCCCACAAATGCATTCCTTGGAAATCTGAACCAAATGAGTGAGAAAACCCTACCGTCTCCTCATCGGAACTGAGGTCCAGCACGTGGCTCCCAACAGGAATGTAGGGAGAGTTTCACATTGCGTTTCCTGCTGTGTATGTCCACAAGCCACGTTGTTCAAGTGGAGGGTTGTGGCCGTCTCATGGGGAGAAGAGCCATTGGGAAAGGAGCCTGGGATGCCAATCCAGGTGGGAAGGCTAGGGACAGCGTGCCGTCTCTGGGTTCCTTGGTCGAGCCAGGACTTCTGTCCCCTGCCACGGACGAGCATGCGGATAGGAAAGGAAGCGTGAGCCATTGGTGGTCCTCCCGCCTGCCCTTGAGTTTTACAGGCTGCCCCCACCGGCTGGTCATTGCCTCGTGCCCTCAAATAAACAGAAGTCTGTATGCTCAGGGTGAGAGCAGGATTCCTGGACTAGGGCAGGCTTCTTTGTCATGTTCTGCTTGGGAGACCAGATGCAGTGTAGGTTTCTCATGATGAGGGGAGAAATCCAATGGGCCATTGTCCCCGGGCGGTTGGCCAAGCTGACGGCTCCTCCTCGGGTTGTTTCCGGCTTGTGTGTGCTGTGTGAACAGGCTAGAAAATGCCTTAGTGAAGATAAGTCACAGCAAGCTTCTTTGGTGAGGGGTGGCTCTGGCATCTTTCCATGACACGTTGGGATCCCGGTGGAGAGGGAAGGGCAAGGCTACTGATAAAGACACATGAAATGGCTGGCTGAGCCCACATGTTTACTTGTGGGTGGACAGATTGACAGAGGCCATAGGGTTCCAGGAACACTTTTGATATCCCCTCGGGAGCATTTGGAGGCACGTGTAGAGAGGGAACACGGGAGAACTTCTGTGGACTGTCCCGCCTTTTTCCCCTCCTTGGTCGATTTACTTCATGGCGGGTCCCTATGCTAGTGAATGGTTGCCTTGGTGGCACAGTATGGTGTCTTCTCATGGGGGCTGATTTGGAGGTCGTGGGGTGTTTTGTCCCTGCCTGTCCACGTTCCCCCTGTGTTGAAGTTGTGAAGGTGTTCCTGAGTCCAGCCCAACATCTTTACTAAACCTGGCCCACATAGCGTTCCCTGAGGTTTGCAGATCTTCCCGGAGGTCACTGGGCACAACCATGCGGAAAAAAGGGAGTCGGCTGCCAAGGAAAGGCTATAGATTTAAAGGCGGGTGAGGGTGTGTGGTGCGGGGGTCATTTTTCCTGCCACGCGCTGGTGCATCCAGACTGTGGTATCCGGTGTGCCTGGCCACAGGCCAGACGAGTCATAGCGGTTCAAGTGTCTAGGCTGTTGGCTGGGTTCTCTTAATTGCATGGCTGTGGGTCACACATTGCTTCTAGAAGACCTGGGCCTCACTGTTTCTCCGAGGTCACGTCACTGACGGGCCCGGAGTGTGAATGTGCCAGGTACCACTGCAGTTGACCCCATTGGTGCAATGGTGTTCTCCGCCACAATGGGCATTGGAATGGCTCCCATGCCATTTGGTTGCAAGGGTTTCCCCAGCACGTTGGGCTTCAGAATGTTTCCCATGTCATTACCTCTGTGTGTGAACCAAGGGTAGGTCATCTGTCTTGGCAGCAGCTCAGGAAGCGTGCCTACTGGTGAGTCTCCCTTGATCAGTCCAGGTGTTCCTCACGTGCCCTTTGTCACGGTTCCCTTCGAGCTGCTTTTGATGAAGGCCGTCATATTCGGCCAAGGCCCCTTCCCTTGTGGAAGATCTCTTCCCCGTAAGAGCGTGGCATTTGTGTGGAAGAATATGTGCCAAGGGCGGGTATGTTCCCCTAGATGGCACCGGCTCTTAGTCTGAGGGGCCACAGTTGCCCAGAGGGTGTCTCAGGGGTTTAGGACGACATCCTTCTGCTGTGGTGGATGGGAGAGCACTCAGGAGTGGAATTGCAGTGCCCGAGACCAGGGGCATTCTGGACAGCGGTGCTCTATGTCCTGATGGCCGCACCCTCGGAAGGCGTCAGCTCTATGTTGCTTTCACGTTTCCCTGCGGACCCACAGGCAAGATCTGCAGCAAATTAAATGTCGAGGGGAGACAGAGCACGCATCACTGAGGGATATCGCCCTTTCGCTCGGTGCACCCGTGCACCCTCCTAAAGAACGCATGTGTTCTCTCACCCCGAGCCAGGTGGAATGCCAGGAAAGGAATTCCAGCAGCAGATCAACCTGGGACCATCTGTATAATCCCTGACACCCGGTGAAGTGAGGAGGAGGAGTCTCACAGGGGTGTTGGCGCGCATTCCATGAGGATCCTGGTTTAACCCTTGTTGCGGTAAGTAGCACCTCTTTGCTAAAACCTAGAGGTTTGACCAAGGGAACATGTGCAACGGGGCTACACCCTCACCTTCTGGCCTTTTCCATGGGAACCCGAGCTTCGATGCCCTGAGAACTGGCTGCATTTCCTTCCCCAATGGCTTTGATGTGTTCACTTCCGTATGCTGACATGATTCAGCTCGCTGTCCGTACCGTGGTGGAATCTGCAAGTTTGCATGTCCAGCGTTTGAGCATGTGCTTGGCTCGACGATGACTTCCACAAATGCATTCCTTGGAAATCTGAACAAAATGAGTGAGAAATCCCTGCCGTCTCCTCCTTGGAACTGAGGTCCAACACGTGGCTCCCAAAAGGAAAGTAGGGAGAGGTTCGCGTTGCATTTGCTCCCATGGGTGTCCACAGTTACGCCGTTTAAGTTGAGGCTTGTGGCCGTCTGATGGGGAGAAGAGGCATTGGGAAAGGACCCTGGGATGCCAATCCAGGTGGGAAGGCTAGGGAGAGCGTGCCGTCTGTGGGTTCCTTGGTCTAGCCAGGACTGCTGTCCCCTGCCACGGTTCAGCATTCGGGTAGGAGAGGAAGCGTGAGCCCTTGGTGGTCCGGTCGCCTGCACTTGAGTTCTACAGGCCTCCGCCACTGGCTACTCATTGCCTTGTGCCCGCGGAGAAACGGAAGTCTGTAGCCTCAGGGTCAGAGCAGGATTCCTGGCCTAGGGCAGGCTTCTTTGCCATGTTCTGCTTGGGAGACCAGATGCAGTTTAGGTTTCTCCTGATAAGGGGAGAAATCCAATGGGCCATTGTCACCGGGAGGTTGGCCAAGCTAAGGGCTCCTCCTCGGGTTGTGTCTGGCTTGTGTGTGCTGTGTGAAAGGGCTAGAAAAATGCCTTAGTGAAGATAAGTCACAGCAAGCTTCTTTGGTGAGGGGTGGCTCTGGCATCTTTCCCTGACACGTTGGGATCCCGGTGGAGAGAGGAGGGCAAGGCGAATGAAGAAGACACGAGAGATGGCTGGCTAATCCCACAGGTTTACTGGTGGGTGGATAGATCGATGGTGGTCATAGGCTTCCCGGAACACTTTTGGTATTCCCTCAGGGACATTTGGAGGCAAGTGTAGAGAGGGAACACGGGAGCACATCGGTGGCGTGTCTCGCTTGTTTCCTCTCCTTGGTCAATTTACTTCATGGGGGGTCCCTGTGCCAGGGAATGGTTGCCTTCGTGGCACAGTATGGTGTCTTCTCATGGGGGCTGATTTGGAGGCCGTGGGGTGTTTTGTCCCTGTCTGTCCACGTTCTCCCTGTGTTGAAGATGTGAAGGTGTTCCTCAGTACAGCCCTGCATCGGTACTACACCCGGCCCACCTAGCAGTCCCTGAGGATTGCAGACCTTCCCGGAGGTCATTGGGCAAAACCATGCGGAAAGGGAGTCGGCTGCCAAGGAAAGGCTACAGGTTTCCGGGCCCGAGAGGACGTGTGGTGCGGAGATCTTTTCTCCTGCCACCCGCTGGTGCTTTGAGACTGTGGTATACGGCGTGCCTGGCCACAGTCCAGAGAAGTCATACCGGTTCAGGTGTCTAGGCTGTTGGCCGGGTTCTCTTGTTGCGCGGCTGTAGGTAACACGTTGCTTCTAGAGGACCTGGGCCTCACGGTTTCACCGAGGTCACGTCACTGACGGACCCAGAGTGCAAACGTGCCAGGCAGCACTGCAAGAGACCCAACTGCTGCAACAGTGTGCCCCGCCACGTTGGGCATCGTAATGGTTCCCATGCCATTACCTTTGTGTGTACGACAAGGGTAGGTCGTCTGTCCTAACAGCAGGCCAGGAGGTATGCCTGCTGGTGAGTCTGCCTTGATTAGTCCAGGTGTTCCTCACGTGCCCTTTGTCGTGGGTCCCTATGAGCCGCTTTTGATGGAGGCCGTCATATTCGGCCGTGTGCCCTTCCCTTGTGGAAGATCTCTTGATCTTCCGGGCGCGTCCATTGTGTGGAGCCATATGTGCTTAGAGTTGGTGTGTTCCCCAAAGGTCACTGGCTCTTAGTCTGAGGAGGCACAGTTGCCCTGAGCGTGTCTCAGGGTTTCCGGAAGACATCCTTTAGCTGTGATGGAGGGGAGAGTGCTCAGGAGAGGAATTGCAGGGCCCGAGACCAGGGTGTTGTTGGACAGCGGGGCTCTTTGTGCTGATGGCGGCACGCTGTGAAGGCGTCTGCGCTACATTGCTTTCACATTTACGTGCGGACACCCAGGCACGATGGGCAGCAAATGAAATGTTGAGGGGATATAGAGCACGCATCACTAGACGGTATCGCCCTTTCCCTCGGTGCGCCCGTGCACCATCCTCAAGCACGCGTGTGTTCTCTCAGCCCGAGCCAGGTGGACTGCCAGGGACGGAATCCCAGCAGCAGAGCAGCCTGGGGCCATCCGTATAATCCATAATACCTGGTGAAGGGAGGAGGAGGAGTCTCGCAGGGGTGTTGGCGCACATTCCATGAGGATCCTGGTTTAAACCTTGTTGCGGTAAGTGGCACTTCTTTGCTAAAACCTAGAGGTTTGGCCACGGGAACTGAAAACCGGTGCTACAGCCTCATCTTCTGTCTTTTTCTTGGGGAACATGAGCTTCGATGACCTGAGAACTGGCTGCATTTCCTGCCCCATGGCTCAGATCTGGCCGCTTCTGTATGCTGACATGATTCAGCTCACTGGCCGTCCCTTGGTGGAATCTGCAACTTTGCATGTCCAGCGTTTGAGCATGTGCTTGGATCGATGATGACCCCCACAAATGCATTCCTTGGAAATCTGAACAAAATGAGTGAGAAAACCCTACCGTCTCCTCATCGGAACTGAGGTCCAGCACGTGGCTCCCAACAGGAATGTAGGGAGAGTTTCACATTGCGTTTCCTGCTGTGTATGTCCACAAGCCACGTTGTTCAAGTGGAGGGTTGTGGCCGTCTCATGGGGAGAAGAGCCATTGGGAAAGGAGCCTGGGATGCCAATCCAGGTGGGAAGGCTAGGGACAGCGTGCCGTCTCTGGGTTCCTTGGTCGAGCCAGGACTTCTGTCCCCTGCCACGGACGAGCATGCGGATAGGAAAGGAAGCGTGAGCCATTGGTGGTCCTCCCGCCTGCCCTTGAGTTTTACAGGCTGCCCCCACCGGCTGGTCATTGCCTCGTGCCCTCAAATAAACAGAAGTCTGTATGCTCAGGGTGAGAGCAGGATTCCTGGACTAGGGCAGGCTTCTTTGTCATGTTCTGCTTGGGAGACCAGATGCAGTGTAGGTTTCTCATGATGAGGGGAGAAATCCAATGGGCCATTGTCCCCGGGCGGTTGGCCAAGCTGACGGCTCCTCCTCGGGTTGTTTCCGGCTTGTGTGTGCTGTGTGAACAGGCTAGAAAATGCCTTAGTGAAGATAAGTCACAGCAAGCTTCTTTGGTGAGGGGTGGCTCTGGCATCTTTCCATGACACGTTGGGATCCCGGTGGAGAGGGAAGGGCAAGGCTACTGATAAAGACACATGAAATGGCTGGCTGAGCCCACATGTTTACTTGTGGGTGGACAGATTGACAGAGGCCATAGGGTTCCAGGAACACTTTTGATATCCCCTCGGGAGCATTTGGAGGCACGTGTAGAGAGGGAACACGGGAGAACTTCTGTGGACTGTCCCGCCTTTTTCCCCTCCTTGGTCGATTTACTTCATGGCGGGTCCCTATGCTAGTGAATGGTTGCCTTGGTGGCACAGTATGGTGTCTTCTCATGGGGGCTGATTTGGAGGTCGTGGGGTGTTTTGTCCCTGCCTGTCCACGTTCCCCCTGTGTTGAAGTTGTGAAGGTGTTCCTGAGTCCAGCCCAACATCTTTACTAAACCTGGCCCACATAGCGTTCCCTGAGGTTTGCAGATCTTCCCGGAGGTCACTGGGCACAACCATGCGGAAAAAAGGGAGTCGGCTGCCAAGGAAAGGCTATAGATTTAAAGGCGGGTGAGGGTGTGTGGTGCGGGGGTCATTTTTCCTGCCACGCGCTGGTGCATCCAGACTGTGGTATCCGGTGTGCCTGGCCACAGGCCAGACGAGTCATAGCGGTTCAAGTGTCTAGGCTGTTGGCTGGGTTCTCTTAATTGCATGGCTGTGGGTCACACATTGCTTCTAGAAGACCTGGGCCTCACTGTTTCTCCGAGGTCACGTCACTGACGGGCCCGGAGTGTGAATGTGCCAGGTACCACTGCAGTTGACCCCATTGGTGCAATGGTGTTCTCCGCCACAATGGGCATTGGAATGGCTCCCATGCCATTTGGTTGCAAGGGTTTCCCCAGCACGTTGGGCTTCAGAATGTTTCCCATGTCATTACCTCTGTGTGTGAACCAAGGGTAGGTCATCTGTCTTGGCAGCAGCTCAGGAAGCGTGCCTACTGGTGAGTCTCCCTTGATCAGTCCAGGTGTTCCTCACGTGCCCTTTGTCACGGTTCCCTTCGAGCTGCTTTTGATGAAGGCCGTCATATTCGGCCAAGGCCCCTTCCCTTGTGGAAGATCTCTTCCCCGTAAGAGCGTGGCATTTGTGTGGAAGAATATGTGCCAAGGGCGGGTATGTTCCCCTAGATGGCACCGGCTCTTAGTCTGAGGGGCCACAGTTGCCCAGAGGGTGTCTCAGGGGTTTAGGAAGACATCCTTCTGCTGTGGTGGATGGGAGAGCACTCAGGAGTGGAATTGCAGTGCCCGAGACCAGGGGCATTCTGGACAGCGGTGCTCTATGTCCTGATGGCCGCACCCTCGGAAGGCGTCAGCTCTATGTTGCTTTCACGTTTCCCTGCGGACCCACAGGCAAGATCTGCAGCAAATTAAATGTCGAGGGGAGACAGAGCACGCATCACTGAGGGATATCGCCCTTTCGCTCGGTGCACCCGTGCACCCTCCTAAAGAACGCATGTGTTCTCTCACCCCGAGCCAGGTGGAATGCCAGGAAAGGAATTCCAGCAGCAGATCAACCTGGGACCATCTGTATAATCCCTGACACCCGGTGAAGTGAGGAGGAGGAGTCTCACAGGGGTGTTGGCGCGCATTCCATGAGGATCCTGGTTTAACCCTTGTTGCGGTAAGTAGCACCTCTTTGCTAAAACCTAGAGGTTTGACCAAGGGAACATGTGCAACGGGGCTACACCCTCACCTTCTGGCCTTTTCCATGGGAACCCGAGCTTCGATGCCCTGAGAACTGGCTGCATTTCCTTCCCCAATGGCTTTGATGTGTTCACTTCCGTATGCTGACATGATTCAGCTCGCTGTCCGTACCGTGGTGGAATCTGCAAGTTTGCATGTCCAGCGTTTGAGCATGTGCTTGGCTCGACGATGACTTCCACAAATGCATTCCTTGGAAATCTGAACAAAATGAGTGAGAAATCCCTGCCGTCTCCTCCTTGGAACTGAGGTCCAACACGTGGCTCCCAAAAGGAAAGTAGGGAGAGGTTCGCGTTGCATTTGCTCCCGTGGGTGTCCACAGCCACGCCGTTTAAGTTGAGGCTTGTGGCCGTCTGATGGGGAGAAGAGGCATTGGGAAAGGACCCTGGGATGCCAATCCAGGTGGGAAGGCTAGGGAGAGCGTGCCATCTGTGGGTTCCTTGGTCTAGCCAGGACTGCTGTCCCCTGCCACGGTTCAGCATTCGGGTAGGAGAGGAAGCGTGAGCCCTTGGTGGTCCGGTCGCCTGCACTTGAGTTCTACAGGCCTCCGCCACTGGCTACTCATTGCCTTGTGCCCGCGGAGAAACGGAAGTCTGTAGCCTCAGGGTCAGAGCAGGATTCCTGGCCTAGGGCAGGCTTCTTTGCCATGTTCTGCTTGGGAGACCAGATGCAGTTTAGGTTTCTCCTGATAAGGGGAGAAATCCAATGGGCCATTGTCACCGGGAGGTTGGCCAAGCTAAGGGCTCCTCCTCGGGTTGTGTCTGGCTTGTGTGTGCTGTGTGAAAGGGCTAGAAAAATGCCTTAGTGAAGATAAGTCACAGCAAGCTTCTTTGGTGAGGGGTGGCTCTGGCATCTTTCCCTGACACGTTGGGATCCCGGTGGAGAGAGGAGGGCAAGGCGAATGAAGAAGACACGAGAGATGGCTGGCTAATCCCACAGGTTTACTGGTGGGTGGATAGATCGATGGTGGTCATAGGCTTCCCGGAACACTTTTGGTATTCCCTCAGGGACATTTGGAGGCAAGTGTAGAGAGGGAACACGGGAGCACATCGGTGGCGTGTCTCGCTTGTTTCCTCTCCTTGGTCAATTTACTTCATGGCGGGTCCCTGTGCCAGGGAATGGTTGCCTTCGTGGCACAGTATGGTGTCTTCTCATGGGGGCTGATTTGGAGGCCGTGGGGTGTTTTGTCCCTGTCTGTCCACGTTCTCCCTGTGTTGAAGATGTGAAGATGTTCCTCAGTACAGCCCTGCATCGGTACTACACCCGGCCCACCTAGCAGTCCCTGAGGATTGCAGACCTTCCCGGAGGTCATTGGGCAAAACCATGCGGAAAGGGAGTCAGCTGCCAAGGAAAGGCTACAGGTTTCCGGGCCCGAGAGGACGTGTGGTGCGGAGATCTTTTCTCCTGCCACCCGCTGGTGCTTTGAGACTGTGGTATACGGCGTGCCTGGCCACAGTCCAGAGAAGTCATACCGGTTCAGGTGTCTAGGCTGTTGGCCGGGTTCTCTTGTTGCGCGGCTGTAGGTAACACGTTGCTTCTAGAGGACCTGGGCCTCACGGTTTCACCGAGGTCACGTCACTGACGGACCCAGAGTGCAAACGTGCCAGGCAGCACTGCAAGAGACCCAACTGCTGCAACAGTTTGCCCCGCCACGTTGGGCATCGTAATGGTTCCCATGCCATTACCTTTGTGTGTACGACAAGGGTAGGTCGTCTGTCCTAACAGCAGGCCAGGAGGTATGCCTGCTGGTGAGTCTGCCTTGATTAGTCCAGGTGTTCCTCACGTGCCCTTTGTCGTGGGTCCCTATGAGCCGCTTTTGATGGAGGCCGTCATATTCGGCCGTGTGCCCTTCCCTTGTGGAAGATCTCTTGATCTTCCGGGCGCGTCCATTGTGTGGAGCCATATGTGCTTAGAGTTGGTGTGTTCCCCAAAGGTCACTGGCTCTTAGTCTGAGGAGGCACAGTTGCCCTGAGCGTGTCTCAGGGTTTCCGGAAGACATCCTTTAGCTGTGATGGAGGGGAGAGTGCTCAGGAGAGGAATTGCAGGGCCCCAGACCAGGGTGTTGTTGGACAGCGGGGCTCTTTGTGCTGATGGCGGCATGCTGTGAAGGCGTCTGCGCTACATTGCTTTCACATTTACGTGCGGACACCCAGGCACGATGGGCAGCAAATGAAATGTTGAGGGGATATAGAGCACGCATCACTAGACGGTATCGCCCTTTCCCTCGGTGCGCCCGTGCACCATCCTCAAGCACGCGTGTGTTCTCTCAGCCCGAGCCAGGTGGACTGCCAGGGACGGAATCCCAGCAGCAGAGCAGCCTGGGGCCATCCGTATAATCCATAATACCTGGTGAAGGGAGGAGGAGGAGTCTCGCAGGGGTGTTGGCGCACATTCCATGAGGATCCTGGTTTAAACCTTGTTGCGGTAAGTGGCACTTCTTTGCTAAAACCTAGAGGTTTGGCCACGGGAACTGAAAACCGGTGCTACAGCCTCATCTTCTGTCTTTTTCTTGGGGAACATGAGCTTCGATGACCTGAGAACTGGCTGCATTTCCTGCCCCATGGCTCAGATCTGGCCGCTTCTGTATGCTGACATGATTCAGTTCACTGGCCGTCCCTTGGTGGAATCTGCAACTTTGCATGTCCAGCGTTTGAGCATGTGCTTGGATCGCTGATGACCCCCACAAATGCATTCCTTGGAAATCTGAACAAAATGAGTGAGAAAACCCTACCGTCTCCTCATCGGAACTGAGGTCCAGCACGTGGCTCCCAACAGGAATGTAGGGAGAGTTTCACATTGCGTTTCCTGCTGTGTATGTCCACAAGCCACGTTGTTCAAGTGGAGGGTTGTGGCCGTCTCATGGGGAGAAGAGCCATTGGGAAAGGAGCCTGGGATGCCAATCCAGGTGGGAAGGCTAGGGACAGCGTGCCGTCTCTGGGTTCCTTGGTCGAGCCAGGACTTCTGTCCCCTGCCACGGACGAGCATGCGGATAGGAAAGGAAGCGTGAGCCATTGGTGGTCCTCTCGCCTGCCCTTGAGTTTTACAGGCTGCCCCCACCGGCTGGTCATTGCCTCGTGCCCTCAAATAAACAGAAGTCTGTATGCTCAGGGTGAGAGCAGGATTCCTGGACTAGGGCAGGCTTCTTTGTCATGTTCTGCTTGGGAGACCAAATGCAGTGTAGGTTTCTCATGATGAGGGGAGAAATCCAATGGGCCATTGTCCCCGGGCGGTTGGCCAAGCTGACGGCTCCTCCTCGGGTTGTTTCCGGCTTGTGTGTGCTGTGTGAACAGGCTAGAAAATGCCTTAGTGAAGATAAGTCACAGCAAGCTTCTTTGGTGAGGGGTGGCTCTGGCATCTTTCCATGACACGTTGGGATCCCGGTGGAGAGGGAAGGGCAAGGCTACTGATAAAGACACATGAAATGGCTGGCTGAGCCCACATGTTTACTTGTGGGTGGACAGATTGACAGAGGCCATAGGGTTCCAGGAACACTTTTGATATCCCCTCGGGAGCATTTGGAGGCACGTGTAGAGAGGGAACACGGGAGAACTTCTGTGGACTGTCCCGCCTTTTTCCCCTCCTTGGTCGATTTACTTCATGGCGGGTCCCTATGCTAGTGAATGGTTGCCTTGGTGGCACAGTATGGTGTCTTCTCATGGGGGCTGATTTGGAGGTCGTGGGGTGTTTTGTCCCTGCCTGTCCACGTTCCCCCTGTGTTGAAGTTGTGAAGGTGTTCCTGAGTCCAGCCCAACATCTTTACTAAACCTGGCCCACATAGCGTTCCCTGAGGTTTGCAGATCTTCCCGGAGGTCACTGGGCACAACCATGCGGAAAAAAGGGAGTCGGCTGCCAAGGAAAGGCTATAGATTTAAAGGCGGGTGAGGGTGTGTGGTGCGGGGGTCATTTTTCCTGCCACGCGCTGGTGCATCCAGACTGTGGTATCCGGTGTGCCTGGCCACAGGCCAGACGAGTCATAGCGGTTCAAGTGTCTAGGCTGTTGGCTGGGTTCTCTTAATTGCATGGCTGTGGGTCACACATTGCTTCTAGAAGACCTGGGCCTCACTGTTTCTCCGAGGTCACGTCACTGACGGGCCCGGAGTGTGAATGTGCCAGGTACCACTGCAGTTGACCCCATTGGTGCAATGGTGTTCTCCGCCACAATGGGCATTGGAATGGCTCCCATGCCATTTGGTTGCAAGGGTTTCCCCAGCACGTTGGGCTTCAGAATGTTTCCCATGTCATTACCTCTGTGTGTGAACCAAGGGTAGGTCATCTGTCTTGGCAGCAGCTCAGGAAGCGTGCCTACTGGTGAGTCTCCCTTGATCAGTCCAGGTGTTCCTCACGTGCCCTTTGTCACGGTTCCCTTCGAGCTGCTTTTGATGAAGGCCGTCATATTCGGCCAAGGCCCCTTCCCTTGTGGAAGATCTCTTCCCCGTAAGAGTGTGGCATTTGTGTGGAAGAATATGTGCCAAGGGCGGGTATGTTCCCCTAGATGGCACCGGCTCTTAGTCTGAGGGGCCACAGTTGCCCAGAGGGTGTCTCAGGGGTTTAGGACGACATCCTTCTGCTGTGGTGGATGGGAGAGCACTCAGGAGTGGAATTGCAGTGCCCGAGACCAGGGGGATTCTGGACAGCGGTGCTCTATGTCCTGATGGCCGCACCCTCGGAAGGCGTCAGCTCTATGTTGCTTTCACGTTTCCCTGCGGACCCACAGGCAAGATCTGCAGCAAATTAAATGTCGAGGGGAGACAGAGCACGCATCACTGAGGGATATCGCCCTTTCGCTCGGTGCACCCGTGCACCCTCCTAAAGAACGCATGTGTTCTCTCACCCCGAGCCAGGTGGAATGCCAGGAAAGGAATTCCAGCAGCAGATCAACCTGGGACCATCTGTATAATCCCTGACACCCGGTGAAGTGAGGAGGAGGAGTCTCACAGGGGTGTTGGCGCGCATTCCATGAGGATCCTGGTTTAACCCTTGTTGCGGTAAGTAGCACCTCTTTGCTAAAACCTAGAGGTTTGACCAAGGGAACATGTGCAACGGGGCTACACCCTCACCTTCTGGCCTTTTCCATGGGAACCCGAGCTTCGATGCCCTGAGAACTGGCTGCATTTCCTTCCCCAATGGCTTTGATGTGTTCACTTCCGTATGCTGACATGATTCAGCTCGCTGTCCGTACCGTGGTGGAATCTGCAAGTTTGCATGTCCAGCGTTTGAGCATGTGCTTGGCTCGACGATGACTTCCACAAATGCATTCCTTGGAAATCTGAACAAAATGAGTGAGAAATCCCTGCCGTCTCCTCCTTGGAACTGAGGTCCAACACGTGGCTCCCAAAAGGAAAGTAGGGAGAGGTTCGCGTTGCATTTGCTCCCGTGGGTGTCCACAGCCACGCCGTTTAAGTTGAGGCTTGTGGCCGTCTGATGGGGAGAAGAGGCATTGGGAAAGGACCCTGGGATGCCAATCCAGGTGGGAAGGCTAGGGAGAGCGTGCCGTCTGTGGGTTCCTTGGTCTAGCCAGGACTGCTGTCCCCTGCCACGGTTCAGCATTCAGGTAGGAGAGGAAACGTGAGCCCTTGGTGGTCCGGTCGCCTGCACTTGAGTTCTACAGGCCTCCGCCACTGGCTACTCATTGCCTTGTGCCCGCGGAGAAACGGAAGTCTGTAGCCTCAGGGTCAGAGCAGGATTCCTGGCCTAGGGCAGGCTTCTTTGCCATGTTCTGCTTGGGAGACCAGATGCAGTTTAGGTTTCTCCTGATAAGGGGAGAAATCCAATGGGCCATTGTCACCGGGAGGTTGGCCAAGCTAAGGGCTCCTCCTCGGGTTGTGTCTGGCTTGTGTGTGCTGTGTGAAAGGGCTAGAAAAATGCCTTAGTGAAGATAAGTCACAGCAAGCTTCTTGGGTGAGGGGTGGCTCTGGCATCTTTCCCTGACACGTTGGGATCCCGGTGGAGAGAGGAGGGCAAGGCGAATGAAGAAGACACGAGAGATGGCTGGCTAATCCCACAGGTTTACTGGTGGGTGGATAGATCGATGGTGGTCATAGGCTTCCCGGAACACTTTTGGTATTCCCTCAGGGACATTTGGAGGCAAGTGTAGAGAGGGAACACGGGAGCACATCGGTGGCGTGTCTTGCTTGTTTCCTCTCCTTGGTCAGTTTACTTCATGGCGGGTCCCTGTGCCAGGGAATGGTCGCCTTCGTGGCACAGTATGGTGTCTTCTCATGGGGGCTGATTTGGAGGCCGTGGGGTGTTTTGTCCCTGTCTGTCCACGTTCTCCCTGTGTTGAAGATGTGAAGGTGTTCCTCAGTACAGCCCTGCATCGGTACTACACCCGGCCCACCTAGCAGTCCCTGAGGATTGCAGACCTTCCCGGAGGTCATTGGGCAAAACCATGCGGAAAGGGAGTCGGCTGCCAAGGAAAGGCTACAGGTTTCCGGGCCCGAGAGGACGTGTGGTGCGGGGATCTTTTCTCCTGCCACCCGCTGGTGCTTTGAGACTGTGGTATATGGCGTGCCTGGCCACAGTCCAGAGAAGTCATACCGGTTCAGGTGTCTAGGCTGTTGGCCGGGTTCTCTTGTTGCGCGGCTGTAGGTAACACGTTGCTTCTAGAGGACCTGGGCCTCACGGTTTCACCGAGGTCACGTCACTGACGGACCCAGAGTGTGAAAGTGCCAGGCAGCACTGCAAGAGACCCAACTGCTGCAACAGTTTGCCCCGCCACGTTGGGCATCGTAATGGTTCCCATGCCATTACCTTTGTGTGTACGACAAGGGTAGGTCGTCTGTCCTAACAGCAGGCCAGGAGGTATGCCTGCTGGTGAGTCTGCCTTGATTAGTCCAGGTGTTCCTCACGTGCCCTTTGTCGTGGGTCCCTATGAGCCGCTTTTGATGGAGGCCGTCATATTCGGCCGTGTGCCCTTCCCTTGTGGAAGATCTCTTGATCTTCCGGGCGCGTCCATTGTGTGGAGCCATATGTGCTTAGAGTTGGTGTGTTCCCCAAAGGTCACTGGCTCTTAGTCTGAGGAGGCACAGTTGCCCTGAGCGTGTCTCAGGGTTTCCGGAAGACATCCTTTAGCTGTGATGGAGGGGAGAGTGCTCAGGAGAGGAATTGCAGGGCCCGAGACCAGGGTGTTGTTGGACAGCGGGGCTCTTTGTGCTGATGGCGGCACGCTGTGAAGGCGTCTACGCTACATTGCTTTCACATTTACGTGCGGACACCCAGGCACGATGGGCAGCAAATGAAATGTTGAGGGGATATAGAGCACGCATCACTAGACGGTATCGCCCTTTCCCTCGGTGCGCCCGTGCACCATCCTCAAGCACGCGTGTGTTCTCTCAGCCCGAGCCAGGTGGACTGCCAGGGACGGAATCCCAGCAGCAGAGCAGCCTGGGGCCATCCGTATAATCCATAATACCTGGTGAAGGGAGGAGGAGGAGTCTCGCAGGGGTGTTGGCGCACATTCCATGAGGATCCTGGTTTAAACCTTGTTGCGGTAAGTGGCACTTCTTTGCTAAAACCTAGAGGTTTGGCCACGGGAACTGAAAACCGGTGCTACAGCCTCATCTTCTGTCTTTTTCTTGGGGAACATGAGCTTCGATGACCTGAGAACTGGCTGCATTTCCTGCCCCATGGCTCAGATCTGGCCGCTTCTGTATGCTGACATGATTCAGTTCACTGGCCGTCCCTTGGTGGAATCTGCAACTTTGCATGTCCAGCGTTTGAGCATGTGCTTGGATCGCTGATGACCCCCACAAATGCATTCCTTGGAAATCTGAACAAAATGAGTGAGAAAACCCTACCGTCTCCTCATCGGAACTGAGGTCCAGCACGTGGCTCCCAACAGGAATGTAGGGAGAGTTTCACATTGCGTTTCCTGCTGTGTATGTCCACAAGCCACGTTGTTCAAGTGGAGGGTTGTGGCCGTCTCATGGGGAGAAGAGCCATTGGGAAAGGAGCCTGGGATGCCAATCCAGGTGGGAAGGCTAGGGACAGCGTGCCGTCTCTGGGTTCCTTGGTCGAGCCAGGACTTCTGTCCCCTGCCACGGACGAGCATGCGGATAGGAAAGGAAGCGTGAGCCATTGGTGGTCCTCTCGCCTGCCCTTGAGTTTTACAGGCTGCCCCCACCGGCTGGTCATTGCCTCGTGCCCTCAAATAAACAGAAGTCTGTATGCTCAGGGTGAGAGCAGGATTCCTGGACTAGGGCAGGCTTCTTTGTCATGTTCTGCTTGGGAGACCAAATGCAGTGTAGGTTTCTCATGATGAGGGGAGAAATCCAATGGGCCATTGTCCCCGGGCGGTTGGCCAAGCTGACGGCTCCTCCTCGGGTTGTTTCCGGCTTGTGTGTGCTGTGTGAACAGGCTAGAAAATGCCTTAGTGAAGATAAGTCACAGCAAGCTTCTTTGGTGAGGGGTGGCTCTGGCATCTTTCCATGACACGTTGGGATCCCGGTGGAGAGGGAAGGGCAAGGCTACTGATAAAGACACATGAAATGGCTGGCTGAGCCCACATGTTTACTTGTGGGTGGACAGATTGACAGAGGCCATAGGGTTCCAGGAACACTTTTGATATCCCCTCGGGAGCATTTGGAGGCACGTGTAGAGAGGGAACACGGGAGAACTTCTGTGGACTGTCCCGCCTTTTTCCCCTCCTTGGTCGATTTACTTCATGGCGGGTCCCTATGCTAGTGAATGGTTGCCTTGGTGGCACAGTATGGTGTCTTCTCATGGGGGCTGATTTGGAGGTCGTGGGGTGTTTTGTCCCTGCCTGTCCACGTTCCCCCTGTGTTGAAGTTGTGAAGGTGTTCCTGAGTCCAGCCCAACATCTTTACTAAACCTGGCCCACATAGCGTTCCCTGAGGTTTGCAGATCTTCCCGGAGGTCACTGGGCACAACCATGCGGAAAAAAGGGAGTCGGCTGCCAAGGAAAGGCTATAGATTTAAAGGCGGGTGAGGGTGTGTGGTGCGGGGGTCATTTTTCCTGCCACGCGCTGGTGCATCCAGACTGTGGTATCCGGTGTGCCTGGCCACAGGCCAGACGAGTCATAGCGGTTCAAGTGTCTAGGCTGTTGGCTGGGTTCTCTTAATTGCATGGCTGTGGGTCACACATTGCTTCTAGAAGACCTGGGCCTCACTGTTTCTCCGAGGTCACGTCACTGACGGGCCCGGAGTGTGAATGTGCCAGGTACCACTGCAGTTGACCCCATTGGTGCAATGGTGTTCTCCGCCACAATGGGCATTGGAATGGCTCCCATGCCATTTGGTTGCAAGGGTTTCCCCAGCACGTTGGGCTTCAGAATGTTTCCCATGTCATTACCTCTGTGTGTGAACCAAGGGTAGGTCATCTGTCTTGGCAGCAGCTCAGGAAGCGTGCCTACTGGTGAGTCTCCCTTGATCAGTCCAGGTGTTCCTCACGTGCCCTTTGTCACGGTTCCCTTCGAGCTGCTTTTGATGAAGGCCGTCATATTCGGCCAAGGCCCCTTCCCTTGTGGAAGATCTCTTCCCCGTAAGAGTGTGGCATTTGTGTGGAAGAATATGTGCCAAGGGCGGGTATGTTCCCCTAGATGGCACCGGCTCTTAGTCTGAGGGGCCACAGTTGCCCAGAGGGTGTCTCAGGGGTTTAGGACGACATCCTTCTGCTGTGGTGGATGGGAGAGCACTCAGGAGTGGAATTGCAGTGCCCGAGACCAGGGGGATTCTGGACAGCGGTGCTCTATGTCCTGATGGCCGCACCCTCGGAAGGCGTCAGCTCTATGTTGCTTTCACGTTTCCCTGCGGACCCACAGGCAAGATCTGCAGCAAATTAAATGTCGAGGGGAGACAGAGCACGCATCACTGAGGGATATCGCCCTTTCGCTCGGTGCACCCGTGCACCCTCCTAAAGAACGCATGTGTTCTCTCACCCCGAGCCAGGTGGAATGCCAGGAAAGGAATTCCAGCAGCAGATCAACCTGGGACCATCTGTATAATCCCTGACACCCGGTGAAGTGAGGAGGAGGAGTCTCACAGGGGTGTTGGCGCGCATTCCATGAGGATCCTGGTTTAACCCTTGTTGCGGTAAGTAGCACCTCTTTGCTAAAACCTAGAGGTTTGACCAAGGGAACATGTGCAACGGGGCTACACCCTCACCTTCTGGCCTTTTCCATGGGAACCCGAGCTTCGATGCCCTGAGAACTGGCTGCATTTCCTTCCCCAATGGCTTTGATGTGTTCACTTCCGTATGCTGACATGATTCAGCTCGCTGTCCGTACCGTGGTGGAATCTGCAAGTTTGCATGTCCAGCGTTTGAGCATGTGCTTGGCTCGACGATGACTTCCACAAATGCATTCCTTGGAAATCTGAACAAAATGAGTGAGAAATCCCTGCCGTCTCCTCCTTGGAACTGAGGTCCAACACGTGGCTCCCAAAAGGAAAGTAGGGAGAGGTTCGCGTTGCATTTGCTCCCGTGGGTGTCCACAGCCACGCCGTTTAAGTTGAGGCTTGTGGCCGTCTGATGGGGAGAAGAGGCATTGGGAAAGGACCCTGGGATGCCAATCCAGGTGGGAAGGCTAGGGAGAGCGTGCCGTCTGTGGGTTCCTTGGTCTAGCCAGGACTGCTGTCCCCTGCCACGGTTCAGCATTCAGGTAGGAGAGGAAACGTGAGCCCTTGGTGGTCCGGTCGCCTGCACTTGAGTTCTACAGGCCTCCGCCACTGGCTACTCATTGCCTTGTGCCCGCGGAGAAACGGAAGTCTGTAGCCTCAGGGTCAGAGCAGGATTCCTGGCCTAGGGCAGGCTTCTTTGCCATGTTCTGCTTGGGAGACCAGATGCAGTTTAGGTTTCTCCTGATAAGGGGAGAAATCCAATGGGCCATTGTCACCGGGAGGTTGGCCAAGCTAAGGGCTCCTCCTCGGGTTGTGTCTGGCTTGTGTGTGCTGTGTGAAAGGGCTAGAAAAATGCCTTAGTGAAGATAAGTCACAGCAAGCTTCTTTGGTGAGGGGTGGCTCTGGCATCTTTCCCTGACACGTTGGGATCCCGGTGGAGAGAGGAGGGCAAGGCGAATGAAGAAGACACGAGAGATGGCTGGCTAATCCCACAGGTTTACTGGTGGGTGGATAGATCGATGGTGGTCATAGGCTTCCCGGAACACTTTTGGTATTCCCTCAGGGACATTTGGAGGCAAGTGTAGAGAGGGAACACGGGAGCACATCGGTGGCGTGTCTTGCTTGTTTCCTCTCCTTGGTCAGTTTACTTCATGGCGGGTCCCTGTGCCAGGGAATGGTCGCCTTCGTGGCACAGTATGGTGTCTTCTCATGGGGGCTGATTTGGAGGCCGTGGGGTGTTTTGTCCCTGTCTGTCCACGTTCTCCCTGTGTTGAAGATGTGAAGGTGTTCCTCAGTACAGCCCTGCATCGGTACTACACCCGGCCCACCTAGCAGTCCCTGAGGATTGCAGACCTTCCCGGAGGTCATTGGGCAAAACCATGCGGAAAGGGAGTCGGCTGCCAAGGAAAGGCTACAGGTTTCCGGGCCCGAGAGGACGTGTGGTGCGGGGATCTTTTCTCCTGCCACCCGCTGGTGCTTTGAGACTGTGGTATATGGCGTGCCTGGCCACAGTCCAGAGAAGTCATACCGGTTCAGGTGTCTAGGCTGTTGGCCGGGTTCTCTTGTTGCGCGGCTGTAGGTAACACGTTGCTTCTAGAGGACCTGGGCCTCACGGTTTCACCGAGGTCACGTCACTGACGGACCCAGAGTGTGAAAGTGCCAGGCAGCACTGCAAGAGACCCAACTGCTGCAACAGTTTGCCCCGCCACGTTGGGCATCGTAATGGTTCCCATGCCATTACCTTTGTGTGTACGACAAGGGTAGGTCGTCTGTCCTAACAGCAGGCCAGGAGGTATGCCTGCTGGTGAGTCTGCCTTGATTAGTCCAGGTGTTCCTCACGTGCCCTTTGTCGTGGGTCCCTATGAGCCGCTTTTGATGGAGGCCGTCATATTCGGCCGTGTGCCCTTCCCTTGTGGAAGATCTCTTGATCTTCCGGGCGCGTCCATTGTGTGGAGCCATATGTGCTTAGAGTTGGTGTGTTCCCCAAAGGTCACTGGCTCTTAGTCTGAGGAGGCACAGTTGCCCTGAGCGTGTCTCAGGGTTTCCGGAAGACATCCTTTAGCTGTGATGGAGGGGAGAGTGCTCAGGAGAGGAATTGCAGGGCCCGAGACCAGGGTGTTGTTGGACAGCGGGGCTCTTTGTGCTGATGGCGGCACGCTGTGAAGGCGTCTACGCTACATTGCTTTCACATTTACGTGCGGACACCCAGGCACGATGGGCAGCAAATGAAATGTTGAGGGGATATAGAGCACGCATCACTAGACGGTATCGCCCTTTCCCTCGGTGCGCCCGTGCACCATCCTCAAGCACGCGTGTGTTCTCTCAGCCCGAGCCAGGTGGACTGCCAGGGACGGAATCCCAGCAGCAGAGCAGCCTGGGGCCATCCGTATAATCCATAATACCTGGTGAAGGGAGGAGGAGGAGTCTCGCAGGGGTGTTGGCGCACATTCCATGAGGATCCTGGTTTAAACCTTGTTGCGGTAAGTGGCACTTCTTTGCTAAAACCTAGAGGTTTGGCCACGGGAACTGAAAACCGGTGCTACAGCCTCATCTTCTGTCTTTTTCTTGGGGAACATGAGCTTCGATGACCTGAGAACTGGCTGCATTTCCTGCCCCATGGCTCAGATCTGGCCGCTTCTGTATGCTGACATGATTCAGCTCACTGGCCGTCCCTTGGTGGAATCTGCAACTTTGCATGTCCAGCGTTTGAGCATGTGCTTGGATCGCTGATGACCCCCACAAATGCATTCCTTGGAAATCTGAACAAAATGAGTGAGAAAACCCTACCGTCTCCTCATCGGAACTGAGGTCCAGCACGTGGCTCCCAACAGGAATGTAGGGAGAGTTTCACATTGCGTTTCCTGCTGTGTATGTCCACAAGCCACGTTGTTCAAGTGGAGGGTTGTGGCCGTCTCATGGGGAGAAGAGCCATTGGGAAAGGAGCCTGGGATGCCAATCCAGGTGGGAAGGCTAGGGACAGCGTGCCGTCTCTGGGTTCCTTGGTCGAGCCAGGACTTCTGTCCCCTGCCACGGACGAGCATGCGGATAGGAAAGGAAGCATGAGCCATTGGTGGTCCTCTCGCCTGCCCTTGAGTTTTACAGGCGGCCCCCACCGGCTGGTCATTGCCTCGTGCCCTCAAATAAACAGAAGTCTGTATGCTCAGGGTGAGAGCAGGATTCCTGGACTAGGGCAGGCTTCTTTGTCATGTTCTGCTTGGGAGACCAGATGCAGTGTAGGTTTCTCATGATGAGGGGAGAAATCCAATGGGCCATTGTCCCCGGGCGGTTGGCCAAGCTGACGGCTCCTCCTCGGGTTGTTTCCGGCTTGTGTGTGCTGTGTGAACAGGCTAGAAAATGCCTTAGTGAAGATAAGTCACAGCAAGCTTCTTTGGTGAGGGGTGGCTCTGGCATCTTTCCATGACACGTTGGGATCCCGGTGGAGAGGGAAGGGCAAGGCTACTGATAAAGACACATGAAATGGCTGGCTGAGCCCACATGTTTACTTGTGGGTGGACAGATTAACAGAGACCATAGGGTTCCAGGAACACTTTTGATATCCCCTCGGGAGCATTTGGAGGCACGTGTAGAGAGGAAACACGGGAGAACTTCTGTGGACTGTCCCGCCTTTTTCCCCTCCTTGGTCGATGTACTTCATGGCGGGTCCCTATGCTAGTGAATGGTTGCCTTGGTGGCACAGTATGGTGTCTTCTCATGGGGGCTGATTTGGAGGTCGTGGGGTGTTTTGTCCCTGTCTGTCCACGTTCCCCCTGTGTTGAAGTTGTGAAGGTGTTCCTGAGTCCAGCCCAACATCTTTACTAAACCTGGCCCACATAGCGTTCCCTGAGGTTTGCAGATCTTCCCGGAGGTCACTGGGCACAACCATGCGGAAAAAAGGGAGTCGGCTGCCAAGGAAAGGCTATAGATTTAAAGGCGGGTGAGGGTGTGTGGTGCGGGGGTCATTTTTCCTGCCACGCGCTGGTGCATCCAGACTGTGGTATCCGGTGTGCCTGGCCACAGGCCAGACGAGTCATAGCGGTTCAAGTGTCTAGGCTGTGGGCTGGGTTCTCTTAATTGCATGGCTGTGGGTCACACATTGCTTCTAGAAGACCTGGGCCTCACTGTTTCTCCGAGGTCACGTCACTGACGGGCCCGGAGTGTGAATGTGCCAGGTACCACTGCAGTTGACCCCATTGGTGCAATGGTGTTCTCCGCCACAATGGGCATTGGAATGGCTCCCATGCCATTTGGTTGCAAGGGTTTCCCCAGCACGTTGGGCTTCAGAATGTTTCCCATGTCATTACCTCTGTGTGTGAACCAAGGGTAGGTCATCTGTCTTGGCAGCAGCTCAGGAAGCGTGCCTACTGGTGAGTCTCCCTTGATCAGTCCAGGTGTTCCTCACGTGCCCTTTGTCACGGTTCCCTTCGAGCTGCTTTTGATGAAGGCCGTCATATTCGGCCAAGGCCCCTTCCCTTGTGGAAGATCTCTTCCCCGTAAGAGCGTGGCATTTGTGTGGAAGAATATGTGCCAAGGGCGGGTATGTTCCCCTAGATGGCACCGGCTCTTAGTCTGAGGGGCCACAGTTGCCCAGAGGGTGTCTCAGGGGTTTAGGAAGACATCCTTCTGCTGTGGTGGATGGGAGAGCACTCAGGAGTGGAATTGCAGTGCCCGAGACCAGGGGCATTCTGGACAGCGGTGCTCTATGTCCTGATGGCCGCACCCTCGGAAGGCGTCAGCTCTATGTTGCTTTCACGTTTCCCTGCGGACCCACAGGCAAGATCTGCAGCAAATTAAATGTCGAGGGGAGACAGAGCACGCATCACTGAGGGATATCGCCCTTTCGCTCGGTGCACCCGTGCACCCTCCTAAAGAACGCATGTGTTCTCTCACCCCGAGCCAGGTGGAATGCCAGGAAAGGAATTCCAGCAGCAGATCAACCTGGGACCATCTGTATAATCCCTGACACCCGGTGAAGTGAGGAGGAGGAGTCTCACAGGGGTGTTGGCGCGCATTCCATGAGGATCCTGGTTTAACCCTTGTTGCGGTAAGTAGCACCTCTTTGCTAAAACCTAGAGGTTTGACCAAGGGAACATGTGCAACGGGGCTACACCCTCACCTTCTGGCCTTTTCCATGGGAACCCGAGCTTCGATGCCCTGAGAACTGGCTGCATTTCCTTCCCCAATGGCTTTGATGTGTTCACTTCCGTATGCTGACATGATTCAGCTCGCTGTCCGTACCGTGGTGGAATCTGCAAGTTTGCATGTCCAGCGTTTGAGCATGTGCTTGGCTCGACGATGACTTCCACAAATGCATTCCTTGGAAATCTGAACAAAATGAGTGAGAAATCCCTGCCGTCTCCTCCTTGGAACTGAGGTCCAACACGTGGCTCCCAAAAGGAAAGTAGGGAGAGGTTCGCGTTGCATTTGCTCCCGTGGGTGTCCACAGCCACGCCGTTTAAGTTGAGGCTTGTGGCCGTCTGATGGGGAGAAGAGGCATTGGGAAAGGACCCTGGGATGCCAATCCAGGTGGGAAGGCTAGGGAGAGCGTGCCGTCTGTGGGTTCCTTGGTCTAGCCAGGACTGCTGTCCCCTGCCACGGTTCAGCATTCGGGTAGGAGAGGAAGCGTGAGCCCTTGGTGGTCCGGTCGCCTGCACTTGAGTTCTACAGGCCTCCGCCACTGGCTACTCATTGCCTTGTGCCCGCGGAGAAACGGAAGTCTGTAGCCTCAGGGTCAGAGCAGGATTCCTGGCCTAGGGCAGGCTTCTTTGCCATGTTCTGCTTGGGAGACCAGATGCAGTTTAGGTTTCTCCTGATAAGGGGAGAAATCCAATGGGCCATTGTCACCGGGAGGTTGGCCAAGCTAAGGGCTCCTCCTCGGGTTGTGTCTGGCTTGTGTGTGCTGTGTGAAAGGGCTAGAAAAATGCCTTAGTGAAGATAAGTCACAGCAAGCTTCTTTGGTGAGGGGTGGCTCTGGCATCTTTCCCTGACACGTTGGGATCCCGGTGGAGAGAGGAGGGCAAGGCGAATGAAGAAGACACGAGAGATGGCTGGCTAATCCCACAGGTTTACTGGTGGGTGGATAGATCGATGGTGGTCATAGGCTTCCCGGAACACTTTTGGTATTCCCTCAGGGACATTTGGAGGCAAGTGTAGAGAGGGAACACGGGAGCACATCGGTGGCGTGTCTCGCTTGTTTCCTCTCCTTGGTCAATTTACTTCATGGCGGGTCCCTGTGCCAGGGAATGGTTGCCTTCGTGGCACAGTATGGTGTCTTCTCATGGGGGCTGATTTGGAGGCCGTGGGGTGTTTTGTCCCTGTCTGTCCACGTTCTCCCTGTGTTGAAGATGTGAAGGTGTTCCTCAGTACAGCCCTGCATCGGTACTACACCCGGCCCACCTAGCAGTCCCTGAGGATTGCAGACCTTCCCGGAGGTCATTGGGCAAAACCATGCGGAAAGGGAGTCGGCTGCCAAGGAAAGGCTACAGGTTTCCGGGCCCGAGAGGACGTGTGGTGCGGGGATCTTTTCTCCTGCCACCCGCTGGTGCTTTGAGACTGTGGTATACGGCGTGCCTGGCCACAGTCCAGAGAAGTCATACCGGTTCAGGTGTCTAGGCTGTTGGCCGGGTTCTCTTGTTGCGCGGCTGTAGGTAACACGTTGCTTCTAGAGGACCTGGGCCTCACGGTTTCACCGAGGTCACGTCACTGACGGACCCAGAGTGCGAAAGTGCCAGGCAGCACTGCAAGAGACCCAACTGCTGCAACAGTTTGCCCCGCCACGTTGGGCATCGTAATGGTTCCCATGCCGTTACCTTTGTGTGTACGACAAGGGTAGGTCGTCTGTCCTAACAGCAGGCCAGGAGGTATGCCTGCTGGTGAGTCTGCCTTGATTAGTCCAGGTGTTCCTCACGTGCCCTTTGTCGTGGGTCCCTATGAGCCGCTTTTGATGGAGGCCGTCATATTCGGCCGTGTGCCCTTCCCTTGTGGAAGATCTCTTGATCTTCCGGGCGCGTCCATTGTGTGGAGCCATATGTGCTTAGAGTTGGTGTGTTCCCCAAAGGTCACTGGCTCTTAGTCTGAGGAGGCACAGTTGCCCTGAGC
The DNA here is from genome assembly GCF_964270905.1 of Leucopleurus acutus. NCBI lineage: Eukaryota > Metazoa > Chordata > Mammalia > Artiodactyla > Delphinidae > Leucopleurus > Leucopleurus acutus. The sequence continues at coordinate 149,002,965 of NC_139142.1, forward strand.
GTGTCTCAGGGTTTCCGGAAGACATCCTTTAGCTGTGATGGAGGGGAGAGTGCTCAGGAGAGGAATTGCAGGGCCCGAGACCAGGGTGTTGTTGGACAGCGGGGCTCTTTGTCCTGATGGCGGCACGCTGTGAAGGCGTCTACGCTACATTGCTTTCACATTTACGTGCGGACACCCAGGCACGATGGGCAGCAAATGAAATGTTGAGGGGATATAGAGCACGCATCACTAGACGGTATCGCCCTTTCCCTCGGTGCGCCCGTGCACCATGCTCAAGCACGCGTGTGTTCTCTCAGCCCGAGCCAGGTGGACTGCCAGGGACGGAATCCCAGCAGCAGAGCAGCCTGGGGCCATCCGTATAATCCATAATACCTGGTGAAGGGAGGAGGAGGAGTCTCGCAGGGGTGTTGGCGCACATTCCATGAGGATCCTGGTTTAAACCTTGTTGCGGTAAGTGGCACTTCTTTGCTAAAACCTAGAGGTTTGGCCACGGGAACTGAAAACCGGTGCTACAGCCTCATCTTCTGTCTTTTTCTTGGGGAACATGAGCTTCGATGACCTGAGAACTGGCTGCATTTCCTGCCCCATGGCTCAGATCTGGCCGCTTCTGTATGCTGACATGATTCAGCTCACTGGCCGTCCCTTGGTGGAATCTGCAACTTTGCATGTCCAGCGTTTGAGCATGTGCTTGGATCGCTGATGACCCCCACAAATGCATTCCTTGGAAATCTGAACCAAATGAGTGAGAAAACCCTACCGTCTCCTCATCGGAACTGAGGTCCAGCACGTGGCTCCCAACAGGAATGTAGGGAGAGTTTCACATTGCGTTTCCTGCTGTGTATGTCCACAAGCCACGTTGTTCAAGTGGAGGGTTGTGGCCGTCTCATGGGGAGAAGAGCCATTGGGAAAGGAGCCTGGGATGCCAATCCAGGTGGGAAGGCTAGGGACAGCGTGCCGTCTCTGGGTTCCTTGGTCGAGCCAGGACTTCTGTCCCCTGCCACGGACGAGCATGCGGATAGGAAAGGAAGCGTGAGCCATTGGTGGTCCTCCCGCCTGCCCTTGAGTTTTACAGGCTGCCCCCACCGGCTGGTCATTGCCTCGTGCCCTCAAATAAACAGAAGTCTGTATGCTCAGGGTGAGAGCAGGATTCCTGGACTAGGGCAGGCTTCTTTGTCATGTTCTGCTTGGGAGACCAGATGCAGTGTAGGTTTCTCATGATGAGGGGAGAAATCCAATGGGCCATTGTCCCCGGGCGGTTGGCCAAGCTGACGGCTCCTCCTCGGGTTGTTTCCGGCTTGTGTGTGCTGTGTGAACAGGCTAGAAAATGCCTTAGTGAAGATAAGTCACAGCAAGCTTCTTTGGTGAGGGGTGGCTCTGGCATCTTTCCATGACACGTTGGGATCCCGGTGGAGAGGGAAGGGCAAGGCTACTGATAAAGACACATGAAATGGCTGGCTGAGCCCACATGTTTACTTGTGGGTGGACAGATTGACAGAGGCCATAGGGTTCCAGGAACACTTTTGATATCCCCTCGGGAGCATTTGGAGGCACGTGTAGAGAGGGAACACGGGAGAACTTCTGTGGACTGTCCCGCCTTTTTCCCCTCCTTGGTCGATTTACTTCATGGCGGGTCCCTATGCTAGTGAATGGTTGCCTTGGTGGCACAGTATGGTGTCTTCTCATGGGGGCTGATTTGGAGGTCGTGGGGTGTTTTGTCCCTGCCTGTCCACGTTCCCCCTGTGTTGAAGTTGTGAAGGTGTTCCTGAGTCCAGCCCAACATCTTTACTAAACCTGGCCCACATAGCGTTCCCTGAGGTTTGCAGATCTTCCCGGAGGTCACTGGGCACAACCATGCGGAAAAAAGGGAGTCGGCTGCCAAGGAAAGGCTATAGATTTAAAGGCGGGTGAGGGTGTGTGGTGCGGGGGTCATTTTTCCTGCCACGCGCTGGTGCATCCAGACTGTGGTATCCGGTGTGCCTGGCCACAGGCCAGACGAGTCATAGCGGTTCAAGTGTCTAGGCTGTTGGCTGGGTTCTCTTAATTGCATGGCTGTGGGTCACACATTGCTTCTAGAAGACCTGGGCCTCACTGTTTCTCCGAGGTCACGTCACTGACGGGCCCGGAGTGTGAATGTGCCAGGTACCACTGCAGTTGACCCCATTGGTGCAATGGTGTTCTCCGCCACAATGGGCATTGGAATGGCTCCCATGCCATTTGGTTGCAAGGGTTTCCCCAGCACGTTGGGCTTCAGAATGTTTCCCATGTCATTACCTCTGTGTGTGAACCAAGGGTAGGTCATCTGTCTTGGCAGCAGCTCAGGAAGCGTGCCTACTGGTGAGTCTCCCTTGATCAGTCCAGGTGTTCCTCACGTGCCCTTTGTCACGGTTCCCTTCGAGCTGCTTTTGATGAAGGCCGTCATATTCGGCCAAGGCCCCTTCCCTTGTGGAAGATCTCTTCCCCGTAAGAGCGTGGCATTTGTGTGGAAGAATATGTGCCAAGGGCGGGTATGTTCCCCTAGATGGCACCGGCTCTTAGTCTGAGGGGCCACAGTTGCCCAGAGGGTGTCTCAGGGGTTTAGGACGACATCCTTCTGCTGTGGTGGATGGGAGAGCACTCAGGAGTGGAATTGCAGTGCCCGAGACCAGGGGCATTCTGGACAGCGGTGCTCTATGTCCTGATGGCCGCACCCTCGGAAGGCGTCAGCTCTATGTTGCTTTCACGTTTCCCTGCGGACCCACAGGCAAGATCTGCAGCAAATTAAATGTCGAGGGGAGACAGAGCACGCATCACTGAGGGATATCGCCCTTTCGCTCGGTGCACCCGTGCACCCTCCTAAAGAACGCATGTGTTCTCTCACCCCAAGCCAGGTGGAATGCCAGGAAAGGAATTCCAGCAGCAGATCAACCTGGGACCATCTGTATAATCCCTGACACCCGGTGAAGTGAGGAGGAGGAGTCTCACAGGGGTGTTGGCGCGCATTCCATGAGGATCCTGGTTTAACCCTTGTTGCGGTAAGTAGCACCTCTTTGCTAAAACCTAGAGGTTTGACCAAGGGAACATGTGCAACGGGGCTACACCCTCACCTTCTGGCCTTTTCCATGGGAACCCGAGCTTCGATGCCCTGAGAACTGGCTGCATTTCCTTCCCCAATGGCTTTGATGTGTTCACTTCCGTATGCTGACATGATTCAGCTCGCTGTCCGTACCGTGGTGGAATCTGCAAGTTTGCATGTCCAGCGTTTGAGCATGTGCTTGGCTCGACGATGACTTCCACAAATGCATTCCTTGGAAATCTGAACAAAATGAGTGAGAAATCCCTGCCGTCTCCTCCTTGGAACTGAGGTCCAACACGTGGCTCCCAAAAGGAAAGTAGGGAGAGGTTCGCGTTGCATTTGCTCCCATGGGTGTCCACAGTTACGCCGTTTAAGTTGAGGCTTGTGGCCGTCTGATGGGGAGAAGAGGCATTGGGAAAGGACCCTGGGATGCCAATCCAGGTGGGAAGGCTAGGGAGAGCGTGCCGTCTGTGGGTTCCTTGGTCTAGCCAGGACTGCTGTCCCCTGCCACGGTTCAGCATTCGGGTAGGAGAGGAAGCGTGAGCCCTTGGTGGTCCGGTCGCCTGCACTTGAGTTCTACAGGCCTCCGCCACTGGCTACTCATTGCCTTGTGCCCGCGGAGAAACGGAAGTCTGTAGCCTCAGGGTCAGAGCAGGATTCCTGGCCTAGGGCAGGCTTCTTTGCCATGTTCTGCTTGGGAGACCAGATGCAGTTTAGGTTTCTCCTGATAAGGGGAGAAATCCAATGGGCCATTGTCACCGGGAGGTTGGCCAAGCTAAGGGCTCCTCCTCGGGTTGTGTCTGGCTTGTGTGTGCTGTGTGAAAGGGCTAGAAAAATGCCTTAGTGAAGATAAGTCACAGCAAGCTTCTTTGGTGAGGGGTGGCTCTGGCATCTTTCCCTGACACGTTGGGATCCCGGTGGAGAGAGGAGGGCAAGGCGAATGAAGAAGACACGAGAGATGGCTGGCTAATCCCACAGGTTTACTGGTGGGTGGATAGATCGATGGTGGTCATAGGCTTCCCGGAACACTTTTGGTATTCCCTCAGGGACATTTGGAGGCAAGTGTAGAGAGGGAACACGGGAGCACATCGGTGGCGTGTCTCGCTTGTTTCCTCTCCTTGGTCAATTTACTTCATGGGGGGTCCCTGTGCCAGGGAATGGTTGCCTTCGTGGCACAGTATGGTGTCTTCTCATGGGGGCTGATTTGGAGGCCGTGGGGTGTTTTGTCCCTGTCTGTCCACGTTCTCCCTGTGTTGAAGATGTGAAGGTGTTCCTCAGTACAGCCCTGCATCGGTACTACACCCGGCCCACCTAGCAGTCCCTGAGGATTGCAGACCTTCCCGGAGGTCATTGGGCAAAACCATGCGGAAAGGGAGTCGGCTGCCAAGGAAAGGCTACAGGTTTCCGGGCCCGAGAGGACGTGTGGTGCGGAGATCTTTTCTCCTGCCACCCGCTGGTGCTTTGAGACTGTGGTATACGGCGTGCCTGGCCACAGTCCAGAGAAGTCATACCGGTTCAGGTGTCTAGGCTGTTGGCCGGGTTCTCTTGTTGCGCGGCTGTAGGTAACACGTTGCTTCTAGAGGACCTGGGCCTCACGGTTTCACCGAGGTCACGTCACTGACGGACCCAGAGTGCAAACGTGCCAGGCAGCACTGCAAGAGACCCAACTGCTGCAACAGTGTGCCCCGCCACGTTGGGCATCGTAATGGTTCCCATGCCATTACCTTTGTGTGTACGACAAGGGTAGGTCGTCTGTCCTAACAGCAGGCCAGGAGGTATGCCTGCTGGTGAGTCTGCCTTGATTAGTCCAGGTGTTCCTCACGTGCCCTTTGTCGTGGGTCCCTATGAGCCGCTTTTGATGGAGGCCGTCATATTCGGCCGTGTGCCCTTCCCTTGTGGAAGATCTCTTGATCTTCCGGGCGCGTCCATTGTGTGGAGCCATATGTGCTTAGAGTTGGTGTGTTCCCCAAAGGTCACTGGCTCTTAGTCTGAGGAGGCACAGTTGCCCTGAGCGTGTCTCAGGGTTTCCGGAAGACATCCTTTAGCTGTGATGGAGGGGAGAGTGCTCAGGAGAGGAATTGCAGGGCCCGAGACCAGGGTGTTGTTGGACAGCGGGGCTCTTTGTGCTGATGGCGGCACGCTGTGAAGGCGTCTGCGCTACATTGCTTTCACATTTACGTGCGGACACCCAGGCACGATGGGCAGCAAATGAAATGTTGAGGGGATATAGAGCACGCATCACTAGACGGTATCGCCCTTTCCCTCGGTGCGCCCGTGCACCATCCTCAAGCACGCGTGTGTTCTCTCAGCCCGAGCCAGGTGGACTGCCAGGGACGGAATCCCAGCAGCAGAGCAGCCTGGGGCCATCCGTATAATCCATAATACCTGGTGAAGGGAGGAGGAGGAGTCTCGCAGGGGTGTTGGCGCACATTCCATGAGGATCCTGGTTTAAACCTTGTTGCGGTAAGTGGCACTTCTTTGCTAAAACCTAGAGGTTTGGCCACGGGAACTGAAAACCGGTGCTACAGCCTCATCTTCTGTCTTTTTCTTGGGGAACATGAGCTTCGATGACCTGAGAACTGGCTGCATTTCCTGCCCCATGGCTCAGATCTGGCCGCTTCTGTATGCTGACATGATTCAGCTCACTGGCCGTCCCTTGGTGGAATCTGCAACTTTGCATGTCCAGCGTTTGAGCATGTGCTTGGATCGATGATGACCCCCACAAATGCATTCCTTGGAAATCTGAACAAAATGAGTGAGAAAACCCTACCGTCTCCTCATCGGAACTGAGGTCCAGCACGTGGCTCCCAACAGGAATGTAGGGAGAGTTTCACATTGCGTTTCCTGCTGTGTATGTCCACAAGCCACGTTGTTCAAGTGGAGGGTTGTGGCCGTCTCATGGGGAGAAGAGCCATTGGGAAAGGAGCCTGGGATGCCAATCCAGGTGGGAAGGCTAGGGACAGCGTGCCGTCTCTGGGTTCCTTGGTCGAGCCAGGACTTCTGTCCCCTGCCACGGACGAGCATGCGGATAGGAAAGGAAGCGTGAGCCATTGGTGGTCCTCCCGCCTGCCCTTGAGTTTTACAGGCTGCCCCCACCGGCTGGTCATTGCCTCGTGCCCTCAAATAAACAGAAGTCTGTATGCTCAGGGTGAGAGCAGGATTCCTGGACTAGGGCAGGCTTCTTTGTCATGTTCTGCTTGGGAGACCAGATGCAGTGTAGGTTTCTCATGATGAGGGGAGAAATCCAATGGGCCATTGTCCCCGGGCGGTTGGCCAAGCTGACGGCTCCTCCTCGGGTTGTTTCCGGCTTGTGTGTGCTGTGTGAACAGGCTAGAAAATGCCTTAGTGAAGATAAGTCACAGCAAGCTTCTTTGGTGAGGGGTGGCTCTGGCATCTTTCCATGACACGTTGGGATCCCGGTGGAGAGGGAAGGGCAAGGCTACTGATAAAGACACATGAAATGGCTGGCTGAGCCCACATGTTTACTTGTGGGTGGACAGATTGACAGAGGCCATAGGGTTCCAGGAACACTTTTGATATCCCCTCGGGAGCATTTGGAGGCACGTGTAGAGAGGGAACACGGGAGAACTTCTGTGGACTGTCCCGCCTTTTTCCCCTCCTTGGTCGATTTACTTCATGGCGGGTCCCTATGCTAGTGAATGGTTGCCTTGGTGGCACAGTATGGTGTCTTCTCATGGGGGCTGATTTGGAGGTCGTGGGGTGTTTTGTCCCTGCCTGTCCACGTTCCCCCTGTGTTGAAGTTGTGAAGGTGTTCCTGAGTCCAGCCCAACATCTTTACTAAACCTGGCCCACATAGCGTTCCCTGAGGTTTGCAGATCTTCCCGGAGGTCACTGGGCACAACCATGCGGAAAAAAGGGAGTCGGCTGCCAAGGAAAGGCTATAGATTTAAAGGCGGGTGAGGGTGTGTGGTGCGGGGGTCATTTTTCCTGCCACGCGCTGGTGCATCCAGACTGTGGTATCCGGTGTGCCTGGCCACAGGCCAGACGAGTCATAGCGGTTCAAGTGTCTAGGCTGTTGGCTGGGTTCTCTTAATTGCATGGCTGTGGGTCACACATTGCTTCTAGAAGACCTGGGCCTCACTGTTTCTCCGAGGTCACGTCACTGACGGGCCCGGAGTGTGAATGTGCCAGGTACCACTGCAGTTGACCCCATTGGTGCAATGGTGTTCTCCGCCACAATGGGCATTGGAATGGCTCCCATGCCATTTGGTTGCAAGGGTTTCCCCAGCACGTTGGGCTTCAGAATGTTTCCCATGTCATTACCTCTGTGTGTGAACCAAGGGTAGGTCATCTGTCTTGGCAGCAGCTCAGGAAGCGTGCCTACTGGTGAGTCTCCCTTGATCAGTCCAGGTGTTCCTCACGTGCCCTTTGTCACGGTTCCCTTCGAGCTGCTTTTGATGAAGGCCGTCATATTCGGCCAAGGCCCCTTCCCTTGTGGAAGATCTCTTCCCCGTAAGAGCGTGGCATTTGTGTGGAAGAATATGTGCCAAGGGCGGGTATGTTCCCCTAGATGGCACCGGCTCTTAGTCTGAGGGGCCACAGTTGCCCAGAGGGTGTCTCAGGGGTTTAGGAAGACATCCTTCTGCTGTGGTGGATGGGAGAGCACTCAGGAGTGGAATTGCAGTGCCCGAGACCAGGGGCATTCTGGACAGCGGTGCTCTATGTCCTGATGGCCGCACCCTCGGAAGGCGTCAGCTCTATGTTGCTTTCACGTTTCCCTGCGGACCCACAGGCAAGATCTGCAGCAAATTAAATGTCGAGGGGAGACAGAGCACGCATCACTGAGGGATATCGCCCTTTCGCTCGGTGCACCCGTGCACCCTCCTAAAGAACGCATGTGTTCTCTCACCCCGAGCCAGGTGGAATGCCAGGAAAGGAATTCCAGCAGCAGATCAACCTGGGACCATCTGTATAATCCCTGACACCCGGTGAAGTGAGGAGGAGGAGTCTCACAGGGGTGTTGGCGCGCATTCCATGAGGATCCTGGTTTAACCCTTGTTGCGGTAAGTAGCACCTCTTTGCTAAAACCTAGAGGTTTGACCAAGGGAACATGTGCAACGGGGCTACACCCTCACCTTCTGGCCTTTTCCATGGGAACCCGAGCTTCGATGCCCTGAGAACTGGCTGCATTTCCTTCCCCAATGGCTTTGATGTGTTCACTTCCGTATGCTGACATGATTCAGCTCGCTGTCCGTACCGTGGTGGAATCTGCAAGTTTGCATGTCCAGCGTTTGAGCATGTGCTTGGCTCGACGATGACTTCCACAAATGCATTCCTTGGAAATCTGAACAAAATGAGTGAGAAATCCCTGCCGTCTCCTCCTTGGAACTGAGGTCCAACACGTGGCTCCCAAAAGGAAAGTAGGGAGAGGTTCGCGTTGCATTTGCTCCCGTGGGTGTCCACAGCCACGCCGTTTAAGTTGAGGCTTGTGGCCGTCTGATGGGGAGAAGAGGCATTGGGAAAGGACCCTGGGATGCCAATCCAGGTGGGAAGGCTAGGGAGAGCGTGCCATCTGTGGGTTCCTTGGTCTAGCCAGGACTGCTGTCCCCTGCCACGGTTCAGCATTCGGGTAGGAGAGGAAGCGTGAGCCCTTGGTGGTCCGGTCGCCTGCACTTGAGTTCTACAGGCCTCCGCCACTGGCTACTCATTGCCTTGTGCCCGCGGAGAAACGGAAGTCTGTAGCCTCAGGGTCAGAGCAGGATTCCTGGCCTAGGGCAGGCTTCTTTGCCATGTTCTGCTTGGGAGACCAGATGCAGTTTAGGTTTCTCCTGATAAGGGGAGAAATCCAATGGGCCATTGTCACCGGGAGGTTGGCCAAGCTAAGGGCTCCTCCTCGGGTTGTGTCTGGCTTGTGTGTCCTGTGTGAAAGGGCTAGAAAAATGCCTTAGTGAAGATAAGTCACAGCAAGCTTCTTTGGTGAGGGGTGGCTCTGGCATCTTTCCCTGACACGTTGGGATCCCGGTGGAGAGAGGAGGGCAAGGCGAATGAAGAAGACACGAGAGATGGCTGGCTAATCCCACAGGTTTACTGGTGGGTGGATAGATCGATGGTGGTCATAGGCTTCCCGGAACACTTTTGGTATTCCCTCAGGGACATTTGGAGGCAAGTGTAGAGAGGGAACACGGGAGCACATCGGTGGCGTGTCTCGCTTGTTTCCTCTCCTTGGTCAATTTACTTCATGGCGGGTCCCTGTGCCAGGGAATGGTTGCCTTCGTGGCACAGTATGGTGTCTTCTCATGGGGGCTGATTTGGAGGCCGTGGGGTGTTTTGTCCCTGTCTGTCCACGTTCTCCCTGTGTTGAAGATGTGAAGATGTTCCTCAGTACAGCCCTGCATCGGTACTACACCCGGCCCACCTAGCAGTCCCTGAGGATTGCAGACCTTCCCGGAGGTCATTGGGCAAAACCATGCGGAAAGGGAGTCAGCTGCCAAGGAAAGGCTACAGGTTTCCGGGCCCGAGAGGACGTGTGGTGCGGAGATCTTTTCTCCTGCCACCCGCTGGTGCTTTGAGACTGTGGTATACGGCGTGCCTGGCCACAGTCCAGAGAAGTCATACCGGTTCAGGTGTCTAGGCTGTTGGCCGGGTTCTCTTGTTGCGCGGCTGTAGGTAACACGTTGCTTCTAGAGGACCTGGGCCTCACGGTTTCACCGAGGTCACGTCACTGACGGACCCAGAGTGCAAACGTGCCAGGCAGCACTGCAAGAGACCCAACTGCTGCAACAGTTTGCCCCGCCACGTTGGGCATCGTAATGGTTCCCATGCCATTACCTTTGTGTGTACGACAAGGGTAGGTCGTCTGTCCTAACAGCAGGCCAGGAGGTATGCCTGCTGGTGAGTCTGCCTTGATTAGTCCAGGTGTTCCTCACGTGCCCTTTGTCGTGGGTCCCTATGAGCCGCTTTTGATGGAGGCCGTCATATTCGGCCGTGTGCCCTTCCCTTGTGGAAGATCTCTTGATCTTCCGGGCGCGTCCATTGTGTGGAGCCATATGTGCTTAGAGTTGGTGTGTTCCCCAAAGGTCACTGGCTCTTAGTCTGAGGAGGCACAGTTGCCCTGAGCGTGTCTCAGGGTTTCCGGAAGACATCCTTTAGCTGTGATGGAGGGGAGAGTGCTCAGGAGAGGAATTGCAGGGCCCGAGACCAGGGTGTTGTTGGACAGCGGGGCTCTTTGTGCTGATGGCGGCATGCTGTGAAGGCGTCTGCGCTACATTGCTTTCACATTTACGTGCGGACACCCAGGCACGATGGGCAGCAAATGAAATGTTGAGGGGATATAGAGCACGCATCACTAGACGGTATCGCCCTTTCCCTCGGTGCGCCCGTGCACCATCCTCAAGCACGCGTGTGTTCTCTCAGCCCGAGCCAGGTGGACTGCCAGGGACGGAATCCCAGCAGCAGAGCAGCCTGGGGCCATCCGTATAATCCATAATACCTGGTGAAGGGAGGAGGAGGAGTCTCGCAGGGGTGTTGGCGCACATTCCATGAGGATCCTGGTTTAAACCTTGTTGCGGTAAGTGGCACTTCTTTGCTAAAACCTAGAGGTTTGGCCACGGGAACTGAAAACCGGTGCTACAGCCTCATCTTCTGTCTTTTTCTTGGGGAACATGAGCTTCGATGACCTGAGAACTGGCTGCATTTCCTGCCCCATGGCTCAGATCTGGCCGCTTCTGTATGCTGACATGATTCAGTTCACTGGCCGTCCCTTGGTGGAATCTGCAACTTTGCATGTCCAGCGTTTGAGCATGTGCTTGGATCGCTGATGACCCCCACAAATGCATTCCTTGGAAATCTGAACAAAATGAGTGAGAAAACCCTACCGTCTCCTCATCGGAACTGAGGTCCAGCACGTGGCTCCCAACAGGAATGTAGGGAGAGTTTCACATTGCGTTTCCTGCTGTGTATGTCCACAAGCCACGTTGTTCAAGTGGAGGGTTGTGGCCGTCTCATGGGGAGAAGAGCCATTGGGAAAGGAGCCTGGGATGCCAATCCAGGTGGGAAGGCTAGGGACAGCGTGCCGTCTCTGGGTTCCTTGGTCGAGCCAGGACTTCTGTCCCCTGCCACGGACGAGCATGCGGATAGGAAAGGAAGCGTGAGCCATTGGTGGTCCTCTCGCCTGCCCTTGAGTTTTACAGGCTGCCCCCACCGGCTGGTCATTGCCTCGTGCCCTCAAATAAACAGAAGTCTGTATGCTCAGGGTGAGAGCAGGATTCCTGGACTAGGGCAGGCTTCTTTGTCATGTTCTGCTTGGGAGACCAAATGCAGTGTAGGTTTCTCATGATGAGGGGAGAAATCCAATGGGCCATTGTCCCCGGGCGGTTGGCCAAGCTGACGGCTCCTCCTCGGGTTGTTTCCGGCTTGTGTGTGCTGTGTGAACAGGCTAGAAAATGCCTTAGTGAAGATAAGTCACAGCAAGCTTCTTTGGTGAGGGGTGGCTCTGGCATCTTTCCATGACACGTTGGGATCCCGGTGGAGAGGGAAGGGCAAGGCTACTGATAAAGACACATGAAATGGCTGGCTGAGCCCACATGTTTACTTGTGGGTGGACAGATTGACAGAGGCCATAGGGTTCCAGGAACACTTTTGATATCCCCTCGGGAGCATTTGGAGGCACGTGTAGAGAGGGAACACGGGAGAACTTCTGTGGACTGTCCCGCCTTTTTCCCCTCCTTGGTCGATTTACTTCATGGCGGGTCCCTATGCTAGTGAATGGTTGCCTTGGTGGCACAGTATGGTGTCTTCTCATGGGGGCTGATTTGGAGGTCGTGGGGTGTTTTGTCCCTGCCTGTCCACGTTCCCCCTGTGTTGAAGTTGTGAAGGTGTTCCTGAGTCCAGCCCAACATCTTTACTAAACCTGGCCCACATAGCGTTCCCTGAGGTTTGCAGATCTTCCCGGAGGTCACTGGGCACAACCATGCGGAAAAAAGGGAGTCGGCTGCCAAGGAAAGGCTATAGATTTAAAGGCGGGTGAGGGTGTGTGGTGCGGGGGTCATTTTTCCTGCCACGCGCTGGTGCATCCAGACTGTGGTATCCGGTGTGCCTGGCCACAGGCCAGACGAGTCATAGCGGTTCAAGTGTCTAGGCTGTTGGCTGGGTTCTCTTAATTGCATGGCTGTGGGTCACACATTGCTTCTAGAAGACCTGGGCCTCACTGTTTCTCCGAGGTCACGTCACTGACGGGCCCGGAGTGTGAATGTGCCAGGTACCACTGCAGTTGACCCCATTGGTGCAATGGTGTTCTCCGCCACAATGGGCATTGGAATGGCTCCCATGCCATTTGGTTGCAAGGGTTTCCCCAGCACGTTGGGCTTCAGAATGTTTCCCATGTCATTACCTCTGTGTGTGAACCAAGGGTAGGTCATCTGTCTTGGCAGCAGCTCAGGAAGCGTGCCTACTGGTGAGTCTCCCTTGATCAGTCCAGGTGTTCCTCACGTGCCCTTTGTCACGGTTCCCTTCGAGCTGCTTTTGATGAAGGCCGTCATATTCGGCCAAGGCCCCTTCCCTTGTGGAAGATCTCTTCCCCGTAAGAGTGTGGCATTTGTGTGGAAGAATATGTGCCAAGGGCGGGTATGTTCCCCTAGATGGCACCGGCTCTTAGTCTGAGGGGCCACAGTTGCCCAGAGGGTGTCTCAGGGGTTTAGGACGACATCCTTCTGCTGTGGTGGATGGGAGAGCACTCAGGAGTGGAATTGCAGTGCCCGAGACCAGGGGGATTCTGGACAGCGGTGCTCTATGTCCTGATGGCCGCACCCTCGGAAGGCGTCAGCTCTATGTTGCTTTCACGTTTCCCTGCGGACCCACAGGCAAGATCTGCAGCAAATTAAATGTCGAGGGGAGACAGAGCACGCATCACTGAGGGATATCGCCCTTTCGCTCGGTGCACCCGTGCACCCTCCTAAAGAACGCATGTGTTCTCTCACCCCGAGCCAGGTGGAATGCCAGGAAAGGAATTCCAGCAGCAGATCAACCTGGGACCATCTGTATAATCCCTGACACCCGGTGAAGTGAGGAGGAGGAGTCTCACAGGGGTGTTGGCGCGCATTCCATGAGGATCCTGGTTTAACCCTTGTTGCGGTAAGTAGCACCTCTTTGCTAAAACCTAGAGGTTTGACCAAGGGAACATGTGCAACGGGGCTACACCCTCACCTTCTGGCCTTTTCCATGGGAACCCGAGCTTCGATGCCCTGAGAACTGGCTGCATTTCCTTCCCCAATGGCTTTGATGTGTTCACTTCCGTATGCTGACATGATTCAGCTCGCTGTCCGTACCGTGGTGGAATCTGCAAGTTTGCATGTCCAGCGTTTGAGCATGTGCTTGGCTCGACGATGACTTCCACAAATGCATTCCTTGGAAATCTGAACAAAATGAGTGAGAAATCCCTGCCGTCTCCTCCTTGGAACTGAGGTCCAACACGTGGCTCCCAAAAGGAAAGTAGGGAGAGGTTCGCGTTGCATTTGCTCCCGTGGGTGTCCACAGCCACGCCGTTTAAGTTGAGGCTTGTGGCCGTCTGATGGGGAGAAGAGGCATTGGGAAAGGACCCTGGGATGCCAATCCAGGTGGGAAGGCTAGGGAGAGCGTGCCGTCTGTGGGTTCCTTGGTCTAGCCAGGACTGCTGTCCCCTGCCACGGTTCAGCATTCAGGTAGGAGAGGAAACGTGAGCCCTTGGTGGTCCGGTCGCCTGCACTTGAGTTCTACAGGCCTCCGCCACTGGCTACTCATTGCCTTGTGCCCGCGGAGAAACGGAAGTCTGTAGCCTCAGGGTCAGAGCAGGATTCCTGGCCTAGGGCAGGCTTCTTTGCCATGTTCTGCTTGGGAGACCAGATGCAGTTTAGGTTTCTCCTGATAAGGGGAGAAATCCAATGGGCCATTGTCACCGGGAGGTTGGCCAAGCTAAGGGCTCCTCCTCGGGTTGTGTCTGGCTTGTGTGTGCTGTGTGAAAGGGCTAGAAAAATGCCTTAGTGAAGATAAGTCACAGCAAGCTTCTTGGGTGAGGGGTGGCTCTGGCATCTTTCCCTGACACGTTGGGATCCCGGTGGAGAGAGGAGGGCAAGGCGAATGAAGAAGACACGAGAGATGGCTGGCTAATCCCACAGGTTTACTGGTGGGTGGATAGATCGATGGTGGTCATAGGCTTCCCGGAACACTTTTGGTATTCCCTCAGGGACATTTGGAGGCAAGTGTAGAGAGGGAACACGGGAGCACATCGGTGGCGTGTCTTGCTTGTTTCCTCTCCTTGGTCAGTTTACTTCATGGCGGGTCCCTGTGCCAGGGAATGGTCGCCTTCGTGGCACAGTATGGTGTCTTCTCATGGGGGCTGATTTGGAGGCCGTGGGGTGTTTTGTCCCTGTCTGTCCACGTTCTCCCTGTGTTGAAGATGTGAAGGTGTTCCTCAGTACAGCCCTGCATCGGTACTACACCCGGCCCACCTAGCAGTCCCTGAGGATTGCAGACCTTCCCGGAGGTCATTGGGCAAAACCATGCGGAAAGGGAGTCGGCTGCCAAGGAAAGGCTACAGGTTTCCGGGCCCGAGAGGACGTGTGGTGCGGGGATCTTTTCTCCTGCCACCCGCTGGTGCTTTGAGACTGTGGTATATGGCGTGCCTGGCCACAGTCCAGAGAAGTCATACCGGTTCAGGTGTCTAGGCTGTTGGCCGGGTTCTCTTGTTGCGCGGCTGTAGGTAACACGTTGCTTCTAGAGGACCTGGGCCTCACGGTTTCACCGAGGTCACGTCACTGACGGACCCAGAGTGTGAAAGTGCCAGGCAGCACTGCAAGAGACCCAACTGCTGCAACAGTTTGCCCCGCCACGTTGGGCATCGTAATGGTTCCCATGCCATTACCTTTGTGTGTACGACAAGGGTAGGTCGTCTGTCCTAACAGCAGGCCAGGAGGTATGCCTGCTGGTGAGTCTGCCTTGATTAGTCCAGGTGTTCCTCACGTGCCCTTTGTCGTGGGTCCCTATGAGCCGCTTTTGATGGAGGCCGTCATATTCGGCCGTGTGCCCTTCCCTTGTGGAAGATCTCTTGATCTTCCGGGCGCGTCCATTGTGTGGAGCCATATGTGCTTAGAGTTGGTGTGTTCCCCAAAGGTCACTGGCTCTTAGTCTGAGGAGGCACAGTTGCCCTGAGCGTGTCTCAGGGTTTCCGGAAGACATCCTTTAGCTGTGATGGAGGGGAGAGTGCTCAGGAGAGGAATTGCAGGGCCCGAGACCAGGGTGTTGTTGGACAGCGGGGCTCTTTGTGCTGATGGCGGCACGCTGTGAAGGCGTCTACGCTACATTGCTTTCACATTTACGTGCGGACACCCAGGCACGATGGGCAGCAAATGAAATGTTGAGGGGATATAGAGCACGCATCACTAGACGGTATCGCCCTTTCCCTCGGTGCGCCCGTGCACCATCCTCAAGCACGCGTGTGTTCTCTCAGCCCGAGCCAGGTGGACTGCCAGGGACGGAATCCCAGCAGCAGAGCAGCCTGGGGCCATCCGTATAATCCATAATACCTGGTGAAGGGAGGAGGAGGAGTCTCGCAGGGGTGTTGGCGCACATTCCATGAGGATCCTGGTTTAAACCTTGTTGCGGTAAGTGGCACTTCTTTGCTAAAACCTAGAGGTTTGGCCACGGGAACTGAAAACCGGTGCTACAGCCTCATCTTCTGTCTTTTTCTTGGGGAACATGAGCTTCGATGACCTGAGAACTGGCTGCATTTCCTGCCCCATGGCTCAGATCTGGCCGCTTCTGTATGCTGACATGATTCAGCTCACTGGCCGTCCCTTGGTGGAATCTGCAACTTTGCATGTCCAGCGTTTGAGCATGTGCTTGGATCGCTGATGACCCCCACAAATGCATTCCTTGGAAATCTGAACAAAATGAGTGAGAAAACCCTACCGTCTCCTCATCGGAACTGAGGTCCAGCACGTGGCTCCCAACAGGAATGTAGGGAGAGTTTCACATTGCGTTTCCTGCTGTGTATGTCCACAAGCCACGTTGTTCAAGTGGAGGGTTGTGGCCGTCTCATGGGGAGAAGAGCCATTGGGAAAGGAGCCTGGGATGCCAATCCAGGTGGGAAGGCTAGGGACAGCGTGCCGTCTCTGGGTTCCTTGGTCGAGCCAGGACTTCTGTCCCCTGCCACGGACGAGCATGCGGATAGGAAAGGAAGCATGAGCCATTGGTGGTCCTCTCGCCTGCCCTTGAGTTTTACAGGCGGCCCCCACCGGCTGGTCATTGCCTCGTGCCCTCAAATAAACAGAAGTCTGTATGATCAGGGTGAGAGCAGGATTCCTGGACTAGGGCAGGCTTCTTTGTCATGTTCTGCTTGGGAGACCAGATGCAGTGTAGGTTTCTCATGATGAGGGGAGAAATCCAATGGGCCATTGTCCCCGGGCGGTTGGCCAAGCTGACGGCTCCTCCTCGGGTTGTTTCCGGCTTGTGTGTGCTGTGTGAACAGGCTAGAAAATGCCTTAGTGAAGATAAGTCACAGCAAGCTTCTTTGGTGAGGGGTGGCTCTGGCATCTTTCCATGACACGTTGGGATCCCGGTGGAGAGGGAAGGGCAAGGCTACTGATAAAGACACATGAAATGGCTGGCTGAGCCCACATGTTTACTTGTGGGTGGACAGATTGACAGAGACCATAGGGTTCCAGGAACACTTTTGATATCCCCTCGGGAGCATTTGGAGGCACGTGTAGAGAGGAAACACGGGAGAACTTCTGTGGACTGTCCCGCCTTTTTCCCCTCCTTGGTCGATGTACTTCATGGCGGGTCCCTATGCTAGTGAATGGTTGCCTTGGTGGCACAGTATGGTGTCTTCTCATGGGGGCTGATTTGGAGGTCGTGGGGTGTTTTGTCCCTGTCTGTCCACGTTCCCCCTGTGTTGAAGTTGTGAAGGTGTTCCTGAGTCCAGCCCAACATCTTTACTAAACCTGGCCCACATAGCGTTCCCTGAGGTTTGCAGATCTTCCCGGAGGTCACTGGGCACAACCATGCGGAAAAAAGGGAGTCGGCTGCCAAGGAAAGGCTATAGATTTAAAGGCGGGTGAGGGTGTGTGGTGCGGGGGTCATTTTTCCTGCCACGCGCTGGTGCATCCAGACTGTGGTATCCGGTGTGCCTGGCCACAGGCCAGACGAGTCATAGCGGTTCAAGTGTCTAGGCTGTGGGCTGGGTTCTCTTAATTGCATGGCTGTGGGTCACACATTGCTTCTAGAAGACCTGGGCCTCACTGTTTCTCCGAGGTCACGTCACTGACGGGCCCGGAGTGTGAATGTGCCAGGTACCACTGCAGTTGACCCCATTGGTGCAATGGTGTTCTCCGCCACAATGGGCATTGGAATGGCTCCCATGCCATTTGGTTGCAAGGGTTTCCCCAGCACGTTGGGCTTCAGAATGTTTCCCATGTCATTACCTCTGTGTGTGAACCAAGGGTAGGTCATCTGTCTTGGCAGCAGCTCAGGAAGCGTGCCTACTGGTGAGTCTCCCTTGATCAGTCCAGGTGTTCCTCACGTGCCCTTTGTCACGGTTCCCTTCGAGCTGCTTTTGATGAAGGCCGTCATATTCGGCCAAGGCCCCTTCCCTTGTGGAAGATCTCTTCCCCGTAAGAGCGTGGCATTTGTGTGGAAGAATATGTGCCAAGGGCGGGTATGTTCCCCTAGATGGCACCGGCTCTTAGTCTGAGGGGCCACAGTTGCCCAGAGGGTGTCTCAGGGGTTTAGGAAGACATCCTTCTGCTGTGGTGGATGGGAGAGCACTCAGGAGTGGAATTGCAGTGCCCGAGACCAGGGGCATTCTGGACAGCGGTGCTCTATGTCCTGATGGCCGCACCCTCGGAAGGCGTCAGCTCTATGTTGCTTTCACGTTTCCCTGCGGACCCACAGGCAAGATCTGCAGCAAATTAAATGTCGAGGGGAGACAGAGCACGCATCACTGAGGGATATCGCCCTTTCGCTCGGTGCACCCGTGCACCCTCCTAAAGAACGCATGTGTTCTCTCACCCCGAGCCAGGTGGAATGCCAGGAAAGGAATTCCAGCAGCAGATCAACCTGGGACCATCTGTATAATCCCTGACACCCGGTGAAGTGAGGAGGAGGAGTCTCACAGGGGTGTTGGCGCGCATTCCATGAGGATCCTGGTTTAACCCTTGTTGCGGTAAGTAGCACCTCTTTGCTAAAACCTAGAGGTTTGACCAAGGGAACATGTGCAACGGGGCTACACCCTCACCTTCTGGCCTTTTCCATGGGAACCCGAGCTTCGATGCCCTGAGAACTGGCTGCATTTCCTTCCCCAATGGCTTTGATGTGTTCACTTCCGTATGCTGACATGATTCAGCTCGCTGTCCGTACCGTGGTGGAATCTGCAAGTTTGCATGTCCAGCGTTTGAGCATGTGCTTGGCTCGACGATGACTTCCACAAATGCATTCCTTGGAAATCTGAACAAAATGAGTGAGAAATCCCTGCCGTCTCCTCCTTGGAACTGAGGTCCAACACGTGGCTCCCAAAAGGAAAGTAGGGAGAGGTTCGCGTTGCATTTGCTCCCGTGGGTGTCCACAGCCACGCCGTTTAAGTTGAGGCTTGTGGCCGTCTGATGGGGAGAAGAGGCATTGGGAAAGGACCCTGGGATGCCAATCCAGGTGGGAAGGCTAGGGAGAGCGTGCCGTCTGTGGGTTCCTTGGTCTAGCCAGGACTGCTGTCCCCTGCCACGGTTCAGCATTCGGGTAGGAGAGGAAGCGTGAGCCCTTGGTGGTCCGGTCGCCTGCACTTGAGTTCTACAGGCCTCCGCCACTGGCTACTCATTGCCTTGTGCCCGCGGAGAAACGGAAGTCTGTAGCCTCAGGGTCAGAGCAGGATTCCTGGCCTAGGGCAGGCTTCTTTGCCATGTTCTGCTTGGGAGACCAGATGCAGTTTAGGTTTCTCCTGATAAGGGGAGAAATCCAATGGGCCATTGTCACCGGGAGGTTGGCCAAGCTAAGGGCTCCTCCTCGGGTTGTGTCTGGCTTGTGTGTGCTGTGTGAAAGGGCTAGAAAAATGCCTTAGTGAAGATAAGTCACAGCAAGCTTCTTTGGTGAGGGGTGGCTCTGGCATCTTTCCCTGACACGTTGGGATCCCGGTGGAGAGAGGAGGGCAAGGCGAATGAAGAAGACACGAGAGATGGCTGGCTAATCCCACAGGTTTACTGGTGGGTGGATAGATCGATGGTGGTCATAGGCTTCCCGGAACACTTTTGGTATTCCCTCAGGGACATTTGGAGGCAAGTGTAGAGAGGGAACACGGGAGCACATCGGTGGCGTGTCTCGCTTGTTTCCTCTCCTTGGTCAATTTACTTCATGGCGGGTCCCTGTGCCAGGGAATGGTTGCCTTCGTGGCACAGTATGGTGTCTTCTCATGGGGGCTGATTTGGAGGCCGTGGGGTGTTTTGTCCCTGTCTGTCCACGTTCTCCCTGTGTTGAAGATGTGAAGGTGTTCCTCAGTACAGCCCTGCATCGGTACTACACCCGGCCCACCTAGCAGTCCCTGAGGATTGCAGACCTTCCCGGAGGTCATTGGGCAAAACCATGCGGAAAGGGAGTCGGCTGCCAAGGAAAGGCTACAGGTTTCCGGGCCCGAGAGGACGTGTGGTGCGGGGATCTTTTCTCCTGCCACCCGCTGGTGCTTTGAGACTGTGGTATACGGCGTGCCTGGCCACAGTCCAGAGAAGTCATACCGGTTCAGGTGTCTAGGCTGTTGGCCGGGTTCTCTTGTTGCGCGGCTGTAGGTAACACGTTGCTTCTAGAGGACCTGGGCCTCACGGTTTCACCGAGGTCACGTCACTGACGGACCCAGAGTGCGAAAGTGCCAGGCAGCACTGCAAGAGACCCAACTGCTGCAACAGTTTGCCCCGCCACGTTGGGCATCGTAATGGTTCCCATGCCATTACCTTTGTGTGTACGACAAGGGTAGGTCGTCTGTCCTAACAGCAGGCCAGGAGGTATGCCTGCTGGTGAGTCTGCCTTGATTAGTCCAGGTGTTCCTCACGTGCCCTTTGTCGTGGGTCCCTATGAGCCGCTTTTGATGGAGGCCGTCATATTCGGCCGTGTGCCCTTCCCTTGTGGAAGATCTCTTGATCTTCCGGGCGCGTCCATTGTGTGGAGCCATATGTGCTTAGAGTTGGTGTGTTCCCCAAAGGTCACTGGCTCTTAGTCTGAGGAGGCACAGTTGCCCTGAGCGTGTCTCAGGGTTTCCGGAAGACATCCTTTAGCTGTGATGGAGGGGAGAGTGCTCAGGAGAGGAATTGCAGGGCCCGAGACCAGGGTGTTGTTGGACAGCGGGGCTCTTTGTCCTGATGGCGGCACGCTGTGAAGGCGTCTACGCTACATTGCTTTCACATTTACGTGCGGACACCCAGGCACGATGGGCAGCAAATGAAATGTTGAGGGGATATAGAGCACGCATCACTAGACGGTATCGCCCTTTCCCTCGGTGCGCCCGTGCACCATGCTCAAGCACGCGTGTGTTCTCTCAGCCCGAGCCAGGTGGACTGCCAGGGACGGAATCCCAGCAGCAGAGCAGCCTGGGGCCATCCGTATAATCCATAATACCTGGTGAAGGGAGGAGGAGGAGTCTCGCAGGGGTGTTGGCGCACATTCCATGAGGATCCTGGTTTAAACCTTGTTGCGGTAAGTGGCACTTCTTTGCTAAAACCTAGAGGTTTGGCCACGGGAACTGAAAACCGGTGCTACAGCCTCATCTTCTGTCTTTTTCTTGGGGAACATGAGCTTCGATGACCTGAGAACTGGCTGCATTTCCTGCCCCATGGCTCAGATCTGGCCGCTTCTGTATGCTGACATGATTCAGCTCACTGGCCGTCCCTTGGTGGAATCTGCAACTTTGCATGTCCAGCGTTTGAGCATGTGCTTGGATCGCTGATGACCCCCACAAATGCATTCCTTGGAAATCTGAACCAAATGAGTGAGAAAACCCTACCGTCTCCTCATCGGAACTGAGGTCCAGCACGTGGCTCCCAACAGGAATGTAGGGAGAGTTTCACATTGCGTTTCCTGCTGTGTATGTCCACAAGCCACGTTGTTCAAGTGGAGGGTTGTGGCCGTCTCATGGGGAGAAGAGCCATTGGGAAAGGAGCCTGGGATGCCAATCCAGGTGGGAAGGCTAGGGACAGCGTGCCGTCTCTGGGTTCCTTGGTCGAGCCAGGACTTCTGTCCCCTGCCACGGACGAGCATGCGGATAGGAAAGGAAGCGTGAGCCATTGGTGGTCCTCCCGCCTGCCCTTGAGTTTTACAGGCGGCCCCCACCGGCTGGTCATTGCCTCGTGCCCTCAAATAAACAGAAGTCTGTATGCTCAGGGTGAGAGCAGGATTCCTGGACTAGGGCAGGCTTCTTTGTCATGTTCTGCTTGGGAGACCAGATGCAGTGTAGGTTTCTCATGATGAGGGGAGAAATCCAATGGGCCATTGTCCCCGGGCGGTTGGCCAAGCTGACGGCTCCTCCTCGGGTTGTTTCCGGCTTGTGTGTGCTGTGTGAACAGGCTAGAAAATGCCTTAGTGAAGATAAGTCACAGCAAGCTTCTTTGGTGAGGGGTGGCTCTGGCATCTTTCCATGACACGTTGGGATCCCGGTGGAGAGGGAAGGGCAAGGCTACTGATAAAGACACATGAAATGGCTGGCTGAGCCCACATGTTTACTTGTGGGTGGACAGATTGACAGAGGCCATAGGGTTCCAGGAACACTTTTGATATCCCCTCGGGAGCATTTGGAGGCACGTGTAGAGAGGAAACACGGAAGAACTTCTGTGGACTGTCCCGCCTTTTTCCCCTCCTTGGTCGATTTACTTCATGGCGGGTCCCTATGCTAGTGAATGGTTGCCTTGGTGGCACAGTATGGTGTCTTCTCATGGGGGCTGATTTGGAGGTCGTGGGGTGTTTTGTCCCTGCCTGTCCACGTTCCCCCTGTGTTGAAGTTGTGAAGGTGTTCCTGAGTCCAGCCCAACATCTTTACTAAACCTGGCCCACATAGCGTTCCCTGAGGTTTGCAGATCTTCCCGGAGGTCACTGGGCACAACCATGTGGAAAAAAGGGAGTCGGCTGCCAAGGAAAGGCTATAGATTTAAAGGCGGGTGAGGGTGTTTGGTGCGGGGTCATTTTTCCTGCCACGCGCTGGTGCATCCAGACTGTGGTATCCGGTGTGCCTGGCCACAGGCCAGACGAGTCATAGCGGTTCAAGTGTCTAGGCTGTTGGCTGGGTTCTCTTAATTGCATGGCTGTGGGTCACACATTGCTTCTAGAAGACCTGGGCCTCACTGTTTCTCCGAGGTCACGTCACTGACGGGCCCGGAGTGTGAATGTGCCAGGTACCACTGCAGTTGACCCCATTGGTGCAATGGTGTTCTCCGCCACAATGGGCATTGGAATGGCTCCCATGCCATTTGGTTGCAAGGGTTTCCCCAGCACGTTGGGCTTCAGAATGTTTCCCATGTCATTACCTCTGTGTGTGAACCAAGGGTAGGTCATCTGTCTTGGCTGCAGCTCAGGAAGCGTGCCTACTGGTGAGTCTCCCTTGATCAGTCCAGGTGTTCCTCACGTGCCCTTTGTCACGGTTCCCTTCGAGCTGCTTTTGATGAAGGCCGTCATATTCGGCCAAGGCCCCTTCCCTTGTGGAAGATCTCTTCCCCGTAAGAGCGTGGCATTTGTGTGGAAGAATATGTGCCAAGGGCGGGTATGTTCCCCTAGATGGCACCGGCTCTTAGTCTGAGGGGCCACAGTTGCCCAGAGGGTGTCTCAGGGGTTTAGGAAGACATCCTTCTGCTGTGGTGGATGGGAGAGCACTCAGGAGTGGAATTGCAGTGCCCGAGACCAGGGGCATTCTGGACAGCGGTGCTCTATGTCCTGATGGCCGCACCCTCGGAAGGCGTCAGCTCTATGTTGCTTTCACGTTTCCCTGCGGACCCACAGGCAAGATCTGCAGCAAATTAAATGTCGAGGGGAGACAGAGCACGCATCACTGAGGGATATCGCCCTTTCGCTCGGTGCACCCGTGCACCCTCCTAAAGAACGCATGTGTTCTCTCACCCCGAGCCAGGTGGAATGCCAGGAAAGGAATTCCAGCAGCAGATCAACCTGGGACCATCTGTATAATCCCTGACACCCGGTGAAGTGAGGAGGAGGAGTCTCACAGGGGTGTTGGCGCGCATTCCATGAGGATCCTGGTTTAACCCTTGTTGCGGTAAGTAGCACCTCTTTGCTAAAACCTAGAGGTTTGACCAAGGGAACATGTGCAACGGGGCTACACCCTCACCTTCTGGCCTTTTCCATGGGAACCCGAGCTTCGATGCCCTGAGAACTGGCTGCATTTCCTTCCCCAATGGCTTTGATGTGTTCACTTCCGTATGCTGACATGATTCAGCTCGCTGTCCGTACCGTGGTGGAATCTGCAAGTTTGCATGTCCAGCGTTTGAGCATGTGCTTGGCTCGACGATGACTTCCACAAATGCATTCCTTGGAAATCTGAACAAAATGAGTGAGAAATCCCTGCCGTCTCCTCCTTGGAACTGAGGTCCAACACGTGGCTCCCAAAAGGAAAGTCGGGAGAGGTTCGCGTTGCATTTGCTCCCGTGGGTGTCCACAGCCACGCCGTTTAAGTTGAGGCTTGTGGCCGTCTGATGGGGAGAAGAGGCATTGGGAAAGGACCCTGGGATGCCAATCCAGGTGGGAAGGCTAGGGAGAGCGTGCCGTCTGTGGGTTCCTTGGTCGAGCCAGGACTGCTGTCCCCTGCCACGGTTCAGCATTCGGGTAGGAGAGGAAGCGTGAGCCCTTGGTGGTCCGGTCGCCTGCACTTGAGTTCTACAGGCCTCCGCCACTGGCTACTCATTGCCTTGTGCCCGCGGAGAAACGGAAGTCTGTAGCCTCAGGGTCAGAGCAGGATTCCTGGCCTAGGGCAGGCTTCTTTGCCATGTTCTGCTTGGGAGACCAGATGCAGTTTAGGTTTCTCCTGATAAGGGGAGAAATCCAATGGGCCATTGTCACCGGGAGGTTGGCCAAGCTAAGGGCTCCTCCTCGGGTTGTGTCTGGCTTGTGTGTGCTGTGTGAAAGGGCTAGAAAAATGCCTTAGTGAAGATAAGTCACAGCAAGCTTCTTTGGTGAGGGGTGGCTCTGGCATCTTTCCCTGACACGTTGGGATCCCGGTGGAGAGAGGAGGGCAAGGCGAATGAAGAAGACACGAGAGATGGCTGGCTAATCCCACAGGTTTACTGGTGGGTGGATAGATCGATGGTGGTCATAGGCTTCCCGGAACACTTTTGGTATTCCCTCAGGGACATTTGGAGGCAAGTGTAGAGAGGGAACACGGGAGCACATCGGTGGCGTGTCTCGCTTGTTTCCTCTCCTTGGTCAATTTACTTCATGGCGGGTCCCTGTGCCAGGGAATGGTTGCCTTCGTGGCACAGTATGGTGTCTTCTCATGGGGGCTGATTTGGAGGCCGTGGGGTGTTTGTCCCTGTCTGTCCACGTTCTCCCTGTGTTGAAGATGTGAAGGTGTTCCTCAGTACAGCCCTGCATCGGTACTACACCCGGCCCACCTAGCAGTCCCTGAGGATTGCAGACCTTCCCGGAGGTCATTGGGCAAAACCATGCGGAAAGGGAGTCGGCTGCCAAGGAAAGGCTACAGGTTTCCGGGCCCGAGAGGACGTGTGGTGCGGGGATCTTTTCTCCTGCCACCCGCTGGTGCTTTGAGACTGTGGTATACGGCGTGCCTGGCCACAGTCCAGAGAAGTCATACCGGTTCAGGTGTCTAGGCTGTTGGCCGGGTTCTCTTGTTGCGCGGCTGTAGGTAACACGTTGCTTCTAGAGGACCTGGGCCTCACGGTTTCACCGAGGTCACGTCACTGACGGACCCAGAGTGCGAAAGTGCCAGGCAGCACTGCAAGAGACCCAACTGCTGCAACAGTTTGCCCCGCCACGTTGGGCATCGTAATGGTTCCCATGCCATTACCTTTGTGTGTACGACAAGGGTAGGTCGTCTGTCCTAACAGCAGGCCAGGAGGTATGCCTGCTGGTGAGTCTGCCTTGATTAGTCCAGGTGTTCCTCACGTGCCCTTTGTCGTGGGTCCCTATGAGCCGCTTTTGATGGAGGCCGTCATATTCGGCCGTGTGCCCTTCCCTTGTGGAAGATCTCTTGATCTTCCGGGCGCGTCCATTGTGTGGAGCCATATGTGCTTAGAGTTGGTGTGTTCCCCAAAGGTCACTGGCTCTTAGTCTGAGGAGGCACAGTTGCCCTGAGCGTGTCTCAGGGTTTCCGGAAGACATCTTTTAGCTGTGATGGAGGGGAGAGTGCTCAGGAGAGGAATTGCAGGGCCCGAGACCAGGGTGTTGTTGGACAGCGGGGCTCTTTGTCCTGATGGCGGCACGCTGTGAAGGCGTCTACGCTACATTGCTTTCACATTTACGTGCGGACCCCCAGGCACGATGGGCAGCAAATGAAATGTTGAGGGGATATAGAGCACGCATCACTAGACGGTATCGCCCTTTCCCTCGGTGCGCCCGTGCACCATCCTCAAGCACGCGTGTGTTCTCTCAGCCCGAGCCAGGTGGACTGCCAGGGACGGAATCCCAGCAGCAGAGCAGCCTGGGGCCATCCGTATAATCCATAATACCTGGTGAAGGGAGGAGGAGGAGTCTCGCAGGGGTGTTGGCGCACATTCCATGAGGATCCTGGTTTAAACCTTGTTGCGGTAAGTGGCACTTCTTTGCTAAAACCTAGAGGTTTGGCCACGGGAACTGAAAACCGGTGCTACAGCCTCATCTTCTGTCTTTTTCTTGGGGAACATGAGCTTCGATGACCTGAGAACTGGCTGCATTTCCTGCCCCATGGCTCAGATCTGGCCGCTTCTGTATGCTGACATGATTCAGCTCACTGGCCGTCCCTTGGTGGAATCTGCAACTTTGCATGTCCAGCGTTTGAGCATGTGCTTGGATCGCTGATGACCCCCACAAATGCATTCCTTGGAAATCTGAACCAAATGAGTGAGAAAACCCTACCGTCTCCTCATCGGAACTGAGGTCCAGCACGTGGCTCCCAACAGGAATGTAGGGAGAGTTTCACATTGCGTTTCCTGCTGTGTATGTCCACAAGCCACGTTGTTCAAGTGGAGGGTTGTGGCCGTCTCATGGGGAGAAGAGCCATTGGGAAAGGAGCCTGGGATGCCAATCCAGGTGGGAAGGCTAGGGACAGCGTGCCGTCTCTGGGTTCCTTGGTCGAGCCAGGACTTCTGTCCCCTGCCACGGACGAGCATGCGGATAGGAAAGGAAGCGTGAGCCATTGGTGGTCCTCCCGCCTGCCCTTGAGTTTTACAGGCGGCCCCCACCGGCTGGTCATTGCCTCGTGCCCTCAAATAAACAGAAGTCTGTATGCTCAGGGTGAGAGCAGGATTCCTGGACTAGGGCAGGCTTCTTTGTCATGTTCTGCTTGGGAGACCAGATGCAGTGTAGGTTTCTCATGATGAGGGGAGAAATCCAATGGGCCATTGTCCCCGGGCGGTTGGCCAAGCTGACGGCTCCTCCTCGGGTTGTTTCCGGCTTGTGTGTGCTGTGTGAACAGGCTAGAAAATGCCTTAGTGAAGATAAGTCACAGCAAGCTTCTTTGGTGAGGGGTGGCTCTGGCATCTTTCCATGACACGTTGGGATCCCGGTGGAGAGGGAAGGGCAAGGCTACTGATAAAGACACATGAAATGGCTGGCTGAGCCCACATGTTTACTTGTGGGTGGACAGATTGACAGAGGCCATAGGGTTCCAGGAACACTTTTGATATCCCCTCGGGAGCATTTGGAGGCACGTGTAGAGAGGAAACACGGAAGAACTTCTGTGGACTGTCCCGCCTTTTTCCCCTCCTTGGTCGATTTACTTCATGGCGGGTCCCTATGCTAGTGAATGGTTGCCTTGGTGGCACAGTATGGTGTCTTCTCATGGGGGCTGATTTGGAGGTCGTGGGGTGTTTTGTCCCTGCCTGTCCACGTTCCCCCTGTGTTGAAGTTGTGAAGGTGTTCCTGAGTCCAGCCCAACATCTTTACTAAACCTGGCCCACATAGCGTTCCCTGAGGTTTGCAGATCTTCCCGGAGGTCACTGGGCACAACCATGCGGAAAAAAGGGAGTCGGCTGCCAAGGAAAGGCTATAGATTTAAAGGCGGGTGAGGGTGTGTGGTGCGGGGGTCATTTTTCCTGCCACGCACTGGTGCATCCAGACTGTGGTATCCGGTGTGCCTGGCCACAGGCCAGACGAGTCATAGCGGTTCAAGTGTCTAGGCTGTTGGCTGGGTTCTCTTAATTGCATGGCTGTGGGTCACACATTGCTTCTAGAAGACCTGGGCCTCACTGTTTCTCCGAGGTCACGTCACTGACGGGCCCGGAGTGTGAATGTGCCAGGTACCACTGCAGTTGACCCCATTGGTGCAATGGTGTTCTCCGCCACAATGGGCATTGGAATGGCTCCCATGCCATTTGGTTGCAAGGGTTTCCCCAGCACGTTGGGCTTCAGAATGTTTCCCATGTCATTACCTCTGTGTGTGAACCAAGGGTAGGTCATCTGTCTTGGCAGCAGCTCAGGAAGCGTGCCTACTGGTGAGTCTCCCTTGATCAGTCCAGGTGTTCCTCACGTGCCCTTTGTCACGGTTCCCTTCGAGCTGCTTTTGATGAAGGCCGTCATATTCGGCCAAGGCCCCTTCCCTTGTGGAAGATCTCTTCCCCGTAAGAGCGTGGCATTTGTGTGGAAGAATATGTGCCAAGGGCGGGTATGTTCCCCTAGATGGCACCGGCTCTTAGTCTGAGGGGCCACAGTTGCCCAGAGGGTGTCTCAGGGGTTTAGGAAGACATCCTTCTGCTGTGGTGGATGGGAGAGCACTCAGGAGTGGAATTGCAGTGCCCGAGACCAGGGGGATTCTGGACAGCGGTGCTCTATGTCCTGATGGCCACACCCTCGGAAGGCGTCAGCTCTATGTTGCTTTCACGTTTCCCTGCGGACCCACAGGCAAGATCTGCAGCAAATTAAATGTCGAGGGGAGACAGAGCACGCATCACTGAGGGATATCGCCCTTTCGCTCGGTGCACCCGTGCACCCTCCTAAAGAACGCATGTGTTCTCTCACCCCGAGCCAGGTGGAATGCCAGGAAAGGAATTCCAGCAGCAGATCAACCTGGGACCATCTGTATAATCCCTGACACCCGGTGAAGTGAGGAGGAGGAGTCTCACAGGGGTGTTGGCGCGCATTCCATGAGGATCCTGGTTTAACCCTTGTTGCGGTAAGTAGCACCTCTTTGCTAAAACCTAGAGGTTTGACCAAGGGAACATGTGCAACGGGGCTACACCCTCACCTTCTGGCCTTTTCCATGGGAACCCGAGCTTCGATGCCCTGAGAACTGGCTGCATTTCCTTCCCCAATGGCTTTGATGTGTTCACTTCCGTATGCTGACATGATTCAGCTCGCTGTCCGTACCGTGGTGGAATCTGCAAGTTTGCATGTCCAGCGTTTGAGCATGTGCTTGGCTCGACGATGACTTCCACAAATGCATTCCTTGGAAATCTGAACAAAATGAGTGAGAAATCCCTGCCGTCTCCTCCTTGGAACTGAGGTCCAACACGTGGCTCCCAAAAGGAAAGTCGGGAGAGGTTCGCGTTGCATTTGCTCCCGTGGGTGTCCACAGCCACGCCGTTTAAGTTGAGGCTTGTGGCCGTCTGATGGGGAGAAGAGGCATTGGGAAAGGACCCTGGGATGCCAATCCAGGTGGGAAGGCTAGGGAGAGCGTGCCGTCTGTGGGTTCCTTGGTCTAGCCAGGACTGCTGTCCCCTGCCACGGTTCAGCATTCGGGTAGGAGAGGAAGCGTGAGCCCTTGGTGGTCCGGTCGCCTGTACTTGAGTTCTACAGGCCTCCGCCACTGGCTACTCATTGCCTTGTGCCCGCGGAGAAACGGAAGTCTGTAGCCTCAGGGTCAGAGCAGGATTCCTGGCCTAGGGCAGGCTTCTTTGCCATGTTCTGCTTGGGAGACCAGATGCAGTTTAGGTTTCTCCTGATAAGGGGAGAAATCCAATGGGCCATTGTCACCGGGAGGTTGGCCAAGCTAAGGGCTCCTCCTCGGGTTGTGTCTGGCTTGCGTGTGCTGTGTGAAAGGGCTAGAAAAATGCCTTAGTGAAGATAAGTCACAGCAAGCTTCTTTGGTGAGGGGTGGCTCTGGCATCTTTCCCTGACACGTTGGGATCCCGGTGGAGAGAGGAGGGCAAGGCGAATGAAGAAGACACGAGAGATGGCTGGCTAATCCCACAGGTTTACTGGTGGGTGGATAGATCGATGGTGGTCATAGGCTTCCCGGAACACTTTTGGTATTCCCTCAGGGACATTTGGAGGCAAGTGTAGAGAGGGAACACGGGAGCACATCGGTGGCGTGTCTCGCTTGTTTCCTCTCCTTGGTCAATTTACTTCATGGGGGGTCCCTGTGCCAGGGAATGGTTGCCTTCGTGGCACAGTATGGTGTCTTCTCATGGGGGCTGATTTGGAGGCCGTGGGGTGTTTTGTCCCTGTCTGTCCACGTTCTCCCTGTGTTGAAGATGTGAAGGTGTTCCTCAGTACAGCCCTGCATCGGTACTACACCCGGCCCACCTAGCAGTCCCTGAGGATTGCAGACCTTCCCGGAGGTCATTGGGCAAAACCATGCGGAAAGGGAGTCGGCTGCCAAGGAAAGGCTACAGGTTTCCGGGCCCGAGAGGACGTGTGGTGCGGGGATCTTTTCTCCTGCCACCCGCTGGTGCTTTGAGACTGTGGTATACGGCGTGCCTGGCCACAGTCCAGAGAAGTCATACCGGTTCAGGTGTCTAGGCTGTTGGCCGGGTTCTCTTGTTGCGCGGCTGTAGGTAACACGTTGCTTCTAGAGGACCTGGGCCTCACGGTTTCACCGAGGTCACGTCACTGACGGACCCAGAGTGCGAAAGTGCCAGGCAGCACTGCAAGAGACCCAACTGCTGCAACAGTTTGCCCCGCCACGTTGGGCATCGTAATGGTTCCCATGCCATTACCTTTGTGTGTACGACAAGGGTAGGTCGTCTGTCCTAACAGCAGGCCAGGAGGTATGCCTGCTGGTGAGTCTGCCTTGATTAGTCCAGGTGTTCCTCACGTGCCCTTTGTCGTGGGTCCCTATGAGCCGCTTTTGATGGAGGCCGTCATATTCGGCCGTGTGCCCTTCCCTTGTGGAAGATCTCTTGATCTTCCGGGCGCGTCCATTGTGTGGAGCCATATGTGCTTAGAGTTGGTGTGTTCCCCAAAGGTCACTGGCTCTTAGTCTGAGGAGGCACAGTTGCCCTGAGCGTGTCTCAGGGTTTCCGGAAGACATCCTTTAGCTGTGATGGAGGGGAGAGTGCTCAGGAGAGGAATTGCAGGGCCCGAGACCAGGGTGTTGTTGGACAGCGGGGCTCTTTGTCCTGATGGCGGCACGCTGTGAAGGCATCTACGCTACATTGCTTTCACATTTACGTGCGGACAGCCAGGCACGATGGGCAGCAAATGAAATGTTGAGGGGATATAGAGCACGCATCACTAGACGGTATCGCCCTTTCCCTCGGTGCGCCCGTGCACCATCCTCAAGCACGCGTGTGTTCTCTCAGCCCGAGCCAGGTGGACTGCCAGGGACGGAATCCCAGCAGCAGAGCAGCCTGGGGCCATCCGTATAATCCATAATACCTGGTGAAGGGAGGAGGAGGAGTCTCGCAGGGGTGTTGGCGCACATTCCATGAGGATCCTGGTTTAAACCTTGTTGCGGTAAGTGGCACTTCTTTGCTAAAACCTAGAGGTTTGGCCACGGGAACTGAAAACCAGTGCTACAGCCTCATCTTCTGTCTTTTTCTTGGGGAACATGAGCTTCGATGACCTGAGAACTGGCTGCATTTCCTGCCCCATGGCTCAGATCTGGCCGCTTCTGTATGCTGACATGATTCAGCTCACTGGCCGTCCCTTGGTGGAATCTGCAACTTTGCATGTCCAGCGTTTGAGCATGTGCTTGGATCGCTGATGACCCCCACAAATGCATTCCTGGAAATCTGAACAAAATGAGTGAGAAAACCCTACCGTCTCCTCATCGGAACTGAGGTCCAGCACGTGGCTCCCAACAGGAATGTAGGGAGAGTTTCACATTGCGTTTCCTGCTGTGTATGTCCACAAGCCACGTTGTTCAAGTGGAGGGTTGTGGCCGTCTCATGGGGAGAAGAGCCATTGGGAAAGGAGCCTGGGATGCCAATCCAGGTGGGAAGGCTAGGGACAGCGTGCCGTCTCTGGGTTCCTTGGTCGAGCCAGGACTTCTGTCCCCTGCCACGGACGAGCATGCGGATAGGAAAGGAAGCGTGAGCCATTGGTGGTCCTCTCGCCTGCCCTTGAGTTTTACAGGCTGCCCCCACCGGCTGGTCATTGCCTCGTGCCCTCAAATAAACAGAAGTCTGTATGCTCAGGGTGAGAGCAGGATTCCTGGACTAGGGCAGGCTTCTTTGTCATGTTCTGCTTGGGAGACCAGATGCAGTGTAGGTTTCTCATGATGAGGGGAGAAATCCAATGGGCCATTGTCCCCGGGCGGTTGGCCAAGCTGACGGCTCCTCCTCGGGTTGTTTCCGGCTTGTGTGTGCTGTGTGAACAGGCTAGAAAATGCCTTAGTGAAGATAAGTCACAGCAAGCTTCTTTGGTGAGGGGTGGCTCTGGCATCTTTCCATGACACGTTGGGATCCCGGTGGAGAGGGAAGGGCAAGGCTACTGATAAAGACACATGAAATGGCTGGCTGAGCCCACATGTTTACTTGTGGGTGGACAGATTGACAGAGGCCATAGGGTTCCAGGAACACTTTTGATATCCCCTCGGGAGCATTTGGAGGCACGTGTAGAGAGGGAACACGGGAGAACTTCTGTGGACTGTCCCGCCTTTTTCCCCTCCTTGGTCGATGTACTTCATGGCGGGTCCCTATGCTAGTGAATGGTTGCCTTGGTGGCACAGTATGGTGTCTTCTCATGGGGGCTGATTTGGAGGTCGTGGGGTGTTTTGTCCCTGCCTGTCCACGTTCCCCCTGTGTTGAAGTTGTGAAGGTGTTCCTGAGTCCAGCCCAACATCTTTACTAAACCTGGCCCACATAGCGTTCCCTGAGGTTTGCAGATCTTCCCGGAGGTCACTGGGCACAACCATGCGGAAAAAAGGGAGTCGGCTGCCAAGGAAAGGCTATAGATTTAAAGGCGGGTGAGGGTGTGTGGTGCGGGGGTCATTTTTCCTGCCACGCGCTGGTGCATCCAGACTGTGGTATCCGGTGTGCCTGGCCACAGGCCAGACGAGTCATAGCGGTTCAAGTGTCTAGGCTGTTGGCTGGGTTCTCTTAATTGCATGGCTGTGGGTCACACATTGCTTCTAGAAGACCTGGGCCTCACTGTTTCTCCGAGGTCACGTCACTGACGGGCCCGGAGTGTGAATGTGCCAGGTACCACTGCAGTTGACCCCATTGGTGCAATGGTGTTCTCCGCCACAATGGGCATTGGAATGGCTCCCATGCCATTTGGTTGCAAGGGTTTCCCCAGCACGTTGGGCTTCAGAATGTTTCCCATGTCATTACCTCTGTGTGTGAACCAAGGGTAGGTCATCTGTCTTGGCAGCAGCTCAGGAAGCGTGCCTACTGGTGAGTCTCCCTTGATCAGTCCAGGTGTTCCTCACGTGCCCTTTGTCACGGTTCCCTTCGAGCTGCTTTTGATGAAGGCCGTCATATTCGGCCAAGGCCCCTTCCCTTGTGGAAGATCTCTTCCCCGTAAGAGCGTGGCATTTGTGTGGAAGAATATGTGCCAAGGGCGAGTATGTTCCCCTAGATGGCACCGGCTCTTAGTCTGAGGGGCCACAGTTGCCCAGAGGGTGTCTCAGGGGTTTAGGAAGACATCCTTCTGCTGTGGTGGATGGGAGAGCACTCAGGAGTGGAATTGCAGTGCCCGAGACCAGGGGCATTCTGGACAGCGGTGCTCTATGTCCTGATGGCCGCACCCTCGGAAGGCGTCAGCTCTATGTTGCTTTCACGTTTCCCTGCGGACCCACAGGCAAGATCTGCAGCAAATTAAATGTCGAGGGGAGACAGAGCACGCATCACTGAGGGATATCGCCCTTTCGCTCGGTGCACCCGTGCACCCTCCTAAAGAACGCATGTGTTCTCTCACCCCGAGCCAGGTGGAATGCCAGGAAAGGAATTCCAGCAGCAGATCAACCTGGGACCATCTGTATAATCCCTGACACCCGGTGAAGTGAGGAGGAGGAGTCTCACAGGGGTGTTGGCGCGCATTCCATGAGGATCCTGGTTTAACCCTTGTTGCGGTAAGTAGCACCTCTTTGCTAAAACCTAGAGGTTTGACCAAGGGAACATGTGCAACGGGGTTACACCCTCACCTTCTGGCCTTTTCCATGGGAACCCGAGCTTCGATGCCCTGAGAACTGGCTGCATTTCCTTCCCCAATGGCTTTGATGTGTTCCCTTCCGTATGCTGACATGATTCAGCTCGCTGTCCGTACCATGGTGGAATCTGCAAGTTTGCATGTCCAGCGTTTGAGCATGTGCTTGGCTCGACGATGACTTCCACAAATGCATTCCTTGGAAATCTGAACAAAATGAGTGAGAAATCCCTGCCATCTCCTCCTTGGAACTGAGGTCCAACACGTGGCTCCCCAAAGGAAAGTAGGGAGAGGTTCGCGTTGCATTTGCTCCCGTGGGTGTCCACAGCCACGCCGTTTAAGTTGAGGCTTGTGGCCGTCTGATGGGGAGAAGAGGCATTGGGAAAGGACCCTGGGATGCCAATCCAGGTGGGAAGGCTAGGGAGAGCGTGCCGTCTGTGGGTTCCTTGGTCTAGCCAGGACTGCTGTCCCCTGCCACGGTTCAGCATTCGGGTAGGAGAGGAAGCGTGAGCCCTTGGTGGTCCGGTCGCCTGCACTTGAGTTCTACAGGCCTCCGCCACTGGCTACTCATTGCCTTGTGCCCGCGGAGAAACGGAAGTCTGTAGCCTCAGGGTCAGAGCAGGATTCCTGGCCTAGGGCAGGCTTCTTTGCCATGTTCTGCTTGGGAGACCAGATGCAGTTTAGGTTTCTCCTGATAAGGGGAGAAATCCAATGGGCCATTGTCACCGGGAGGTTGGCCAAGCTAAGGGCTCCTCCTCGGGTTGTGTCTGGCTTGTGTGTGCTGTGTGAAAGGGCTAGAAAAATGCCTTAGTGAAGATAAGTCACAGCAAGCTTCTTTGGTGAGGGGTGGCTCTGGCATCTTTCCCTGACACGTTGGGATCCCGGTGGAGAGAGGAGGGCAAGGCGAATGAAGAAGACACGAGAGATGGCTGGCTAATCCCACAGGTTTACTGGTGGGTGGATAGATCGATGGTGGTCATAGGCTTCCCGGAACACTTTTGGTATTCCCTCAGGGACATTTGGAGGCAAGTGTAGAGAGGGAACACGGGAGCACATCGGTGGCGTGTCTCGCTTGTTTCCTCTCCTTGGTCAATTTACTTCATGGCGGGTCCCTGTGCCAGGGAATGGTTGCCTTCGTGGCACAGTATGGTGTCTTCTCATGGGGGCTGATTTGGAGGCCGTGGGGTGTTTTGTCCCTGTCTGTCCACGTTCTCCCTGTGTTGAAGATGTGAAGGTGTTCCTCAGTACAGCCCTGCATCGGTACTACACCCGGCCCACCTAGCAGTCCCTGAGGATTGCAGACCTTCCCGGAGGTCATTGGGCAAAACCATGCGGAAAGGGAGACGGCTGCCAAGGAAAGGCTACAGGTTTCCGGGCCCGAGAGGACGTGTGGTGCGGGGATCTTTTCTCCTGCCACCCGCTGGTGCTTTGAGACTGTGGTATACGGCGTGCCTGGCCACAGTCCAGAGAAGTCATACCGGTTCAGGTGTCTAGGCTGTTGTCCGGGTTCTCTTGTTGCGCGGCTGTAGGTAACACGTTGCTTCTAGAGGACCTGGGCCTCACGGTTTCACCGAGGTCACGTCACTGACGGACCCAGAGTGCGAAAGTGCCAAGCAGCACTGCAAGAGACCCAACTGCTGCAACAGTGTGCCCCGCCACGTTGGGCATCGTAATGGTTCCCATGCCATTACCTTTGTGTGTACGACAAGGGTAGGTCGTCTGTCCTAACAGCAGGCCAGGAGGTATGCCTGCTGGTGAGTCTGCCTTGATTAGTCCAGGTGTTCCTCACGTGCCCTTTGTCGTGGGTCCCTATGAGCCGCTTTTGATGGAGGCCGTCATATTCGGCCGTGTGCCCTTCCCTTGTGGAAGATCTCTTGATCTTCCGGGCGCGTCCATTGAGTGGAGCCATATGTGCTTAGAGTTGGTGTGTTCCCCAAAGGTCACTGGCTCTTAGTCTGAGGAGGCACAGTTGCCCTGAGCGTGTCTCAGGGTTTCCGGAAGACATCCTTTAGCTGTGATGGAGGGGAGAGTGCTCAGGAGAGGAATTGCAGGGCCCGAGACCAGGGTGTTGTTGGACAGCGGGGCTCTTTGTGCTGATGGCGGCACGCTGTGAAGGCGTCTACGCTACATTGCTTTCACATTTACGTGCGGACACCCAGGCACGATGGGCAGCAAATGAAATGTTGAGGGGATATAGAGCACGCATCACTAGACGGTATCGCCCTTTCCCTCGGTGCGCCCGTGCACCATCCTCAAGCACACGTGTGTTCTCTCAGCCCGAGCCAGGTGGACTGCCAGGGACGGAATCCCAGCAGCAGAGCAGCCTGGGGCCATCCGTATAATCCATAATACCTGGTGAAGGGAGGAGGAGGAGTCTCGCAGGGGTGTTGGCGCACATTCCATGAGGATCCTGGTTTAAACCTTGTTGCGGTAAGTGGCACTTCTTTGCTAAAACCTAGAGGTTTGGCCACGGGAACTGAAAACCGGTGCTACAGCCTCATCTTCTGTCTTTTTCTTGGGGAACATGAGCTTCGATGACCTGAGAACTGGCTGCATTTCCTGCCCCATGGCTCAGATCTGGCCGCTTCTGTATGCTGACATGATTCAGCTCACTGGCCGTCCCTTGGTGGAATCTGCAACTTTGCATGTCCAGCGTTTGAGCATGTGCTTGGATCGCTGATGACCCCCACAAATGCATTCCTTGGAAATCTGAACAAAATGAGTGAGAAAACCCTACCGTCTCCTCATCGGAACTGAGGTCCAGCACGTGGCTCCCAACAGGAATGTAGGGAGAGTTTCACATTGCGTTTCCTGCTGTGTATGTCCACAAGCCACGTTGTTCAAGTGGAGGGTTGTGGCCGTCTCATGGGGAGAAGAGCCATTGGGAAAGGAGCCTGGGATGCCAATCCAGGAGGGAAGGCTAGGGACAGCGTGCCGTCTCTGGGTTCCTTGGTCGAGCCAGGACTTCTGTCCCCTGCCACGGACGAGCATGCGGATAGGAAAGGAAGCGTGAGCCATTGGTGGTCCTCCCGCCTGCCCTTGAGTTTTACAGGCTGCCCCCACCGGCTGGTCATTGCCTCGTGCCCTCAAATAAACAGAAGTCTGTATGCTCAGGGTGAGAGCAGGATTCCTGGACTAGGGCAGGCTTCTTTGTCATGTTCTGCTTGGGAGACCAGATGCAGTGTAGGTTTCTCATGATGAGGGGAGAAATCCAATGGGCCATTGTCCCCGGGCGGTTGGCCAAGCTGACGGCTCCTCCTCGGGTTGTTTCCGGCTTGTGTGTGCTGTGTGAACAGGCTAGAAAATGCCTTAGTGAAGATAAGTCACAGCAAGCTTCTTTGGTGAGGGGTGGCTCTGGCATCTTTCCATGACACGTTGGGATCCCGGTGGAGAGGGAAGGGCAAGGCTACTGATAAAGACACATGAAATGGCTGGCTGAGCCCACATGTTTACTTGTGGGTGGACAGATTGACAGAGGCCATAGGGTTCCAGGAACACTTTTGATATCCCCTCGGGAGCATTTGGAGGCACGTGTAGAGAGGGAACACGGGAGAACTTCTGTGGACTGTCCCGCCTTTTTCCCCTCCTTGGTCGATGTACTTCATGGCGGGTCCCTATGCTAGTGAATGGTTGCCTTGGTGGCACAGTATGGTGTCTTCTCATGGGGGCTGATTTGGAGGTCGTGGGGTGTTTTGTCCCTGCCTGTCCACGTTCCCCCTGTGTTGAAGTTGTGAAGGTGTTCCTGAGTCCAGCCCAACATCTTTACTAAACCTGGCCCACATAGCGTTCCCTGAGGTTTGCAGATCTTCCCGGAGGTCACTGGGCACAACCATGCGGAAAAAAGGGAGTCGGCTGCCAAGGAAAGGCTATAGATTTAAAGGCGGGTGAGGGTGTGTGGTGCGGGGGTCATTTTTCCTGCCACGCGCTGGTGCATCCAGACTGTGGTATCCGGTGTGCCTGGCCACAGGCCAGACGAGTCATAGCGGTTCAAGTGTCTAGGCTGTTGGCTGGGTTCTCTTAATTGCATGGCTGTGGGTCACACATTGCTTCTAGAAGACCTGGGCCTCACTGTTTCTCCGAGGTCACGTCACTGACGGGCCCGGAGTGTGAATGTGCCAGGTACCACTGCAGTTGACCCCATTGGTGCAATGGTGTTCTCCGCCACAATGGGCATTGGAATGGCTCCCATGCCATTTGGTTGCAAGGGTTTCCCCAGCACGTTGGGCTTCAGAATGTTTCCCATGTCATTACCTCTGTGTGTGAACCAAGGGTAGGTCATCTGTCTTGGCAGCAGCTCAGGAAGCGTGCCTACTGGTGAGTCTCCCTTGATCAGTCCAGGTGTTCCTCACGTGCCCTTTGTCACGGTTCCCTTCGAGCTGCTTTTGATGAAGGCCGTCATATTCGGCCAAGGCCCCTTCCCTTGTGGAAGATCTCTTCCCCTTAAGAGCGTGGCATTTGTGTGGAAGAATATGTGCCAAGGGCGGGTATGTTCCCCTAGATGGCACCGGCTCTTAGTCTGAGGGGCCACAGTTGCCCAGAGGGTGTCTCAGGGGTTTAGGAAGACATCCTTCTGCTGTGGTGGATGGGAGAGCACTCAGGAGTGGAATTGCAGTGCCCGAGACCAGGGGCATTCTGGACAGCGGTGCTCTATGTCCTGATGGCCGCACCCTCGGAAGGCGTCAGCTCTATGTTGCTTTCACGTTTCCCTGCGGACCCACAGGCAAGATCTGCAGCAAATTAAATGTCGAGGGGAGACAGAGCACGCATCACTGAGGGATATCGCCCTTTCGCTCGGTGCACCCGTGCACCCTCCTAAAGAACGCATGTGTTCTCTCACCCCGAGCCAGGTGGAATGCCAGGAAAGGAATTCCAGCAGCAGATCAACCTGGGACCATCTGTATAATCCCTGACACCCGGTGAAGTGAGGAGGAGGAGTCTCACAGGGGTGTTGGCGCGCATTCCATGAGGATCCTGGTTTAACCCTTGTTGCGGTAAGTAGCACCTCTTTGCTAAAACCTAGAGGTTTGACCAAGGGAACATGTGCAACGGGGTTACACCCTCACCTTCTGGCCTTTTCCATGGGAACCCGAGCTTCGATGCCCTGAGAACTGGCTGCATTTCCTTCCCCAATGGCTTTGATGTGTTCCCTTCCGTATGCTGACATGATTCAGCTCGCTGTCCGTACCATGGTGGAATCTGCAAGTTTGCATGTCCAGCGTTTGAGCATGTGCTTGGCTCGACGATGACTTCCACAAATGCATTCCTTGGAAATCTGAACAAAATGAGTGAGAAATCCCTGCCATCTCCTCCTTGGAACTGAGGTCCAACACGTGGCTCCCCAAAGGAAAGTAGGGAGAGGTTCGCGTTGCATTTGCTCCCGTGGGTGTCCACAGCCACGCCGTTTAAGTTGAGGCTTGTGGCCGTCTGATGGGGAGAAGAGGCATTGGGAAAGGACCCTGGGATGCCAATCCAGGTGGGAAGGCTAGGGAGAGCGTGCCGTCTGTGGGTTCCTTGGTCTAGCCAGGACTGCTGTCCCCTGCCACGGTTCAGCATTCGGGTAGGAGAGGAAGCGTGAGCCCTTGGTGGTCCGGTCGCCTGCACTTGAGTTCTACAGGCCTCCGCCACTGGCTACTCATTGCCTTGTGCCCGCGGAGAAACGGAAGTCTGTAGCCTCAGGGTCAGAGCAGGATTCCTGGCCTAGGGCAGGCTTCTTTGCCATGTTCTGCTTGGGAGACCAGATGCAGTTTAGGTTTCTCCTGATAAGGGGAGAAATCCAATGGGCCATTGTCACCGGGAGGTTGGCCAAGCTAAGGGCTCCTCCTCGGGTTGTGTCTGGCTTGTGTGTGCTGTGTGAAAGGGCTAGAAAAATGCCTTAGTGAAGATAAGTCACAGCAAGCTTCTTTGGTGAGGGGTGGCTCTGGCATCTTTCCCTGACACGTTGGGATCCCGGTGGAGAGAGGAGGGCAAGGCGAATGAAGAAGACACGAGAGATGGCTGGCTAATCCCACAGGTTTACTGGTGGGTGGATAGATCGATGGTGGTCATAGGCTTCCCGGAACACTTTTGGTATTCCCTCAGGGACATTTGGAGGCAAGTGTAGAGAGGGAACACGGGAGCACATCGGTGGCGTGTCTCGCTTGTTTCCTCTCCTTGGTCAATTTACTTCATGGCGGGTCCCTGTGCCAGGGAATGGTTGCCTTCGTGGCACAGTATGGTGTCTTCTCATGGGGGCTGATTTGGAGGCCGTGGGGTGTTTTGTCCCTGTCTGTCCACGTTCTCCCTGTGTTGAAGATGTGAAGGTGTTCCTCAGTACAGCCCTGCATCGGTACTACACCCGGCCCACCTAGCAGTCCCTGAGGATTGCAGACCTTCCCGGAGGTCATTGGGCAAAACCATGCGGAAAGGGAGACGGCTGCCAAGGAAAGGCTACAGGTTTCCGGGCCCGAGAGGACGTGTGGTGCGGGGATCTTTTCTCCTGCCACCCGCTGGTGCTTTGAGACTGTGGTATACGGCGTGCCTGGCCACAGTCCAGAGAAGTCATACCGGTTCAGGTGTCTAGGCTGTTGTCCGGGTTCTCTTGTTGCGCGGCTGTAGGTAACACGTTGCTTCTAGAGGACCTGGGCCTCACGGTTTCACCGAGGTCACGTCACTGACGGACCCAGAGTGCGAAAGTGCCAAGCAGCACTGCAAGAGACCCAACTGCTGCAACAGTGTGCCCCGCCACGTTGGGCATCGTAATGGTTCCCATGCCATTACCTTTGTGTGTACGACAAGGGTAGGTCGTCTGTCCTAACAGCAGGCCAGGAGGTATGCCTGCTGGTGAGTCTGCCTTGATTAGTCCAGGTGTTCCTCACGTGCCCTTTGTC
Organism: Leucopleurus acutus; assembly: GCF_964270905.1. Classification (NCBI taxonomy): domain Eukaryota; kingdom Metazoa; phylum Chordata; class Mammalia; order Artiodactyla; family Delphinidae; genus Leucopleurus; species Leucopleurus acutus. Next base: position 149,043,303 of record NC_139142.1, read on the forward strand.
GTGGGTCCCTATGAGCCGCTTTTGATGGAGGCCGTCATATTCGGCCGTGTGCCCTTCCCTTGTGGAAGATCTCTTGATCTTCCGGGCGCGTCCATTGAGTGGAGCCATATGTGCTTAGAGTTGGTGTGTTCCCCAAAGGTCACTGGCTCTTAGTCTGAGGAGGCACAGTTGCCCTGAGCGTGTCTCAGGGTTTCCGGAAGACATCCTTTAGCTGTGATGGAGGGGAGAGTGCTCAGGAGAGGAATTGCAGGGCCCGAGACCAGGGTGTTGTTGGACAGCGGGGCTCTTTGTGCTGATGGCGGCACGCTGTGAAGGCGTCTACGCTACATTGCTTTCACATTTACGTGCGGACACCCAGGCACGATGGGCAGCAAATGAAATGTTGAGGGGATATAGAGCACGCATCACTAGACGGTATCGCCCTTTCCCTCGGTGCGCCCGTGCACCATCCTCAAGCACGCGTGTGTTCTCTCAGCCCGAGCCAGGTGGACTGCCAGGGACGGAATCCCAGCAGCAGAGCAGCCTGGGGCCATCCGTATAATCCATAATACCTGGTGAAGGGAGGAGGAGGAGTCTCGCAGGGGTGTTGGCGCACATTCCATGAGGATCCTGGTTTAAACCTTGTTGCGGTAAGTGGCACTTCTTTGCTAAAACCTAGAGGTTTGGCCACGGGAACTGAAAACCGGTGCTACAGCCTCATCTTCTGTCTTTTTCTTGGGGAACATGAGCTTCGATGACCTGAGAACTGGCTGCATTTCCTGCCCCATGGCTCAGATCTGGCCGCTTCTGTATGCTGACATGATTCAGCTCACTGGCCGTCCCTTGGTGGAATCTGCAACTTTGCATGTCCAGCGTTTGAGCATGTGCTTGGATCGCTGATGACCCCCACAAATGCATTCCTTGGAAATCTGAACAAAATGAGTGAGAAAACCCTACCGTCTCCTCATCGGAACTGAGGTCCAGCACGTGGCTCCCAACAGGAATGTAGGGAGAGTTTCACATTGCGTTTCCTGCTGTGTATGTCCACAAGCCACGTTGTTCAAGTGGAGGGTTGTGGCCGTCTCATGGGGAGAAGAGCCATTGGGAAAGGAGCCTGGGATGCCAATCCAGGAGGGAAGGCTAGGGACAGCGTGCCGTCTCTGGGTTCCTTGGTCGAGCCAGGACTTCTGTCCCCTGCCACGGACGAGCATGCGGATAGGAAAGGAAGCGTGAGCCATTGGTGGTCCTCCCGCCTGCCCTTGAGTTTTACAGGCTGCCCCCACCGGCTGGTCATTGCCTCGTGCCCTCAAATAAACAGAAGTCTGTATGCTCAGGGTGAGAGCAGGATTCCTGGACTAGGGCAGGCTTCTTTGTCATGTTCTGCTTGGGAGACCAGATGCAGTGTAGGTTTCTCATGATGAGGGGAGAAATCCAATGGGCCATTGTCCCCGGGCGGTTGGCCAAGCTGACGGCTCCTCCTCGGGTTGTTTCCGGCTTGTGTGTGCTGTGTGAACAGGCTAGAAAATGCCTTAGTGAAGATAAGTCACAGCAAGCTTCTTTGGTGAGGGGTGGCTCTGGCATCTTTCCATGACACGTTGGGATCCCGGTGGAGAGGGAAGGGCAAGGCTACTGATAAAGACACATGAAATGGCTGGCTGAGCCCACATGTTTACTTGTGGGTGGACAGATTGACAGAGGCCATAGGGTTCCAGGAACACTTTTGATATCCCCTCGGGAGCATTTGGAGGCACGTGTAGAGAGGGAACACGGGAGAACTTCTGTGGACTGTCCCGCCTTTTTCCCCTCCTTGGTCGATGTACTTCATGGCGGGTCCCTATGCTAGTGAATGGTTGCCTTGGTGGCACAGTATGGTGTCTTCTCATGGGGGCTGATTTGGAGGTCGTGGGGTGTTTTGTCCCTGCCTGTCCACGTTCCCCCTGTGTTGAAGTTGTGAAGGTGTTCCTGAGTCCAGCCCAACATCTTTACTAAACCTGGCCCACATAGCGTTCCCTGAGGTTTGCAGATCTTCCCGGAGGTCACTGGGCACAACCATGCGGAAAAAAGGGAGTCGGCTGCCAAGGAAAGGCTATAGATTTAAAGGCGGGTGAGGGTGTGTGGTGCGGGGGTCATTTTTCCTGCCACGCGCTGGTGCATCCAGACTGTGGTATCCGGTGTGCCTGGCCACAGGCCAGACGAGTCATAGCGGTTCAAGTGTCTAGGCTGTTGGCTGGGTTCTCTTAATTGCATGGCTGTGGGTCACACATTGCTTCTAGAAGACCTGGGCCTCACTGTTTCTCCGAGGTCACGTCACTGACGGGCCCGGAGTGTGAATGTGCCAGGTACCACTGCAGTTGACCCCATTGGTGCAATGGTGTTCTCCGCCACAATGGGCATTGGAATGGCTCCCATGCCATTTGGTTGCAAGGGTTTCCCCAGCACGTTGGGCTTCAGAATGTTTCCCATGTCATTACCTCTGTGTGTGAACCAAGGGTAGGTCATCTGTCTTGGCAGCAGCTCAGGAAGCGTGCCTACTGGTGAGTCTCCCTTGATCAGTCCAGGTGTTCCTCACGTGCCCTTTGTCACGGTTCCCTTCGAGCTGCTTTTGATGAAGGCCGTCATATTCGGCCAAGGCCCCTTCCCTTGTGGAAGATCTCTTCCCCGTAAGAGCGTGGCATTTGTGTGGAAGAATATGTGCCAAGGGCGGGTATGTTCCCCTAGATGGCACCGGCTCTTAGTCTGAGGGGCCACAGTTGCCCAGAGGGTGTCTCAGGGGTTTAGGAAGACATCCTTCTGCTGTGGTGGATGGGAGAGCACTCAGGAGTGGAATTGCAGTGCCCGAGACCAGGGGCATTCTGGACAGCGGTGCTCTATGTCCTGATGGCCGCACCCTCGGAAGGCGTCAGCTCTATGTTGCTTTCACGTTTCCCTGCGGACCCACAGGCAAGATCTGCAGCAAATTAAATGTCGAGGGGAGACAGAGCACGCATCACTGAGGGATATCGCCCTTTCGCTCGGTGCACCCGTGCACCCTCCTAAAGAACGCATGTGTTCTCTCACCCCGAGCCAGGTGGAATGCCAGGAAAGGAATTCCAGCAGCAGATCAACCTGGGACCATCTGTATAATCCCTGACACCCGGTGAAGTGAGGAGGAGGAGTCTCACAGGGGTGTTGGCGCGCATTCCATGAGGATCCTGGTTTAACCCTTGTTGCGGTAAGTAGCACCTCTTTGCTAAAACCTAGAGGTTTGACCAAGGGAACATGTGCAACGGGACTACACCCTCACCTTCTGGCCTTTTCCATGGGAACCCGAGCTTCGATGCCCTGAGAACTGGCTGCATTTCCTTCCCCAATGGCTTTGATGTGTTCACTTCCGTATGCTGACATGATTCAGCTCGCTGTCCGTACCGTGGTGGAATCTGCAAGTTTGCATGTCCAGCGTTTGAGCATGTGCTTGGCTCGACGATGACTTCCACAAATGCATTCCTTGGAAATCTGAACAAAATGAGTGAGAAATCCCTGCCGTCTCCTCCTTGGAACTGAGGTCCAACACGTGGCTCCCAAAAGGAAAGTAGGGAGAGGTTCGCGTTGCATTTGCTCCCGTGGGTGTCCACAGCCACGCCGTTTAAGTTGAGGCTTGTGGCCGTCTGATGGGGAGAAGAGGCATTGGGAAAGGACCCTGGGATGCCAATCCAGGTGGGAAGGCTAGGGAGAGCGTGCCGTCTGTGGGTTCCTTGGTCTAGCCAGGACTGCTGTCCCCTGCCACGGTTCAGCATTCGGGTAGGAGAGGAAGCGTGAGCCCTTGGTGGTCCGGTCGCCTGCACTTGAGTTCTACAGGCCTCCGCCACTGGCTACTCATTGCCTTGTGCCCGCGGAGAAACGGAAGTCTGTAGCCTCAGGGTCAGAGCAGGATTCCTGGCCTAGGGCAGGCTTCTTTGCCATGTTCTGCTTGGGAGACCAGATGCAGTTTAGGTTTCTCCTGATAAGGGGAGAAATCCAATGGGCCATTGTCACCGGGAGGTTGGCCAAGCTAAGGGCTCCTCCTCGGGTTGTGTCTGGCTTGTGTGTGCTGTGTGAAAGGGCTAGAAAAATGCCTTAGTGAAGATAAGTCACAGCAAGCTTCTTTGGTGAGGGGTGGCTCTGGCATCTTTCCCTGACACGTTGGGATCCCGGTGGAGAGAGGAGGGCAAGGCGAATGAAGAAGACACGAGAGATGGCTGGCTAATCCCACAGGTTTACTGGTGGGTGGATAGATCGATGGTGGTCATAGGCTTCCCGGAACACTTTTGGTATTCCCTCAGGGACATTTGGAGGCAAGTGTAGAGAGGGAACACGGGAGCACATCGGTGGCGTGTCTCGCTTGTTTCCTCTCCTTGGTCAATTTACTTCATGGGGGGTCCCTGTGCCAGGGAATGGTTGCCTTCGTGGCACAGTATGGTGTCTTCTCATGGGGGCTGATTTGGAGGCCGTGGGGTGTTTTGTCCCTGTCTGTCCACGTTCTCCCTGTGTTGAAGATGTGAAGGTGTTCCTCAGTACAGCCCTGCATCGGTACTACACCCGGCCCACCTAGCAGTCCCTGAGGATTGCAGACCTTCCCGGAGGTCATTGGGCAAAACCATGCGGAAAGGGAGTCGGCTGCCAAGGAAAGGCTACAGGTTTCCGGGCCCGAGAGGACGTGTGGTGCGGGGATCTTTTCTCCTGCCACCCGCTGGTGCTTTGAGACTGTGGTATACGGCGTGCCTGGCCACAGTCCAGAGAAGTCATACCGGTTCAGGTGTCTAGGCTGTTGGCCGGGTTCTCTTGTTGCGCGGCTGTAGGTAACACGTTGCTTCTAGAGGACCTGGGCCTCACGGTTTCACCGAGGTCACGTCACTGACGGACCCAGAGTGCGAAAGTGCCAGACAGCACTGCAAGAGACCCAACTGCTGCAACAGTGTGCCCCGCCACGTTGGGCATCGTAATGGTTCCCATGCCATTACCTTTGTGTGTACGACAAGGGTAGGTCGTCTGTCCTAACAGCAGGCCAGGAGGTATGCCTGCTGGTGAGTCTGCCTTGATTAGTCCAGGTGTTCCTCACGTGCCCTTTGTCGTGGGTCCCTATGAGCCGCTTTTGATGGAGGCCGTCATATTCGGCCGTGTGCCCTTCCCTTGTGGAAGATCTCTTGATCTTCCGGGCGCGTCCATTGAGTGGAGCCATATGTGCTTAGAGTTGGTGTGTTCCCCAAAGGTCACTGGCTCTTAGTCTGAGGAGGCACAGTTGCCCTGAGCGTGTCTCAGGGTTTCCGGAAGACATCCTTTAGCTGTGATGGAGGGGAGAGTACTCAGGAGAGGAATTGCAGGGCCCGAGACCAGGGTGTTGTTGGACAGCGGGGCTCTTTGTGCTGATGGCGGCACGCTGTGAAGGCGTCTACGCTACATTGCTTTCACATTTACGTGCGGACACCCAGGCACGATGGGCAGCAAATGAAATGTTGAGGGGATATAGAGCACGCATCACTAGACGGTATCGCCCTTTCCCTCGGTGCGCCCGTGCACCATCCTCAAGCACGCGTGTGTTCTCTCAGCCCGAGCCAGGTGGACTGCCAGGGACGGAATCCCAGCAGCAGAGCAGCCTGGGGCCATCCGTATAATCCATAATACCTGGTGAAGGGAGGAGGAGGAGTCTCGCAGGGGTGTTGGCGCACATTCCATGAGGATCCTGGTTTAAACCTTGTTGCGGTAAGTGGCACTTCTTTGCTAAAACCTAGAGGTTTGGCCACGGGAACTGAAAACCAGTGCTACAGCCTCATCTTCTGTCTTTTTCTTGGGGAACATGAGCTTCGATGACCTGAGAACTGGCTGCATTTCCTGCCCCATGGCTCAGATCTGGCCGCTTCTGTATGCTGACATGATTCAGCTCACTGGCCGTCCCTTGGTGGAATCTGCAACTTTGCATGTCCAGCGTTTGAGCATGTGCTTGGATCGATGATGACCCCCACAAATGCATTCCTTGGAAATCTGAACAAAATGAGTGAGAAAACCCTACCGTCTCCTCATCGGAACTGAGGTCCAGCACGTGGCTCCCAACAGGAATGTAGGGAGAGTTTCACATTGCGTTTCCTGCTGTGTATGTCCACAAGCCACGTTGTTCAAGTGGAGGGTTGTGGCCGTCTCATGGGGAGAAGAGCCATTGGGAAAGGAGCCTGGGATGCCAATCCAGGAGGGAAGGCTAGGGACAGCGTGCCGTCTCTGGGTTCCTTGGTCGAGCCAGGACTTCTGTCCCCTGCCACGGACGAGCATGCGGATAGGAAAGGAAGCGTGAGCCATTGGTGGTCCTCCCGCCTGCCCTTGAGTTTTACAGGCTGCCCCCACCGGCTGGTCATTGCCTCGTGCCCTCAAATAAACAGAAGTCTGTATGCTCAGGGTGAGAGCAGGATTCCTGGACTAGGGCAGGCTTCTTTGTCATGTTCTGCTTGGGAGACCAGATGCAGTGTAGGTTTCTCATGATGAGGGGAGAAATCCAATGGGCCATTGTCCCCGGGCGGTTGGCCAAGCTGACGGCTCCTCCTCGGGTTGTTTCCGGCTTGTGTGTGCTGTGTGAACAGGCTAGAAAATGCCTTAGTGAAGATAAGTCACAGCAAGCTTCTTTGGTGAGGGGTGGCTCTGGCATCTTTCCATGACACGTTGGGATCCCGGTGGAGAGGGAAGGGCAAGGCTACTGATAAAGACACATGAAATGGCTGGCTGAGCCCACATGTTTACTTGTGGGTGGACAGATTGACAGAGGCCATAGGGTTCCAGGAACACTTTTGATATCCCCTCGGGAGCATTTGGAGGCACGTGTAGAGAGGGAACACGGGAGAACTTCTGTGGACTGTCCCGCCTTTTTCCCCTCCTTGGTCGATGTACTTCATGGCGGGTCCCTATGCTAGTGAATGGTTGCCTTGGTGGCACAGTATGGTGTCTTCTCATGGGGGCTGATTTGGAGGTCGTGGGGTGTTTTGTCCCTGCCTGTCCACGTTCCCCCTGTGTTGAAGTTGTGAAGGTGTTCCTGAGTCCAGCCCAACATCTTTACTAAACCTGGCCCACATAGCGTTCCCTGAGGTTTGCAGATCTTCCCGGAGGTCACTGGGCACAACCATGCGGAAAAAAGGGAGTCGGCTGCCAAGGAAAGGCTATAGATTTAAAGGCGGGTGAGGGTGTGTGGTGCGGGGGTCATTTTTCCTGCCACGCGCTGGTGCATCCAGACTGTGGTATCCGGTGTGCCTGGCCACAGGCCAGACGAGTCATAGCGGTTCAAGTGTCTAGGCTGTTGGCTGGGTTCTCTTAATTGCATGGCTGTGGGTCACACATTGCTTCTAGAAGACCTGGGCCTCACTGTTTCTCCGAGGTCACGTCACTGACGGGCCCGGAGTGTGAATGTGCCAGGTACCACTGCAGTTGACCCCATTGGTGCAATGGTGTTCTCCGCCACAATGGGCATTGGAATGGCTCCCATGCCATTTGGTTGCAAGGGTTTCCCCAGCACGTTGGGCTTCAGAATGTTTCCCATGTCATTACCTCTGTGTGTGAACCAAGGGTAGGTCATCTGTCTTGGCAGCAGCTCAGGAAGCGTGCCTACTGGTGAGTCTCCCTTGATCAGTCCAGGTGTTCCTCACGTGCCCTTTGTCACGGTTCCCTTCGAGCTGCTTTTGATGAAGGCCGTCATATTCGGCCAAGGCCCCTTCCCTTGTGGAAGATCTCTTCCCCGTAAGAGCGTGGCATTTGTGTGGAAGAATATGTGCCAAGGGCGGGTATGTTCCCCTAGATGGCACCGGCTCTTAGTCTGAGGGGCCACAGTTGCCCAGAGGGTGTCTCAGGGGTTTAGGAAGACATCCTTCTGCTGTGGTGGATGGGAGAGCACTCAGGAGTGGAATTGCAGTGCCCGAGACCAGGGGCATTCTGGACAGCGGTGCTCTATGTCCTGATGGCCGCACCCTCGGAAGGCGTCAGCTCTATGTTGCTTTCACGTTTCCCTGCGGACCCACAGGCAAGATCTGCAGCAAATTAAATGTCGAGGGGAGACAGAGCACGCATCACTGAGGGATATCGCCCTTTCGCTCGGTGCACCCGTGCACCCTCCTAAAGAACGCATGTGTTCTCTCACCCCGAGCCAGGTGGAATGCCAGGAAAGGAATTCCAGCAGCAGATCAACCTGGGACCATCTGTATAATCCCTGACACCCGGTGAAGTGAGGAGGAGGAGTCTCACAGGGGTGTTGGCGCGCATTCCATGAGGATCCTGGTTTAACCCTTGTTGCGGTAAGTAGCACCTCTTTGCTAAAACCTAGAGGTTTGACCAAGGGAACATGTGCAACGGGACTACACCCTCACCTTCTGGCCTTTTCCATGGGAACCCGAGCTTCGATGCCCTGAGAACTGGCTGCATTTCCTTCCCCAATGGCTTTGATGTGTTCACTTCCGTATGCTGACATGATTCAGCTCGCTGTCCGTACCGTGGTGGAATCTGCAAGTTTGCATGTCCAGCGTTTGAGCATGTGCTTGGCTCGACGATGACTTCCACAAATGCATTCCTTGGAAATCTGAACAAAATGAGTGAGAAATCCCTGCCGTCTCCTCCTTGGAACTGAGGTCCAACACGTGGCTCCCAAAAGGAAAGTCGGGAGAGGTTCGCGTTGCATTTGCTCCCGTGGGTGTCCACAGCCACGCCGTTTAAGTTGAGGCTTGTGGCCGTCTGATGGGGAGAAGAGGCATTGGGAAAGGACCCTGGGATGCCAATCCAGGTGGGAAGGCTAGGGAGAGCGTGCCGTCTGTGGGTTCCTTGGTCTAGCCAGGACTGCTGTCCCCTGCCACGGTTCAGCATTCGGGTAGGAGAGGAAGCGTGAGCCCTTGGTGGTCCGGTCGCCTGCACTTGAGTTCTACAGGCCTCCGCCACTGGCTACTCATTGCCTTGTGCCCGCGGAGAAACGGAAGTCTGTAGCCTCAGGGTCAGAGCAGGATTCCTGGCCTAGGGCAGGCTTCTTTGCCATGTTCTGCTTGGGAGACCAGATGCAGTTTAGGTTTCTCCTGATAAGGAGAGAAATCCAATGGGCCATTGTCACCGGGAGGTTGGCCAAGCTAAGGGCTCCTCCTCGGGTTGTGTCTGGCTTGTGTGTGCTGTGTGAAAGGGCTAGAAAAATGCCTTAGTGAAGATAAGTCACAGCAAGCTTCTTTGGTGAGGGGTGGCTCTGGCATCTTTCCCTGACACGTTGGGATCCCGGTGGAGAGAGGAGGGCAAGGCGAATGAAGAAGACACGAGAGATGGCTGGCTAATCCCACAGGTTTACTGGTGGGTGGATAGATCGATGGTGGTCATAGGCTTCCCGGAACACTTTTGGTATTCCCTCAGGGACATTTGGAGGCAAGTGTAGAGAGGGAACACGGGAGCACATCGGTGGCGTGTCTCGCTTGTTTCCTCTCCTTGGTCAATTTACTTCATGGGGGGTCCCTGTGCCAGGGAATGGTTGCCTTCGTGGCACAGTATGGTGTCTTCTCATGGGGGCTGATTTGGAGGCCGTGGGGTGTTTTGTCCCTGTCTGTCCACGTTCTCCCTGTGTTGAAGATGTGAAGGTGTTCCTCAGTACAGCCCTGCATCGGTACTACACCCGGCCCACCTAGCAGTCCCTGAGGATTGCAGACCTTCCCGGAGGTCATTGGGCAAAACCATGCGGAAAGGGAGTCGGCTGCCAAGGAAAGGCTACAGGTTTCCGGGCCCGAGAGGACGTGTGGTGCGGGGATCTTTTCTCCTGCCACCCGCTGGTGCTTTGAGACTGTGGTATACGGCGTGCCTGGCCACAGTCCAGAGAAGTCATACCGGTTCAGGTGTCTAGGCTGTTGGCCGGGTTCTCTTGTTGCGCGGCTGTAGGTAACACGTTGCTTCTAGAGGACCTGGGCCTCACGGTTTCACCGAGGTCACGTCACTGACGGACCCAGAGTGCGAAAGTGCCAGGCAGCACTGCAAGAGACCCAACTGCTGCAACAGTTTGCCCCGCCACGTTGGGCATCGTAATGGTTCCCATGCCATTACCTTTGTGTGTACGACAAGGGTAGGTCGTCTGTCCTAACAGCAGGCCAGGAGGTATGCCTGCTGGTGAGTCTGCCTTGATTAGTCCAGGTGTTCCTCACGTGCCCTTTGTCGTGGGTCCCTATGAGCCGCTTTTGATGGAGGCCGTCATATTCGGCCGTGTGCCCTTCCCTTGTGGAAGATCTCTTGATCTTCCGGGCGCGTCCATTGTGTGGAGCCATATGTGCTTAGAGTTGGTGTGTTCCCCAAAGGTCACTGGCTCTTATTCTGAGGAGGCACAGTTGCCCTGAGCGAGTCTCAGGGTTTCCGGAAGACATCCTTTAGCTGTGATGGAAGGGAGAGTGCTCAGGAGAGGAATTGCAGGGCCCGAGACCAGGGTGTTGTTGGACAGCGGGGCTCTTTGTCCTGATGGCGGCACGCTGTGAAGGCGTCTACGCTACATTGCTTTCACATTTACGTGCGGACACCCAGGCACGATGGGCAGCAAATGAAATGTTGAGGGGATATAGAGCACGCATCACTAGACGGTATCGCCCTTTCCCTCGGTGCGCCCGTGCACCATCCTCAAGCACGCGTGTGTTCTCTCAGCCCGAGCCAGGTGGACTGCCAGGGACGGAATCCCAGCAGCAGAGCAGCCTGGGGCCATCCGTATAATCCATAATACCTGGTGAAGGGAGGAGGAGGAGTCTCGCAGGGGTGTTGGCGCACATTCCATGAGGATCCTGGTTTAAACCTTGTTGCGGTAAGTGGCACTTCTTTGCTAAAACCTAGAGGTTTGGCCACGGGAACTGAAAACCGGTGCTACAGCCTCATCTTCTGTCTTTTTCTTGGGGAACATGAGCTTCGATGACCTGAGAACTGGCTGCATTTCCTGCCCCATGGCTCAGATCTGGCCGCTTCTGTATGCTGACATGATTCAGTTCACTGGCCGTCCCTTGGTGGAATCTGCAACTTTGCATGTCCAGCGTTTGAGCATGTGCTTGGATCGCTGATGACCCCCACAAATGCATTCCTTGGAAATCTGAACAAAATGAGTGAGAAAACCCTACCGTCTCCTCATCGGAACTGAGGTCCAGCACGTGGCTCCCAACAGGAATGTAGGGAGAGTTTCACATTGCGTTTCCTGCTGTGTATGTCCACAAGCCACGTTGTTCAAGTGGAGGGTTGTGGCCGTCTCATGGGGAGAAGAGCCATTGGGAAAGGAGCCTGGGATGCCAATCCAGGTGGGAAGGCTAGGGACAGCGTGCCGTCTCTGGGTTCCTTGGTCGAGCCAGGACTTCTGTCCCCTGCCACGGACGAGCATGCGGATAGGAAAGGAAGCGTGAGCCATTGGTGGTCCTCTCGCCTGCCCTTGAGTTTTACAGGCTGCCCCCACCGGCTGGTCATTGCCTCGTGCCCTCAAATAAACAGAAGTCTGTATGCTCAGGGTGAGAGCAGGATTCCTGGACTAGGGCAGGCTTCTTTGTCATGTTCTGCTTGGGAGACCAAATGCAGTGTAGGTTTCTCATGATGAGGGGAGAAATCCAATGGGCCATTGTCCCCGGGCGGTTGGCCAAGCTGACGGCTCCTCCTCGGGTTGTTTCCGGCTTGTGTGTGCTGTGTGAACAGGCTAGAAAATGCCTTAGTGAAGATAAGTCACAGCAAGCTTCTTTGGTGAGGGGTGGCTCTGGCATCTTTCCATGACACGTTGGGATCCCGGTGGAGAGGGAAGGGCAAGGCTACTGATAAAGACACATGAAATGGCTGGCTGAGCCCACATGTTTACTTGTGGGTGGACAGATTGACAGAGGCCATAGGGTTCCAGGAACACTTTTGATATCCCCTCGGGAGCATTTGGAGGCACGTGTAGAGAGGGAACACGGGAGAACTTCTGTGGACTGTCCCGCCTTTTTCCCCTCCTTGGTCGATTTACTTCATGGCGGGTCCCTATGCTAGTGAATGGTTGCCTTGGTGGCACAGTATGGTGTCTTCTCATGGGGGCTGATTTGGAGGTCGTGGGGTGTTTTGTCCCTGCCTGTCCACGTTCCCCCTGTGTTGAAGTTGTGAAGGTGTTCCTGAGTCCAGCCCAACATCTTTACTAAACCTGGCCCACATAGCGTTCCCTGAGGTTTGCAGATCTTCCCGGAGGTCACTGGGCACAACCATGCGGAAAAAAGGGAGTCGGCTGCCAAGGAAAGGCTATAGATTTAAAGGCGGGTGAGGGTGTGTGGTGCGGGGGTCATTTTTCCTGCCACGCGCTGGTGCATCCAGACTGTGGTATCCGGTGTGCCTGGCCACAGGCCAGACGAGTCATAGCGGTTCAAGTGTCTAGGCTGTTGGCTGGGTTCTCTTAATTGCATGGCTGTGGGTCACACATTGCTTCTAGAAGACCTGGGCCTCACTGTTTCTCCGAGGTCACGTCACTGACGGGCCCGGAGTGTGAATGTGCCAGGTACCACTGCAGTTGACCCCATTGGTGCAATGGTGTTCTCCGCCACAATGGGCATTGGAATGGCTCCCATGCCATTTGGTTGCAAGGGTTTCCCCAGCACGTTGGGCTTCAGAATGTTTCCCATGTCATTACCTCTGTGTGTGAACCAAGGGTAGGTCATCTGTCTTGGCAGCAGCTCAGGAAGCGTGCCTACTGGTGAGTCTCCCTTGATCAGTCCAGGTGTTCCTCACGTGCCCTTTGTCACGGTTCCCTTCGAGCTGCTTTTGATGAAGGCCGTCATATTCGGCCAAGGCCCCTTCCCTTGTGGAAGATCTCTTCCCCTTAAGAGCGTGGCATTTGTGTGGAAGAATATGTGCCAAGGGCGGGTATGTTCCCCTAGATGGCACCGGCTCTTAGTCTGAGGGGCCACAGTTGCCCAGAGGGTGTCTCAGGGGTTTAGGAAGACATCCTTCTGCTGTGGTGGATGGGAGAGCACTCAGGAGTGGAATTGCAGTGCCCGAGACCAGGGGCATTCTGGACAGCGGTGCTCTATGTCCTGATGGCCGCACCCTCGGAAGGCGTCAGCTCTATGTTGCTTTCACGTTTCCCTGCGGACCCACAGGCAAGATCTGCAGCAAATTAAATGTCGAGGGGAGACAGAGCACGCATCACTGAGGGATATCGCCCTTTCGCTCGGTGCACCCGTGCACCCTCCTAAAGAACGCATGTGTTCTCTCACCCCGAGCCAGGTGGAATGCCAGGAAAGGAATTCCAGCAGCAGATCAACCTGGGACCATCTGTATAATCCCTGACACCCGGTGAAGTGAGGAGGAGGAGTCTCACAGGGGTGTTGGCGCGCATTCCATGAGGATCCTGGTTTAACCCTTGTTGCGGTAAGTAGCACCTCTTTGCTAAAACCTAGAGGTTTGACCAAGGGAACATGTGCAACGGGGTTACACCCTCACCTTCTGGCCTTTTCCATGGGAACCCGAGCTTCGATGCCCTGAGAACTGGCTGCATTTCCTTCCCCAATGGCTTTGATGTGTTCCCTTCCGTATGCTGACATGATTCAGCTCGCTGTCCGTACCATGGTGGAATCTGCAAGTTTGCATGTCCAGCGTTTGAGCATGTGCTTGGCTCGACGATGACTTCCACAAATGCATTCCTTGGAAATCTGAACAAAATGAGTGAGAAATCCCTGCCATCTCCTCCTTGGAACTGAGGTCCAACACGTGGCTCCCCAAAGGAAAGTAGGGAGAGGTTCGCGTTGCATTTGCTCCCGTGGGTGTCCACAGCCACGCCGTTTAAGTTGAGGCTTGTGGCCGTCTGATGGGGAGAAGAGGCATTGGGAAAGGACCCTGGGATGCCAATCCAGGTGGGAAGGCTAGGGAGAGCGTGCCGTCTGTGGGTTCCTTGGTCTAGCCAGGACTGCTGTCCCCTGCCACGGTTCAGCATTCGGGTAGGAGAGGAAGCGTGAGCCCTTGGTGGTCCGGTCGCCTGCACTTGAGTTCTACAGGCCTCCGCCACTGGCTACTCATTGCCTTGTGCCCGCGGAGAAACGGAAGTCTGTAGCCTCAGGGTCAGAGCAGGATTCCTGGCCTAGGGCAGGCTTCTTTGCCATGTTCTGCTTGGGAGACCAGATGCAGTTTAGGTTTCTCCTGATAAGGGGAGAAATCCAATGGGCCATTGTCACCGGGAGGTTGGCCAAGCTAAGGGCTCCTCCTCGGGTTGTGTCTGGCTTGTGTGTGCTGTGTGAAAGGGCTAGAAAAATGCCTTAGTGAAGATAAGTCACAGCAAGCTTCTTTGGTGAGGGGTGGCTCTGGCATCTTTCCCTGACACGTTGGGATCCCGGTGGAGAGAGGAGGGCAAGGCGAATGAAGAAGACACGAGAGATGGCTGGCTAATCCCACAGGTTTACTGGTGGGTGGATAGATCGATGGTGGTCATAGGCTTCCCGGAACACTTTTGGTATTCCCTCAGGGACATTTGGAGGCAAGTGTAGAGAGGGAACACGGGAGCACATCGGTGGCGTGTCTCGCTTGTTTCCTCTCCTTGGTCAATTTACTTCATGGCGGGTCCCTGTGCCAGGGAATGGTTGCCTTCGTGGCACAGTATGGTGTCTTCTCATGGGGGCTGATTTGGAGGCCGTGGGGTGTTTTGTCCCTGTCTGTCCACGTTCTCCCTGTGTTGAAGATGTGAAGGTGTTCCTCAGTACAGCCCTGCATCGGTACTACACCCGGCCCACCTAGCAGTCCCTGAGGATTGCAGACCTTCCCGGAGGTCATTGGGCAAAACCATGCGGAAAGGGAGACGGCTGCCAAGGAAAGGCTACAGGTTTCCGGGCCCGAGAGGACGTGTGGTGCGGGGATCTTTTCTCCTGCCACCCGCTGGTGCTTTGAGACTGTGGTATACGGCGTGCCTGGCCACAGTCCAGAGAAGTCATACCGGTTCAGGTGTCTAGGCTGTTGTCCGGGTTCTCTTGTTGCGCGGCTGTAGGTAACACGTTGCTTCTAGAGGACCTGGGCCTCACGGTTTCACCGAGGTCACGTCACTGACGGACCCAGAGTGCGAAAGTGCCAAGCAGCACTGCAAGAGACCCAACTGCTGCAACAGTGTGCCCCGCCACGTTGGGCATCGTAATGGTTCCCATGCCATTACCTTTGTGTGTACGACAAGGGTAGGTCGTCTGTCCTAACAGCAGGCCAGGAGGTATGCCTGCTGGTGAGTCTGCCTTGATTAGTCCAGGTGTTCCTCACGTGCCCTTTGTCGTGGGTCCCTATGAGCCGCTTTTGATGGAGGCCGTCATATTCGGCCGTGTGCCCTTCCCTTGTGGAAGATCTCTTGATCTTCCGGGCGCGTCCATTGAGTGGAGCCATATGTGCTTAGAGTTGGTGTGTTCCCCAAAGGTCACTGGCTCTTAGTCTGAGGAGGCACAGTTGCCCTGAGCGTGTCTCAGGGTTTCCGGAAGACATCCTTTAGCTGTGATGGAGGGGAGAGTGCTCAGGAGAGGAATTGCAGGGCCCGAGACCAGGGTGTTGTTGGACAGCGGGGCTCTTTGTGCTGATGGCGGCACGCTGTGAAGGCGTCTACGCTACATTGCTTTCACATTTACGTGCGGACACCCAGGCACGATGGGCAGCAAATGAAATGTTGAGGGGATATAGAGCACGCATCACTAGACGGTATCGCCCTTTCCCTCGGTGCGCCCGTGCACCATCCTCAAGCACGCGTGTGTTCTCTCAGCCCGAGCCAGGTGGACTGCCAGGGACGGAATCCCAGCAGCAGAGCAGCCTGGGGCCATCCGTATAATCCATAATACCTGGTGAAGGGAGGAGGAGGAGTCTCGCAGGGGTGTTGGCGCACATTCCATGAGGATCCTGGTTTAAACCTTGTTGCGGTAAGTGGCACTTCTTTGCTAAAACCTAGAGGTTTGGCCACGGGAACTGAAAACCAGTGCTACAGCCTCATCTTCTGTCTTTTTCTTGGGGAACATGAGCTTCGATGACCTGAGAACTGGCTGCATTTCCTGCCCCATGGCTCAGATCTGGCCGCTTCTGTATGCTGACATGATTCAGCTCACTGGCCGTCCCTTGGTGGAATCTGCAACTTTGCATGTCCAGCGTTTGAGCATGTGCTTGGATCGATGATGACCCCCACAAATGCATTCCTTGGAAATCTGAACAAAATGAGTGAGAAAACCCTACCGTCTCCTCATCGGAACTGAGGTCCAGCACGTGGCTCCCAACAGGAATGTAGGGAGAGTTTCACATTGCGTTTCCTGCTGTGTATGTCCACAAGCCACGTTGTTCAAGTGGAGGGTTGTGGCCGTCTCATGGGGAGAAGAGCCATTGGGAAAGGAGCCTGGGATGCCAATCCAGGAGGGAAGGCTAGGGACAGCGTGCCGTCTCTGGGTTCCTTGGTCGAGCCAGGACTTCTGTCCCCTGCCACGGACGAGCATGCGGATAGGAAAGGAAGCGTGAGCCATTGGTGGTCCTCCCGCCTGCCCTTGAGTTTTACAGGCTGCCCCCACCGGCTGGTCATTGCCTCGTGCCCTCAAATAAACAGAAGTCTGTATGCTCAGGGTGAGAGCAGGATTCCTGGACTAGGGCAGGCTTCTTTGTCATGTTCTGCTTGGGAGACCAGATGCAGTGTAGGTTTCTCATGATGAGGGGAGAAATCCAATGGGCCATTGTCCCCGGGCGGTTGGCCAAGCTGACGGCTCCTCCTCGGGTTGTTTCCGGCTTGTGTGTGCTGTGTGAACAGGCTAGAAAATGCCTTAGTGAAGATAAGTCACAGCAAGCTTCTTTGGTGAGGGGTGGCTCTGGCATCTTTCCATGACACGTTGGGATCCCGGTGGAGAGGGAAGGGCAAGGCTACTGATAAAGACACATGAAATGGCTGGCTGAGCCCACATGTTTACTTGTGGGTGGACAGATTGACAGAGGCCATAGGGTTCCAGGAACACTTTTGATATCCCCTCGGGAGCATTTGGAGGCACGTGTAGAGAGGGAACACGGGAGAACTTCTGTGGACTGTCCCGCCTTTTTCCCCTCCTTGGTCGATGTACTTCATGGCGGGTCCCTATGCTAGTGAATGGTTGCCTTGGTGGCACAGTATGGTGTCTTCTCATGGGGGCTGATTTGGAGGTCGTGGGGTGTTTTGTCCCTGCCTGTCCACGTTCCCCCTGTGTTGAAGTTGTGAAGGTGTTCCTGAGTCCAGCCCAACATCTTTACTAAACCTGGCCCACATAGCGTTCCCTGAGGTTTGCAGATCTTCCCGGAGGTCACTGGGCACAACCATGCGGAAAAAAGGGAGTCGGCTGCCAAGGAAAGGCTATAGATTTAAAGGCGGGTGAGGGTGTGTGGTGCGGGGGTCATTTTTCCTGCCACGCGCTGGTGCATCCAGACTGTGGTATCCGGTGTGCCTGGCCACAGGCCAGACGAGTCATAGCGGTTCAAGTGTCTAGGCTGTTGGCTGGGTTCTCTTAATTGCATGGCTGTGGGTCACACATTGCTTCTAGAAGACCTGGGCCTCACTGTTTCTCCGAGGTCACGTCACTGACGGGCCCGGAGTGTGAATGTGCCAGGTACCACTGCAGTTGACCCCATTGGTGCA
Source organism: Leucopleurus acutus (assembly GCF_964270905.1). Classification (NCBI taxonomy): domain Eukaryota; kingdom Metazoa; phylum Chordata; class Mammalia; order Artiodactyla; family Delphinidae; genus Leucopleurus; species Leucopleurus acutus. The sequence continues at coordinate 149,060,845 of NC_139142.1, forward strand.
ATGGTGTTCTCCGCCACAATGGGCATTGGAATGGCTCCCATGCCATTTGGTTGCAAGGGTTTCCCCAGCACGTTGGGCTTCAGAATGTTTCCCATGTCATTACCTCTGTGTGTGAACCAAGGGTAGGTCATCTGTCTTGGCAGCAGCTCAGGAAGCGTGCCTACTGGTGAGTCTCCCTTGATCAGTCCAGGTGTTCCTCACGTGCCCTTTGTCACGGTTCCCTTCGAGCTGCTTTTGATGAAGGCCGTCATATTCGGCCAAGGCCCCTTCCCTTGTGGAAGATCTCTTCCCCGTAAGAGCGTGGCATTTGTGTGGAAGAATATGTGCCAAGGGCGGGTATGTTCCCCTAGATGGCACCGGCTCTTAGTCTGAGGGGCCACAGTTGCCCAGAGGGTGTCTCAGGGGTTTAGGAAGACATCCTTCTGCTGTGGTGGATGGGAGAGCACTCAGGAGTGGAATTGCAGTGCCCGAGACCAGGGGCATTCTGGACAGCGGTGCTCTATGTCCTGATGGCCGCACCCTCGGAAGGCGTCAGCTCTATGTTGCTTTCACGTTTCCCTGCGGACCCACAGGCAAGATCTGCAGCAAATTAAATGTCGAGGGGAGACAGAGCACGCATCACTGAGGGATATCGCCCTTTCGCTCGGTGCACCCGTGCACCCTCCTAAAGAACGCATGTGTTCTCTCACCCCGAGCCAGGTGGAATGCCAGGAAAGGAATTCCAGCAGCAGATCAACCTGGGACCATCTGTATAATCCCTGACACCCGGTGAAGTGAGGAGGAGGAGTCTCACAGGGGTGTTGGCGCGCATTCCATGAGGATCCTGGTTTAACCCTTGTTGCGGTAAGTAGCACCTCTTTGCTAAAACCTAGAGGTTTGACCAAGGGAACATGTGCAACGGGACTACACCCTCACCTTCTGGCCTTTTCCATGGGAACCCGAGCTTCGATGCCCTGAGAACTGGCTGCATTTCCTTCCCCAATGGCTTTGATGTGTTCACTTCCGTATGCTGACATGATTCAGCTCGCTGTCCGTACCGTGGTGGAATCTGCAAGTTTGCATGTCCAGCGTTTGAGCATGTGCTTGGCTCGACGATGACTTCCACAAATGCATTCCTTGGAAATCTGAACAAAATGAGTGAGAAATCCCTGCCGTCTCCTCCTTGGAACTGAGGTCCAACACGTGGCTCCCAAAAGGAAAGTAGGGAGAGGTTCGCGTTGCATTTGCTCCCGTGGGTGTCCACAGCCACGCCGTTTAAGTTGAGGCTTGTGGCCGTCTGATGGGGAGAAGAGGCATTGGGAAAGGACCCTGGGATGCCAATCCAGGTGGGAAGGCTAGGGAGAGCGTGCCGTCTGTGGGTTCCTTGGTCTAGCCAGGACTGCTGTCCCCTGCCACGGTTCAGCATTCGGGTAGGAGAGGAAGCGTGAGCCCTTGGTGGTCCGGTCGCCTGCACTTGAGTTCTACAGGCCTCCGCCACTGGCTACTCATTGCCTTGTGCCCGCGGAGAAACGGAAGTCTGTAGCCTCAGGGTCAGAGCAGGATTCCTGGCCTAGGGCAGGCTTCTTTGCCATGTTCTGCTTGGGAGACCAGATGCAGTTTAGGTTTCTCCTGATAAGGAGAGAAATCCAATGGGCCATTGTCACCGGGAGGTTGGCCAAGCTAAGGGCTCCTCCTCGGGTTGTGTCTGGCTTGTGTGTGCTGTGTGAAAGGGCTAGAAAAATGCCTTAGTGAAGATAAGTCACAGCAAGCTTCTTTGGTGAGGGGTGGCTCTGGCATCTTTCCCTGACACGTTGGGATCCCGGTGGAGAGAGGAGGGCAAGGCGAATGAAGAAGACACGAGAGATGGCTGGCTAATCCCACAGGTTTACTGGTGGGTGGATAGATCGATGGTGGTCATAGGCTTCCCGGAACACTTTTGGTATTCCCTCAGGGACATTTGGAGGCAAGTGTAGAGAGGGAACACGGGAGCACATCGGTGGCGTGTCTCGCTTGTTTCCTCTCCTTGGTCAATTTACTTCATGGGGGGTCCCTGTGCCAGGGAATGGTTGCCTTCGTGGCACAGTATGGTGTCTTCTCATGGGGGCTGATTTGGAGGCCGTGGGGTGTTTTGTCCCTGTCTGTCCACGTTCTCCCTGTGTTGAAGATGTGAAGGTGTTCCTCAGTACAGCCCTGCATCGGTACTACACCCGGCCCACCTAGCAGTCCCTGAGGATTGCAGACCTTCCCGGAGGTCATTGGGCAAAACCATGCGGAAAGGGAGTCGGCTGCCAAGGAAAGGCTACAGGTTTCCGGGCCCGAGAGGACGTGTGGTGCGGGGATCTTTTCTCCTGCCACCCGCTGGTGCTTTGAGACTGTGGTATACGGCGTGCCTGGCCACAGTCCAGAGAAGTCATACCGGTTCAGGTGTCTAGGCTGTTGGCCGGGTTCTCTTGTTGCGCGGCTGTAGGTAACACGTTGCTTCTAGAGGACCTGGGCCTCACGGTTTCACCGAGGTCACGTCACTGACGGACCCAGAGTGCGAAAGTGCCAGACAGCACTGCAAGAGACCCAACTGCTGCAACAGTGTGCCCCGCCACGTTGGGCATCGTAATGGTTCCCATGCCATTACCTTTGTGTGTACGACAAGGGTAGGTCGTCTGTCCTAACAGCAGGCCAGGAGGTATGCCTGCTGGTGAGTCTGCCTTGATTAGTCCAGGTGTTCCTCACGTGCCCTTTGTCGTGGGTCCCTATGAGCCGCTTTTGATGGAGGCCGTCATATTCGGCCGTGTGCCCTTCCCTTGTGGAAGATCTCTTGATCTTCCGGGCGCGTCCATTGAGTGGAGCCATATGTGCTTAGAGTTGGTGTGTTCCCCAAAGGTCACTGGCTCTTAGTCTGAGGAGGCACAGTTGCCCTGAGCGTGTCTCAGGGTTTCCGGAAGACATCCTTTAGCTGTGATGGAGGGGAGAGTACTCAGGAGAGGAATTGCAGGGCCCGAGACCAGGGTGTTGTTGGACAGCGGGGCTCTTTGTGCTGATGGCGGCACGCTGTGAAGGCGTCTACGCTACATTGCTTTCACATTTACGTGCGGACACCCAGGCACGATGGGCAGCAAATGAAATGTTGAGGGGATATAGAGCACGCATCACTAGACGGTATCGCCCTTTCCCTCGGTGCGCCCGTGCACCATCCTCAAGCACGCGTGTGTTCTCTCAGCCCGAGCCAGGTGGACTGCCAGGGACGGAATCCCAGCAGCAGAGCAGCCTGGGGCCATCCGTATAATCCATAATACCTGGTGAAGGGAGGAGGAGGAGTCTCGCAGGGGTGTTGGCGCACATTCCATGAGGATCCTGGTTTAAACCTTGTTGCGGTAAGTGGCACTTCTTTGCTAAAACCTAGAGGTTTGGCCACGGGAACTGAAAACCAGTGCTACAGCCTCATCTTCTGTCTTTTTCTTGGGGAACATGAGCTTCGATGACCTGAGAACTGGCTGCATTTCCTGCCCCATGGCTCAGATCTGGCCGCTTCTGTATGCTGACATGATTCAGCTCACTGGCCGTCCCTTGGTGGAATCTGCAACTTTGCATGTCCAGCGTTTGAGCATGTGCTTGGATCGATGATGACCCCCACAAATGCATTCCTTGGAAATCTGAACAAAATGAGTGAGAAAACCCTACCGTCTCCTCATCGGAACTGAGGTCCAGCACGTGGCTCCCAACAGGAATGTAGGGAGAGTTTCACATTGCGTTTCCTGCTGTGTATGTCCACAAGCCACGTTGTTCAAGTGGAGGGTTGTGGCCGTCTCATGGGGAGAAGAGCCATTGGGAAAGGAGCCTGGGATGCCAATCCAGGAGGGAAGGCTAGGGACAGCGTGCCGTCTCTGGGTTCCTTGGTCGAGCCAGGACTTCTGTCCCCTGCCACGGACGAGCATGCGGATAGGAAAGGAAGCGTGAGCCATTGGTGGTCCTCCCGCCTGCCCTTGAGTTTTACAGGCTGCCCCCACCGGCTGGTCATTGCCTCGTGCCCTCAAATAAACAGAAGTCTGTATGCTCAGGGTGAGAGCAGGATTCCTGGACTAGGGCAGGCTTCTTTGTCATGTTCTGCTTGGGAGACCAGATGCAGTGTAGGTTTCTCATGATGAGGGGAGAAATCCAATGGGCCATTGTCCCCGGGCGGTTGGCCAAGCTGACGGCTCCTCCTCGGGTTGTTTCCGGCTTGTGTGTGCTGTGTGAACAGGCTAGAAAATGCCTTAGTGAAGATAAGTCACAGCAAGCTTCTTTGGTGAGGGGTGGCTCTGGCATCTTTCCATGACACGTTGGGATCCCGGTGGAGAGGGAAGGGCAAGGCTACTGATAAAGACACATGAAATGGCTGGCTGAGCCCACATGTTTACTTGTGGGTGGACAGATTGACAGAGGCCATAGGGTTCCAGGAACACTTTTGATATCCCCTCGGGAGCATTTGGAGGCACGTGTAGAGAGGGAACACGGGAGAACTTCTGTGGACTGTCCCGCCTTTTTCCCCTCCTTGGTCGATGTACTTCATGGCGGGTCCCTATGCTAGTGAATGGTTGCCTTGGTGGCACAGTATGGTGTCTTCTCATGGGGGCTGATTTGGAGGTCGTGGGGTGTTTTGTCCCTGCCTGTCCACGTTCCCCCTGTGTTGAAGTTGTGAAGGTGTTCCTGAGTCCAGCCCAACATCTTTACTAAACCTGGCCCACATAGCGTTCCCTGAGGTTTGCAGATCTTCCCGGAGGTCACTGGGCACAACCATGCGGAAAAAAGGGAGTCGGCTGCCAAGGAAAGGCTATAGATTTAAAGGCGGGTGAGGGTGTGTGGTGCGGGGGTCATTTTTCCTGCCACGCGCTGGTGCATCCAGACTGTGGTATCCGGTGTGCCTGGCCACAGGCCAGACGAGTCATAGCGGTTCAAGTGTCTAGGCTGTTGGCTGGGTTCTCTTAATTGCATGGCTGTGGGTCACACATTGCTTCTAGAAGACCTGGGCCTCACTGTTTCTCCGAGGTCACGTCACTGACGGGCCCGGAGTGTGAATGTGCCAGGTACCACTGCAGTTGACCCCATTGGTGCAATGGTGTTCTCCGCCACAATGGGCATTGGAATGGCTCCCATGCCATTTGGTTGCAAGGGTTTCCCCAGCACGTTGGGCTTCAGAATGTTTCCCATGTCATTACCTCTGTGTGTGAACCAAGGGTAGGTCATCTGTCTTGGCAGCAGCTCAGGAAGCGTGCCTACTGGTGAGTCTCCCTTGATCAGTCCAGGTGTTCCTCACGTGCCCTTTGTCACGGTTCCCTTCGAGCTGCTTTTGATGAAGGCCGTCATATTCGGCCAAGGCCCCTTCCCTTGTGGAAGATCTCTTCCCCGTAAGAGCGTGGCATTTGTGTGGAAGAATATGTGCCAAGGGCGGGTATGTTCCCCTAGATGGCACCGGCTCTTAGTCTGAGGGGCCACAGTTGCCCAGAGGGTGTCTCAGGGGTTTAGGAAGACATCCTTCTGCTGTGGTGGATGGGAGAGCACTCAGGAGTGGAATTGCAGTGCCCGAGACCAGGGGCATTCTGGACAGCGGTGCTCTATGTCCTGATGGCCGCACCCTCGGAAGGCGTCAGCTCTATGTTGCTTTCACGTTTCCCTGCGGACCCACAGGCAAGATCTGCAGCAAATTAAATGTCGAGGGGAGACAGAGCACGCATCACTGAGGGATATCGCCCTTTCGCTCGGTGCACCCGTGCACCCTCCTAAAGAACGCATGTGTTCTCTCACCCCGAGCCAGGTGGAATGCCAGGAAAGGAATTCCAGCAGCAGATCAACCTGGGACCATCTGTATAATCCCTGACACCCGGTGAAGTGAGGAGGAGGAGTCTCACAGGGGTGTTGGCGCGCATTCCATGAGGATCCTGGTTTAACCCTTGTTGCGGTAAGTAGCACCTCTTTGCTAAAACCTAGAGGTTTGACCAAGGGAACATGTGCAACGGGACTACACCCTCACCTTCTGGCCTTTTCCATGGGAACCCGAGCTTCGATGCCCTGAGAACTGGCTGCATTTCCTTCCCCAATGGCTTTGATGTGTTCACTTCCGTATGCTGACATGATTCAGCTCGCTGTCCGTACCGTGGTGGAATCTGCAAGTTTGCATGTCCAGCGTTTGAGCATGTGCTTGGCTCGACGATGACTTCCACAAATGCATTCCTTGGAAATCTGAACAAAATGAGTGAGAAATCCCTGCCGTCTCCTCCTTGGAACTGAGGTCCAACACGTGGCTCCCAAAAGGAAAGTAGGGAGAGGTTCGCGTTGCATTTGCTCCCGTGGGTGTCCACAGCCACGCCGTTTAAGTTGAGGCTTGTGGCCGTCTGATGGGGAGAAGAGGCATTGGGAAAGGACCCTGGGATGCCAATCCAGGTGGGAAGGCTAGGGAGAGCGTGCCGTCTGTGGGTTCCTTGGTCTAGCCAGGACTGCTGTCCCCTGCCACGGTTCAGCATTCGGGTAGGAGAGGAAGCGTGAGCCCTTGGTGGTCCGGTCGCCTGCACTTGAGTTCTACAGGCCTCCGCCACTGGCTACTCATTGCCTTGTGCCCGCGGAGAAACGGAAGTCTGTAGCCTCAGGGTCAGAGCAGGATTCCTGGCCTAGGGCAGGCTTCTTTGCCATGTTCTGCTTGGGAGACCAGATGCAGTTTAGGTTTCTCCTGATAAGGAGAGAAATCCAATGGGCCATTGTCACCGGGAGGTTGGCCAAGCTAAGGGCTCCTCCTCGGGTTGTGTCTGGCTTGTGTGTGCTGTGTGAAAGGGCTAGAAAAATGCCTTAGTGAAGATAAGTCACAGCAAGCTTCTTTGGTGAGGGGTGGCTCTGGCATCTTTCCCTGACACGTTGGGATCCCGGTGGAGAGAGGAGGGCAAGGCGAATGAAGAAGACACGAGAGATGGCTGGCTAATCCCACAGGTTTACTGGTGGGTGGATAGATCGATGGTGGTCATAGGCTTCCCGGAACACTTTTGGTATTCCCTCAGGGACATTTGGAGGCAAGTGTAGAGAGGGAACACGGGAGCACATCGGTGGCGTGTCTCGCTTGTTTCCTCTCCTTGGTCAATTTACTTCATGGGGGGTCCCTGTGCCAGGGAATGGTTGCCTTCGTGGCACAGTATGGTGTCTTCTCATGGGGGCTGATTTGGAGGCCGTGGGGTGTTTTGTCCCTGTCTGTCCACGTTCTCCCTGTGTTGAAGATGTGAAGGTGTTCCTCAGTACAGCCCTGCATCGGTACTACACCCGGCCCACCTAGCAGTCCCTGAGGATTGCAGACCTTCCCGGAGGTCATTGGGCAAAACCATGCGGAAAGGGAGTCGGCTGCCAAGGAAAGGCTACAGGTTTCCGGGCCCGAGAGGACGTGTGGTGCGGGGATCTTTTCTCCTGCCACCCGCTGGTGCTTTGAGACTGTGGTATACGGCGTGCCTGGCCACAGTCCAGAGAAGTCATACCGGTTCAGGTGTCTAGGCTGTTGGCCGGGTTCTCTTGTTGCGCGGCTGTAGGTAACACGTTGCTTCTAGAGGACCTGGGCCTCACGGTTTCACCGAGGTCACGTCACTGACGGACCCAGAGTGCGAAAGTGCCAGGCAGCACTGCAAGAGACCCAACTGCTGCAACAGTTTGCCCCGCCACGTTGGGCATCGTAATGGTTCCCATGCCATTACCTTTGTGTGTACGACAAGGGTAGGTCGTCTGTCCTAACAGCAGGCCAGGAGGTATGCCTGCTGGTGAGTCTGCCTTGATTAGTCCAGGTGTTCCTCACGTGCCCTTTGTCGTGGGTCCCTATGAGCCGCTTTTGATGGAGGCCGTCATATTCGGCCGTGTGCCCTTCCCTTGTGGAAGATCTCTTGATCTTCCGGGCGCGTCCATTGTGTGGAGCCATATGTGCTTAGAGTTGGTGTGTTCCCCAAAGGTCACTGGCTCTTATTCTGAGGAGGCACAGTTGCCCTGAGCGAGTCTCAGGGTTTCCGGAAGACATCCTTTAGCTGTGATGGAAGGGAGAGTGCTCAGGAGAGGAATTGCAGGGCCCGAGACCAGGGTGTTGTTGGACAGCGGGGCTCTTTGTCCTGATGGCGGCACGCTGTGAAGGCGTCTACGCTACATTGCTTTCACATTTACGTGCGGACACCCAGGCACGATGGGCAGCAAATGAAATGTTGAGGGGATATAGAGCACGCATCACTAGACGGTATCGCCCTTTCCCTCGGTGCGCCCGTGCACCATCCTCAAGCACGCGTGTGTTCTCTCAGCCCGAGCCAGGTGGACTGCCAGGGACGGAATCCCAGCAGCAGAGCAGCCTGGGGCCATCCGTATAATCCATAATACCTGGTGAAGGGAGGAGGAGGAGTCTCGCAGGGGTGTTGGCGCACATTCCATGAGGATCCTGGTTTAAACCTTGTTGCGGTAAGTGGCACTTCTTTGCTAAAACCTAGAGGTTTGGCCACGGGAACTGAAAACCGGTGCTACAGCCTCATCTTCTGTCTTTTTCTTGGGGAACATGAGCTTCGATGACCTGAGAACTGGCTGCATTTCCTACCCCATGGCTCAGATCTGGCCGCTTCTGTATGCTGACATGATTCAGCTCACTGGCCGTCCCTTGGTGGAATCTGCAACTTTGCATGTCCAGCATTTGAGCATGTGCTTGGATCGATGATGACCCCCACAAATACATTCCTTGGAAATCTGAACAAAATGAGTGAGAAAACCCTACCGTCTCCTCATCAGAACTGAGGTCCAGCACATGGCTCCCAACAGGAATGTAGGGAGAGTTTCACATTGCATTTCCTGCTGTGTATGTCCACAAGCCACGTTGTTAAAGTGGAGGGTTGTGGCCGTCTCATGGGGAGGAAAGCCATTGGGAATGGAGCCAGGTATGGCAATCCAGGTGGGAAGCCTGGGGATAGTTGCCGTCTATGCGTTCCCTGATCTAGCCGGGACTGCTGTCCACTGCCACGGTTCAGCATGCGGGTAGGAGAGGAAGTGTGAGCCATTGGTGGTCCTCTCGCCTGCCCTTGAGTTTTACAGGCTGCCCCCACGGCTGGTCATTGCCTCGTGCCCTCAAATAAACAGAAGTCTGTATGCTCAGGGTGAGAGCAGGATTCCTGGCCTAGGGCAGGCTTCTTTGTCATGTTCTGCTTGGGAGACCAGATGCAGTTTAGGTTTCTCATGGTGAGGGCAGAAATCCAATGGGCCATTGTCCCAGGGAGGTTGGCCAAGCTGATGGCTCCTCCTCGGGTTGTGCTCTGTTTGTGTGTGCTCTGTGAAGGGGCTAGAAAATGCCTTAGTAAAGATAAGTCACAGCAAGCTTCTTTGGTGAGGGGTGGCTCTGGCATCTTTCCCCTAAATGTTGGAATCCCGGTGGAGAGTGAATGGCAAGGCGAGTGAAAAAGTCACGTGAGATGGCTGGCTAAGCCCACGTGTTTACTCTGGGTGGATAGATCGACAGAGGCCATAAGGTTCCAGGAATACTTTTGGTATTCCCTCAGGAGCATTTGGAGGCACGTGTAGAGAGGGAACACGGGAGAACTTCTGTGGACTGTCCCGCCTTTTTCCTCTCCTTGGTCGATTTACTTCATGGTGGGTCCCTGTGCCAGCGAATGGTTGCCTTTGTGGCACAGTATGGTGTCTTCTCATGGGGGCCGATATGGAGGCTGTGGGGGTGCTTTGTCCCTGTCTGGCCACGTTCCCCCTTTGTTGAAGATGTGAAGGTGTTCCTCAGTACAGCCCAGCATCGTTTCTACATGCAGCCCACATTGCGTTCCCCGAGGATTGCAGCTCTTCCCGGAGGTCATTGGGCACAACCCTGTGGAAACAAGGGAGTTGGCTGCCAAGGAAAGGCTACGGGTTTAAGGGCTGGAGTGGATGTGTGGTGCGGGAGTCATTTTGTCCTGCCACCCTCTGGTGCTGCGAGCCCGTGATCTCCAGCGTGCATAGCCTCAGGCCAGAGAATTCATGCCGGTTCGAGGGTCCAGGATGTTGGATGCATTCTCCGACTACACGGCTGTAGGTGACATGTTGCTTCTGGAGGACCTGGGTCTCACGGTTTCTCCAAGGTCTTGTCATTGAAGGGAAGAACGTGAAAGTGCCAAGTGCCATGATAAGTGACATAATTGCTGCCAGTGTTTGCCCCGCCATTTTGGGCATCAGAATGGCTTCCATGCCATTAGCTTTGCGTGTGGTCCAAGGGAAGTGCCTCTGGCTTGGCAGGAGGCCAGGAATTATGCCTGATGATGACTCTTCCTTGACCAGTCCACGGGTTCCTTAGGTGCCCATCGTCACAGGTCCCTACGAGCTGCTTTTGATGGACGCCATCATATTCGGCCAAAGGCCCTTCATTTTGGAAGATCTCTTTCCATTGAGGGCGTGTCCATTGTGTGGACGCGTATGTGCCAATGGCAGGTTTTTTCTCTTAGAGGGCACTGGCTCTTAGGCTGAGGGGGCACAGTTGCCCTGAGGGGGTCTCAGGGGCTCAGGAAGACATCCTTTTCCTGTGCTGGAGGGGAGAGTGCTCAGGAGAGGAATTGCAGGGCCCGAGACCAGGGTGTTGTTGGACAGCGGGGCTCTTTGTCCTGATAGCGGCACGCTGTGAAGGCGTCTACACTACATTGCTTTCACATTTACATGCGGACACCCAGGCACGATGGGCAGCAAATGAAATGTTGAGGGGATATAGAGCACGCATCACTAGATGGTATCGCCCTTTCCCTCGGTGCGCCCGTGCACCATCCTCAAGCACGCGTGTGTTCTCTCAGCCCGAGCCAGGTGGACTGCCAGGGACGGAATCCCAGCAGCCTGGGGCCATCCGTATAATCCATAATACCTGGTGAAGGGAGGAGGAGGAGTCTCACAGGGGTGTTGGCGCACATTCCATGAGGATCCTGGTTTAAACCTTGTTGCAGTAAGTGACACTTCTTTGCTAAAACCTAGAGGTTTGGCCACGGGAACTGAAAACCGGTGCTACAGCCTCATCTTCTGTCTTTTTCTTGGGGAACATGAGCTTCGATGACCTGAGAACTGGCTGCATTTCCTGCCCCATGGCTCAGATCTGGCCGCTTCTGTATGCTGACATGACTCAGCTCACTGGCCGTCCCTTGGTGGAATCTGCAACTTTGCATGTCCAGCGTTTGAGCATGTGCTTGGATCGATGATGACCCCCACAAATGCATTCCTTGGAAATCTGAACGAAATGAGTGAGAAAACCCTACCGTCTCCTCATCGGAACTGAGGTCCAGCACGTGGCTCCCAAAAGGGAAGTAGGGAGAGGTTGACGTTGCGTTTCCTGCCGTGTGTGTGTACAGCCACGTTGTTCAAGTGGAGGGTTGTGGCTGTCTCATGGGGAGAAGAGCCATTGGGAAAGGAGCCTGGGATGCCAATCCAGGTGGGAAGGCTAGGGACAGCGTGCCGTCTCTGGGTTCCTTGGTCGAGCCAGGACTTCTGTCCCCAGCCACGGACGAGCATGCGGATAGGAGAGGAAGCGTGAACCATTGGTGGTCCTATCGACTGCATTTGAGTTCTACAGGCCGCCGCCACCGGCTGCTCGTTGCCTTGTGCCCTCACAGAAAGAGAAGTCTATGCTCAGGGTCAGAGCAGGATTCCTGGCCCAGGGCTGGCTCTTTGTCATGTTCTGCTTGGGAGACCAGATGCAGTTTAAGTTTCTCATGATGAGGGGAGAAATCCAATGGGCCATTGTCACCGGGAGGTTGGCCAAGCTAAGGGCTACTCCTCGGGTTGTTTCCGGCTTGTGTGTGCTGTGTCAACAGGCTAGAAAATGCCTTAGCGAAGATCAGTCACAGCAAGCTTCTTTGGTGAGGGGTGGCTCTGGCATCTTTCCATGACACGTTGGGATCCCGGTGGAGAGGGAAGGGCAAGGCTACTGATAAAGACACATGAAATGGCTGGCTAAGCCCACATGTTTACTTGTGGGTGGACAGATTGACAGAGGCCATAGGGTTCCAGGAACACTTTTGATATCCCCTCAGGAGCATTTGGAGGCACGTGTAGAGTGGGAACACGGGAGAACTTCTGTGGACTGTCCCGCCTTTTTCCCCTCCTTGGTCGATGTACTTCATGGCGGGTCCCTATGCTAGTGAATGGTTGCCTTTGTGGCACAGTATGGTGTCTTCTCATGGGGGCTGATTTGGAGGTCGTGGGGTGTTTGTCCCTGTCTATCCACGTTCCCCCTGTGTTGAAGGTGTTAAGGTGTTTCTCAGGTCAGCCCAGCATCATTCCTATACTCAGACCACATAGCATTCCATTAGGTATTTAGCTCTTCCCGGAGGTTAGTGGGCGCCACCATGTGGAAACAAGGGAGTCGGCTGCCAAGGAAAGTCTACAGTTTTATGGGCAGGAAATGGTGTGTGGTGTTGGGGTCATTTTGTCCAGCCGCCCGCTTGTGCTGCGAGCCTTTTTTCTCCAGTGTGGCTGGCCTCACGCCAGACAAGTTATGCAGGTTCAAGTGTCCAGGCTGTTGGCTGGTTCTCTCATTTGACACCTGTGTGTGACCTGTTGCTTCTGGAGGACCTGGGTCTCACATCTTCTCCAAGGTGTTTTCACTGACGGGTCCAGAGTGTGAAAGTGCAAGGCACCACAGCAACAAGGGTTTGCCCTGGTAATTTGGGCCTCTGAATGGCTCCTATGCCATTAGCTTTGCCTGTTGTCCAAGGGAAGCTCCTCTGGCTTGTCAGGAGGGCTGGAACTATGCTTGCTCTTGAGTCCCCCTTGGTCAGTCCAGGGGTTCCTTAGGTGCCCTTTGTCATGGGTCACTATGAGCCGCTTTTAATGGAGGTCATCACATTAGGCTCAAGGCCGTTCCCTTGTGGAATATCTCAGGCCCGACATTTCCCATTGAGGGCAAGTCCATTAAGTGAAAACCTATATGCCAAGAGTGGGTTTGTTCTCTTGGAGGGCAGTGGCTCTTAGGCTGAGGGATCCCATTTCCCCTGAGGTTTTCTGGGGCCTTCAGGATGACATCCTTTTGCTGTGTCAGTGTGGAGGTCACACACGAGGGGAATTGCAGTGCCGTACCAGGGGGTTAATGGATGGCAGCACTCATTGTGCTAATGGCCGCACATTCTGAAGGTGTCTGCACCACGATGCATTCACGATTGGCTGCAGACACACAGGCAAGATGGGCAGCAAATTTAATGTTGAGGTGAGAAAGAGTGCACATCTCTGGGTGGTATTGCCCTTTCCCTCTGTGCACCCGTGCACCATCCTCAAAAGTGCATGTGTTCTTTTACCTCAAGCCAGGTGGAGTGCCAGGGAATGAATGCCAGCAGCAGCATGGCACCCTCCGTATAGTCCGTGATACCCAGTGAAGTGAGGACAGTGCGGCAAGGTGATGCAAGGTGAAGGAGTCTTGGAGGGCTGTTGGCGTGAAGTCCTTGAGGTTCCTTATGGAAACCTTGTGGCAGTAAGCAGAACTTCTTTGCAGAAACTTAGATTTTTGGCCACAGGTACTTGTACACCAAGACTACACCCTCACCTTTTTGGCTTTTCCAGGGGCACCCAAGCTCCAATGCCCCGACACTTGGGTGCACTTCCTTCCCCATGGCTCGGCTCTGGCCGCTCCTGACTGCTGACATGATTGAGCTCACTGGCCCTCCCACGGTGGAGGCTGCAACTTTGCACATCCAGCCTTTGAGCAGGTGCTTGGATCAATGATGACTCCCATAAATGCACTCCCTGGAAATCTGAACAAAATGAGTGAGCAATCTCTACTGTATCCTCATTGGAACTGAGGTCCAGCACGTGGCTCCCAAAAGAAAATTACAGAGAGGTTCACACTGCATTTGCGACCTTGGGCATCTGCAACCACGTTGTTCACATTGAGGGTGGTGGCCTCCTCATGAGGAAAGAGCCATTTGGAAATGAACAAGGGATGCCCATCCACATGGGAATGCTGGGGACGGCTTGATGACTCTGGACCCCTGAGTCTAGCCAGGTCTCCTGTCCCCTTCTGCGGTTCAGCATGCAGGTGGGTGTGGAAGTGTGAGCCATTGGTGGATCTCTGGCCTGCCATTGAGTTCTATAGGCCTCCCCTGCCCTCTGGTCATTGCCTCATGCCCTCAAGGAAACACAAATCTCTGCGATCAGGGTCAGAGCAGGAGTCCTGTCCTAGGCCTGGTTTCTGTGTCATGTTCTGCTTTGGAGACAGGATGCAGTTTAGGTTTCTTCTGATGATGGGGAGAAATCAAATGGGCCACTGTTCCCCAGAGTCTGGCCAAGCCCTTGGCTCCTCCTCGGGTTGTGTCCCACTTGTGTGTTGTGTGTAGAGGGGCTGGAAAATGCCTTAGGCAATTCCCTGGGAAATCAAGCTTCTTTGGTGAGGGGTGGTCTGGCACCTTGCTGTGAGGCATTTGGATCCTGATGGAGAGAGAAAGGCAAGGCGAGTGGGAAATACACATGAGAGTGTTGGCTAAACCCACAGGTTTACTCATGGGTGGATAGATTGATGGTGGCCTTTAGGTTCCCAGAACTCCTTGGGATGCCTTCAGGCATATTTGCAGACACGTGTAGGAAAGGATTACGGGTACATGTTCATGGACAATTCCCCCCTTTTCCTCTCCTTTGTTGATTTGCTTCATGGCAGGTCACTGTTCCAGCGAATGGTTGCCTTCGCGGCACAGTATTGTGTCTTCTCATGGGGGCCGATTTGGAGGCCGTGGGGTGTTTTGTCCGTGTCTTTCCATGTTCCCCCATGTGTTGAAGATATGAAGGTGTTCCTCAGGAGAGCCCAGCATCATTTCTATGCCCGGTCCACATAGCGTTCTCTGAGGTTTGGAGCTCTTCCTGGAGGTCATTTGGTGCAACCATGCACAAAACAAGGGAGTCGGCGGCCAAGGAAAGGCTACAGGTTTAAGGGCAGGAGAGGATGTGTGGTGCAGGTGTTAGTTTGTCCTGCCACTCGGTGGTGCGGCAACCCTATGGTCTCCAGCGTGCCTGGCCTCAGGCCAGAGAAGTCATGTCGTTTCAAGGGTCCTGGCTCATGGCTGGGTTCTCTCGTTGTGCAACTGTGGGTGACACCTTGGTTCTGGAGGTCCAGGGTCTCACGCTTATTCCAAGGTCACTGATGGGCCTAGAGTCTGAAAGTGCATGGTGCTGTGGTCAGTTACCCAGTTGCTGCAAGGGTTTGACACTCAACTTTGGGCATTGGAATTGCTCCGGTGCCATTAGCTTTGCGTGTGGTACAAGGGAAGGGCCTCTGGCTTGGCTGGAGGCCAGAAAGCATGCCTGCTGGTGAGTCCCCCTTGGTCAGTCCAGGGGTTCCTCAGGTGCCCTTTGTCACAGGTCCCTTCGAGCCACTTTTAATGGAGGTCAATCGAATTCAGCCAAGGGCCCTTCCCTTGTGGAAGATTGCAGCGACCACGTTTCCCCTTGAAGGGGAGTGCAATGTGAGGAAGCGTATGTGCCAAGAGCAGGTGTGTTCCCCTGGTTGGCAGTGACTGTAAGTTGGTGGGGCCCCAGTTCCCCTGAGGGTGTCTCAGCAGTTCAGGATGACATCCTTATGCTGTGTCTGCGGGGAGGTCGCTCAGGAGGGGAATTGCAGGGCCTCTACCAGGGGGTTGATGGACAGCGGTGCTCTTTTTGCTGATGGCCACGTGCTCTGAAGCCGTCTGCCCCATGATGCATTCATGTTTGGCTGTGGGCACACAGACAAGCTGGGCAGCAAATGAAATGTTGAGGCAAGATAGAGCACACATCACTGGGTGGTACGCTCTGTCCCTCTGTGCACCCATGCACCATCCTCAACCGTGCATGTGTTCTCTCACCCCGAGCCAGGTGGAGTGCCAGTTAATGAATGGCGGCAGCAGCGTGGGGCCTTCTGGATAGTCCATGATACCCAGTGAAGTGAGGACAGTGTGGCAAGGCGAGGCAAGGCAAGGTGAAGGAGTCTCGGAGGGGTGTTGGCGTGAAGTCCTTGAGCTTCCTGGTGGAAACCTTGTGGCAGTAAGTGGAACTTCTTTGCTGAAACCTAGATGTTTCACCATGGGGACTTGTGCACTGGGACTACACTCTCACCTTCTGGGCTTTTCCCATGGCACCGAGCTCCAATGTCCTGCGATGTGGCTGCACTTCCTGCTCCGTGTCTCAGCTCTGTCTACTACTGACTGTGGACATGATTGAGCTCGCTGGCCGCCGGTGATGGAGGCTGCGACTTTGCACGTCCAGGCTTTGAGCAGGTGCTTCGATCGATGATCACTCCCATAAATTCATTCCTTGGAAATCTGAACAAAATGAGTGGGCAATCCCTACAGTCTCCTCATTGAAACTGAAGTCCAGCACATGGCTCCCAAAGGAAAAATAAGGAGAGGTTCATGTTACATTTGCTACCGTGGGCAGCTGCAGCAACTTTGTTCAGTTTGAGGGTGGCAGGCTTCTTGTGGGGAAAGAGCCATTGGGAAGGAGCCTGGGATTCCTTTCCACGTGGGAAGGCTAGGGACAGCATGCCATCTCTGAGCACCTGAGTCTAGCCAGGACTGCTGTTCCCTGCCACAGTTCAGCCTTCTGGTGGGAGAGGAAGCATGAGCCATTGGTGGTACTATGGCCTGCCATTGAGTTCTACAGGCCTCTCCCGCCCCCTGGTCGTTGCCTTGTGCCCTCAAGGAAGCAGAAGTCTCTGCACTCAGGGTCAGAGCAGTAGTCCTGGCCTACGCCAGGCTCCTTGGTAGATGGGATGCAGTTTCGGTTTCTCCTGCTGATCGGGGATAGTAAACGGGCCCCTGTTGGGCTTCCCTGGTGGTGCAGGGGTTAAGAATCTGCTGGCCAATGCAGGGTATACCGGTTCGATCCCTTGTCCGGGAAGATCCCACATGCTTCAGAGCAACTAAGTCATGCATCACAACTACTGAGCCTACGCTCTAGAGCCTGCGAGCCACAACTACTGAGACCACATGCTACAACTACTGAAGCCATGCGCCTAGAGCCCATGCTCCACAACAAGAGAAGCCGCTGCAATGACAAGTCTGCTTACCACAGTGAAGAGTAGCCCCCACTTGCCACAACTATAGAAAGCCCTCACACAGAACAAAGACCCAATGCAGCCAAAATAAATAAATAAATAATTTTTTAAAAAAATGGGCCACTGTCCCGGACTTGGACCAAGCTGATAGCTCCTCCTCAAGTTGTGTCCCTCTTGTGTGTTACGTGTGGAGGGGCTGGAAAATGCCTTAGGTAATTACCAGGAAAATCAAGCTTCTCTGGTGAGGGGTGGCTCTGGAACCTTGCGGTGAGATATTTGGATGCTGGCAGAGAGAGAAAGGCAAGGTGAGCGGGAAACACACGTGCGAAGGCTGGCTAAGCCTGCAAGTTTTACTGGTGGTAGATAGATTGACGGTGGCCATAGGGTTCCTGGAACTCCTTTGGGATGCCTTCCAGCACATTTGGAGGCATGTGTAGAAAAGGATTAAGGGTGCATGTTCGTGGACCACCCCACCCTTTTCCTTTCCTTTGTTGATTTGCTTCATGGCAGGTCACTGTGCCAGCGAATGGTTGCCTTCCCGGCACAGTATTGTGTCTTCTCATGGGGGCCAATTTGGAGGCCGTGGGATGTTTTGTCCCTGTCTGGCCACGTTCCCCCTGTGTTGAAGATATGAAGGTGTTCCTCAGGACAGCCCAGCATCGTTTCTATACACGGCCCACATAGCGTTCCCTGAGGATTGGAGCTCTTCCCGGAGGTCATTGAGCACAACCATGCAGAAACAAGGGAGTCGGCTGCCAAGGAAAGGCTACAGGTTTAAGGGCAGGAGAGGATGTGGAGTGCAGGGATCATTTTATCCTGCCACCCACTGGTGCGGTGAACCTGTGGTCTCCGGCATGCCTGGCCTCAGGTCAGAGAAGTCATGGCTGTTCAAGGGTCCAGGATGTTGGCTGAGTTCTCTTGTTGTACGACTCTGGGTGACACGTTGGTTCTGGAGGACCTGGTCTCATGGTATCTCTGAGGACATAGCACTGACGGGCCCAAATTGTGAAAGTACAAGGCGCCATGGCAAGTTACCCAGGTGCTGCAAAGGTCTTTTGCTGCACCTTTGGGCATCAAATTGGCTCTGATGCCATTTGTTGTCTGTGTGGTCCAAGTGAAGGTCCTCTGGCTTGGCTGGAGACCAGGAAGCATGCCTGCTGCTGTTCACCCTTGTTCAGTCCAGCGGTGCCTCAGTGCCCTTTGTCCTGAGGCCTGAGGAACCCCTTTTGATGGAGGTCATCACTTTCGGTCATGGCCATTCCCTTGTGGAAGATCACAGGGACCCTGTTTCCACTTGATGGCGAGTCAGTTGTGCGGAAGTTTATGTTCCTAGAGCAGGTGTGTTTCCCTAGAGGGCAGTGGCTCTTAGGCTGAGGGAGCCCAGTTCCCCTGAGGGTGTCTCTGGTGTTCAGGATGACATCCTTTTCCTGTGTCGGAGAGAGGAGAGCTCAGGAGAGGAATTGCAGGGCCCGAGAGCAGGGGGTTGTTGGACAGTGGCGCTCTTTGTCCTGATGTCTGCATGCTCTGCAGGCATCCACATCCCGATGCATTCACATTTGGCTGCTGATACACAGACAAGATGGGCAGCAAATGAAATGTTTAGGCGAGATAGAATGCACATCCCTAGGTGGTATCGCCCTTTCCCTTGGTGTGCCTGTGCACCATCCTCAAGCATACGTGTGTTCTCTCACCCCGAGCCAGGTGGAATGCCAGGGAACGAATGCCAGCAGCAGCCTGGAGCCCTCCATATAATCCGTGATACCCGGCGAAGTGAGGACGATGCAGAAAGGAAAGGTGTGGTGTAGGAGTCTTGGAGGGGTGTTGGCGTGCAGTCTGTAAGGATCCTGGTTTAACCCTTGTGGCGGTAAGCAGCACTTCTTTGCTGAAACCTAGATGTTTGGCCAGGGGAACTTGTGCACTGGGGCTACACCCTCACCTCTGGTCTTTTCCTGGGGAACACCAGCTTCGATGCCCTGAGACTTGGTTGCACTACCTGCCCCATGGCTTTGCTCTGGCCACTCCCGAATGCTGACATGATTGAGCTCGCTGGCCGTCCCATGGTGGAGGCTACAACTTTGCATGTTCAGCATTTGAGCATGTGCCTGGATCGCTGATCACTCCCACAGATGCATTCCTTGGAAATCTGAACAAAATGAGTGAGAAATCCCTACCGTCTCCTCATTGGAACTGAGGTCCAGCACGTGGCTCCCAAAAGGAAAGTAGGGAGAGGTTCACATTGCATTTGCTGACATGGGTGTCCATAGCCTCGTTGTTCAATTTGAGGGTGGTGGTCTTCTTGTAGGGAGAAGAGCAATTGGGAAAGGAGCCTGGGATGCCCATCCAAGTGGGAAGGCTAGGGATAGCATGCCCTCTCTGGGCGCCTTTGTCTAGCCATGACTGCTGTCCCCTACCGTGGTTCAGCATGCGGGAGGGAGAGGAAGTGTGAGCCATTGGTGGGCCTGTCACCTGCAATTGAGTTCTACAGGCCTCCCCCACCCCCTGGTCGTTGCCTTGTGTCCTCAAAGAAACAGAAGTCTGTATGCTCAGGGTCAGAGAAGGAGTCCTGGCCTATGCCAGGCTTCTTTGTCATGTTCTGCTTGGGTGACCGGATGCAGTTAAAGTTTCTCCTGATGATCGGGGGAAATCAAGTGGGCCAGTGTCTCTGGGAGTTGGGCCAAGCTGATGGCTCCTCCTTGGATTGTATCCCTCTTGTTTCTTGTTTATGGAGGGGTTCAAAAATGCCTTAGGCAATTCCTGGTGAAATCAACCTTCTGTGGCGAGGGGTGGCTCTGACACCTTGCCGTGTGGTGTTTGGATCCTGGCCCAGAGAGAAAGCAAGGCGAATGGGAAATACACATGAGATAGTTGGCTAATCCCACAGGTTTACTGGTGGGTGTGTTGATCGACAGTGGACATAGTCCATTCCTTTGTGATGCTCTCAGGCGCGTTGGAGGCACATGTAAGGAAGAAATACAAGGTGCAATTTTGTGGATCACCCCACCCTTTGCCTCTCCTTTGTCGATTTGCTTCATGACTGGTCCCTGTGCCGTCAAATGTTTGCCTTCGTGGCATAGTATGGTGTCTTCTCATGGGGCCCGATTTGGAGGCCGGGGGGTATTTTGTCCCCTTTTTGCCATGGTCCCCCTGTGTTGAAGATGTGAGAGTGTTCCTCAAGACAGCCCAATGTCTTTTCTGTACCCAGCCTGCATAGCATTCCCTGAGGCTTATAACTCTTCCCGGATGTTATTGGGCACCTCCATGCAGAAACAAGGGAGTCGGCTGCCAAGGAAAGGCTACAGTAGGTTTAAGGGCAGGAGAGGATGTGTGATACGGGGGTCATTTCGTCCTGCCACCCACTGGTGCAGCGAGCCTGTGTTCTCTGGCATTCCTGGTCTCAGGCCAGAGAAGTCATGCCATTTCAAGAATCCATGCTGTTGTCTCGGTTCTCTCTTTGTGCGGCTGTGGGATATACGTTAGTTCTGGAGGACCAGGGTCTCATGGTTTCTCCGAGGTCATGGCACTGACAGACCCAGAGTGCGAAAGTGCAAAGCACCACGGCAAGTTACCCAGTTGCTGCAAGGGTTTTGCCCTGCAACTTTGGGCATCGGAATGGCTCCTATGCCATTAGCTGTCCGTGTTGTCCAAATGAAGAGACTCTGGCTTGGCTTTAATTTCATATGGAACTGTGCTCGTTAGTTCCCCTTACCTAGCTAAGTGAGCCAGGTCCAAGTGGTTTGTTGACTTTTTATCTTATATCCTTACAGTTTTTCCATTCTTTTTGTAATGTGTCCCAGCAAACTAATTTATTCTAGCTTTGTTAATCATGATTATTTTTTATAGTAAATATTCATCTTTTGTCATTAGCCAGTTTTTTCCTTGAACTTTTATTATATGTGTTATATTGTGATAAAGTTGCCATTTTCTTCAGACAGTGTTGTTTTGTTTGTTTTTTTCAGAGACTACGTTTTACATTTTCAAATGGTTTCCATCAAGAATTTTAATAGACCCTGTGTGTTCATAGGGGATAGTGTCTTTTTTGACCTTATTTTGTTATTTATTTGTCCTTATAATGTCATTGTCATAGTCTTCTATTTTTCCTCTTTTTTTTTAATATGGACCGTTTTTAAAGTCTTTATTGAATTTGTTACAATATTGCTTCTGTTTATTTTTTATTTTTCTTGGCCACGAGGGATGTGGGATCCTATGTCCCTAACCAGGGATCGAACCCCCACCCCCTGCATTGGAAGGCAATGTCTTTACCACTGGACTGCCTGGGAAGTCCCTAGATATTTTTTAAATTAATAAACTACAGCTAAATATTTCTCAGTGCTGTGTCAGGTACACCTTCTTTCATTTTTTGCTTTCATATTTTCCTGAAATGTTATTATATAATTGAACTTTTTAGTTTTACATTTTATTTCCAGCTACCTTTTTGATTACAGTGTTTTAACTGTAGAATTTTTTAAATTCTGAATTCATGCTTTTATATGTTTGTCCTACAACTTCTGTATTTTTAACCTTTAGTTGATTAGTATTCTTTTTTAATGAGTTATTTAATATCTAGCAATCTTTTCTTTTTAATCACACAGATTGTTATTAGGATTTGTTTCTTAGATTTTATTTTCTGGTTTTAAAATGATTTTTATCTATTGATCCACACTAATTTCTCTTAATATTTTTCCTGTTTTGTCAGCTCTAATAGTGAACCTATCTGGTGAGATTTTCATATTTATTATATAGGTTAATTTGTATTTCAGTTATTTATTTGTTTATTTACAATTCATATTATTTGCTGGAGATTTTTTTTTTATTTTAAGGTATTTTTTATTTACACTAAAATTTTTTCATCAATATTTTTTTTTTTTTGCGGTACGCGGGCCTCTCACTGCTGTGGCCTCTCCCGCCGCAGAGCACAGGCTCTGGACGCGCAGGCTCAGCGGCCATGGCTCACGGGCCCAGCCGCTCCGCGGCATGTGGGATCTTCCCGGACCGGGGCACGAACCCGTGTCCCCTGCATCGGCAGGCGGACTCTCAACCACTGTGCCACCAGGGAAGCCCTTTCATCAATATTTTAATATTTTTTCTATAACTGCATTTTTAAGCTTTTGTTTCCTTCATTGATTTTCTGGTCACATTCTGTTCATGATTATTTTTCTTGTATAGTGTGATTTTTTCATTCCTATTAGGCAGGGTTTTTTTATTTTTTTATTTTTATTTATTTTTTTATTTTACGGTACATGGGCCTCTCACTGTTGTGGCCTCTCCCGTTGCGGAGCACAAGCTCCGGAAGCGCAGGCTCAGCAGCCATGGCTCACGGGCCCAGCCGCTCCACGGCATGTGGGATCTTACCGGACCGGGGCACGAACCCGTGTCCCCTGCATCGGCAGGTGGACTCTCAACCACTGCGCCACCAGGGAAGCCCTTTCATCAATATTTTAATATTTTTTCTATAACTGCATTTTTAAGCTTTTGTTTCCTTCATTGATTTTCTGGTCACATTCTGTTCATGATTATTTTTCTTGTATAGTGTGATTTTTTCATTCCTATTAGGCAGGTTTTTTTTATTTTTTTTTATTTTTATTTTATGGTACATGGACCTCTCACTGTTGTGGCCTCTCCCGTTGCGGAGCACAAGCTCCGGAAGCGCAGGCTCAGCAGCCATGGCTCACGGGCCCAGCCGCTCCATGGCATGTGGGATCTTCCCGGACCGGGGCACGAACCCGTGTCCCCTGCATTGGCAGGCAGACTCTCAACCACTGCGCCACCAGGGAAGCCCAGGCAGGGTTTTTTTAAATTGAAGTATAGTTGATAAACAATGTTGTAACTATCTCTGCTGTACAGCAAAGTGACTCTGTTATACACACATACACATTCTTTTTTTACATTCTTTTCCATTATGGTTTATCATAGCATATTGTATATAGTTCCCCATGCTATATATTAGGACCTTGTTGTTTATCCATTCTAAATGTAATTGTTTGTGTCTACGAACCCCAAACTCACAGTCCATCCTTCTTTCTCCTCCCATTCCCCTTGGCAACCACAAGTCTGTTCTCTATGTCTATGAGTCTGTTTCTGTTTTGTAGATAGGTTCATTTGTGCCATAATTTAGATTCTATGTATAAGTGATATCATACTGTATTTGTCTTTCTCTTTCTGACTTACTTCACTTAGTATGATAATGTCTATTTGCATCTCTATTGGGCAGTTTTTCATATTATATTAGGATACCTGATTTCTATTTAATTTTTTATTTTAGTTCCATGATCCCTGTGTTGGTTTATTTCAATGTCTTATCACATTTTTCTAGGGTGTGGTTTCAATTGCAGTCTGATTGTCAGAGCCAATTTGGTGCTGTTTTGATCCCTTGGTTTCTTTGGTTTTGCTGGACATTCACATAGCTCCTACTAGTCCTGTATAAGGTGTTGGAACGTTTTTTCTAGACTGGGTTACCTAAGGCTCTCACTGGGGTAAGGGAGACTCCAGCATACAGAAATGAATAGTTCCTCTTAATTAAGGCTGCTCAATAACATGGGATGACCTGACCTTTGTCACCCGGTTTTTAGCCTTTTTAGATACAGAAAGAGTTTCTCTCTTCTAGACATCTTCGAGGCTAACTAAATGAGAATACCTGCAGTGTAGGGACTCCTAGGCCAACTGATCAGTGAATGGGTTACAAATCTTTGCTCACTTTTGCTCTATTTTTGTAGTTCAACTTAGAATCAGCACTTGTTTTTTTATGAAAGAACTAATTTTTTTCACCTTGAGAAGTGAAATGATGGAGAATATCATGACTAAATCTGCCATCCAAACCTCACAGTCCAGTGGGAATTCTCACATTGGTGAGCATTTTGTCCTGAGAATACTGACATTAGAGCATTGTAACATTCCAATGATAATAAAACTCTGGCCAAGCTAGTCAACTGTGAGACTAGGTCATTGACTGTGATGATTGGTCTCTGTGATTTAAAACTGCGGGCCATTGTGTCTGAGGGTGTTGGAATCCTGAGTGCTCAGTCTCTGCCACATATCTCACGTTTAATGTTCTTCTACAAATGTACCTGTATTGATGATGACTTCAGAAATGGATCTCAGAGGAGTCTGAATGAAATGACTGACAAAATTACTTCTGTGAGTTGAGGTCCAGCACAAGGCACTATACTAGGCAAAAAATGGAGGGAGTTCAGTTGATCAAGAAGTATTACCAATAGTGACTATGGTATTTGAAAGTTAACCTGGTTGCATAAATTATAGGAAGTAAATTTTATAATTGTCTATAAACATCTGATTAGCTGGTGGCAAAAAATACTGGACAATATTTGCTCTGATGGAGGGTAGAGATTAACACAATTAATATTATTGGAATAACATCAGAAATATTTCAGGAGAGAAATACATTATTTTATTTAATGTAGGGGTACATTTGTGAACTCTACCATCTTGTGCCTGGCAGACCAATGGACACATTTACTTCTCATCTTTCCACATTTTATTTTATTCCTACATGCAGCATGGATCAAGTACTGTGTTTCATATGAAAGAGAGGTGACATAAAGGACAGGATTCAGAATAAGTCTGCCTTTCCATCCTTAAGGTCCATTCTCAAACTGGTAAGCATTTTGTCCTGGAAATACTGACATTTCTCGTAGGGGTAATGTAATATTTCAATAACAGTAAGTCTTTGACTATGCTAGTCAGCCTTGGAGCCTTGGGAAGTATATGTGATATATGGCCTCTATGACTGAATATGATAGGTCAGTGAGTCCATGGGTGATGAACTCCTGAGTGCTTGGTCTGTTTCTTAACTGAGCCTCAAAGTAACCCTTTTAATAATGTCATTGGATCGATGATGACTGTAATTATTGATCTCAGAAAATCTGAACAAAATGAGTGACCTAATCAGTTCTGGGAAACTGAGGTCCAGCACAGATACCCACCCTGTGCAAAATATGTGGAAGGAGTGTTGAGTTTGTTCAGCTGTGAGGTACCAACAGGAACTGTTGTATTTGAAAGCTCACCAACGTGCATGTGTTCGATAAACTGAATTAGGCAGAGGTCTGTACTTCTACAGTGTTGGGATAATAGTGAAACTCTCTGAGTGCTCACCTGGCAGCATTATTTACATACTTAGTAAACAGACTCTAGAGAACCAGCACATGAGTGCGGCAAATGTGGGTATGTTTATGCTTATACATGTTTGTCTGAGCTGCTGGAATCTTCTGAGTAACAGTCTCTTTAGGGCAGTTAGATGGTCAAAACTCAAAGAGATCACAGGTTTCATGGGTTTTTATTCTTCATTTCTACATTAAGTGAAACAGTTACATGGAAATTGAAGCATAGGTACTATATTTTGGGATGTCTTCACAATACATTTTAATCTGCTTGCCAACCCAGTCTTAAGTTTTCAACTGTTGTTTAGTTGTGTCTCTCTTTTTCCTCCTATCATGTGAAGAACAACTTTCATATACATTTGATTGCTGGCTTCAATTATAAGAATAATATATATTATAATATATAATAATAAACATTTTTAGATGTGAAATCATGTTTAAAATTCTTGCATTTTTATATGGATTTCATGACTTCTGCCCTCAGTGTGTTTCAAATGTGTATAAGAGAGATCCTGCTTGTAATGCATGGTTCTGAGGCATGTGCTCTGGGGAACTCTGAAATTAATGTCTTATTAAAAAAATTAATCTGTATATTACCATGTTCCAAATAGTGAGTGTAACTCTTCTGGTGATATCAGTTGTATAGTGACTAACTATGGTGAATGTTATGTAAGCTTTTACCATTTAACATTATACTAAGATTTTCTTTCTCAACCTCCCTAATTTTTGCTTGTGCTTTGTAGATTGGAAGCAATGTTTAATGGAAGGTACATTTTATTGCTTGGAATTCTCACCACTACACCAAGGAACTGCTGTTTTTGTAACAGCCTTCTCACCTGGGAATGGCAAAAACAATGTATTCCAGAGATAACAACCCAATTTTCAATAAGTGTTTTGCAGAATTATTTTTATTATTGTTTTTAAGAAGTCAGGAATTCACATGTTTTTTTAAAGACTGTTAATTCAAATACTGTGAGACATTAATAATACGGTGAATTATTCATGTTTTCTGTCTCCTTTATTTCTATAACTTTTGCTCTTTCTTTGTTTGGAATATTATTTTTAAATATCTAAGTAAAGAAATAAATTAATACAGTTAAATGCAGGTGCACAGCAAACCATTCCATCTTTTTTTTATATTTAAAATATCTTTTTAAAATTTTACTTTTAAGTTGTGGTCAAATACATATAAAATTTACCATCTTAATCATTTCTAAGGGTAAAGTTCAGTGGCATTAAGTATATTCACATTATTGTGCAAACCTCACCACCATCCACCTCCAGAACTTTTTTCATCTTGCAAGACTGAAACTCTGTACCCATTAAACAAAAGCTCCCATTCTCCCGTCCCTGCAGACCCTGGTAACTGCCATTCTACTTCCTGTCTCTATCAATTTGGCTACTCTAGGTACCTCATATAAGTGAAATGATACAATACCCTTTGGTTTCTGACTTATTTCACTTAGCATGAGTTCTTCAAGGTTCATTTATGTTGTAGCATGTGTCAGAATTTCCTTTCTGTTTAAGGCTGAATAATATTCTAGAATATACCATACTTTGTTTACCCATTGGTCTGTCAATAGATATTTGGGTTGCTTCCGTCTTTGGCTTTTGTGCATAATGCTATGAACATGAATGTACAAATATCTCTTTGAGACCCTTCTTTGAATTCTTTTGGGTATGTACCAAGATGATACATAGTGATGGTAGGGTAGTTCTCTTTTTAATTTTCTGAAGAAACACCATACTATTTTCCATAGTGGCTGCACCATTTTACATTTCCACCAATAGTGCGCAAGGGTTCCAATTCCTCTACATCTTTATCAACACATTATTTTCTGCTTTTTTTGATAGTAACCCTCCTAGTTGACATGAGATGGTATTTCATTGTGGTTTTGATTTGCATTTCTCTAATGATTAATGATGTTGAACATCTTTTCATGCGCGTATTGGTCATTGGTATATCTTCTTTGGAGAATGTCTATTCAAGTCCTTTGACCATTTTAAATCAGGTTGCTTTTTTTGTTGTTGTTGAGTTATATGAGTTAAATAACTAATATATTTTGGATATTAGTCCTTATCAGATACATAATTTGCAATTATTTTTTCACTCGGTTGATTGTGTCTTTTTTTTTATCTTTATTGGAGTATAATTGCTTTACAATGGTGTGTTAGTTTCTGCTTTATAACAAAGTGAATCAGTTATACATATGCATATGTTCCCATATCTCTTCCCTCTAGCGTCTCCCTCCCTCCCACCCTCCCTTTCCCACCCCTCTAGGTGGTCACAAAGCACCGAGCTGACCTCCCTGTATTACGTGGCTGCTTCCCACTAGCTATCTACCTTATATTTGGTAGTGTATGTATGTCCATGCCTTTCTCTCTCACTTTCCTCACAGCTTACTCTTTCCCCTCCCCATATCCTCAAGTCCATTCTCTAGCAGCTCTCTGTCTTTCTTCCTGTCTTACCCCTAGTTTTTTCATGACAGTTTTTTTTTTCTTAAATTCCGTATATATGTGTTAGCATACGGTATTTGTCTTTCTCTTTCTGACTTACTTCACTATGTATGACAGACTCTAGGTCCATCCACCTCATTACGAACAGCTCAATTTTGTTTCTTTTTATGGCTGAGTAATATTCCATTGTATATATGTGCCACATCTTCTTTATCCATTCATCTGATGATGGGCACTTAGGTTGTTTCCATCTCCGGGCTATTGTAAATAGAGCTGCAATGAACATTTTGGTACATGACTCTTTTTGAATTTCGGTTTTCTCAGGGTATATGCCCAGTAGTGGGATTGCTGGGTCATATGGTAGTTCTATTTGTAGTTTTTAAGGAACCTCCATACTGTTCTCCATAGTAGCTGAACCAATTCACATCCCCACCAGCAGTGCAAGAGTGATCCCTTTTCTCCACATTCTCTCCAGCATTTATTGTTTCTAGATTTTTTGATGATGGCCATTCTGACTGGTGTGAGATGATATCTCATTGTAGTTTTGATTTGCATTTCTCTAATGATTAATGATGTTGAGCATTTTTTCATGTGTTTGTTGGCAGTCTGTATATCTTCTTTGGAGAAATGTCTATTTAGGTCTTCTGCCCATTTTTGGATTGCATTGTTTGTTTTTTCGTTATTGAGCTGCTTGTAAATTTTGGAAATTAATCCTTTGTCAGTTGCTTCATTTGCAAATATTTTCTCCCATTCTGAGGGTTGTCTTTTGGTCTTGTTTATGGTTTCCTTTGCTGTGCAAAAGCTTTTCAGTTTCATTAGGTCCCATTTGTTTATTTTTGTCTTTATTTCCATTTCTCTAGGAGGTGGGTCAGAAAGGATCTTGCTGTGATTTATGTCATAGGGTGTTCTGCCTATGTTTTCCTCTAAGAGTTTGATAGTTTCTGGCCTTACATTTAGGTCTTTAATGCATTTTGAGCTTATTTTTGTGTATGGTGTTAGGGAATGATCAGATGTCATACTTTTACATGTACCTGTCCAGTTTTCCCAGCACCACTTATTGAAGAGGCTGTCCTTTCTCCACTGTACATTCCTGCCACCTTTATCAAAGATAAGGTGTCCATATGTGCATGGGTTTATCTCTGGGCTTTCTATCCTGTTCCATTGATCTTTCTGTTTTTGTGTCAGTGCCATACTGTCTTGATTACTATAGCTTTGTAGTGTAGTCTGAAGTC
This sequence comes from Leucopleurus acutus, assembly GCF_964270905.1. Classification (NCBI taxonomy): domain Eukaryota; kingdom Metazoa; phylum Chordata; class Mammalia; order Artiodactyla; family Delphinidae; genus Leucopleurus; species Leucopleurus acutus. The sequence continues at coordinate 149,089,614 of NC_139142.1, forward strand.
AGGGAGCCTGATTCCTCCAGCTCCGTATTTCGTTCTCAAGATTGCTTTGGCTATTTAGGGTCTTTTGTGTTTCCATACAAATTGTGAAATTTTTTGTTCTAGTTCTGTGAAAAATGCCAATGGTAGTTTGATAGGGATCGTATTGAATCTATAGATTGCTTTGGGTAGTAGAGTTATTTTCACAGTGTTGATTCTTCCAATCCAAGAACATGGTATATCTCTCCATCTATTTGTATCATCTTTAATTTCTTTCATCAGTGTCTTAAAATTTTCTGCATACAGGTCTTTTGTCTCCTTTGGTAGGTTTATTCCTAGATATTTTATTCTTTTTGTTGCAATGATAAATGGGAGTATTTTCTTGATTTCACTTTCAGGTTTTTCATCATTAGTGTATAGGAATGCCAGAGATTTCTGTGCATTAATTTTATATCCTGATACTTTACCAAATTCATTGATTAGCTCTGGTAGTTTTCTGGTAGCATCCTTAGGATTCTCTATGTATAGTATCATGTGATCTGCAAACAGTGACAGCTTTACTTCTTCTTTTCCGATTTGGATTCCTTTTATTTCCTTTTCTTCTCTGATTGCTGTGGCCAAATCTTCCAAAACTATGTTGAATAAGAGTGGTGAGAGTGGGCAACCTTGTCTTGTTCCTGACCTTAGTGGAAATGCTTTCAGTTTTTCACCATTGAGGATGATGTTGGCTGTGGGCTTGTCATATATGGCCTTTATTATGTTGAGGAAAGTTCCCTGTATGCCTACTTTCTGCAGGGTTTTTATCATAAATGGGTGTTGAATTTTGTCAAAAGATTTCTCTGCATCTATTGAGATGATCATATGGTTTTTCTCCTTCAATTTGTTAATATGGTTTATCACATTGATGGATTTGCATATATTGAATAATCCTTGCATTCCTGGAATAAACCCCACTTGATCATGGTGTATGATCCTTTTAATGTGCTGTTGGATTCTGTTTGCTAGTATTTTGTTGAGGACTTTTGCATCTATGTTCATCAGTGATATTGGCCTGTAGTTTTCTTTCTTTGTGACATCCTTGTCTGGTGTTGGTATCAAGGTGATGGTGGCCTCGTAGAATGAGTTTGGGAGTGTTCCCCCCTCTGCTATATTTTGGAAGAGTTTGAGAAGGATAGGTGTTAGCTCTTCTCTAAATGTTTGACAGAATTTGCCTGTGAAGCCGTCTGGTCCCGGGCTTTTGTTTGTTGGAAGATTTTTAATCACAGTTTCAATTTCAGTGCTTGTGATTGGTCTGTTCATATTTTCTATTTCTTCCTGATGCAGTCCTGGCAGGTTGTGTATATCTAACAATTTGTTCATTTCTTCCAGGTTGTCCATTTTATTGGCATAGAGTTGCTTGTAGTAATCTCTCATGATCGTTTGTATTTCTGCAGTGTCAGTTGTTACTTCTCCTTTTTCATTTCTAATTGTATTGATTTGAGTCTTCTCCCTATTTATCTTTATGAGTCTGACTAATGGTTTATCAATTTTATTTATCTTCTCAAAGAACTAGCTTTTAGTTTTATTGATCTTTGCTATCGTTTCCTTCATTTCTTTTTCATTTATTTCTTATCTGATTTTTATGATTTCTTTCCTTCTGCTAACTTTGGGGTTTTTCTGTTCTTCTTTCTCTAATTGCTTGAGGTGCAAGTTTAGGTTGTTTATTCGAGATGTTTCCTGTTTCTTAAGGTAGGATTGAATTTCTATAAACTTCCCTCTTAGAAGTGCTTTTGCTGCATCCCATAGGTTTTGGGTCATCGTGTCTCCATTGTCATTTGTTTCTGGGTATTTTTTAATTTCCTCTTTGATTTCTTCAGTGATCACTTCGTTATTAAGTAGTATATTGTTTAGCCTCCATGTGTTTGTATTTTTTACGTATCTTTTCCTGTAATTGATATCTAGTCTCATAGCGTTTTGGTCAGAAAAGATACTTGATACAATTTCAATTTTCTTAAATTTACCAAGGCTTGATTTGTGACCCAGGATATGATCTATCCTGGAGAATGTTCCATGAGCACTTGAGAAAAATGTGTATTTTGTTTTTCCTGGATGGAATGTCCTATAAATATCAATAAAGTCCATCTTGTTTAATTTATCATTTAAAGCTTGTGTTTCCCTATTTATTTTCATTTTGGATGATCTGTCCATTGGTGAAAGTGAAGTGTTAAAGTCCCCTTATATGAATGTGTTACTATCGATTTCCCCTTTTATGGCTGTTAGTTTTTGCCTTATGTATTGAGGTGCTCCTATGTTGGGTGCATAAATATTTACAATTGTTATATCTTCTTTTTTGATCGATCCCTTGATCGTTATGTAGTGTCCTTCTTTGTCTCTTCTGATAGTCTTTATTTTAAAGTCTATTTTGTCTGATATGAGAATTGCTACTCCAGCTTTCTTTTGGTTTTCATTTGCATGGAATATCTTTTTCCATGCCCTTACTTTCAGTCTGTATGTGTCTCTAGGTCTGAAGTGGGTCTCTTGTAGACAGCATATATATGGGTTTTGTTTTTGTTTCCATTCAGCCAATCTGTGTCTTTTGGTGGGAGCATTTAGCCCATTTACATTTAAGGTAATTATTGATATGTATGTTCCTATTCCCATTTTCTTAATTGTTTTGGGTTCATTATTGTAGGTCTTTTCCTTCTCTTGTGTTTCTTGCCTAGAGAAGTTCCTTTAGCATTTGTTGTAAAGCTGGTTTGGTGGTGCTGAACTCTCTCAGCTTTTGCTTGTCTGTAAAGGTTTTAATTTCTCCATCAAATCTGAATGAGATCCTGGCTGGGTAGAGTAATCTTGGTTGCAGGTTTTTCTTCTTCATCACTTTAAATATGTCTTGCCACTCCCTTCTGGCTTGCAGAGTTTCTGCTGAAAGATCAGCTGTTAACCTTATGGCGATTCACTTCTGTGTTATTTGTTGTTTGTCCCTTGCTGCTTTTAATTTGTTTTCTTTGTATTTAATTTTTGACAGTTTGATTAATATGTGTCTTGGCATATTTCTCCTTGGATTTATCCTGTATGGGACTCTCTGTGTTTCCTGAACTTGATTAACTATTTCCTTTCCCATATTAGGGAAGTTTTCAACTATAATCTCTTCAAATATTTTCTCAGTCTCTTTCTTTTCCTCTTCTTCTTCTGGAACCCCTCTAATTCAAATGTTGGTGCATTTAATGTTGTCTCAGAGGTCTCTGAGACTCTCCTCAGTTCTTTTCATTCTTTTTTCTTTATTCTGCTCTGCAGTAGTTATTTCCACTATTTTATCTTCCAGGTCACTTATCCATTCTTCTGCCTCAGTTGATCCCATCTAGAGTCTATTGATCCCAGCTAGAGTTTTTTTCATTTCATTTATTGTGTTGTTCATCGTTCCTTGTTTCATCTTTAGTTCTTCTAGGTCCTTCTTAAATGTTTCTTGTATTTTTTCTATTCTATTTCCAAGATTTTAGATCATCTTTACTATTATTATTCTGAATTCTTTTTCAGGTAGACTGCCTATTTCCTCTTCATTTGTTAGGTCTGGTGGGTTTTTACCTTGCTCCTTCATCTGCTGTGTGTTTTTCTGTCTTCTCATTTTGCTTATCTTACTGTGTTTGGGGTCTCCTTTTTGCAGGCTGCAGTTTCCTAGTTCCCGTTGTTTTTGGTGTCTGTCCCCAGTTGCTAAAGTTCATTCAGTGGGTTGTGTAGGCTTCCTGGTGGAGGGGACTAGTGCCTGTGTTCTTGTGGATTAGGCTGGATCTTGTCTTTCTGGTGGGCAGGTCCACGTCTGGTGGTGTGTTTTGGGGTGTCTGTGGACTTGTTATGATTTTAGGCAGCCTCTCTGCTAATGGGTGGAGTTGTGTTCCTGTCTTGCTAGTTGTTTGGCATAGGGTGTCCAGCACTGTAGCTTGCTGGTTGTTGAGTGAAGCTGGGTGCTGGCGTTGAGATGGAGATCTCTGGGAGATTTTCGCCATTTGATATTATGTGGAGCTTGGAGGTCTCTTGTGTACCAGTATCCTGAATTTGGCTCTCCCACCTCGGAGGCACAGCACTGACTCCTGGCTGCAGCACCAAGAGCCTTTCATCCACACGGCTCAGAAGAAAGTGGAGAAAAATAGAAAGAAAGAAAGAGAGAGAGAGAGAGAAAGGAAGGAAGGAAGAAAAAAGAGAAAGAAGGAAGGAAGGAAGAAGATAAAATAAACATAAAATAAAGTTATTAAAATAAAACATAAATATTAAGAAAAAAAATTTTTAAAGAAAAAAAAAACTGATGGATAGAACCCTAGGACAAATGGTTGAATCAAAGCTATACAGACAAAATCTCACACAGAAGCATACACATAGACACTCACAAACAGAGGAAAAGGGGAAAAAATAATAAATCTTGCTCTCAAAGTCCACCTCCTCAATTTGGGATGATTCGTTGTCTATTCATATATTCCACAGATGCAGGGTACATCAAGTTGATTGTGGAGCTTTAATCCGCTGCTTCTGAAGCTGCTGAGAGAGATTTCCCTTTCTCTTCTTTCTTCTCACAGCTCCCGGGGCTCAGTTTTGGATTTGGCTCCGCCACTGCATGTAGACCGGAGGGCGTCTGTTCTTCGCTCAGAGAGGACGGGGTTAAAGGAGCAACTGCTTCGGGGACTCTGGCTCACTCAGGCTGCGGGGAGGGAGGGGTACGGAGTGCGGGGCGAGCCTGCAGCAGCAGAGGCCATCATGACTGTTGCACCAGCCTGAGGCGCGCCGTGCATTCTCCTCGGGAAGTTGTCCCTGGATCCCGGGAACCTGGCAGTGGCGGGCTGCACAGGCTCCCTGGAAGCGGGGGTGTGGATAGTGACCTGTTCTCGCACACAGGCTTCTTGGTGGCGGCAGCAGCAGCCTTAGCGTCTCATGCCCGTCTCTGCGGTCTGCGCTTTTAGCTGCGGCTCGCGCCCATCTCTGGAGCTCTTTTAAGCAGCGCTCTTAATCCCCTCTCCTCGCGCACCAGGAAACAAAGAGGGAAGAAAAAGTCTCGTGCTTCTTCGAGGCAGCCTTTTCCCCGGACTCCCCGGCTACCCGTGGTGCACTAACCCCCTGCAGGCTGTGTTCATGCTGCTAACCCCAGTCCTCTCCCCTGCGCTCCGACCGAAGCCCAAGCCTCAGCTCCCAGCCCCGCCCACCCTGGCGGGTGAGCAGACAAGCCTCTCGGGCTGGTGAGTGCCTTTTGGCACCGATCCTCTGTGCGGAACTCTCTCTGCTTTGCCCTCCGCACCCCTGTTGCTGTGCTCTCCTCCGCGGCTCCGAAGCTCTCCCCCTCCACCACCCCCAGTCTCTGCCCGCGAAGGGGCTCCTAGTGTGTGGAAAACCTTTTCTCCTTCACAGCTCCCTCCCACTGGTGCAGGTCCTGTCCCTATCCTTTTGTCTCTGTTTTTTTTTTTTCTTTTGCCCTACCCAGGTACGTGGGGAATTTCTTGCCTTTTGGGAGGTCTGAGGTCTTCTGCCAGCGTTCAGTAGGTGTTCTGTAGGAGTTGTTCCACGTGTAGATGTACTTCTGGTGTATCTGTTGGGAAGAAGGTGATCTCCACGACTTACTCTTCCACCATCTTCCCCTCGTCCTTCTATTCCATCTTTTGCTTGGTTGATAAATGTACATTATCGCTTCTCATCTTTACATATTACATCTTTACATTCTATTACTACAATTCAAGATGGACCAAGAGCTGGGTTTCATATGAATGAGTTTATTCTCTTCTTGAGATCTGACATGAAGGAGTATTTCAGTAACAATTTTGCCTCTCATCCTTAAGGGCCAGTGAGAATTTTCATGCTGGTAAGCACTTTGTCCTGAAGATACTGACATTCCTCTCAGGGAGTGTAACCCTCCAGTGACAATGGGACTCTGGGGTCATCAGTGATGCTGGCCTCCACGGTTGAATAGTGTGGGCCAGTGTGTCCCAGGGAGATGGATTCCTGAGAGCTCAGTGTCTGCCACATGTTTCATCCTAAATTTCCCTTTTATAAGTGTGCCTGGATAAATGGTGACTTCAAAAATGGACCTGAGTGGAATCTGAACAAAATGAGTGACAAAATCGCTTATGTGAGCTGAGGTCCAGTCCACGGACCATGCTAGGCAAAAGTGTGGAGGGATATTCAATTTGCTCAGCAGGTGGTGTCCCTCAGAAAGGACTGTGGTATTGAAAAACTAAGATGCTGGCATACACTAGAGGAACTGAATTGTGCAAAGGTCGCTAAATAACCAATTTGGGGATGATATAATAACTCTTTGGGTACTTGGCTGCCAGCATGTACAAACTTGTAGTAAATAAACTCTGGGTAATCACCACTTCAATAATGAGTTCTATGAGAAATCTTTGTAACTACACTTGAACCATTCACACATTTATCTGAGCTACCAAAATCTTCTGAGTGATTATTGATATCTTTAGTGTGCTTAGATTGTAAAAATTCAAAGATATTGTATTATGAACTTCTACTTTTCCTTTTCTATTAAGTGGAACAATTATATGTAAATTGAAGAGTAGATGTGTGGAATCTTCACAACATATTTTAATTTGCTTGCCAACCCAGACACCAGAAGTAGAACAGTTGTTTCTTTGTTTTTCATTTTTCTTACAAACTGAGCAAGTAATTTCATATATTTTGAATGCTGGCTTCAACTACTAATAGTTTTTTGGTGTGAAATGATTATACTTCAAATTCTTAGATTTTTACATGGATATCATTGGCCCCTTTCATATATTCTCAGTGGGTTTCTAATGTGTTTAAAGAGACATCCTAGTTACAGTAAATGATTTTGCAGTGACTGTTTTGGGGAAACTTTGAGACAAATATCTTAGAAAAAATTATATCTGTTCTACTGTGATCAAAGTTGTGAGCATAATTGTTCTTGTCATCTCATGATTCAAGGAATATCTATTATGAATACTTATAACTTCTTACAGCTGAATGTTCCATTAGGAAAACTTTGTTTTGCAATTTCCCTAATTTCCTGTGTACTTTTTGTATTGACCATGACATTAGAATTCCATGAATGTCATCACCACACCACTGAAGTACCGATTTTGTCACTTGTGCCAGCTCTCTTAACTGGGAAGTAACAAAACAATGCACTCCTAGGGTAACATCCAATTTTAGTAAATTTACTTTTCTGGATTATTTTTATTATTTTTTAAGTAATCAAAAATTGTATTGAGTTGTTGAATAATCGGTTAATACAAACAACTCTACTAGCTTTAATAACCTGTTGAGGCATCTGAGGCTTCAGTCTCCTTTATTTTTAAGATTTTATGCTTTACTTTAACCAGAAACATCCTAAAGGAGTAATAAATTAGGAGATTTTCCATAAAGATACATAGCACATCTTCTTGTCTTATGCAATTTTGACAAATAGACATGTATACCTTTCACCTTTTCACATTTATACTTTCCCACAAGTAGATATGGACCAAAAACTAGGTTTCATATGGACGAGTTTCTTCCTACTCCTTGATATGTGCCATGAAGGAAAATATTAGGAATAATTCTGCCTTCCATCCTCAAGGGCCAGTGGGAATTCTAATGTACTTTTTCCTGAAAATACTCCATCCCAGGGAGACGGCGTCCTGAGAGCTCAGTGTCTGCCACATATCTCAGGATCAAGGTCTCTTTCACAAATGTGCCTGGATTGATGATGACTTCAAAAATGGATCTCGTTGGAATCTGAACAAAATGAGTGACAAAATCACTTATGTGAACTGAGATCCAGCATAAGAGACCACTTTAGGCAAAAATGTAGAGGATTCAGTTTGGTCAGCTCGTAGTATCCCCCATAAAAGGACTATGATATTAGAAAACTAAGATGCTGGCGTATGCTAGAGGAAATGAATTGTACAGAAGTTATAAATAACCATTGTGGAATGACAACTCTGAGTGCTTGACAGGCAGTATCTTTACACCCATAGTAAACAAACAGTGGAGAATCAGCACATGAAATGGTTGTGCTTACACTAGGACATTCTCACAGTTTCCTTAAATGTTGCAGTCTTTTGTGAAGATCAGCGTGTTTTGGTCTATTAGATAGCCAATTAGAAAGAAATTATTAGTTTTTGCTTGTCATTTATCTCTTAAGTGAAAGAAATATGGGAAAATAGAAGAGTTGATTGCATTAGTGAGATTATCTTATATCATGTTTTAATTTGCTTGCTAACCTATCAATTCAAAGAGTAGAATATGTTTTTTTCTTTTTCTTGTCACTCAGGGAGAAATTTCCTAGATATTTGATGATGGATTAAATTTAGATATTTCATTAAACATTTTTAACATGAAATGATTAAATTTCTAATTCTTGGAATTTTATGTGGATATCATCAGTGAATATTCATATTCCTTCAATGGGTTTATATGTTTAAAGAGATGTTGTAATTTTAGTAAGTAATAGTCAGGGGGAATTTTGGGTCAACTTTGAGATGAATGTCTTAGAAAAATTGATTTTCTATTCTACCCTTTTCCAAGGAACAAACATAATTTTTTCTCATTATATAGATGGTCAAGTGAATATCTGTGGTTAATTCGTTATTACTTTTTATCAATTGACATTCAATTGGGAAGGTTTTATTTCACAACTTCCTTTATTTCCTCTGTGCTTTGAAAGATGGAAGTGACTTTGGAATTGCATGGAATACTCACCATCATAAAAAAGTGCTGATTTTGTTGCTTTCACCTGTTCCCTCTCCTGGGATGGAACAAAATAATGAACTCCAAAGGTAATAACAAATTTTAAACAAATTTTCTTTTTATGGCTTATTTTTATTATATTTTTTGTAATCAGGTAGATAATTGGTTTTGTGAAGTATCTGTTAATCCAAATAATGTGTTATTAATTATCTGGTGAGGTCCAATATTTTGTCTCCTTTATTTCCAAGGTTTTTGTGCTTTCTCCCTTTGAATAACATCAGAAACATTCTAGTAAAGTAATATGTGTATATTTAATATGAAGGTACGTAATAAATCTGCTTGTCTTTTGCATGTTTGACAAATAGACATACATACATCTCATTTTTCCATATTTTTACTCTAGTTCCACAGATATGGACCACTGGTTGAGTTTAATATGAAAGAGCTTATCCCTCTTCTTGAGAGGTGACATGAAGGAAAGTATTGAAAATAATTTTACCATCTCATCCTCAAATGCCAGTGGGAATTGTAACATCAGTAAGCATTTCATCCTGAAAATACTGACATTCCTCTTAGGACATTGCAACACTCATACGACAATGAGACTCTGGCTGTGCTAGTCAGTCATGGGACTGTTATCGACTGTGATGACTGGTCTGCATTATTGAATACTGTGGGTCAATGTGTCTGAGGGTGTCAGATCCCTGAGTGCTCAGTGACTGCCACATATCTCAGGATCAAAGTCCCTTTTACTAATGTGCCTGGATTAATGATAACTTCACATATGTTTCTCATTGGAATATGAACAAACTGAGTGACAAAATCATTTGTCAGCTGAGGTCCCTCCCAGGGACCATGCTAGGCAAAAAATGTGGAGGGAGCTCAATTGGTCTAGTAGAGGTACCAGCCAGGACTGAAGTGTTTGAAAGCTCACATGATTGCATACATTAAGGGAAATGAGCTGTACAGAGATCTATAAATGTCTGGTTTAGGGACGACATGGAAACTCTTAGAGTGCTTGGCTGACAACATCCATTCACTAATAGTAATCAGACTCTGGAGAATCAGCACATTAGTAGTGAGACCAAGGATATATGATTTTGTCTACCCTTGAGCCATTCACAAGGTTTCCTTAGATGCTACAATCTTGTGAGTGAGCAGTAGTCTATTGAGGTCAATTACGTAGTCAGTTCAAAAGATATTATGTCTTTACTTGTCAATTTTTTTAGATAAAGCAAATATATGGAAATTTAAAAGTAGTTTGTATTTACAGGAATATCTTAGGGCATGTTTTGATTTGATTGTTAACTCAGTCACAAAAATTCATACAGTTATTTTTCTTCTCACCCAAAGAGAACTTTTCTAGACGTTTGAGTGATGGAGTCAAGTATATGCTGCACTAAATATTTTTAATTGTAAAATTATTGTGTTTCCAGGTCTTGGCATTTTATTGGTTAATATTCATATTCCTTCAGTCTGTTTCACATGTGTTTTAAGGGAGATCCCAGTTTTAATGAGTGATTCTAAGGGTCCTTTGGACCAGGTCTTAGAACAAATGACTTTCTATACATTCCTGTTCCATGGAACAATGCTATTTTTATTCTTATCATACAGGTGGTCAGCAAATATATGTAATTAATTCCTTATAACCTCTTATCAATTAATATTCAACTTGGAAGGTTTTCTTTCTCAACTCCTCTAATTTCCTCTGTGGTTTATAGATTGGAAGTAATATTGGAATTGCATGGAATTCTTACCACCCCACCAAAGAAGAGCTGGTTTTGTCACTTCTGCCAGCTCCTTATCTAAGAAGAAATCCAATGATGCACTCTCAAGGTAACATCTAATCTTTTATAAATTTTTCCTGAGTTATTATTTTTTAAGTAATTAAGAATTTAATTGGTGTTTTGTAGAGTCTGTCAATTCAAACAGTGTGAGGACTTAATAATCTGGTGATTCTTTGAGGCTTCTTTCTGTTCTTTTCCAGAATTTTTGCATTTTCTCAGTCTTCCTACTAATGCCTCATACAGGAATTAAGCATGGAGATGAAAGTAAAGCCATTCCTCACCAGTGTGGCAGAGAGAAACTGTTTCTACTGAGGGGTGTGCTTGGCCAAATGTCACTGAATCCTCAGCAGTGTGGCCTGGTGAGCACCACCCTGACAATAGGATGGGAAGTATTTCATGGTGAGAGGGCTCAGTGTTTGACTTTTCCTCTCTGCACCCTCCCAACCTCTCTAGTCACATGTCAGTATTTATTGTGCCTGTGTGAGTCCTGCCTGCATTGCTGTGACCATACCATGTAGAATCAGGCGTAGAGTAACTGTGCATCCTCTGCAAATTGCCAGGTTCCTGAGCTCAAGCAAGTTTAGTGCTATAAGTGATTTTTAGACAACTGTTCTTTATTTCCCTATCATGGCAGTTTTCTCCTCCCCAATCCATTGGGTCATCTTTGAGGATAAAATAATTCTGAGGTTTAATTTACAGAATATATATGTATTATATGCATTGTTGTGGTTGAATTGTTCACCAGGCCAACATTTTCCTGGAACTTTAAGCACATTCTGACAGTCTGATTTCACATTTAATTTGTCTGGCAGAAAATGTTGGACAATATTTGCTCTTATGGAGGCCAGAGAGCCTAACACAATTAATGTTGTTGGAATAACACTGGAAACACCCTAGCAGAGCAATGCATTAGCTTATTTAATAGGAGGGTACATTATTGAACCCTACTGTCTTATGCCTGACCGGCCAATGGACAGGCTTACTTCTAATCTTTCCACATTTTTATTCTACTCCCACAGGGTAACAAGGATAGAGCTCAGGTTTCCTATGAAAATGTTTATTCCTTCCCCTTGAGATGCAACATGAAGGAAAGGCCCATCCTAAGAGGCCAGTGGGAGTTCTCAAGTCAGTAAGCATTTGTCCCTAAAATATTGACCTTCCTTCTAAGGATTATATAATATTCCAATTACCATAGGCACTGTCTATGATAGTCAGCTGTGAAGCCTGGATCACTGATGTGGGGTCTGGTCTCCATAACTGAGTAGAGTAGATAAGTGATGAACTTCAGAGTCTCTTTCACTTTCTGAGGTGAGCAGTGCCCTATTTTAGAAACTGATGTGTATCAATGATTGCTATAATAATTGATCTCATTTAAAAATCTGAACAAAATGAGTTACACAATCACTTCTGTGAAACTGAGGTCTAGCATAGATACCCACCCTAAGCAAAATATTTGCAGGGTGGAGATCAGTGATTTCATTCATGTGGTATCAGGAAGAACTGTGGTATTAGAAGGCTAAGCTGCTTGCATGCATTAGAGGAACTGAACTGTACAGTGTCTATTCATATCTAATTGTCAGGTGAAATTGCAACCCTTTGAGTCTTTAGCTGGTAGCATAAATACACTTGTAGTAAACAGACCCTGGGGAACTAGCACATGAGCACTGAAGATTCTAGAAATGGTTGTACCTACACTTGAGCCATTCACACAGTTGTCTGAGCTGCTGGAGTCCTCTCTTGAGTGCTATTTATAGGTGGTCAAAATACAGATTATGGATTTTTACTTTTCCCTAGTAAGTGAAACAAATATATGATAATTAAAAAGTAGGTACTATATGTGAGACCTTCACAATATATTTTAATTTGCTTGCCAACCAGTCACTAGGATTGAATTATTGTTTCTTTGTTTTTTGTTTTTCTCATCAAAAGAGCAACACACAAGTACTGGCTTCAACTATATACTGCATTAAACATTTTCAGATGTTAAATGATTAAATTTCCAGTTCTTGTGTTTGTTTGTTTGTTTTACATGGATTTCCTTATACACTTTTATATATCCCCAATGGATTTCTAATGTGTTTAAAGAAAGATCCTAGTTATAATGAATGAAGTTCTGGTGGGTACACTGAGGAAACTTTGAGACAAATGTCTTAGAACAAATATTTCTAAATTAATATGTTCCAAGGAATGAGCATTTATAGTTCTTGTCATATTTTTTTTTAGCATCTTTATTGGGGTATAATTGCTTTACAATGGTGTGTTAGTTTCTGCTTTATAACAAAGTGAATCAGTCATACATAAACATATGTTCCCATATGTCTTCCCTCTTACGTCTCCCTCCCTCCCACCCTCCCTATCCCACCCCTCCAGGCGGTCACAAAGCACCGAGCCAATATCCCTGTGCCATGCGGCTGCATTCTTGTCATATTGATTGCCACTGAATATCTTTGATGTATTCCTTATAACAACTTGTTACTAAATATTACATTAGGAAAGTTTTGTTTCTCAGCTCCCTAATTTTCCTTGTGCTTTGCAGATTGGAAGTGATGTTAGAGAGAAGGCATATTTTGCTGCTTGTAATTCTCACTGCCACACCAAAGAAGTGCTGTTTTTGTCACTTGCAATAGCTCCATTCTCTGGGAAAAATCAAAACAATGCCTTCCATATGTAATACTCATTTTTAATAAATGTATGTTCCTAGAATATTTTACTAAGCAATTTAGAATTTTATTGCTTTTGTGAGGTGTCTGTTAATCCAAAGAGTGTGAGGCATTAATAATCTGGTGAGTCATATGAGGCACTTTTCCACCCCCAATTTTTGCACTATCTGTCTTTTGAATAATTTCAGAAACATCTCAGTAGAATGATAATATGTATTACACTATGCATATACATAGTGAACGCTCCTGTCTTGTATATAGTTGACAAATGGACTCATCCTACTTCTCATCTAGATGCACATTTATCTTTCCTACAGGTTGACATGTTCCAAAAACTGGGTTTCATAAGGATGAGTTTATCCCTTCCCCTTGAGATGAGACATGAAGGAAAGTGTTGGGAATAATTCTACTTCCCATCATCAAAGGCCTGTGTGAATTCTCACAAAGGTAAGCATTTTGTCCTGAGGATACTGATATTCTTTTAGGGACTTGCAATGTTCCAATGACACTGAGAGTCTATCTGCATTAGTCAGACATGGAACTGGATCGCTGACTGGGTTTGCTGGTCTCCATGACTCAGCAGCATGGACTGTGTATCCAGTGGTGATGGGATCCTTATTGTTCCGTGTCTGTCACCTATCTCAGGCTCACAATTGCTTTATAAACATGCTGGGGCCAATGATGGCTTCAATAATTGATATGCTGGAAAATCTGGACAAAATAAGTGACAGAATCACTTCTCTGAAACTGAGTTCAAGATATATAAAAGGACATATAACAAAATTAGTGTTACTCTGAAGTAGATTGTGATAATTTAAGGTGCATTTGTAAACCCTAGGGTCAGTACTAAGCAAATAACTCAAAAACATTAAAAGAACTACCAAAGAATTAAAATAGTACAATAAGAAGTATCTATTTAATACAAACAAGGCAGCTAAGAATGAACAGAGAAACCAAAATGATATGACATCTAGAAAACAGATAGGAAAATGGCAGGCGTAAATCCAACCACATGACCATTATATTAAATTTAAAAGACAGAAACTGGGAGATTTAATTTAAAAAATTAAACAGGGCTTCCCTGGTGGTGCAGTGGTTGAGAGTCCGCCTGCCGATGCAGGGGACACGGGTTCGTGCCCTGGTCCAGGAAGATCCCACATGCCGCGGAGCGGCTGGGCCCGTGAGCCATGGCCGCTGAGCCTGCGCGTCCGGAGGCTGTGCTCCGCAACGGGGAGGCCACAACAGTGAGAGGCCCACGTACCGCAAAAAAAAAAAAAAAAAACGAAAGAAAATTAAACAAGTATACATTGTTTATAAAAGAGATACTTCAGAACAAAAAACACAAACTGTATGAAGGTAAAGGATTAGCAATTATATCATGCAGAGAATACCCAGAAGAGAGCAAGAGTGGCTATACTGACATCAGAGAAAATAGCCTTTATGGTAAACTATTACTAGAAATTAAGAAGGATATTATATGATAGAAGGTTTAATTACATAATCATCAAGTAATAGTGTCTCAGATTACATAAAGCAAAACCCAACATAATCAAAAGGATAAATAGGCAATTAAGCAGTAACATCTGGGCTCTTCAGTACCCTCTTCTTAATAATTGATAGACCAATATAGAGAATCAGTGTGGTTATAGCATACTTGAGCAATCTTATCAACCAGCTTGACCTGACATATATAGAACACTCTACCTAACAATAGCAGAGCACAAATTATTTTCAAACACATCTGGAACATTTTCTGACATAGGTCATATGCTAAGTTATAAAACTGAACTCAGTGAATTTTAAAAGATTGAAATTGTGTAGAGTATGTTCTGTGACCACAGAAGAAATTAAATTAGAAATCAAACAAGTCAATCTGGCTTATTACTAAATATTTGGAAATTAACATCTTTTACAAGAACCCATGGTCAAAGACAAAATTATAAAAGAAAACATTTAGAACTGAGTCAGATACAACTAAAGACATGCATAGGGGGAAATTTATAGTTTTAAATGATTATATCAGAAAAGAGGAAAAATATCAAACAAATAATCTAAGCTTTAACCCTAAGAAGCAAGAAAAAGACTAAACTAGAGAATTAAACCCAAATCAAGTAAAAGGGAGTAAACAATAAATTTCTGAGCAAAGATCAATGACATAAAAGTAAAACCCAGAATAGCTATAGGGAAAACCCATTTAACTGAAAGCTAGATTGGTTGGAGGAATGCTACTATTTGTCTCATTGTGTTTTCTTGAGAGGAGGTGGCTGTGGAGGAAAGCAACGTTCTAGTTGCACTTTAAACTCAGTAACATGCCATTGATATTAGGTTTGCATTACTATCAGTATCAGTGCTGATCTCTGTGAAGTTTCCAGAAGATTCATTGACAATATACTATCATTCAAATTTACCTGTTGCTAGTCAGTGGTTTTTTTAATTTGTTTTTGTTTATTTGTTCATTTTGTTTTGCTTGTCAATAGTTTAATCTCTTTTGGGAGGACCCTTGTTATAACATCAGATACATACATTAATAATATGGTGAGTTCTCCATGGTTTCCTTTCCTGTAGATTCTAGGATTTTTGACACTTCTGTGCTTAGCTCAAAGCATAAAGGCATTGGACATTTAGAGTGCTTGAATAGTTCCTTCCTTTTTAGGAATGAAGATGATGTTGGGCCAAAATGAGGTATATGATTGAGAGAAGGTCCCTGAAACCTCAGCAGTGTGTCCTGTTGAGTGACCATTTGAAGAGAATGGGAAACTGCCCCAAACACAGTTCATGACAGAATGGAACACTCTATGCGCTCCTTACCTGTTTAGTTATTTTTCTCAAATTAACAAGTATTCACAGTGTATTCTCAACATAGTCGATGTCATCCTCCTGAGGTAAAAAATTGGTTCTTGGGAATCAAAAGAAATCTTAAATATTACAGTGGTTCATTGTCCTCCAAACAGCCATAGTACATAAGCAGATATACAGCATATCTGTGGTACTAAAATTTGGGGGCAGTGTTGAAAACTAGGAGAAAATGTCTAAGAAGGATATCCAGGCAGGTGATAGGAAAAAAAGGTTGTGAAACACCGTTGAACATGTTTCTGCCATCCAACTATATAAAAAACAGGTGTGATGTAAGCCAGAGCACTTGCTACCATTTGCCAAGATTTCCTTAGTAGTAGCAGGTTTTACAGAGACAGTGATTTAAGAAGGTTGTGTTTCTTTTCCCATTAGAGACACTTAATATCCTTCTCTTCCTCAATACATTATCTTAACTTAGGTCTTAAATATTTTCTGAAGAAGTGTGTCTGTAGGTTTCTTTGAAGGCAATGGCTGCTTATCTTCTATTGGAACTTTCAGAAAACTCAAAGTCCACATCTATATATTTTCCAGCAGGAATATTTAGGACTAAATTTGCTGTGTCTGAGACCAATGGCTATTGCAATAGCCATTGTGCAATAACATATGCACAATGATATGCTTTTTCTCACCCCTAAGATTTCCAGACCTTTGTTTAGCAGAAACCAAAGTTCTATTGGACACAAGTTATCTAGAGTTATTACATGTATGTCACTATATGGTAAGAGATATAGTTATTATAAAAATAACATCTTTAAAATACTTGTTGAAATTTTAGGTAAGATTATTTTGGAAAACTATGTTGGAAAGTAGAATTATAAGCTATCACATTATGATAAATATTTCTAAATTTGTTCATTGACTTGTCAGGAAGCAAGAAAATGAAATAAGACAGTGGCCTTGTATCAATATGTTTATATTCAGAAGACCAATGCATGTTTTAACAAGTGTATGTTTTTTGCTTAACTTTAATATAAAAGTTAAAATTTTACTCCTTTACATAAATCTAGTATTTCAATATATTTTAATGGTTAACATAATAGAAGAAAACCTGTAAATACATTTGATAAAATGTGTGATATAGTGTTCCGCAGATGACTTCAGAAAGAGTATTCAGACATCACTTTAAGATAGATACAGTTTTTCATTTGTTCATCGGGTGATCAGCAAAGTTGAGATCAGTAAATCACATGTAAGCCATTGTTCTCTGCATTTTTGAAGATAATCTGAACATAGTAATCAAATGTGTTCTTCATTTTGTCACATCTATAGTTATATTGAGATTGCTTAAAAATCATATATTAAAATATTGTATTTATGGATATGTTTTAGATGAAGAATAGTTAGTACACTTCTGATTATTGCACAGAACTGTACCTTTTCACTAGATTATTGTTCTGGGGCAAATTTTAGACTATTTTTTTCAAAAGAGTAATTTAGCTTAATCCAATGTTTCTAGGTATTTGGATATTATTGACAGGCATATTTTTTCTAAAGATGGTTTTATGATAATTGATAAACTAGAAACAATTTTCTTTTGCCATTGGAATTGTTGGGAGCGTCTGTTGGACTTCAGCAGGTTGTAATAGAGAAACCATGTTTTCATTGATCTGTACATAATAGTAAAAAAATTGTTTTCTAACATTTGGTCTTAATGGAATGGGAATATTTTCCCTTGCTAACATAATTATTGGTCAGATACTCTCTGTGTCTATTGGACCTCAGGGGGAAAAGAGAGCAGTGCATGTCTGAAGGTTGTGCACATAACACACAAAGGACTTAGCGACATCCACCCTGCCCAGTCTGTGTGTAGCACAGGATACCCACATTTTATGAATGTTTTATTGTTAAATTAGATTACATGCATGTGTGTTTGTGTACAGTTTATATGTACACATAGGTGCATTTATATCTGCATATACTCTTTCTTAAACTGTTATTTTTCCTCTTCTTTTTTTTTCCTGTCAGGTGATAGAGCCTAGAAGGAAAGGGAAACTGTCTATGCTTTTGCCTTAACCTTTGAATGTCAGTTCTAGAGAAGGAGGTGACAACTTACTTCTCAGCCAGTGCTCTCCCTTCCCACCTGTGGTCCTTTGGACAACCTCGCAGGTATGACTATACAGGCAGGGAACTGCATGTTTATTAGAAAAAGGCCTCAGGTGGATAGGCATTGATAGATCTTGTTCTTCTTAAGTTTGATGACTTTTGGTTGTAGCTAAATAGCATTAAAAACCAATCCAAGATCCAGATGAGCGTGAGAATAGTAATTGGAAGTTACAGCTTTGGGTCATAACAGGTCTTCCTAAATGGGGGTCTTGCCTCAACTATTCTATCCTAAAACTAAATTTACCTCTATAGAACCATTTACTAAGTTACTTCTCAGCTCTTTATTTGTATGACTGATTCATCAAATGGGGTTTTAATTTCTTATGGCCTGATGTTTTTAGATTCATTTTTGTGACACAAGTGCCTAATGGGCTGCCAGACATAGAGTAGGATTTCAATAAAATTTTATTGAGAATAGATATATGAATAGATGATATAGAGTGATTTTATAAATAACCTGGCCAACTAAGCAGAAAAAAATAAATGATAAAAAAGAAACAATTTTCAGCAGGATCCAGGCAATCCAGTCAGCTTTGGAAATGTACAAGAGAGAAAGGCTCTGATACAAGGTGTTGATATTGAGATGTATAGAATTATGAGCAGCTAGCTAGGTATAATTTCAGAGCTGCGTAACGGAGTAGAAAGCAGCTTCCAAATTAAATCAATCTGGGAGAGTACCGAACGGTGACTTCCTAGCTTCCAGCTGAATTGCCTTTTTCACTGGAAGTGGTGTTTCTTTTTCTTCCCCCCCCCCCCAGAAGATGACTTCTTGGGAACTCTTTTGGGAATGAATGATACCAGTAAATCCCTGAAGCAAGATTCTTCAGACAGAGCCTATTCACCTACCTGTTGTCCAAGGGCTACTCTCTGAAGGTAAGGTTTTTGTCAGAATAATCCTCACTTTCTAGTAGCAACCACATCTGGGTAGAAAGTTAGACATTAATTTTCTGAAGATTGATGACTTGTGGTTACATTCTAATTGAAAGGCCAGATTGTATAATGAGTTAAGAGATATAACTTCTGACCTGTGTGAGGTGATACCTCACTGTGGTTTTGATTTGCATTTCTCTAATGATTAGTGATGTTGAGCATCTTTTCATGCATTTGTTGGCCATCTGTATGTCTTCTTTGGAGAAATGTCTATTTAGATTTTCTGCCCATTTTTGGACTGGGTTGTTTGTTTTTGTGATATTGAGCTGCATGAGCTGCTTGTATATTTTGGAGATTAATCCTTTGTCAGTTGCTTCATTTGCAAATATTTTGTCCCATTCTGAGGGTTGTCTTTTCGTCTTGTTTATGGTTTCCTTTGCTATGCAAAAGCTTTTAAGTTTCATTGGGTCCCATTTTTTATTTTTGTTTTTATTTCCCTTACTCTAGGAGGTGGGTCAAAAAGGATCTTGCTGTGATTTATGTCATAGAGTGTTCTGGCTATGTTTTCCTCTAAGCGTTTTATAGTGTCTGGCCTTACATTTAGGTCTTTCATCCATTTTGAGGTATCACCTCACACCGGTCAGAATGGCCATCATCAAAAAAATCTACAAACAATTAATGCTGGAGAGGGTGTGGAGAAAAGGGAACCCTCCTTCACTGTTGGTGGGAATGTAAATTGATACAGCCACTATGGAGAACAGTATGAAGGTTCCTTAAAAAACTAAAAATAGAACCACCATATGACCCAGCAATCCCACTACTGGGTATATACCCTGAGAAAACCATAATTCAAAAAGAGACATGTACCACAATGTTCACTGCAGCAGTATTTACAATAGCCAGGACATGGAAGCAACCTAAGTGTCCAGCGACAGATGAATGGGTAAAGAAAATGTGGCACATATATACAATGGAATATTACTCAGCCATAAAAGGAAACGAAACTGAGTTATTTGTAATGAGGTGGATGGACCTAGAATCTGTCATACAGAGTAGAGTAAGTCAGAAAGAGAAAAAGAAACACCATATGCTAATGCATACATATGGAGTTTTAAAAAGCAGTACTGATGGACCTAGTGGCAGGGCAGGAATAAAGATGCAGATGTAGAGAACAGACTTGAGGGCACGGAATGGGGGGGAAGGGGAAGCTGGGATGAAGTGAGAGAGTAGCATTGATGTATATACACTACCAAATGTAAAATGGATAGCTAATGGGAAGCTACTGCATAGCACAGGGAGATCATCTTGGTACTTTGTGATGACCTAGAGAGATGGGATAGGGAGGGTGGGAGGGAGGCTCAAGAGGGAGGGGATAGGGGGATATATGTATACATATAGCTGATTCACTTTGTTGTACAGCAGAAACTAACACAACATTGTAAAACATTTATACTACAATAAAGATGTGGGGGGAAAAAAAAGAGATACAACTTTTCTTGTATATCTTCATAGTTTTCTACATCTCAGTTAGTACATTTACTGTTAATATGAAAGATTTCCTTAACTTTTCTTATCCAACAAACTAAACTCCTTGGCTGGATCCATTGTGTTATCAGAGAATTATTATATGCATGAGATATAATAGATTCTCAATAATTATTAGACTGGAAGGTAGACAAGTAGTTTTGCCTGAAATAATTGAGTCAATGAATGAGTGACCTAGAACTTTAAAGAGGGGAAGAGACAGATAAATATCTGAGGGGAAATTCAGGGGGGAAGAGACAGATAAATTCAGAGGGGAAGAGACAGATAAATATCTGAGATTCAGAGGGGAAGAGACAGATAAATATCTGAGATAGTTGGAGATCTCCATCATTTTTTGGCCAAGCAAAGGAGAAAAATGTATCACCAGTGTTTGGCATCCTTTAGGAAGTCTTAAAGTCACTTTTCTGGCCATAGCAGCCACCCAGTTGCTGAAAATGTGGTTTTCTCTGTGTATTCTGGGTAGATTTTTTCCAGAACATGTAGAGGAAGAGTGTACAAGGATTTCATAGCCCCCCTGACAGGCTCCTTAGAAAATGTGTGCCTCACCTTTGCCAATTTTCCCCACTGTGTCCTTGCAGGCGATGACCACAGAGACGAGGTGGATTTGTTACTGTGGGTACCATTACTTCTACCATCAGCTTCTTCAAAACAATGATACAGTCTTCTTTGTGCATGGAAACTCTTCTATTTCCTGTGTTGCAGTGGATTCCTCCTGCAGATAAGAAATGCTTAACTGAGAAATGCTCATGTTGGGATATCATCGATGAGACTTTAATTTGGGCATGGTGACTGTTTCCCTTGCTTCCACTTGACTCAATCCCAGGAGCCTCAGTAGAGGAAATATTATTGCACAAGAAACTCAGAATGATGGAATTGCTCAGTGCTCCCATAAATATACATTTATAATTTTCATTTGCCATGTGGTAAATTTAAAAATTAAGATCTATTAAAATTTTTTCAAAATTCAAAGCATATCTAAATATCTAATATATAAATTAAGTGCCCTCCTCTCTCCCAATTCTATCTCCTAGAGTTATCCTCTATTAAATAAGTTGTGTGCATTCTTTAAGTGGATAGATGCACACACACACAAACACACACACACAAGATATTTTGGGGGGTTCTGAAAGTGGAACTATATTGTACACATTATTCTTCAAATTGCATTTCATTTAACAGTTTTTTCAATACCTGTTTCAGTAATACGTATCTGTGTCATTTGTTGAATGACTGCATGATTGTTTTGTACATGAAATATAATTAAATGTTTTAAGCATTTCTCATTCATAGATATTTATGTTAGCACCAAATTTCTGTGCAATGAACCTCCCTATATATCAATAATTTGCATTTGTCTATTATATCATAATAAATTACTCATCAGTGAAAATACTGGGATTAAGTATATGCACATTTCAAATTTTGAAAATGATCACAAGATTTCCTTTAAAATGTGGTAACAACTTTATCCTCAAATGGCAATGAATGAGATTGCCAGCTTTCCCACAACCTCACAGATAATGAATTTTATGACTATTTAAAATCTTTGCCAATGTGATAGCCCAAACTATTGTCTTAAATTGTATTTCTTTCATTTTTGAGTGTGATCATTTTTTCATATGTTTAGTAGCCATCTGTATTTTTAAATTTTCTTTTTATATCCAATTTTGGGGGTGGGTGGAGGTTTTAATCTCTTGCTAATTTCAGAGAGCTCATTTATTATTGGGGGAATAAGCTTTCGATTGTCAAGCATTACAGATATTTTTTACACACTTTTAAACTTCATTTTTGTTATAAGAATGTGTATGACTGTTATGTGTCCAAGTATAACCATGTTCGCTTCTATGGCTTCTGAGTTTCATGTCATTTTAGAAAGATATTTACACTGATCCCATAAAACTCTCCACCTATGTTAACTTCTAATTATTTTGTGTTTTTTAATTCAAATTCTTAAATCATGAGAAAGTTTTTTTAATTTCAAATCTTAAAGTTGCCAAGTTATTTGCCATTACTTGCGATTATTTGCCAATAATTGCCCATTTATCTGTAATGCCATCTTGCATATATGCTGTATTCTCATCTGTGACTGGCTCCATTTTTGTTCTGTGGGTCTGTGTGTCTCTTCTTCTGCCTCCTGTCTCATGTGTCTTCTCATTGGAAGAAATTACAGTTTAGACTGCAATTTCATCAACTTCAATAAATTAATTTAGTGGAGAATTGGTTTTTAACAATAGTCTTCCTATCCAAGAACAAGGTATGTCTTTCTTTTTATTCAATAATTTTAATTACTGTTAATATTTTCACTTTGTGGTGGGGGTATCTTCTTTCAGTTTATTTTCTTACTTGCTAATTTTTCTATATCTGAAAGTTTTGTTTTGTTTTGGGGGTAAGTGATCTCCTTACTCTTTCTCATGGCTTTTCAGAATTTTTTTTTAAATTATGTACTAAATCCTTTGAAAATACTGATAGTTGTGATTCTCCTCTTCCAAATGATCTGGATTTTAGTTATGTTGATAAAATTCACTGACTGATACTTTCAGAGCACTTAAACAATTGTGGAAATATTACCCACCATTGATTTAATTAGGTTTTAATGGATACTTCTTGGGTTTGACCAGCATGTTTTTGCTGGTCTATTAAGCAAAAAGACTCTCAGAAACCTACTGCAGCAAGGGAAAACACCACTTTGACAAGGTTTAGTAGTGTTTCAAAAGCAGGAAATTAGGGCTTTGAGGGATGGGTTGATGTGGTTTAAGGCAGGATTTTCAAGGCAGGGAACTGGTTAAGAGTGGGCAAAATTTGTCCTGCGATAGTTTGAAGTCGATGAAAGAGTAAGATGAGGACCTTGATGTGAGTTTAGATAATCAAATTTTTGTCTGATGAATGAGCTACTTCCCTATATGAATAATAAGTTATCAATGATGGAAGAACTATTTGCTTAGATGAACAGACTGAATTTATTTGTTGGTTTACAGTTCTATCTTGTTTATAGAACCCTGCTAGGGGTGGTATCAGGTCTTAGTTCCAATAGGTAAGTTATTTTGATGTAAGTAGTCTCAGTCATCAAAGTAAGATGCTAATTTTAAATTTGAGATTCTTGTGTATTGTGTTAGGAAAAGTCTCTTACCTTTGATATATTTCTAAAGAATTTTAATCAAAACCAAGTGGTAGATATAATCAAATGCTTTTTGCATAAACAATTATATTATTCTTTAAACTTTTATCATTGTGAAATAATTCATTTTTAATATTGAAATTTCCTTATATTCCTTTTATTGTTTATTCAGCAAACTCATTTTGGTTAAAAAGAAGTTTTGCTTTTTAAATTTACTACTGAATTATGAGTATCTTAATTTGATTTGGAATTTTTGCAGGTGTACTACTTAGATGAAACTGATCTGTAATTTTCTTTTTTGTTCTGTTTTTGTCATGTTTGTATATTAGATTTTCTGGTTGTGTTAAAATAATTTTAAGGATTTTCTTTTTACTCTGTGCTCTAGAATGGGTTGAAAAGGCTTAAGCATTAACATCAGCAGTTAAGCGAACACATCATTTAAATCACCTGAATTCTCCTTTGTTTTTGGTGGTTTGGAGTAGAACTGAGGCTAACTATCTAGAAAGTGTTCTCACTTTTTTCTACAGTTATTGCTTATTTTTTGTTTTATTATCTTATATTTAACTTGTTTTCTACTAGAAAATCACAGTCCAAGTAGATTTGCAAACACGGTATGTAGGATGAAGTAATACAAAGTGTTCTTTCATCACTCTGTTAATTTCTCGTCTCAATTAATATCCATTTTCATTCCAGTCTTGGTTGTTTCTGCTATGTCTTTTTTAATGAAATGAGTTTGACTCATGGATTTTTATCATCACTAGTTCTCCATTCCCCTGTTCCCCAATCAGCTCTTTGGTATAATTTATCAGTGTTGTTTTTTTTAATGTTCTAATTTATTTATATATTTTTTCTGTATTCCTCTGTGGTTTTTTCCTAATAAATTCTTAAACATGTGTAATCCACTGATTTTCACTTGTTCTTGGCAATGAAAGATTTTCTCTGTTCTGAATTTTATAAAACTTCACACAGAGTATAAGGAGAAAAGAACAGTGACTTTACAAATACCAGTAACCCAGGTTCTACCACATTTTGCCATATTCACTTCATGTTATTTTTAAAGTATTTTTAAATAAGTTAGAGAAATCATAACACTGCTTTCCCCCAGAAGCATTTTTTAAATTTTATTTTTAAAATCATAATATATGTTACAAAATTCAAAATTGAAAAAGTGATTTTCAGTGAAAGGTAATATATCTTTTCAATTCTGTCTTCCATAACCACTCAATTTCCCTTTCCTGGAGACAACTATGTTACAGTTTCTTGTGTTTCCTTTTGGACATACATATACACATACACACACACATCCCAAAATGTGTGTGAGTTTATGCATAGATACACACACATACTTTTATAGTGTTCTGTACTTC
This sequence comes from Leucopleurus acutus, assembly GCF_964270905.1. Classification (NCBI taxonomy): domain Eukaryota; kingdom Metazoa; phylum Chordata; class Mammalia; order Artiodactyla; family Delphinidae; genus Leucopleurus; species Leucopleurus acutus. The sequence continues at coordinate 149,114,548 of NC_139142.1, forward strand.
CTTTTATGTTATATATCTATGTAATGTGTAAATATTTTTAATATTTCTAGCAGATCAGCTCATATCAGTAATGAGCTTCCTTATTTTTTAAAAAAATATACTTTTACTGGTTATGATGAACCCAGGGGCAGGACAGGAATAAAGATGCAGATGTAGAGAACCGACTTGAGGACATGGGGAGGAGGAAGGGTAAGCTGGGATGAAATGAGAATGGCATGGACATATATACACTACCAAATGTAAAATAGATGTCTAGTGGGAAGCAGCTGCATAGCACAGGGAGATCAGCTCAGTGCTTTGTGACCACCTAAAGGGGTGGGATAGGGAGGGTGGGAGGAAGATGCAAGAGGGAGGGGATATATGTATACATATAGCTGATTCACTTAGTTATACAGCAGAAACTAACACAACATTGTAAAGCAATTATATTCCAATAAAGATGTGTTAAAAAATATAATTTTACACAGGTAAAATTTTCATAGTTAAATGCATAGATCTTAATAGTGTAATTCAATGAGTTTTCTTAAAAGTATATACCCATGTAACTACTACCTTATTCAGGAGGTAGAGTATTTTTTATTACTTGAGAACCTCCCCTACTGCATCCTTCCAGCTAAGCCTAATTCTCATAGGAGACAATATTCTGATTTCTATCATCATAGATTAGTTTTGCCTGTTCTCACAATTAATTAAATGAAATCACACAGTATATGTCTGACTTCTTCCACTCATCATAATGATGTTGAGATTTATCCATGTTATTCCCTGTATCAGTAAGTTTAAATTTTTTTCTGTTTAGTTATAGAGTAACATTCCATTGAACGGGCATATTGCAATCTGTTTATTCATTCTCCTGTTGATGAACATCTGGGTTGTTTCCAGTTTTTAGCTATTTTGAATATGTTAGCAAATCTTTTATGTAATTACCTAAAAATGGAATTTGCTTGATTATAAGATATGTTTTGCTTAATTTTATAAGGAACTGTCAAAGAGTCTTCTAAAGAGGTGGAAATTTTTCACACTCTCCAATATATCAGTGACATATGATATTTTCAATTACTGTCCATCATCACCAACACTTGAAGTTGTCATTCTTTTAAATCTTATTCACTTGAGTGAGTGTGAGATGTTATCTTATTGTGACTTCAGTTTACAGTTTGGTCACTTAAGAAGATAAAAAAATTTTCATAAGTTTAGCTGCCAGTTTTAAATCTTAGGAAAAGTTTCTGTTTAGTTTTTCCCAAAATTTTATTTATTATTTTGAAGTAATTTTAGACTTACAGGAAATTTTCAAAAATAGTACAGAGTTCTTATATATTATTTACCCTGATTTCCTAATGTTAGCATCTTATATAACCATTATTATAATGTTAATACATGTAACAATCTTTGAAATACATAAATACTATTAACTAGTCTGAAGACCATAATTTTAATTTTTCCAGTTGTCCACTAATGTTCTTTTTTCTAGTTCAGAATCCAATTCAAGATTCCATATTGCATTTCTTTGTCATGTTTCCTTTTTCTCTATGCCAACCCCCTAATCTGGGGGAGTACCTCAGTCCTTCTTTGTATTTCATAACCTTGACACATTTGAGAAGAACTAGGCTGTAATTTTGTACAAAAGTCCTCAGTCTGGCTTGTCTGATATTTTAATCATGAGATTGGGGTTATGCAATTTTGGTAAAGATAACACAGCGATGATAGTATGTGCTTTTAGTGGATCATATCAGGAGTGCGTGAAGTCAATATGTCTTATTTCAGCAAACGTTAAATATGGTCACTTTTGGTTAAGGTGGTGTATGCCAGGCTTCTCCACTACAAAGTTACTACTTTTCTCTTTTCAATTAACAAATATTTTGTGAGGAGATACTTTGAGACTATGCAAATATTGTCTTTCTTATCATACATTTACTCACTAATTTTAGTACCCATTGATCATTCTTGCCTACATACATTAATACTATGATGTTTACCTAATGATAGTTTTCTATTTCCATGATACTTTCTACACTTATTCATCAGAATTTAACTATAGGGCAGAACTCTTCCCTGCCCCCCTCCTCTATTTTTTATGTATTCGGTTGTTGTTCTACATCAGTATGGATTTATGATATTTACTTTAGTCTATGGGTTTTCATATATTGTTATAATTATTTATTTTTACTTCTAAAATTTTTTTTAAGATTTGACCATTGGGAGCTCCTTTAAAGTTGGCCCCTGTGTTCTTTTACCATGCCCACATAATTTTTTGAGCACTTACTTATTTTCTGATTCCACAGATGTTCTAGGTTTATCTTATGTTTTCCTTCCCCAAACCTGGAATCAACCATTACTTCAAGGAGCTCTTGTTCTTTGTATTGGAAAATAATATTTAGAAACCAAGATCTGAGTGTTATGTGTGCTCATTGCTACTGGGAAATCATTTCTTCTAGGCCCTACTAATGCACAGAGTTGGGAAATATTTTTAGGTTTATTCATACATACATGCACCCACCTAAAAAACTTCTATCTCTCTCCATCTGTGTGTTTGTATCTCCATACTAATGTTTCTGATTATGACTTATTTTCTTCTTCCCTCTTTCCCTATTTGTAACTCCTTTCTCTAACAGCAAGAAACCTACCTTTCATTATCCACAATAGTTTCTTATTTCCTTAATCCAGTATGTAGTAGTTTCAGAATTGCTAAAACATACCCCTTTAAAAATGAAAGCACAAACTAAAGTACAGTGTTCAAATACAGGGCTTTTGTTTCTTTACCCTTATAGTATCCAGTCAACACGTTAAATAGATAGGTTAAGTTTTTCCCCCAAACCCCCTACATATGTTAATCTTAGAGTCAGGTATTTCTCTTATTGTTTATATTCCAATTTGAGTTACTCCTCCTCATGGTTGACTCTATTTATTTTTGCAGTATGAAGCATTACTGTGGTTCTAAGAATTAGAACTCTGAGGATTGTTGTTCTTCCCCCATTACTGGTCCCATTCCTCCCACCTTTCCAGGTAACTAGTCTCCTTAGTTTCTGGTTTATCTTTTCTTTTCCCCTTGTTCACAACTGGGTAACTACATGTATATTTTTTCATATCCCCATCCTTCTTACATGAATGGCAGCATATTGTAGATGGTCTTTTACAGTTTGCCTTTTCCACTTCATTATCATGGAAATCATTTCATCAGTATGGAGATTCAAAGAGGTCTTCCTCAGTGTTTTGGTTGATACTTAACTCTGTACATACTGCAATATGTTCCACCACTCTGCTCTATGAGAATTGTTTACAGTAGTTTTAAATTGCAGAAACTTTTAAATTGGGTTGTTTCACTCTTCATTTGTAAGTGTTCTTTATATTATGGGGATACACATTTCTTGACCAATATTTGTATTGCAAATGTTTCTCCCATTAAGTAGCTTACATTTTCCTTCTTTCTTTCTCTTTATTTTCCTTTAAATGACCATGTGGTCTAAGTTTTTAAATAGCCCAAATTTTCTAATTGTTCATCCCTTACTGCTGTTATTCTCACTCTATTTTCCTTTTCTTTTGCTCTTTTTTTTAACTGAGATGAAATTGACATAACACAAAATTAAACCTTTTAAAGTGTAGTATTTAATGGCATTTAATACACTCACAATATTTTATAACCACCAGTTTTATCTAATTCCAAAACATCTTCAGTACCCCAGAAGAAAACCCTTACCCATCAAGCAGTCAGTAGCACTCCCCTTTCCTTACATTTTCATTTTTAAGTTGTGTTTTTATAGGCAGACATTTTTAATTTTGATGAAGGTTCAGTTTGATTCTTTACTTTTTAGTGTTTATTGAGAACTCACTGCTATATTCTGTTTTCTTCTAGAAGCTTTATTTTTTCACATCTTTATTGAAGTATATTTGCTTTACAATGTTGTGTTAGTTTCTACTGTACAACAAAGTGAATCAGCTGTATGTATACATGTATCTCCATATCCCCTCCCTCTTGAGCCTCCCTCCCAAACTCCCTATCCCACGCCTCTAGGTCGTCACAAAGCAGGGAGTCAATCTTCCTGAGTTATGCAGCAACTTCCCACTAGCTATCCATTTTACATTTGGTAGTGTATGTATGTCAATGCTACTCTCTCACTTCATCCCGGCTTCCCCTCCCATCCCTGTGTCCTCAAGTCTGTTCTTTACGCCTGCATCTTTATTCCTGCCTTGCCACTAGGTTCATCAGAACCGGTTTTTTAGATTCCATATATATGCTTTAGCATACAGTATTTGTTTTTCTTTTTCTGACTTACTTCACTCTGTATGACAGATTCTAGGTCCATCCACCACACTGTAAATAACTCAATTTTGTTTCTTTTTATGGCTGAGTAATATTCCATTGTATATAAGTGCCACATATTCTTTATCCATTCAAAGTTCAGTGGACATTTAGGTTGCTTCTATGTCCTGACTATTTAGAAACTTTATACTGATTACTCCTGCACATAAATATAGCATCTATCTCAAATCAGTTTTATGTGTGATGTGATATCAAGGCCAAGGGTTTGTTTTTGTTTTTTTCATGTGTTCCTCCAGTTGTCCCAGAGCAATTTGCTAAAAAAACTTTTCTTTTTCTTTTGAATTACCTGATGCCTTTGTTGAAAATAAGTTGACTATATATGTATGGATCTCTTTTGAACTTTATTTTTCCCTTTTTATGTCATTCATTTTCATAGAAGCTTCATAGTAAATCTTTAAATAAAGTAGTGTGAATCCAAACCTTTGTTCTTTTATTTCAAGGTTTTTGTAGAGGAGGGAGCTGGTTTATGGTATTTTCACTTAAATTTTAGAATTAACTTGTCAACTTCCTAAACACAAAACCCTGCTGAGATATTGATTTTAATTACCTTGAACTTATAGATCAATTTAGGGAGAATTGACATCTTAACAAGATCGAGTGTTCTGATCCATGAAAGTGGTCTATTTTCCATGTATTAGGTCATCTTTAATTTCTCACAGTAATCTTTTATAATTTTCAGTATAGAAGCATACTTTGTAGTTTTCAGTACAGAAACATACTTTGTTAAATTTATCTATTTTATTTATTTTTGTGCCAATATTGTAAATAAATATTTAAAATTTTTACAGACTTTGTTGCTATTATATAAAAATAAAACTGAGTTAGTACATTGAGCCTCTGTCCTGTGGCCCTACTAAGTTAATTTATTAGTTCTTGCAATTATTGTTCATATACATTACGATTTTCTACATAAGCAGTGATGCCATCTGTTAATAAAACAGCTTATTATTTATTTTTGAATCTCTATGGATTCCCCTCCTTTTTTTGCATTATTACATTGCCAGGGACCTCTAGTATAACACTGAACAGAAGTGATGTGAGTGGGTATTCTTGCCTTTTTCCTAGTCTTAGGTGAGATTATACCATTTCTCATCATTAGGGAAGACACTAGCTGTAAGTTTTTTGTAATACACTTTACCATATTGAACAACTTTTCTTCTAGCCCTAGTTTGCTGATAATTTTTACAATAAATGAGTGTTAACTTTATTGAATGCTTTTCTACACTGACTGATGTAATCACGTTTTCCCATTATTCTCTTATGGGAAAACATATTGATCAATTTTTTTTAATTTTTTAAAAATTGATTGATTATTTTTGGCTGCGTTGGGTCTTCATTGATGTGCACAGGCTTTCTCTAGCTGTGGCAAGTGGGGGCTACTGTTCATTGCAGTGCATGGGCTTCTCACTGCAGTGGCTTTTCTTGCTGTAAAGCACGGGCTCTAGGTACACGGGCTTCAGTAGTTGTGGCTCATGGGCTCTAGAGCGCAAGCTCAGTAGTTGTGGTGCACAGGCTTAGTAGCTCCGCAGCATGTGGGATCTTCCCAGACCAGGGCTCGAGCCCGTGTTCCCTGCATTGACAGACAGAATCTTAACCACTGTGCCACCAGGGAAGTCCCTATTGATCAATTTTTAAATGTTAATCCGGCATTGCATTCCTGATATAAACTCCACTTGGTCACTATTGTCCTTTATATTTCTATGTTCAGTTTACTACTTAAGGATTTTTTATCAATGTTCTTAATGGCCATTAGCCTGGGATTTTCTTATCCATATTTCTTTCCTTCTTCCTTTTCTGTGATACCTACTTAAGGTTGAAACTTGGATCATTCCTGGTGGATCTTCTATCCTCATGTAAATGGTCTAAGTCTACAAGCACTGCATTAATGTATCCCACAAATTTTGATATGTTATTTTAATTATCATTTAGTTCAAACTTTTTTTCACTTCTCTTGCAGTTTATTTTGACCTGTTAGTTATTTTTAAGTGGTGTATTTAATTTCCAAGTATTTGGGGTTTTCCTGGTAACTTATTACTGATTTATATTGTAATTTTGTTATAGAAAAAATAGAACTCTAATATTTTAGCTTTCCCAAATTTGTTGAGACTTGTGTTGTGGTCTAGCATAGAGTCTATCTTGATGAAAGTTCACATGCACATGAATGTGTATTTGGCAGTCATTGAGTATAATGGTATACAAATGTCAATAATTCAGGGTGTTTGTTCAGATTTTGTTCAGTTAGTATTTAGATTTTCTATATCTTTAGTGATGATTTTCTTGTTCTGTCTTCTAGAAGGAAGTGTTAAAATTTTCTACTTGTGATTGTGAATTTGTTTCTTTGGTTCTCTCATTTGCTTTTTTTTTTTTAACATCTTTATTGGGGTGTAATTGCTTTACAATGGTGTGTTAGTTTCTGCTTTATAACAAAGTGAATCAGTTATACATATACATATGTTCCCATATCTCTTCCCTCTTGCATCTCCCTCCCACCCACCCTCCCTATCCCACCCCTCCAGGCGGTCACAAAGCACTGGGCCGATATCCCTGTGCCATGCAGCTACTTCCCACTAGCTATCTACCTTACGTTTGTTAGTGTATATATGTCCATGCCTCTCTCTCACCCTGTCACAGCTCACCCTTCCCCCTCCCCATATTCTAAAGTCCATTCGCAAGTAGGTCTGTGTCTTTATTCCTGTCTTACCACTAGGTTCTTCATGACATTTTTTTTTCTTAAATTCCATATATGTGTGTTAGCATACGGTATTTTTCTTTCTCTTTCCGACTTACTTCACTCTGTATGACAGACTCTAGGTCTATCCACCTCATTACGAACAGCTCAATTTTGTTTCTTTTTATGGCTGAGTAATATTCCATTGTATATATGTGCCACATCTTCTTTATCCATTCATCCGATGATGGGCAGTTAGGTTGTTTCCATCTCTGGGCTATTGTAAATAGAGCTGCAATGAAAATTTTGGTACATGACTCTTTCTGAATTTTGGTTTTCTCAGGGTATATGCCGAGTAGTGGGATTGCTGGGTCATATGGTAGTTCTAGATGTAGTTTTTTTTTGTTTTGTTTTGTTTTTAATTTATTTTTTAACATCTTTATTGGGGTATAATTGCTTTACAATGGTGTGTTAGTTTCTGCTTTATAACAAAGTGAATCAGTTATACATATGTTCCCATATGTCTTCCCTTTGCGTCTCCCTCCCTCCCACCCTCCCTATCCAACCCCTCCAGGCTGTCACAAAGCACCGAGCCAATATCCCTGTGCCATGCGGCTGCTTCCCACTAGCTATCTACCTTACTACGTTTGTTAGTGTGTATATGTCCATGACTCTCTCTCGCCCTGTCACAGCTCACCCTTCCCCCTCCCCATAACCTCAAGTCCGTTCTCTAGTAGGTCTGCATCTTTATTCCTGCCTTACCCCTAGGTTCTTCATGACATTTTTTTTTCTTAAATTCCATATATATGTGTTAGCATACGGTATTTGTCTTTTTCTTTCTGACTTACTTCACTCTGTATGACAGACTCTAGGTCTATCCACCTCATTACAAATAGCTCAATTTTGTTTCTTTTTATGGCTGAGTAATATTCCATTGTATATATGTGCCACATCTTCTTTATCCATACATCCGATGATGGGCACTAAGGTTGTTTCCATTTCCGGGCTATTGTAAATAGAGCTGCAGTGAACATTTTGGTACATGACTCTTTTTGAATTTTGGTTTTCTCAGGGTATATGCCCAGTAGTGGGATTGCTGTGTCATGTGGTAGTTCTATTTGTAGTTTTTTAAGGAACCTCCATACTGTTCTTTGGCTGAACCAATTCACATTCCCACCAGCAGTGCAAGAGTGATCCCCTTTCTCCACACCCTCTCCAACATTTATTGTTTCTAGATTTTCTGATGATGGCCATTCTGACTGGTATGAGATGATATCTCATTGTAGCTTTGATTTGCATTTCTCTAATGATTAATGATGTTGAGCATTCTGTCATGTGTTTGTTGGCAGTCTGTATATCTTCTTTGGAGAAATGTCTATTTAGGTCTTCTGCCCATTTTTGGATTGGGTTGTTTGTTTTTTTGTTATTGAGCTGCATGAGTTGCTTGTGAATTTTGGAAATAAATCCTTTGTCAGTTGCTTCATTTGCAAATATATTCTCTCATTCTGAGGGTTGTCTTTTGGTCTTGTTTATGGTTTCCTTTGCTGTGCAAAAGCTTTGAAGTTTCATTAGGTCCCATTCGTTTATTTTTGTTTTGATTTCCATTTCTCTAGGAGGTGGGTCAAAAAGGATCTTGCTGTGATTTATGTCATAGAGTGTTCTGCCTATGTTTTCCTCTAAGAGTTTGATAGTTTCTGGCCTTACATTTAGGTCTTTAATCCATTTTGAGCTTATTTTTGTGTATGGTGTTAGGAGTGATCGAATCTCATACTTTTACATGTACCTGTCCAGTTTTCCCAGCACCACTTATTAAAGAGGCTGTACATTCTCCACTGTACATTCCTGCCTCCTTTATCAAAGATAAGGTGACCATATGTGCGTGGGTTTATCTCTGGGATTTCTATCCTGTTTCATTGATCTATCTGTTTTTGTGCCAGTACCATACTGTCTTGATCACTGTAGCTTTATAGTATAGTCTGAAGTCAGGGAGCCTGATTCCTCCACCTCCGTTTTTCATTCTCAAGGTTGCTTTGGCTATTCGGGGTCTTTTGTGTTTCCATACAAATTGTGAAATTTTTTGTTCTAGTTCTGTGAAAAATACCAGTGGTAGTTTGATAGGGATTGCATTGAATCTATAGATTGCTTTGGGTAGTAGAGTCATTTTCACAATGTTGATTCTTCCAATTCAAGAACATGGTATATCTCTCCATCTATTTGTATCATCTCTAATTTCTTTCATCAGTGTCTTAAAATTTTCTTGCATACAGGTCTTTTGTCTCCTTAGATAGATTTATTCCTAGATATTTTATTCTTTTTGTTGCCATGGTAAATGGGAGTGTTTTCTTGATTTCACTTTCAGGTTTTTCATCATTAGTGTATAGGAATGCCAGAGATTTCTGTGCATTAATTTTGTATCCTGCTACTTTACCAAATTCATTGATTAGCTCTAGTAGTTTTCTGGTAGCATCTTTAGGATTCTCTATGTATAGTATCATGTGATCTGCAAACAGTGACAGCTTTACTTCTTCTTTTCCGATTTGGATTCCTTTTATTTCCTTTTCTTCTCTGATTGCTGTGGCTAAAACTTCCTAAACTATGTTGAATAAGAGTGGTGAGAGTGGGCAACTTTGTCTTGTTCCTGATCTTAGTGGAAATGCTTTCAGTTTTTCACCATTGAGAATGATGTTGGCTGTGGGCTTGTCATATATGGCCTTTATTATGTTGAGGAAAGTTCCCTCTATGCCTGCTTCTGCAGGGTTTTTATCATAAATGGGTGTTGAATTTTGTCAAAAGATTTCTCTGCATCTATTGGGATGATCATATGGTTTTTCTCCTTCAATTTGTTAATATGGTTTATCACATTGATGGATTTGCGTATATTGAAGAATCCTTGCATTCCTGGAATAAACCCCACTTGATCATGGTGTATGATCCTTTTAATGTGCTGTTGGATTCTGTTTGCTAGAATTTTGTTGAGGACTTTTGCATCTATGTTCATCAGTGATATTGGCCTGTAGTTTTCTTTCTTCGTGATATCCTTGTCTGGTGTTGGTATCAAGGTGATGGTGGCCTCGTAGAATGAGTTTGGGAGTGTTCCCCCCTCTGCTATATTTTGGAAGAGTTTGAGAAGGATAGGTGTTAGCTCTTCTCTAAATGTTTGACAGAATTTGCCTGTGAAGCCGTCTGGTCCTGGGCTTTTGTTTGTTGGAAGATTTTTAATCACAGTTTCAATTTCAGTGCTTGTGATTGGTCTGTTCATATTTTCTATTTCTTTCTGTTTCAGTCTTGGCGGTTTGTGTATTTCTAACAATTTGTTCATTTCTTCCAGGTTGTCCGTTTTATTGGCATAGAGTTGCTTGTAGTTATCTCTCATGATCGTTTGTATTTCTGCAGTGTCAGTTGTTACTTCTCCTTTTTCATTTCTAATTCTATTGATCTGAGTCTTCTCCCTTTTTATCTTTATGAGTCTGGCTAATGGTTTATCTATTTTGTTTATCTTCTCAAAGAACCAGCTTTTAGTTTTATTGATCTTTGCTATTGTCTCCTTCATTTCTTTTTCATTTATTTCTGATCTGATTTTTATGATTTCTTTCCTTCTGCTAACTTTGGGGTTTTTCTGTTCTTCTTTCTCTAATTGCTTGAGGTGCAAGTTTAGGTTGTTTATTCGAGATGTTTCCTGCTTCTTAAGGTGGGCTTGTATTGCTATAAACTTCCCTCTTAGAACTGCTTTTGCTGCATCCCATAGGTTTTGGGTCGTTGTTTCTCCATTGTCATTTGTTTCTAAGTATTTTTTAATTTCCTCTTTGACTTCTTCAGTGATCACTTCATTATTAAGTAGTGTATCGTTTAGCCTCCATGTGTTTGTATTTTTTACATATCTTTGCCTGTAATTGATATCTAGTGTCATGGCGTTGTGGTCGGACAAGATACCTGATACAATTTCAATTTTCTTAAACTTACCAAGGCTTGATTTGTGACCCAGGATATGATCTATCCTGGAGAATGTTCTATGAGCACTTGAGAAAAATGTGTATTCTGTTGTTTTGGGATGGAGTGTCCTATAAATATCAATTAAGTCCATCTTGTTTAGTGTATCATTTACAGCTTGTGTTTCCTTATTTATTTTCATTTTGGATGATCTGTCCATTGGTGAAAGTGGGGTGTTAAAATCCCCTACTATGAATGTGTTACTGACGATTTCCCCTTTTATAGCTGTTAGTATTTGCCTTATGTATTGAGGTGCTCCTATGTTGGGTGCATAAATATTTACAATTGTTATATCTTCTTCTTGGATCGATCCCTTGATCATTATGTAGTGTCCTTCTTTGTCTCTTCTAATAGTCTTTATTTTAAAGTCTATTTTGTCTGATATGAGAATTGCTACTCCAACTTTCTTTTGGTTTCCATTTGCATGGAATATCTTTTTCCATGCCCTTACTTTCAGTCTGTATGTGCCTCTAGGTCTGAAGTGGGTCTCTTGTAGACAGCATATATATGGGTCTTGTTTTTGTATCATTCAGCCAATCTGTGTCTTTTGGTGGGAGCATTTAGCCCATTTACATTTAAGGTAATTATCGATATGTATGTTCCTATTCCCATTTTCTTAATTGTTTTGGGTTCGTTATTATAGGTCTTTTCCTTCTCTTGTGTTTCTTGCCTAGAGAAGTTCCTTTAGCATTTGTTGTAAAGCTGGTTTGGTGGTGCTGAACTCTCTCAGCTTTTGCTTGTCTGTAAAGGTTTTAATTTCTCCGTCAAATCTGAATGAGATCCTGGCTGGGTAGAGTAATCTTGGTTGCAGGTTTTTCTCCTCACTTTCAGTATGTCGTGCCACTCCCTTCTGGCTTGCAGAGTTTCTGCTGAAAGATCAGCTGTTAACCTTATGGGGATTCCTTTGTGTGTTATTTGTTGTTTTTCCCTTGCTGCTTTTAATATGCTTTCTTTGTATTTAATTTTTGACAGTTTGATTAATATGTGTCTTGGCGTATTTCTCCTTGGATTTATCCAAGGAGACTCTCTGTGCTTCCTGGACTTAATTAACTATTTCCTTTCCCGTATTAGGGAAGTTTTCAACTATAATCTCTTCAAATATTTTCTCAGTCCCTTTCTTTTTCTCTTCTTCTTCTGGAACCCCTATAATTCAAATGTTGGTGCATTTAATGTTGTCCCAGAGGTCTCTGAGACTGTTCTCAGTTCTTTTCATTCTTTTTTCTTTATTCTGCTCTGCAGTAGTTATTTCCACTATTTTATCTTCCAGGTCACTTATCCATTCTTCTGCCTCAGTTTTTCTGCTATTGATCCCATCTAGGGTCTTTTTCATTTCATTTATTGTGTTGTTCATCATTGTTTGTTTCATCTTTAGTTCTTCTAGGTCCTTCTTAAATGTTTCTTGCATTTTGTCCATTCTATTTCCAAGATTTTGGATCATCTTTACTATCATTATTCTGAATTCTTTTTCAGGTAGACTGCCTATTTCCTCTTCATTTGTTAGGTCTTGTGCATTTTCATCTTGCTCCTTCATCTGCTGTGTGTTTTTCTGTCTTCTCATTTTGCCTATCTTTTTGTGTTTGGGGTCTTCTTTTTGCAGGCTGCACGTTCGTAGTTCCCATTGTTTTTGATGTCTGTCCCCAGTGGCTAAGGTTGGTTCAGTGGGTCGTGTAGGCTTCCTGGTGGAGGGGACTAGTGCCTGTGTTCTGGTGGATGAGGCTGGATCTTGTCTCCCTAGTGGGCAGGTCCACGACTGGTGGTGTGTTTGGGGTGTCTGTGGACTTATTATGATTTTAGGCAGCCTCTCTGCTAATGGGTGGGGTTGTGTTCCTGTTTTGCTAGTTGTTTGGCATAGGTTGTCCAGCACTGTACCTTGCTGGTCGTTGAGTGAAGCTGGGTGCTTGTGTTGAGATGGACATCTCTGAGAGATTTTCGCTGTTTGATATTATGTGGAGCTGGGAGGTTTCTTGTTGACCAGTGTCCTGAAGTTGGCTCTCCCACCTCAGAGGCACAGCACTGACTCCTGGCTGCAGCACCAAGAGCCTTTTATCCACACGGAAAACGAGGAAAACGGGAAAAAAATCATAGATCTTTCTCTCGAAGTCCAACTCCTCAATTTGGGATGATTCGTTGTCTACTCATGTATTCCACAGGTGCAGGGTACATCAAGTTGATTGTGGAGCTTTAATCCGCTGCTTCTGAGGCTGCTGGGAGAGATTTCCCTTTCTCTTCTTTGTTCTCACAGCTCGCAGGGGCTCAGCTTTGGATTTGGCCCCGCCTCTGCGTGTAGGTCTCTGGAGGGTGTCTGTTTTTTGCTCAGACAGGACGAGGTTAAAGGAGCTGCTGATTTGGGAGCTCTGGCACACTCAGGCCGGGGGGAGGGAGGGGCACGGCATGCGGGGCGGACCTGTGGCGGCAGAGGCCGGCGTGATGTTGCACTAGCCTGTGGCCCGCCGTGTGTTCTCCCGGGGAAGTTGTCCCTAGATCCCGGGAACCTGGCAGTGGCGGGCTGCCCAGGCTCCCCGGAATAGGGGTGTGGATAGTGACCTGTGCTCACACACAGGCCCCTTGCTGGCAGCAGCAGCAGCCTTAGCATCTCCCGCCCATCTCTGGGGTCCGCGTTTTTAGCCACGGCTCGCGCCCATCTCTGGAGTACCTTTAAGCAGCGCTCTTAATCCCCTCTCCTTGCGCACCAGGAAACAAAGAGGGAAGAAGAAGTCTCTTGCCTCTTCGGCAGCTCCAGACCTTTTCCCGGACTCCCTCCCAGCTAGCCATGGTGCACTAACCCCTTCAGGCTCTATTCACTCAGCCAACCCCAGTCCTCTCCCTGCGCTCCGAGCAAACCCTGAGCCTCAGCTCTCAGCCCTGCCCACCCTAGCGGGTGAGCTGACAAGCCTCTCGGGCTGGTGAGTGCCGGTCGGCACTGATCCTCTGTGCGGGAATCTCCCCGCTTTGCCTTCCACACCCCTGTTGCTGTGCTCTTTTCCGCGGCTCCGAAGCTCCCTCCGCCTCCCCCAGTCTCTGCCTGCGAAAGGTCTTCCTAGTGTGTGGAAACCTTTCCTCCTTCACAGCTCCCTCCCACTGGTGCAGGTTCCGTCCCTATTCTTTTGTCTCTGTTTTTTCTTTTTTTCTTTAGCCCTACCCAGGTATGTGGGGAGTTTCTTGCCTTTTGGGAGGTCTGAGGTCTTCTGCCAGCATTCAGTAGGTGTTCTGTAGGAGCTGCTCCACGTGTAGATGTATTTCTGGTGTATCTGTGGGGAGGAAGGTGATCTCCGTGTCTTACTCTTCCGCCATCTTCCCCTCTCCTCTCATTTGCGTTTTATGTATTTGAAGATCTTTTATTTTTTACACTTTTATGACTATCAAGGCTTCTTGATGAATTGTCTCTTTCCCAACTTTGTATGTCTCTCTTTATCTTAGATATATTTGTTGTCTTGAAGTCTACTTTGTCTTATATTGGAGTAGTAATACCAGATTTCTTATGCTTACTGTTTGTCTGATTTTTTTTATCTCTTTATTTTCAGTCTATTTTTGTCTTTATATTTATAGTCTTTCTATTGTATACAGCATATAGACTGGTCTTGATCTTTATCCAGTTTAACCACCTTTCCTTTTATTTTATTTTATTTTTTAATAAATTTATTTATTTATTTATTATTTATGTTTGGTTGTGTTTGGTCTTCATTGCTGTGAGTGGGCTTTCTCTAGTTGAAGTGGGTGGGGGCTACTCTTCATTGTGGTGCACTGGTTTCTCATTGTGGTGGCTTCTCTTGTTGTGGAGCATGGGCTCTAGGTGCATGGGCTTCAGTAGTTGTGGCTCGCAGGCTCTAGAGCACAGGGTCAGTAGTTGTGGCACACAGGCGTAGTTGCTCCACAGCATGTGGGATCTTCCCAGACTGGTGATTGAACCCATGTTCCCTGCATTGGCAGAGAGATTGTTAACCACTGTGCCACCAGGAAAGTCCCCCACCACTCCTTTTAAATCATTTGTAGTCTTTTGGTCCATTTACATTAAATATACTTATATATTTGGATATAATTGGATTTATGCCTACCTTTTAGCTTTTTTTTTGTCCCTTTTAATTTTCTCTTCTCTCCATGCTTTTTTTTTTTTTTTACATTCTCCATGCTTTGCTTTATTCTTTTGGCAAAGAATTGAATAACTGCCAAATTATTTAATATTTTAGTGTTCTGTATCAACTTCTCTATTTATGTTTATCTTTACTTCTAATTAGCTTTATTTAGGGGTTTCATATGGATTATAGTATGTACCTTTAACTTACAACTATCTTAGAATTAATATTTTATTTCTAGAATTTTCATTTGGCTCATTTTTATAATTTCCCTGTCTCTGTGTTTATGTCCTATTCATTCATTATGAGCATCTTTTTTCTTTAACTATTCTGAACATATTTTAATGGGTTCTTTAAAGTCCTTACCTATTAATACCACATCTGAGTCATTTTAGGATATGTTTCTATTGACATACATGTAATTGGGGTCTTGGAAGAAGAGAGAGTGGGGAGAAAAAATAATTTAGGAAATACATTGACTGATATAAAAGAAGTTTATCTTTTCTTTCAAAATTTGAAAGCCATATTAATATTGAAACCTAAAATTATAATACTAGGTCATGGGTGTTGTAACATGTAAATATAATCTATATTACAGCAGTAGTACACAGGATGGGGCAAGGAAGAATGTAATGATAGTGGTGCATGGTTTTTATATTTTATATGGAGCTATATTATATTAACTATAAGTGGACTCTGATAATTTAAAGGTACATATTATAACCATACAACAATTACTAAAAAATACAGAGAACTATAGCTAAAAAGCCAATAACAGAATTAAAATATAATGATAATAAATATTTTATTAACCCAAAATAGTGCAGGAAAGAATGAAGAAAAATTATACAGAGGTATATGGAAAATAAAAAGCAAAATGGTAGACTTAAAGCCAACCATATTGATAATTACTTTATACTCTAGTTTTTCATTGCTTTGATTAGTCTAATACTGGGTAAAATGCTTTAAAGCTTCCTCATAGTTTTCTTTAAATCTCATGGATTTTGTACAATTTTCACTTTGTAAAATCTAATACTATGATATTTACCCTTAATGGGGTCAATCTAATTTTATCTTCTTGTGGATTGTAACTCTTATTTTTCTGTTGAAAGCTCTTTTTAATCTCAGATGTGTCATTTTGAAAAAAAATTTTGTCGCATTATTTTAATTTAATTTTATGTTTTAAATTAGATATTATAATCCTATTATTCTTATTTATATAACAGGCAGTGTTGTTTTTATTACCTACCGTTTTATAATCCTCCCTTTTTTAAAAGTGATTTGTGGTGTTTTATTTGACTTTAATCTGTTTTTATATAACTTCTGTTTCCTCCATTTCACTTATTTAGAAGATGTGTTTCATGTGTGTTTTGATTAGTTTAGGTTACTTACATACCTTTAAATTATATTGGGAAGCAAACATATTTTTTTAATTTGATCATCTTAATAGAAGCTTCCTTTTTTGAAAGAAGAAAATAACAGGTCTATACATTCCTTATTCATGTAATAAAATAATGACTATGATAATAAATGTTTTTATTTATTAAGTGCACACTTAAAGGTGGTAGGGTAAACCTTGAATTTTTTTGGTTTGTAAACCTTGAATTTTTAAAATTTTCCAGTTACCCCATGAGATATGTATTAGAATGTTATAAATTTGATACATATATAATATATTTTATATATGTGCCTACATAGTGAGGATACTCATACTGCCTTTCTCACATTTCTCTTTTAAGTAGTAAATGTCTTCATATAGATAGAGCAGCTTGGAAAAATTTAGAACATAATGCTGCAGTGAACAGATGCTGGGAACAGCAACAATAATGATAGTCATTATAGTAACTGGTTGAGGTAACATTTGAACCCAGATATGTCTTAACTGTAGAACTGTTTGCTTAACCACTATACCTTAATTCTCTCCACATCCTTGCTTCACTTTGTTGGCATAATCTGAAAGTTTAATCCCATGGTCACATATTACATTTGCACAGTTATATTCAATTACAATATCTGTACAAATACGTAACATTACAGAAAGTCACATTATTGAATTTATTTCATCATTGCCTTCTGTTTTGCAGCATTAGATACAACATGATCAACAATTAATCACATATCAAAGAGAATTTGGTTGTCACCTCTTGCTCCATGGTACCACCTTCACATCACTTTTATTTTATCTTTTATTTCCCCCATTGGCAGTATTATGTTCTCAAGAAGAATTGTTCAAGAAGCACTCTGGGAATAATATAATTCCTCAATGTTGATATTATTAACCCTTCTTTACATTTCCTCATAATTGTCTTGATTAGTCATATCTCTCAGTTATAAATGAAAGATACACAACACAATACCTTAAACGGAGGAAAGGAAATTCATAAGCTTCTATAATCATGAGTTTAGCTTCAGTCTTAGTGGAATCCAGGAGTCCAGGATCTAAAGAAACATCTGACCTTGTGCTCATTCCACATCTCTTAGTTCTTAATTCTATGTTTCTTGGCTTCAATCAATTCTGCAGTCAATTTTTTCTTTAGATGATTGGCAAAAAAGCCTTTTTAAGTTCTAAATTCAGTTATCTACTTTGCAATTTTAGTAAAATGAGAACTTTTCTCTCCCCTTCTCTATATAGAAGTCCAAGTGTCGAGGGATGGGCCTGACTTGGGTCACTAAGATATTCACTGACCCAAGAATAGGAACTCTGGGTAGTCTGGTTATATCCCCAGTGGAGGTAAGGTACCCCATGATTATCAGCCCTTCTAATATCTCATAGTCTAGAAGAGAATGTCCCCTAAGAGAAAGGGAAAGGGAGTTAGTTGCAAACATGGCCAGGCAGCTATAAAGCATAAGTGCCACCGTGCACCACTAGTGTGCCATGTGCTCTAATGCAAGCCTTTATGACCATGTATGTCATGTTAATAATTACAACAAGCTTACATTATCAAACAACCCTACATACCACGAAATATGAAGTACAGCCTGATAGACAACAGCAAGGGCTCCCTCCCTACTTACGTTCATTGGTCAATTAATCCAATTGTTCTTGTTTTGCTTTTGTGGAAGAGCTCAGTTTTCTAGAGGCCTTAGAAGCTATATGATGACAGTGGTTGGAGAGTTCCCTCTTTGTGGACTATTATGACTTAAAAATTCCTTTTATCAGGGCTTCAGGGTTAGGCTTTAGGTTTCTAATTTGTATATGCAGTTCTTTTGAAGAACACAGGCAGTTCGATTGAGGAAACTTCTTGGGATATGAAACATTATCAGGCACCATTACTTATCATGGTATTTAAATCATGACTCTACCTTTAGAGAAAAAGTGATTCTTTCTGTCTTGGCCTCAGGCTGCTGAAGTGAGTAATAGAGCATCACTTATTTCCTGAGGCAATAACCTCCTAAATGAATTCTTTTAAGGGCCAGTGATGTACACCTTCCATTCAGGAAGGAAGTGTGCATCTGGAGGCATTGGTAAAGATTTCTTATCTCACTCTGGCTTGGGAAGAATATGGCTACTGCAAATTTTCTACTTTCATGAAAATTTGACCTTCAGGTTCCTTACATTTTGTACACAGAAAGACTTCTCCACAAAGCTGTATGCTATTCTCTGCTTTTAAAAGGGCAGCTTGGGATGGCACTTATTTCATTGTGGCAGCACCATTATGACTAGATACCACATCCTTAACGTTATTACTTTTTTTGATCAAGACCCAAAGACTTCAGGTCAAGACTATCCCAAAAGATATGGTAATACACTTCTTTGGTATAATCTCAAAGTAACTGCCAGTTTTCCATTGGAAAGCCAAACTAGTTAGACATAGAACATAAGAATAGAACTTCCTCAAAGGAACTAGGGGAGTGAAGAATGTAATGTACGTTAGGCACACAAATTATTGTTCTTTTTTACCTTTGATTCCTTTCCACTGGATTATGAGTGAGCTCCCAACCCCCACACTACCTGCTCATCCTTCACCTCAGTGAGGCTATTTTCAGGCTGTTGTGGAATTGAGTGTGTAGAATTAAATTAATATTTTTCCTTCTAACACTTGTAAAATAAACAAAAGGAAGAAATTTGTAAAAGAAACTATGTCTCTGATATAGAAATAGGACCTGTACTACAAATGGAAAGGTTTCATCCACATAAATGAAAATAGTACCAGGTGAAGGAAAACACTGGGGATCATTCATTTTTATAATTGCAATCAGGGTACATATTTTTAAATTTTAGTCACAGACATATAAATGCAGTATTAGCAACTCTCAACTTGAAGAAGCAGCTACTGTTGTTCTGGGTAGATCACAGAGGAAACAATACCAACTGCATGTTATATTTATACAATTTAAAATGGCAGTGCTCAGTATTTTCTGTCTCTGACCTCTAACAGAGAATCCTGCCCTAGACAACATAGCTGGTGTCAGACCACAGGGAACCCTGTTCAGCATGTTCCACACTCTTCTGGGTAGGCTTGACCTTCCTCTATCCTGGTTTGGAGGACAATTAGATTCATCATTAACAAAATTAGAGGTATAAATTGAGAAAATATTATTTAAAAAATCTTCTAAATAAAACTACAGGAATAAGTTGTGTCATCATTCTTACACCTGTTTGTAAGTTCGTTCAGTTATGATTTTTAATTATTGTCAGTGTTCCTTTCATCCTTGGTAAACTATAAGCTTCAGATTGTCTTTTTCATATTGAGATATTAGTGCTTCTCACACTTTCTGATCATGGTATATGCTCAATAAATGCAATGATTAAAGAAATGGGTTATTATATGTATTTTATATAGAGTCACATGTATGTATGTTATGCATACACACACATATAAAAAGCTATATAGAGATTCAGGAATATACAGCTGCATACATACACACATATACATTATTCTTTCAATCAGGTGTGAGTTTTAGTGAGTATGAACAAATGTGTAAATTTCAAAGGATAGTATAAAGAAAGCTTATTTGAGGTGAGTGTCAGAGATGCATGTGGATATGATATAGAGGCCAAGAGGGCATTGGAAACTTCACACTGGCTGTCAGCACTATACTGAGTTCCATGAAATCAGCCAGAGGAAGGACTGTACTCTTGTGTCTAGTACAATACCAGGCATAGCGGACATGCTACAGCAATGCTTGTCTATTGAATAAATTACCAAAAACATGAATGGGCAAGAGGATTTTTTTCCCTACCTGCTGTGGGAAGTTTCTTATAGTTATTACCTCCATGAAATAGAGTAGTATCTGGAGAGAATCCATAGCTAAAATCATGATGAAATTTCATCTTTTGAAGTCATGATGGGTCTCTTTTTAGCCTGTCATATAAATGAAGAAGATTACAAACATAATACTATATGTGCTTAACCTGACACAATTCCTTCCATTTGAGGGGTTATCTGTTGTTTGATTAATATTATGCATTGAATGAGCAAATAGTGCAGAAGTAAATGTGATACTTTCCTTTCATTACCACTTATTGAGGTTTTGCTATATACCAGCCACATGCTTTATCCTGTATCTATGTCATCTTTCTTATATAATCTACATATGTACATCTATGTAGGGCTTACACCCACTTGAGGAGAAACTCCAATGTTTAGAGATCAAGAAAGGTGTCTTGGGACATACATTGCCCTAGTGACAGGGAAGTTTACCTCTACAGCAGCTGGGCAGAATCCCCACTACAATAAAAATGCAAGTTTACTCCCTCACATATCTACCTACTTTTCCTCTCCCCTTTTAATCCCTGATTCTGGATGAAATGTAATAGGCATTAAATGGTTACAGTCCACTTTCATGCATTGTCTCCAGACACTCAGAAACCTCCAAAATAAAAAAAGGAATAAAAACTAAAACTATACAACAGCTTATTTTATGTTACTAAATAACCAGAAACAAGCTGAAGTGTGAAAAAGTAAGGGAGTATATCACTTAATGAAATCATAGTTAGGAAAGAAAACTACTGGGGGGAAAACAATATAAGAATCATCATTATCATCATCATATTAGACACCATTTTATAGTACCAGTCTATTCTAGCCCCTATGGCTGCTGCCTTATATAATTCTACCATATAATCTTTAAAGCAAACCTAGGTATTATTTTCTCCATTACAAAAATTATTTACCTTAAGGTAAATAATAACCAAGTAGCATATATATTAGTTGAACTTCTGAATTCAAAGCCCACGTTCTAGGATATCACTCTTGTGTACCATCATGCAATATGTTTTAAATTCATCTATTCATCCTAAAAATATTTGTGGATCATGTTATATGAGAAAGGAACTGTTCTATGCAGTGGAGAAATAGCTGTGGGCAAGATAGTAAGGGTCCCTGCAATCATGGAAATAGAATATATTAGTAGGTACAAAGAAATGGATGCCAGGATAGATTTCCTGGATCCAAATTCCCATTCACCATGGTTTCCTAATTGTCTCTGTAGTGAGGAAGTGAGATATGCCAGTCATTACCACAATTAAGGGAGATATGTTGGGGAAAGTTTCACTTAGCTCAACATCTGGCACATTATGTGTTCAATAAATTTTACTTGTGACCCTTTGAGAAAACATACATTTAAAAATAACTGATTATGTTACATACATCAAATGCTAGCTCCTGAAAAATATCACCAAATCTACCTTACTCTCTTATGATAGCAAGAGATAGCCCACCTTGGCAGAGTCTCAGCAGTATATCAGAGAGGCAGATTCTCAGCAGTATATCAGAGAGGGAAGGACATTCTGAAATTTCATTCAAGATGAATCTTTCAGTATGGGGGCTTGAGAAAGAAAGCAATACAGAATTCCCCTTGAGTAGTAGGGCTTGCGTTCTAACATCAAGGTCTCATTTTTCTTCTTCTAGAATTAAGTTATCTGAGGATCTCTTCTTAGAGGAGAAACTAATGGGTCAAAATAGAACCTGGGAGATGTCAGAGAGTATACGAAAGGCAGAATTTAGTTTATCAAGGTAGCAGGTTCCTCCAGTGTGCAGGATGTAGCCAAGAGACTTTTGCTTCACTGATCCAATACCAGTCTTTCAGAGGTACACAATGGTCTGTTTAAAGCCAAAATACCCCTATGAGATTGTCAAATAGTTTTGTAATGGTTCAGTGCTACTCATCAAGAATAGTTTAGTGCTAGACAATGTATTTTGTAGTATCATTAGTAGATCTAAAGCGAAAGAAAAATAGTGGGTCTTACTTATAAGATCTGAGAAAATTAGACACCTCCAAATAAATACTGTCTGCTCTGTAGTTCTCATGCAAGTTCTATTCCTGTGAAAGTTCAGTTACAAAAGCTGACTTCACCAAAGACCCTCCAGTATTGTCTTCGTAGACATAAGATATACCTTTTCCAGATATGAGAGGATAGTGATTTTCGATTTCTGGCTGTCTAGTATATTGTTGTTTGCCTGCCTTGTCATCTATTAGTTGGGCCTCAGTTACTGATTCATTTCAAAGAATTGGAACCAAGAGAAATTGTGTGGCTCACAAGGGAAAATGTGTACAAACTCAGCAGTCGGTTTGATTGTATGCTTTAACCCTTCACACATACACTGTAACAGATATTAGACTTGTACTAAAGAGTTATCACATGCAAAATAAATAAAGCAATATAAATAATAAATGCCTTATAAGTAATGTAATTAAATGTAACCTAAACCAGGTAGGTAAGAAAATAAACAATAAAGGAATACAGATTAAATAATGATAATTTATCATATTTTTTGTGGATACTGATGGGAAGCCGTCACCGTCTACATAGCCATCTACTTGGTTAGAAGGTCTTTAGTAGAAGCCATTTCTTTCCAAAGAACGTCTGCTTCTAATGGGTTCCTAAAATTTCTTAGCTTGATATCTCCAGTAATGATTTAATATGGTTTATGCATCTTTGATTGAAATACATCACTCTCAACTTCATGGAATTTTACTTCTGCACTAGCCTCAACAGTATCTGATAAGGTTTTTTTCCCCAGAGTTTGAAGGCTATCTTTCTCTCACAAATATTAGACAAGACCTCCAGAATTTAATAGTTGTTTAGGAAGATATTGAGGAAAGCTATTTGTGTCTCTTGATTTAAAGGAGACCCTAAGCTAAAACCAGGCCAGCAGAAGTTTCCACCAGTTTAGCTGCTATGCCTATTGTCACTGGGTCAAGACAGATATATTAGTAAGGTGGTCTCTGAGGATTCCAATGAAGTTGAATCAGAACACCAAGAGTTTTTCTGTCCACATTACTCAGATACAAATTGGTAGAAAGTTTTATTATAATTACAACTGGATGAATTTCTTGAGTCACCTGCAGTATTTGACTAGGATTGTTTACAATAGTGAAGAGGTGATATTCCTACACTCATACATCGTCCTGTTGCTAACTCAAAAGGAACAATTCAATGAACCCCAAGAGTTAAGCTCATTGTCATTAAAGCAAACTTTAGGCCATGGGAATTTGAGAGTATCTGAGAATGTTGCTAATCTGAGCTTCAGATTTCTGTTTATTCTATCCTTTCTGAAGATTGGAGCAATATGGACAATAGGGTTACTGTGTGACTGGAAAAGATGTGCAAACTCTTCAATCATGGTCTCATTAAAATAATTTTGCCTAGTACTATCTCAGAAATAGTTTGGGAACACAAAATCATGTAATATATTGCTACTGGCAGAGCTGGAATTCTCCAAAGAGGCTTTAATCCACCCCCCAAATAAACAAACAATTACTATATATTTTTTTAACATCCTTATTGGAGTATAATTACTTTACAATGTTGTGTTAGTTTCTGCTGTATAACAAACTGAATCAGCTATATGTATACATATATCCTCATATCCCCTCCCTCTTGTGTCTACCTCCCACCCCGCTAGGTGGTCACAAAACACTGAGCTGATCTCCCCGTGCTATGCAGCTGCTTCCCACTAGCTATCTATTTTAAATTTGGTAGTGTATATATGTCAATGCTACTGTCTCACTTTGTCCCAGCTTATTCTTACCATCCCCATGTCCTCAAGTCCATTCTCTACATCTATATCTTTATTCCTGCCCCAAGGTTCATCAGAACCTTTTTTTTTATTCCATATATATGTGTTAGCATACGGTATTTGTTTTTCTCTTTCTGACTTACTTCACTCTGTATGACAGACTCTAGGCTCCATCAACTTCACTACAAATAACTCAATTTTGTTTCTTTTTATGGCTAATATTCCATTGTATATATGTGCCACATATTTATCCATTCATCTGTTGATGGACACTTAGTTTGCTTCCATGTCCTGGCTATTGTAAATAGAGCTGCAATGAACATTTTGGTACATGACTCTTCTTGAATTATGGTTTTCTCATGGTATATGCCCAGTAGTGGGATTGCTAGGTTGTATGGTAGTTCTATTTTTAGTTTAGTTTTTTTTTTACATCTTTATTTCAGTATAATTGCTTTACAATGGTGTGTTAGTTTCTGCTTTATAACAAAGTGAATCTGTTATACATATACATATGTTCCCATATCTCTTCCCTCTTACGTCTCCCTCCCTCCCACCCTCCCTATCCCACCCCTCCAGGCGTTCACTAAGCAACGAGCTGATCTCCCTGTGCTATGTGGCTGCTTCCCACTAGCTATCTACCTTACATTTGGTAGTGTATATTTGTCCATGCCTCTCTTGCTTTGTCACAGCTTACCCTTCCCCTCCCCATTTCCTCAAGTCCATTCTCTAGTAGGTCTGTGTCTTTATTCCCGTATTACCCCTAGGTTCTTCATCACATTTTTTTTTCTTAAATTCCATCTATATGTGTTAGCATACGGTATTTGTCTTTCTCTTTCTGACTTACTTCACTCTGTATGACAGACTCTAGGTTTATCCAGCTCATTACAAATAGCTCAATTTCGTTTCTTTTTATGGCTGAGTAATATTCCATTGTATATATGTGCCACATCTTCTTTATCCGTTCATCCAATGATGGGCATTTAGGTTGTTTCCATGTCCTGGCTATTGTAAATAGAGCTGCAATGAACATTGTGGTACACGACTCTTTTTGAATTATGGTTTTCTCAGGGTATATGCCCAGTAGTGGGATTGCTAGGTCATGTGGTAGTTCTATTTTTAGTTTTTTAAGGAACCTCCATACTGTTCTCCACAGTGGCTGTATCAATTTTTCATTGCCACCAGAAGTGCAAGAGGGTTCCCTTTTCTCCACACCGTCTCCAGCATTTATTTGTAGAGTTTTTGATGATGGCCATTCTGACTGGTGTGAGGTGATACCTCATTGTAGTTTTGATTTGCATTCCTCTAATGATTAGTGATGTTGAGCATCCTTTCATATATTTGTTGGCAATCTGTATATCTTCTTTGGAGAAATGTCTATTTAGGTCTTCTTTCCATTTTTGGATTGGGTTGTTTGTTTATTTGATATTGAGCTGCATGAGCTGTTTGTAAATTTGGAGATTAATCCTTTTTCAGTTGCTTCACTTGCAAATATTTTCTCCAGTTCTGAGCGTTGTCTTTTTGTCTTGTTTGTGGTTTCCTTTGCTGTGCAAAAGCTTTTAAGTTTCATTAGGTCCCATTTGTTTATTTTTGTTTTTATTTCTATTTCTCTAGGAGGTGGTTCCAAAAGGATCTTGCTGTGATTTATGTCATAGAGTGTTCTGCCTATGTTTTCCTCTGAGAGTTTTATAGTGTCTGGCCTTACATGTAGGTCTTTAATCTATTTTGAGTTTATTTTTGTGTATGGTGTTAATAAGTGTTCTACTTTCATTCATTTACATGTAGTTGTCCAGTTTTCCCAGCACCACTTATTGAAGAGGCTGTCTTTTCTCCATTGTATATTCTTGCCTCCTTTATCAAAGATAAGGTGACCATATGTCCATGGGTTTATCTCTGGGCTTTCAATCCTGTTCCATTGATGGGGTTTATCCCAGAAATGCAAGCATTCTTCAATATATGCAAATCAATCAATGTGATACACCATATTAGCAAATTGAAGGATAAAAACCATATGATAATCTCAATTGATACAGAAAACGCTTTTGATAAAATTCAATACCGATTTATGATAAAAACTCTCCATAAAGTAGGCATAGAGGGAACCTACCTCAACATAATAAAGGCTGTATATGACAAACCCACAGCCAACATCATTCTCAATGGTGAAAAGCTGAAAGTATTTCCTCTAAGATCAGGAACAAGACAAGGTTGCCCTCTCTCACCACTATTATTCAACATAGTTTTGGAAGCTTAAGGCACAGCAATCAGAGAAAAAAAAGAAATAAAATGAACCCAAATCAGAAAAGAAGAAGTAAAGCTGTCACTGTTTGCAGATGAAAAGTTACTATACATAGAGAATCCTAAAGATGCTACCATAACTACTACAGCTATTCAATGAATTTGGTAAAGTAGCAGGATACAAAATTAATGCACAGAAACCTCTTGCATTCCTATACACTAATGATGAAAAATCTGAAAGAGAAATTAAGGAAACACTCCCAGTTACCACTGCAACAAAAAGAATAAAATACCTAGGGATAAACCTACCTAAGGAGACAAAAGATCTGTATGCAGAAAACTTATAGAAACTGATGAAAGAAATTAGAGATGATACAAATAGATGGAGAGTTATAACATGCTCTTGGATTGGAAGAATCAACATTGTGAAAATGACTATACTACCCAAAGCAATCTACAGATTCAGTACAATCTTTATCAAACTACCAATGACATTTTTCACAGAACTAGAACAAAAAATTTCACAATTGGTATGAAAACACAAAAGACCCCAAATAGCCAAAGCAATCTTGAGAAAGAAAAACAGAGCTGGAGGAATCATGATCTCTGACTTCAGACTATACTACAAAGCTACAGTAATCAAGACAGTATGGTACTGTTTCAATATATATTTAAAACCCATTCCAGAAAATATGAAATCTGTTTGGTCATGTTCAAATGACCCCTGAGGTTTGAGCTCTTATCCATGCTCCACTTTTACAGTTTTACCAAGAAAACAAATGAGACAATCACCACAAACACCCTGAGTGATCTTAGTAAAGTTTCTCCACCAATGTTGATTATGTATAGTAGCCAATTTGTCTTTGCTGTGAGACATTCACCACAGACACAGTGAGTGGTCTTAAGTAAAGTTTCTCCACTAATGTTGAATATCTTTAGTAGCCAATTCGTCTTTGCTGTGGTGGATAATTTCATGTTAAATGTTTGCAATTTTCCATTTGTGGTTGCCTGCTACTACTAAGTGTCCATAATGAGAGTGCTAGAGATTATTCTCATGTAATTTACCTGCAGATTTCTCACAGTAACACTTTGTCAACTCTGGAGCCAATTTCTGGCATTGTATAAGAGGCTATTTTAATCTCTCAAAAGATTTAATCATGAGGGATAGAAGCTTAGTGAGCACTGCCTTCTGGGGCATTTCCTTCAGCTTCCATGGTATCCCTTCTTGTATGAGAGTTTACTTTTATAATAGCCACCATTTTAGGAAACTTCAGAGTGTTTACTTTGATAATAGCCACCTCTTTAGGAAACTTCAAACTAAAGTTACTTAATTTGCTGACTATTCTTCATCGATGTTCCTGCTGAGATCAAGAACCCTGTTTATTCTCCAAGAATTCCAAAATCGTGGGCTACACTCAAAGTATACTCATTATCACTCTGTATCACTCTCTTATCTCTCTCTAAATGATCAGATTTGTGGAGTGTAATGAGTTCTGCCTTCTGGATATGTTTTGCCTTGGGACATAGTCCAACTATACTGTTGATTTTCCTGAGTGGACAAATAAGTATAGACTATTTTGATACAAAGTGACACTAACAAAAAACTAGAACCAAATCTACCACTATAAAATATACTGCCTCAAGGAGTCACTGAAAATAAAATGGTATTTGTGTGTGTACTATAGGGAAACAGGGAATAATGATTCTATTTATGGCTCTGAGGTCCTAAACAAATCTCAATCTTTGCCAGGTAGGTTTTTGGAATTGTAGGGTAAAAGTTTTATAAGGACTGGTACAAGTTTTTGACTTGTGTTTTTAGTCCTTTTCAGTTCCTTGTTTTAGAAGATACTGTGCAAGTTTGGATAGCAATTTAGATGGATAAATCTAAACCTTACTGGGTTTAGCCCAAACAATCCTATGTATATTAGTAGAAATTCTTGTGCACAGGAATATTGGGCGCTTCCTTGAGATCTTCAATTTGGATTCAGTTTAGATACAAAAGTAACAGTAAATCAATTTCCAGATTGTCTATAAATTCTTTATGAGGAGGGGAATCCTCAGGGACTTGAGGCCCAGACCATCCAGAGAGTGTTTAGTTTGCAATTCCATTTGTACAGTAAATCTCTACCTAGCAAGAAAGCAGAGGTGGTATTACAGTGGAAGAAAGTGTAATTTAGTTAAAGTCTGAGGGTGATTTGTCCTAAGCTGGAACATGGGGAACATGGAACATGTGAGAGTTACTGGAGAAACCTACCACCTGAATACTTTGTCATTTCTAAGGAACAAATTGTGAAATGCATGTAATAGTGGTAGTGTGTAAAATTGATATTGTAGCACCAATATTAATTTTTTAAATTGCAAGTTTATCCTTTAACATTTAAAGAAAGTTTTCTTTTTGACTTTAAGGGTAAAATGGATTATTATTTGCTTGATACACACTTGAAGCACCTTGATTGATTACTTATTTCCTTTTTTTTTTCTGTTTAGATTCTCAGCTAATGCAGGACAATTATTTTCCCAATGTACTTAACGTTTACAGGTGTCTAGGGTGAGAGGATGTAGTTTTGTCTCTAGTCTGATTTTGTTTTTATTATAAAACTCAAAATGATAGTGAGGTAATAGAGATCTGATAATGTGACTATTTCCCATTCTAGGGTGGTTTTTTTTCATATTAAATCCTCTATTTCTGGCTTTAAGTTTATTTGTATCCTGTTCCATTATTTTTAGTACTTATCATCTAATATGAAATACTTTATTTAATATTTTTTAATGAGTGTCTTCCTTCTTGCCCTAGAATGTAAACATGCTGAGCATAGAGACTTTTGTGTGTCCTTTACTATACTAATACCATAAAAATTAACTTAAATTTGAAAATCAAATGCTAAATTTACTTCAAGTTATTAGTCTGGTAAAGGAGAAACTGCAAGAGAAAATTCAACTTTTTGCTTCTTGAAGAAAAAAGCAAAATTACATAGACTTTTGAGGATGAGTGGAATTTAGGCCAAATTTATAATAAGCAGTATCTTGGGTAGATCAAAGCAAAAGTGGAGTTGGTTGGATGGGGTTGATTTGATCAAAGCCAAATAGAGATGATTGGAAGGATTGGAGAGCAAGTCAGTTCCAGTAGTGTTTGCTAAATGTGGGGATTTAGTTAAAAACCAGTTTTGACCACTTTTGCACCTTCCTGAGTACTGGGTAATTCTACCACGGGAAATTAGAATTTGCAGTATTTTTGTATGTGTGGATGATGTCCTTCAGGCGAGGGTGGCATTTGTTAAAATCTAACCATCAAAACCTGGAAAAGTACAGGGAACATAAAAGTGGGAACATAATGTTCATAATCATCTAGATACTCTTATTTGCCTTTGTAAATAATTGCAATTTTCCTAAATTAAATGTCTTTAATATAAATAACATTTGAAATCTAACTTTTTTTTGCCCCTTAATAAATACAGTTGACCATTGAACAACATGGGTTAGAGGTGCAAGCAAGTCTCCTCTCCCCAGTTGAAAATCTGCATGTAACTTTACATTCGGCACTCTGTATCTGTGGTCCTGCATCCTAGGACCCACATTCACAGATTGAACCAACTGCAGATCCTGTAGTACTGTAGCACATATTTACTGAAAACAATCCATGTATAAGTGGATCTACGCAGGTCAAACCATGTTGTTCAAGGGTCAACTGTACCAATGAAATAGGAAATTTCCTTAAAAATATAACTAGTGAAAAAATTGCAGAAAGAAATAGAAAGTATAAATTGTCCTATATCTGTTAAAGACATTGAATCCAAAGTGAAAATCTTTCCAAACGAGAATACTCCAGGCATAAATATTCTCACTAGTAGATTTTTACAAGTATTTAAGGAAAAATATATTATTAATTCTCATTTTCCCAGAATAACTTAACTAAACCTGATAATGACAATGTAAAAAATGAATTTACAGAATATGACTACTATGAATATAGATGCAAGCATCCTAAATACAATAATAGTAAATCAAATTGCATAAAACATGTCAAAACAAATGCATCAGAACCACTTGGGGTTTACTTATTTAATAAAAGTTTTTCTTTACATTCAAAAAGTTATCTAAGACTTCTGATTCCAAATCTGACATGTGAAGGGATCAGAAATCATTATTTCTGCTCTTACAAGATAAAGGTGGGAAAACTGAGAAAATCAACTGATTTCCTAGGATCCATCAGAGACCTGAAGCTGCAGGGAAAACTGCCACCCCAAATTCTGGAGATACAGACATCCATTGAGATACAGGTGAGATTTGCTTATCTGAAACAGAAGCTACAAATTGGTAGGAAAACTTGAGTGGCAATTTAGATGAATAGCTGGACTGAATGTGGACTAGAGTGAAAGGGGGAAACTTCTGGAAACTCTCACACTTCTGTGGGCTTTACCTAGAAGAACCTCACATGTTTCTTATGGTAAAGATTTAAGAAAACCCCCCAAGATGCCCTTAATGGCTCTGGAATTGGAGTGCTGGGGTAGAGTGATCATTGTGAAATACACTCAAAGAATTCTCCATGACAAAGGCTAATCTTCAAGGGAAAGACTTGGGCAAAGTATTATCACACTTGAAGGAAGGGCATTCATCTAACTCTGGTCTCTAGCCATTCTATCTTATCAATCAGAAAACACACACACACACACACACACACACACACACAAAATTGTCAATAGAGGTCAATGCTTCAAGGAAATAGATTGGGAACACTAGAGTCAGAACAAGGAGAAAAAACTATATTACTGAAGAAATACTTGTGAAGGTCACAGTTCTAAGACACAGGCACATGAAAACAGAGACTTACTCAAAAACGTTGTGGATCACCCAACTCCCACACAAACTTACCATTCCACCAATAGGCTTCACTATAATAACAATGGATTAGAGTTGAAAGAGCTGAAAGACACCAACTCTCTCAGGGGTACTTAGGGAAACCCAGAGTCAAGAGAGGAGACAAAAACAAGCACACTAAAGGAATTTGACACTTCTGATACCTCTAGCAACAGCAAACATTAAACAACATAACCCCTAGTTAGATTACTATAAATCTCATACTAAAGGCTTATTTATCTCAATTCCTAATACCAGACACAACTCAACAAACAATTACAGTGAAGTTATATGGCAAGAAAAAAAAAAAAAAAACTCTGAAGAGACAAAACAATTAGTGAAACCAGACTCAGTACACAGATGTTGAAATTATCAAATGGGGAATGTAAAATAAGTGTGATTAATGTGTTAAGAGCTCTTAGGGGAAAAGAAGACATCATGCAAGAATAGATAGGTTATATAAGCAGAGAATTAAAAACTGTAAGAACCAAAAAGAAATGTTAGAAATAAAAATCACTGTAACCCAGATGAAGAATGCCTTCAACAGACTTTTCACTAGACTCAACAAGATAGAGGGAAAAAAAATCAGTGATGTTGAAGAGTCCAATAGAAATTTCACAAAATGAAATACAAAGAGAAAAAAATAATGGAAAGACAGAACAGACCATCCAAGAACAGTTGAACAATTTTTTAATGTAATAGACGTAATTGGAATACCAGGATGAGAAAAGAGAGAGTACAGAGCAGAAGAAATTTTCAAACTATTATAATAATCATCAAGGATATTTCTAAATGAATAACAAACATCAAACCGCACGTGCAGGAAGTTTAGAGAACACAAAGCAGGAAAAAATGCAAAGCACACAGACAATAACAACATTAAAGCCTAGGCATATCATATTCAACTGAAGGAAACCAAAGACAAAATCTTTGAAGAAGCTAGAAAAATACCCACAATGCATTACCTATAGAGAATTACAGTGGACTTCTTATCAGAAACCAGGAAAGTTAAAAGAGAGTGAAGTAAAATATTTAAAATGTTGCAGGAAAAAAATTCTATCTAGAATCTATATCTAGCAAAATTATACTTCAAACGTAAAGGAGAAATAAATACTCTCAGACAAACCAAAAATGAGGGAATTCTTGCCAATATACCTGCCCTACAAGAAATGTTACAAGTTCTTCAGGAAGAAGGAAAATTATACGGGTCAGAAACTTGGATCTCCATAAAGAAAAGAAGAGCATTGGAGAAGAAATAAATGAGGTAAAATAAAATGATTATTTCCATGATTCTTAAATAATCTAAAAAATGTCTAAAATAATAATAGTAACAAAATATTGGTTGATTACGGCATATGGATAGTGAAATAAATGACAATAATGTCACAAGAGATGCGAAGGAGAAGTTGAGAATACTCTGATCTATGGAACATGTACTACACATGAAGTGGTATAGTGTACTTTGAAAGTGAGTTTGGGTTAGTTGAAAATTTTTATTGTTAAGTTCTAGAGAAACTAATGAAAAAATGAAAAAGAAAGAATAATTGATATGCTAAGAGAGGAGATATAAAGGAATCATGTAAAAAGATCAACTAAAAGCAGAGAAGGCAGTAAAATTGGGAAATGAAGAAACAGAGTAGTGCAGTGACTAGAAAATAGTTATAAACATGGTAGACACTAATCCAACAATATTAATAATTATTTTAAATGTGAATGGTTTAAATTAAAATACAGGGCTTGCTAGAATGAATAAAGAAGCAAGACTCAACTAAATGTTGTCTACAAGAAACTTACTTTAAAATTAAAGATTTAGGTCAAAAAATGTAAAGGGATTGAGAAAGGTACATCATGCTGGAGGGCTTCCCTGGTGGCACAGTGGTTGAGAGTCCGCCTGCCGATGCAGGGGACACGGGTTTGTGACCCAGTCCGGGAAGATCCCAGAAGCCACGGAGCGGCTGGGCCTGTGAGCCATGGCTGCTGAGCCTTCGCATCCAGAGGCTGTGCTCCGCAACGGGAGAGGCCACAACAGTGAGAGGCCCGTGTACTGCAAAAAAAAAAAAAAAAGCTGGAGAAGTTATATTGATTTCAAACAAAACCAACTTCAGAACAAGGAAGGTTATCAGGCATGAAGATTATTTAATGTTAAAGGATCAGTTCTTAACAAAGACATAACGATCATAAATGTGTATGTCCCTAATGACAAAGTGTCAAGATAAGTGTGGTAAAAGTTGAAAGAACCAAAAGTAGAAATAGGTCCACTATTACAGTTGGAGACTTCAACACCCCTCTGGCAGTAATGGATTAAGCAGGCTGAAAAACAGTAAGGATATAGGTGATCTAAAGAGCAATATCAATTAGTTTGTCCAGCCGATTCTTATAGATTACTTCATCCATCAAAAGGAGAATACACATTCTTCTAAATCTCATATGAAATAGTCACCAGAATAGATGATATTATGTTCCATAAAACAGACCTTAACAAATGTAAAAGATTCGAAGTTATACAAAGCAACAATGGAATAAAACTGGTAGTTGATAAAGATACAGCTGGGAAATCCCCAAATATTTGGATTAAAAAAAACATTTCTAAATAACAGATATATCAAAGAACATTTGAGAAATTTTAAAAATATTTTGAGTGAAGTCAAATGAAAATAATTATAATTTGTCAGATGCAGCTAAAACATTGCTTACAGGGAAAAAATTTAACATTAAATTTATGTTAGGAAATATAAAAGACCTAAATCCACAATCTCAGCTTTTACCTTAGAAAACTACACAAAGAACACTTTAAGCCTAAAGCAAATAGGAGAAAATTAATAACAATAATTAGAAGTCAGTAAAATTAAGAAAAGGAAAACAGTAGAGAAAATGAACAAAAACAAGAGGTAGTTCTTTTAAAAGCCCAATAAAATTGCTAAAACTCTACCCATGCTAAGCAAAGGAATAAAAACACAAAAATGACCAAAAACAGAAATAAGAATCATCAGTTCTGATGCTATGGATATTAAAAGAATAATAACATAATACTATGAACTCTATGCTCCCAATTAGATAACTTAGATGCAATAGACCAATTACTCATAAGACAAACTACCAAAATTCATACAAGGACAAATACATATTCTAAATAGCCCTAAATCTACCAAAGAAATTAATTAATAGTTAATAAGCTTCAAAAAAGAAAACACCAAGCCCGGATAGTTTTGCTGGTTTATTTTGCCAAACATTTAATGAAGAAATAATACCAGTCCTCCACCATTGCTTCCATAAAATAGAAAGAAGGGAGACACTTGGTAATTCACTGCATTAAACCATTATTACCCTAACACCATAACCAGATAAAGACATTACAAGAAAGAAAAACTGCAGACCAATATCTGTCATGAGCCTCCTCAAAAAATATTAGCAAATTAAATCCAGCAATGTATAAGAAAAATAGTACACCACAACCAGGTGAAATTTATTCCAAGTATGCAAGGCTTTTTCACCATTCAAAAATCAATCAACATAATCCATTACATTAAAAGGCTATAAAAAAAATCATATGGTCATATGCTATGAAAACTCTTGACAAAATCCAATATTCATTTAACATAAAAACTCTCAGTAAACTAGTAACACAGGGAAATTTTCTGTTTGATAAAGAACATCTACAGAAAGCCTTATAGCTAATATCATACTTCCTGATGAGAGACTTTATGATGCAACATCATACTGGAAGTATGATGCAACATCATACTGGAAGTCTTAGCTAGTGCAATAAGACAAGAAAAGTATTAAGAAGCATACAGATTGAAAATGAAAGAAATAAAACTGTCTTTATTCAGAGATGACATGATTATCTATAGAGAATCCTAAAGAATCTACTAAGGTAAACAAAACAAACACCTCCTGGAATTAAGTGAGATAAATGAGTATAACAGAGATAAATGATATAAGGTTAGTATTTAAAAAGTCAATTGCTTTCTATATACCAGTTATGAACAATTGGAGTTTGAAATAAATAATATTTTTTTAAATCTCATTTACAGTTGCAATAAAAAAGAAAAAACTTCGGTATACATCATACACATGCACACACAACATGTGTGTGTATATGATCTAAAGGCAGAAAGTACAAAATTCTGCTAAAAAATAACAAGGAAGATGTAAATAATGGACAGATATTCTGTATTCATGGATTGGAAGACTCAATATTGTTACCCGACTTTACATATAGATACAATTCAATCTTATTCAAAACCCCAGCAAGTTGTTTTGTAGATATCACTGAATTGATTTTAAAGTTTATATGGAAAGACAAAAGAACTAGAGTTAACCAACCTAATACTGAAGGAGAACAAATTTGGAGGACTTGCACTACCTTATTTTAAGACTCTTATTATAAGCCTACCATAATCAAGACAGCATGGTATTGGCAAATAAATAGACATAGGTCAATAGTATGGAATAGAGAATCCAAAGGTAGATACACACACTTAAAATTACCTGATCTTTGACAGGTGTTCAAAGGCAATTTAATGCATAAAAAATAGTCTTTTCAATAAATGATGCTAGAACAGGGGATGTCCATGTTCAAAAAGGGGACCTAGACACAGACATTACATGTTACATATAAACTAACTCAAAAGAAACCATAGAACTAAATGTGAAATATAAAACTATAAAACTTCTAAAAGTAAACATAGGAGAAAATCGACATGACCTTAGGTTTTGTGGTGAGTTTTTAGATACAATACCCAAAGCACAAAACCATGAAGAAAAAAATGAGTTGAGCTTTATTAAAATTAAAAGCTCTGCTCTGGCAAAAGACACTATTAAGCTAATGAAAAGACAGGACAGATTGGGAGAAAACATTTTCAAAATACATATGTGCTAAAGGCCTTCAATCCAAATATACAAAGAACTCCTAAAATTCAGCAAAAAGAAAATAACCCATTTAAAATGGGCAAAAAATCTGAATAGAGACCTCACCACAGAAACATACAGATGACAAATGAGCATAGGTGAAGATGCCCTACATTATCTGTCATTAGGGAGATGCAAATTAAACAAAAAGATACAGCTACACACCTAGGAGAATGGCTAAAATCCAAAGAACTGGCAATGCCAATTTGTGAAAATGCAAGCAACAGAAACTATTATTCATTGGTGGCTAGCATGAAAAATGGTACAGCAATGTTCACGACAGTGTGGAAGTTTCTTACAAAGCTAAATGTTCTACATTTAGCCACTGTGCTCCTAGGTATTTAACCAAATGAGTTGAAAACTTAGGTCCACACAAAAACTAGCACATGAATATTTATAACAGCTTTATTCATAATTGCCAAAAACTGGCAGTAAGTAAGATATCCTCCAATAGGTTAATGCTTAAAAACCCTGTGGTACGGGGCAATCAGCTTGGTACTTTGTGACCACCTAGAGGGGTGGGATAGGGAGGGTGGGAGGGAGGCACAAGAGGGAGAGGATATGGGGATATATGTATACATATTACTGATTCACTTTGTTATACAGCAGAAACTAACACAACATTGTAAAGCAATTATACTCCAATAAAGACATTAAAAAACAACAACAGCAAAAAAAAAAAAAAAACCTGTGGTACATCCACGTTTAAAAATATATATATACACAGATGAATCTTAAATGCATTTTGCTAAGTGAAAGAAGCCAGTTGAAAAGTATATATATGGTGTGCTACCATTTATATGACATTCTGGAAAAGGCAAAACTAAAGATACAGTAAACACATGTGGTTGTCAGGGGGAAGGCAAGGGCTGAATAGATAAAGTACAGCGAATCTATCCTGTACAGAAGTCCCCAACCTTTTTGGCACCAGGGGGGCCGGTTTCATGGAAGACAATTTTTCCACCGACAGGGTGGGGTGGGGATTGGTTCCGGTGGTAATTCGAACGATGGTTGAGGCTGTAATGCAAGTGATCTGGGGAATGGCTCAGGCACTAATGCGAGTGATGAGGGTGCTGATTCAGGCGGTAATGTGAGCGATGGGGAGAGACAGATGAAGCTTTGATCACTAGCCCGCCGCTCACCTCCTGCTGTCCGCAGCCCAGGGGTTGATACTGTATGATACTGTAATGGCATATACATGACATTATGCATTTGTCAAAACCCATAAAACTTTACAGCACAAAGAGTAAACCTTAAGATACATGAATTTTTAAAAACCATTTAGTAGTTGGGGGATCCCAGGATGGAATATAAAATGTGAAAAAAGGATTTACTGTATTACAAATGCATGAAACAACCTCACTGATGGGGTTGGAAGGAAAAGATGCTAATTTAAGTAACTAGGGGAGTTAGTGCAATCTGTAAGATTAAAGGCAAAACAACTGTCCATAGCCCTGTACTTAACTAAATAAAGTCATTTCTCATCGGTGTATGAAACCACTACATATGTATACTAGATTTAAACAATTAAGTAAATGGTTGGCAGATGGTGTAAGTTTTCTTGACATTGGAGTAGAAGGTTACAGACAAACAAAAAGTGGTTAGAATTATCCATGTAATAATGGATTCGAGTTGGAAACTTCACTGTGAACTTATGTTCTATATATTGGGTTAACCAAAAAGTTCGTTCGGGTTTTTCCATAACACGAAAAACCCAAACGAACTTTTTGGCCCACCCAATTATATATGTATATACATATGTAGTTACACATATGAATAGTTATAAATATACGTATACACACAGTTACTGTGCACGTACATTTTTCCTTAATCTATCAGTTAAGAAAGCCTAGACGCAATGATAATCTAGTAACAAATGTCACACCTAGAACCCATATCTTGGTTTCTAATACCACTCTCCAATAAAACAAGCCAGGGGTCCTTTCAAAAATGGCTGATTCTATGAAGGAGCAGGAAATATAAAAGATGAAACTGGAGCATCTTAGATGGCCAGAAAGTAAGGAAGTACTCATCTCTCTCTCTCTCTCTCTCTCTCTCTCTCTCTCTCTCTCTCTCTCTCTCTCTCTCTCTTTCTCTCTCTCTCTCTCTTTCTCTCTCTCTCTCTCTCTCTCTCTCTCTCTCTCTCTCTCACTCTCTCTCTCTCTCTCTCTCTCTCTCTCACACACACACACACATTGATGGAAGCATGTCAAAGTGTCAAAGTGACAGGAGCCAACCAAAAAAGATTCCAATGATCAAACCTGGAGCAATTTGAACAAATAAATACTATAGTATTGAATTAGAAACCAAATATAATTATCCATGAATCCACACTAATATAAAAAAGTGAATAAATACATTGGGAGAATAGACAAATTTCTTATGCAGAATAATTAAAAATAAATTTTGTAGATACTTTGACTTCAAGGACGTGCAACACAACTCCTCACTCCTCAAGTGTGGTCTGTGCATAGTGACTTCCTTGCAAAGAATACAGTATTAAAATGGCAGGTGGGAGGAAAAATAACTTTACAGTGGAGAAACCTGACAAACACTACCTCAGCCAGGTAATCAAGGCTGATTAAATAGTCATGTCATGTTGATAGAATGTACCCTTGATATGAGAGGATGAGAATGGTACTTTATCTCTATGGTCTTCCACCCCAAAACCCATTACCCCAGCATAATCATGAGATAATAATTAGACAAATCCCACTTGAGAGACACTGTACAAAACACTTGACTAGTTCTCAAAAATGGGAAGACCATCAAAACAAGGAAAATCTGAGAATGTGTCATGGTCAAGAGGATCCTAAGTAGACATGACATCAAAATGTAGCATCCTGTATGTGATCATGGAACAGTAGTAGGTCATTAGGCAAAAACAATGGAAATCTGAAAAAAGGCTAAACTCAATAACAGTGTACCAATATTGATTAGTTGTGTGACAAATATACCATACTAATATAAGATGGTAATAATATGTGAAATGGGGTATGGGATATTTGGTAACTCTCTGTGCTATTTTCACAACTTTTTTTTTCACAACTTTTTAAAACAAGCCTAAATCTATTCTAAAATAAGTATAATTTTAAGTAATTAAAAATCATTCAATGTAATTCATTGTAGTAACACAACAGAGGGGAAATATCATATGATCATCTCAAAAATAAAAAGCATTTGATAAAATACAAAACCTATTCCTCATAAATCTCATGGAACTGGGAACTTACCAAAATTCTTTAATGAGATAAAGAGTATTTACAAAATAAGTCAATTGCAAAATCATTGATAATGGAGCTATTGAAAGTTTTCTCCTGAAATTGAGAATAAAACAAATCTTCTATCACTATTTCTATTCAACACTATACTGGATGTTTTAGTGCAGTAAGTCATGGAAAAGGAATAAAATGTGTATAAGGATTAAAAATGGAAAGGTATATGTAGACATCATTATTTAAAGACAACAAAGTGGTGTTTATATGTATGTGTGTGTTAATATATATCTCTATCTATCTATCTATATATATATCCCCAAATGACTTGAAGTAAACAAAATTAGAAAGTTAATTTAGCAAAGTTGCTGTATTAATAAGCAAATAAGTGTAATGAAATGTGTTTATGCAAAACAACAAACATTAAAAAATAAAGATTTTTAAATATAACATTTTCAGGAACATCAAAAATATCAATTACATAAGAAAAGATCAAATATATCATTACAAAACATTATTGAAAGGAAGTAAGTAATACCGTGCAAATGAAGAGATGTATTCAGATTGGCAGGTTTGATTTATATAGATGTTAATTCTCCCCCAAATTCATTTTAAATATTCAATGGAGTAGCATTCCAAATCCAAATCCCATTAGGTGTTTTGTAAATTGTCAGTCTGATTTCAAGAATTACATATAATGCAAAGAGCCAAGAAGAGTCAAGTTTGAGCCATAAAAAGAAACAAAATTGAATTATTTTAGTGAGGTGGATGGACCTAGAGTCTGTCATACAGAGTGAAGTAAGTCAGAAAGAGAAAAACAACTACTGTATGCTAACACATATATATGGAATCTAAAAAAAAAAATGGTTCTGAAGAACCTATGGGCAGGACAGGAATAAAGACGCAAACATACAGAACAGACTTAAGGACATGGGGAG
Organism: Leucopleurus acutus; assembly: GCF_964270905.1. Classification (NCBI taxonomy): domain Eukaryota; kingdom Metazoa; phylum Chordata; class Mammalia; order Artiodactyla; family Delphinidae; genus Leucopleurus; species Leucopleurus acutus. The sequence continues at coordinate 149,154,710 of NC_139142.1, forward strand.
GAGGAAGGGTAAGCTAGGACGAAATGAAAGAGTGGCATGGACATATATACACTACTAAATGTAAAATAGATAGCTAGTGGGAAGCAGCTGCATAGCACAGGGAGATCAGCTCAGTGCTTTGTGACCACCTAGAAGGGTGGTGTAGGGAGGATGGGAGGGAAACGCAAGAGGGAGGAGATATGGGGATATATGTATATGTATAGGTGATTCACTTTGTTATAAAGCAGAAACTAACACACCATTTTAAAACAAATATACTCCAATAAAGATGTCTTTTTTTTAAAAAAAAAGGAACATGTTAGTTTTTGTCTAAATGTCAACAACTTGAAAAAAAAACTTCATAACTTACATGACAAAATTTCAAAGCATTTCATAAGGTTACAGTAGTTAAGACTGCGTGTACTGACAAAAGATAGAAAACTAGCCTAATGGTAAAAAATAGAGACTTCACAAACAGATCAAATGTTATATGGTTACTTGATCTATAATAAAGGTGTCGCTGTTGCACATGAGGAAAAATAACTTTACAGTGGAGAAACCTGACAAACACTACCTCAGCCAGATAATCAAGACTAATATAAATAGTCATGTCATATTGATAGAATGTACCCTTGATATGACAGGATGAGAATGGTACTTTATGGTCTTCCTTCCCAAAACCCATAACCCCAGCATAATTATGAGATGATAATTAGACAAATCCCTCTTGAGAAACACTCTACAAAACAAATACCTTTTGTTTTGAGTCCGTTTTCCAACCATGCTGAAAAATAATTTCTAGGTGTAATGTAGACACATATGAAAAGCAAAACAATAAAGATTCTTGAACATAACATAGGAGAGTAGTATAATGATTTGGTGAATGCAAAAAATTAAAATTGAATAACAACAGCACTAACCATAAAGGAAAAATTGATGAGTTGGTTTGCATCAAAATGAAAACTTCTGTTTATCAAAATGAAAACTTCTGTTTATCAAAGTGTATCTTCAATGAAAGACAATTATACATAAGACATAGTAAACTTATACATGTCAAAAGTTGAGAAAGAAGACATTTAAACAGGTCCATCACAAAGGAGGATATCCAAATGGCTAATAAGCATGTGAAAATGTACTCAAGGTCATTAGCCATGAGAGAAAAGAACATTCAAACAATAAACAATCACCAAGATATATAAAAATTTAAAAATCTTCCTATATGTCTATTTAGAATACTCTTAGACTGTGTTCATAAACATAATCCCAGGTACAAGAAAAATTCATATATCTATGCCCTAAAAACATACACATGAATGCTTACAGTAGCACCATTTCTAACAGCAACAACATTGAAAACCAAGTGTCCATCTCGAGTTGAAAGCATAAGTAAACCTCGGAATATGCACACCTTGAAACAACAGCTAGATCTTGGGGAAATAAAAATAGAGAGGCTAACACAGTAGAGGAGGGAGAGCCTCAACAGGGGCTCTCTCACATATAGAATGACCACATTTGTTGGAGCTGGACCAAGAAGCACAATGCTGCTTTACTAAAATCTGGACTGCACAGGGCTAGATAATAAATACCTACACAATGTGGAATAACAAGCTACAAAGCTAAGCTAAAAAATTCTTTAGCACAGGAATAACTCATCCACAGTTTTCAGAGCTGGGTTGAAAAAAGAGTCTGCAGTAGCAATAGGTATGATGTACAAGTAGAATGAGAACTAACAGAAATGAAAATTTATCTGGACCCTCACCCTCTTCAGTGATTACAGAGAGCTATAATTCCAAATAGATCTATGGACTAATAGAGACTAGCATCCAAGGTGTTTAGGTTAGTTCTTTAAGGAAATATGGATATTATTATGGTTAATTCTTCTCCATGAATGACTCATATTGATGATATGATATGAGAAAAAACTTTAGTTCGTACCTGAGCTTTGCTTTGATTAAATTTGAAAAATCTTATCATTCACTAGTATTATTTCTATGGTGCATTGTTTGGTTAGATCTAAATTCATATATAGACAAATTTACTTGTTAGATTATTTTGAGTTTGCTAAGGTGTTGTGATATTTGTGCATCATAAGTGAACTATTCACAATTGAAGGGCCATGGCAACTGCAGCCAGAGTTTTAAGATTCAGGTATAATAAGTGAGATTGAATAAAATTATAAGCAGCCTGATACCAATATCTAGCTTCTGAATATCATGTGGCTTCATTAGATTTATTTTAAGTGGAAAATCCATGCTATGAGTTATGCCATTATTTTTTCTGCTCTAGCTTCCTGGAAGATACAGCCAAAAGCTGGTTAATAGCAAGATTTTATTGCTGCATAAAAGCTCCTGACAGGTTCTTGAGGCCAAGGTATCTTATTTGTTTCAAGTTGAATATGTTAGGTGAATCACTGGTCTATATACAAAGGAATGTGGCCCTGTCTTTTTTTTTTTTAGTAATATCCTTCCTGTATAAATCACAGAGGAACATATGAGAAATGCAAACATGAGATACATAATTTTCTTCTTTGACTACCGCCCTGATCCTTCCTCACAGACAAAAACAAATGGGGAAGAAGACACTTGAGCTCACTTTCCCTGGGGCATGATTAACTACCCAGTTGTCCCGCACTGAATCTCTCAGATCTCCAGTCAACTTGGGACCCAGAATTTAAGGATGCCATTAGTAAAAAATTACAGGACAAAGAAATTATAGGTGTGGGTGATGCCATGGTTTGAGTGAATGAGGACATCATATCTTGAGGAGATGTGATTGCATAAAAACCATGCTTAATAAAATTACTCTGGGGCCCAGCAGAGGTGACAATCCTGGATTACAAAGTGGGAGTGAGGGTTCTTAGCTTCACTGTAGTAGAAACTCTATTCATGGACTTCAGGTAATAAAGCCCATATGGGAAATTTGTTTCATCCACCTCTTCTACCTCTTTCCAGGTAAACAATGGTTTCTTTTATATTAATCAGATTGTGGTGGTTTATTCTCATATTTTTTGAAATCATACCTCAACTCTTTTTTTTTTACATTGTGTGTACATTAAATGGATTAGGCTGCCTTTGATAACTGGTAAGTGTGAAACACACTTCTAAACTAGTAAAGACTTACTTCTAGGGCATTTAGCTTTATTCTTTCTGATGATATAAATATCATTATGGGTTCTTTTTCTCCATGAGTGATATATATATAATGGGATCTTCATCAGAAGAATTTCGCTTTTCACCTGAGTGTGCTTTACTGGAAGTTGCAAAAGGTTTGTGATTCATCAATACCATCTCTTTGGTGCAATATTTGCTTGGTTCTAAATGTCCAAGTAGACAAATTCAAGCCTGTTATATTATTTCAGAGTTTTAATGTGTTACACTTGTGGATCGTTTTTGGACTATGACTATTCAAGGATTCTGGGAAGGGTGAATCCATGCGATCCAGATATTTGTTTTCCTGTGGATGTAAAAATCAATAAAATTAGGAGCTTCCTGGTATCGTATTTACTTTTTAGGAATAGTACCCATGAAATACAGTTTTCATTTTTGACTGCTGTCCTCTTAGACAAAGACTACTGAGAAAGATGACTTTCTGTCCTGCTACACCAGGGATACATGAAAGCTACACAGACTAACTTCACTGAATCTACCCAAACCCTAATCTACTTTGGCACAAGGTTTTTAAGAAACCCAACCCGGGTTAGACTTTTCAGGATCAAATAAATGTATAAGGGAAGTGCCATGGCTTATGTCATTATGTTAATCCCCAGCATAGGCGCCATTCTTGGGAAAGGATGTAGGAGTGTTCTAGGCTATGCAAAACAGAGCTATGGAAGCAGATATGATTAAGAGTAAAACACAAGTAGTCATTGAAAAGTTGTGTAAGAGACTGTGTCATAGAATGAAAACATGAGGTTGGGCAGTGGTTGCCTAATGACCTGGAAGAAAGGGAGTCAAAACAGTCATACTACTATATGGCAAAATGAGAACTGAAACTACATTGTCATAGAAAAGAATTTATTTTTCATTTCAATAAGAAGAATATCAGCCCTGTACTTTTGTATCTCCAGCAACTCAAATAACTGGTAGAATGTATTAAGGGCTGCTGGAAGGACTAGAAATAGTAAGAATCTATATGCCCTTTTCCCTAGTGCTCTGGAGAGATCCACAAAATTTTCCGGAGGTGCTCTGCACTGTGTTTTCAGTCTACGGCCCTATACATGGGGATGCATACTGGCTGCTACACAAACTGTTGCCTCCAGTTGACTAATGGAACAGGCACAATGAAGGTAAAATAGTAATCTCCATATTAGGGAGTTCCAAGTCCTCAGGAATCCAACTGTACACTTCCTCCAACAACTCAGGCTATTCTATTCTTTGTACCTTGGAAACCTAACATGAGAGACTACTGACAAGATTCCTCGAAAGCTTTCTGCAGAAGGTAAACTGAGAGAAGCTAAATGCTGTACTCAGAAGCTGAGTCCTTCATTATTTTTCAACACAGTTCACTGAGGCATTTTATAAGTTTACATATATAAATCCATGTGAAGATCAGAATAGACTTATGGCACTTTTGTTGCCAGGAATTTAAATATAAGTAGGAGAAAAAGTAGGTTGATGATAAGAACAGATAATTTCTCAGATATTGGTGGCTACAATCCAGCTTTGAGAAAATATGTAGAAAGATTAGCCGTAAAGAAACTTAAGACTGCAGCTTAGCTGCCTAGTTATAATTATTTACAAGGGAACACAATATTATCTGGAGACCCCAACAAATAAGAAGGCACACCTGATGGAAAGTCAATAATTCACTATTGAAAAGTCAAGACATTGGCAGAAATAATGCTGGAACAGACTGAGGAAGATGCAAGGGATACAACCTAACTCTGAAGCTTTACCACCTCCTCAAGAGGTTCTTTCCCACTCCAGGAAATCAGACAGAAAGTAATTGGCAAATGGTGCAAACTTATGGACAAAATTGATATAATGAGAGAACCTTAGAAATGGGAATGGAATGAACTTACATTTCTGTTTCTTTTCCCCATTTTAAACTTTTCCAGTCCTTTCTTGTGGATACTGAAGCCATGAATTCTGCAATTTCTACTACCTTTCTTGTTTTACTCTAACTCAGAAAAATATCCAAGATATGGGTGTTTCTGGATGACCTATCTGTTCTTTCTCCTCTGAAGTTCCCATGCAAACAGGTATTTCCGTAGAAGAATATGCCTTGTCTTCTGATGTGCTTGATAATTCCAAAAAGGGACTTAACTATGTAACAAAGGGATATGATATTCTATATTCTGGATAGAGTGTTGTTGGAGCACTTGGGATGCAAGGCATCTAGGTTAGTAAATAAGTGCTTTCAAAAACAAAAGGGGGGCTTCCCTGGTGGCGCAGTGGTTGAGAGTCTGCCTGCCGATGCAGGGGACACGGGTTCGTGCCCCGGTTCGGGAAGATCCCACATGCCGCGGAGTGGCTAAGCCCGTGAGCCATGGCCGCTAAGCCTGCGCGTCCGGAGCCTGTGCTCCGCAACGGGAGAGACCACAACAGTGAGAGGCCCGTGTACCGGAAAAAAAAAAACCGGGGGGGGGGGGGACCATGGGAGAACAGCAGTTTACCTAGTGCTGAAAACGTACACCCAAATTACAGGAAATCTATATTTATGGGTGGAAAAAAATAGAGAAATTTAATAAAAGGGACGAATCTCATTGTTATAGTTTACAATAAAGAAAAAACATGGCCATGTATAAAACATATTCTCTATCTGTAGCTCAAATACAAGGTATAGAACCAGTAATTAGAGAAATGTGAAAATAGGCATAATAAAGAAAGTATATTTACCTTATAATTCTCCCATATTACCTTAAGAAAGAAAGAAATATTTTACAAGGAGGTCAATCTGTTTATAGATTTGTCCATGATCTGAGAAGAATAAATAAGTCATAATTGGTCTGATACCTGTGGTACACATTCTTGCTACTACATTAACTTCTGTGTCTGAATAAGCTAATTATTTTTATGTAATAGACTTATGTTCAGCTTTCTTTCCTTTACCTTTAGCTAAGGAGTCAATGTTCCTACTTGACTTTACCTATGTAGGCTTTTAATATTTGTGGCAATTGATTCCCCAGAAATTCAGAGATTTATTTACTGTATTCTCTAGGTATTTACAAGAAAAATTAACAAATTGTCTCTGCCTTGATGCTCCAAACTAATTCAATGCTGGTTGATTTATTGATAGCTGCTAATATCTTACATGTTAGTAAAGAAGATACTTTAGCTTTACTAAATTTCTAAGTCTCCCAAGACATAATGTCTTCCTGAATATGTTGCAGTATTATCAAACTGAAGTCAAATATTTGAGATATGTATTATTAGCCAACAGACAGAAGATGGTTGCATCCTGAACTCAGCCTAATATACAAATGAAACAATGTTAAACACACACACACACACACACACACACACACACACACACACACCTCCACTGATTTTGAGAGTTGGTTGTGGATCCTTGCCTTTTATGAAAAGGCTAAACCTCTCCTGGTATGTTACATGAAATACCAAAATTGTAGTACAGACAAAATCAAGAAGCCTTTCACATTCTTAGAATAACTGTTGTTTCTCCATGTGTATTAGTTTTTAACTTTGATAAAACCTTCTACATGTTCTGTCATAAGATTTAGGGTGCTTCTAATAGCTTATTCAAAACTTAGGCCCTAATTATAGGCATATTGCTTACTTTTCTGTGTTATTAGATTTTGTTGCTCTGGGAATGCAAAGGTATTTATAAGGCATAATAGCAAAAACTCTCTTGATTGAAAGACTCAGGCTTTAATCTTGGAACACAATTTACTTATAGATACCTCATGATGTTACTATTTTACAAGTTTTTAAGATTCATTTCTCACTGTGTTGCCAGTCTAGCTATGAACAAATCTTATTTTCTAATCCTAATACTACTCTGGGCAAGTGTAGCCTCTTGAACCCAGCTACTATGTTGCCTTATCCTGAAAAAACAGGTTGAATATGACTGTCTCACAGTCACTGATGTAGATATTGGACCTTGGTCTGATTCACCTAATATTCCTATTCCCAAAGCTGACTTAATATTGTTCACTGACCCACAAGAGACTATAATAGTATGTTATGCAGTAGTCAACCCTCATGAGATTTTAGATGCTTCTGTTCCCTCAAACATAAAGTTAGTCCAAGTGGCAATGTCTCCTCTTTCATTTATAATTTTATTTGTGTTGCTTTTTTCCTCAGGTAGTCTAGCTAAAGGTTTGTCAATGGTGTTTATCTTTTACAAAAAAAACAACTTAAAAATATTTATATTGCTTTGTCTAGTCTCTATTTCATTTATTTCTGCTCTGATCTTTATTATTTCCTCCCTTCAACTAACTTGGAGCTTAGTTTTTTCTTTTTCTAGTTTTTTGAATTGTAAAGTTAGGTTATTTGAGATCTTTCTTTTTTTCTTAATCTAGGCATTTATTCCTATAAAATTCCCTCTTAAAACTGCTTTTGCTTCACCTCATAAGTATGTTGTGTTTCCATTTTCAGTTGTCTCAAGATATTTTTAATTTTACCTTTTATTTCTTTTATGACTTTTTATTTCTTTTTGTGACCCATTAGTTGTTCAGGAGTGTGTTGTTTAATTTCCACATATTTGTGAATTTTCCAACATTCCTTCTGTTATTGATTTCTAGTTTCATACCATTGTGGTTGGAAAAGACACATGATAATCTCAATAATCTTGATTTTGTTAAAACATGCATTGTGGCCTAACATATAATATATTCTGGAGAATATTTGTGTACTTAAAAGAATATGTATTCTGAAGCTATTGGCTAGAATGTTCTGTATATATTTATTAGGTCTATAGTGGTCTATAGTGTTAAGTCTGATGTTTTCTTATTGACTTTTTGTCTGGATTATCTATCTATTATTGAAAGTGAGTTATTAAAGTCACCTACTATTATTCTATTGTTGCTATTTCACCCTTCACTTCTGTCAAATCTAAGTCAGCTAGGTGCTTTGATGTTGGGTGTTGGGTGCATATATAATCATAACTGTTACATCTTCTTGTTGAATTGGCCCTTTTATCATTGTATAATGACTTATTTGTCTCTTATTACAGTTTTTTTGTCTTAAAGTCAATTTCACCTAATGTAAATATTGCCATTCCTGCTCTCTTTTGTTGTCATTTGCATGAAATTCCTTTTTCCTTCTCACTTTCAGCCTACATATGTACATAAATCTGAGTCTCTTGTAAACAGCATATGGTTGGGCCTTGTTATTTTAGAGGACATTCAGTCACTCTATGTCTTTTGAATCATGAGTTTAATTCATTTACATTGAAAGTAATCATTGACAGGTAAGGACTTACTATTGTCATTTTGTTAATTGTTTTCTGTCTGATTTGTAATTCCTTTGTTCCCCTGTTCTCTTGTGGTTTGATAATTCTTTTTGCAGTTATACTGTTTATTTTCTCTCCAACTTTTGTGGATCTACCATAAGTTATTTCTTTTGTGGTTTCCATGAGGCTTGCATTGAACTATCTATAGTTATAATGGTCTAATTTAAACTGATAACAACTTCAAATGCATAAAAAGCTCTACACTTTTATTTTCCCCCATATGTTCAACTTTATTTATTGATATTGGATTTTATTTCTGTTTTTAAATTGTGAATCTATTAAAAAGTTCTTGTGGTTATAGTTATTCTTAATAGTTTTGTCTTTTCATTTTTATACTATGTAGCAGGATGAAACTAATTTATACGTTATTAAAACTATTAACACTATTCTGTGTTTGTCTATATATTTACTTTTACAAGTGAGATTTGTACTTTCATACACTTTTGTGTTCCTGTTTAGTGTTTATTCATTTCAACTTGAAGAGCACCCTTAAACTTTTCTTGTAAGGTAGGTGACAAACTCCCTCAATTTTTTGTTTAACTGGGAAAGTCTTAACATCACCTCTATTTTTAAAGGACAGTCTTACCAGTTTAATATTCTTGATTGGCAAAGTGTTTTTTCCTTTCAGTATTTTGAATATATTATTTCTTTCTCTCCTGGCCTACAAGGTTTCTGCAGATAAATCCACTTATAGTCGTATGTGAATTCCTTTGTGTGTGATAAGTCACTTATCTTTTGCTGATTTCATGGATATCTCTTTGCCTTTGCCTTTTCCAATTTAATTATAATGTGCCTTGGTGTAGACCTCATTGGGTTCAAGCTATTTTGTGACTCTTAAGCTTCATGAAATCCATTTCTCTCCACAAATTTGGTAATTTGTCAGCCATTTTTTTAAAAATAGAATTTTTGTCTCTTTCTCTTTCTCTTCTCCTTCTAGAATTCCCATAATGCAAATATTGTTCCATGTGATGGTATTCCATACTCTTGTAGGCTTTCTTTTTTTTTAAATTCTTTTCTCTTTTTGTCCCTCTGACTGAATAATTTTAAATGACTTGTCTTCAAGTTCACTAATTCTTTCTCCTGTTTGATCAAGTACACTGCTGAAGCTCTCTGTTGAAATTTGTAGTGCAATGATTGTATTCTTTAGCTCTAGAATTTCTGTTTGATTTTTTCTTGTTTCTATTTATTTATTGAACTTCACATTTTGTCCAGGTATTATTTTTCTGATTTCATTCAATTGTTTATATGTGTTCTCTTTTAGTTCTCTGAGCTCCTTTAAAACAATTATTTTAAGTTCTTTATCAGGTTGTTGGTAGATATCTATTTCTTTAGGGTTAGTTATTGTGGCTGTATTAGTTTCCTTTATACAAACTCATTAAAGCAACTCATTAAATCTTGGCTTCAGAAGAAAGTCATTCACCAGTCAGCTCAACCTGGGATTATGGGAAGGCCAGTTCTTGGCACCCATAGACAGGAGAGGCAAACTACCAATACTCTGATGTTGGGTGAGGACACTTGCTGGGATCTGTCATAGGGGGAGGTGTGAGTTGGGCCTTATAGTTGGACAGGGCTGCACCTGTGTTCTCTGGTTGGGTGGGATTGGTGGGAGACTCCTTGTTCTAACAATGCTGGTAGCAAGGGCCCTGGTTGGACAAGGCAATGTTGTTGTTAGGAGCACAAGGCTTCTGTAAAGATCTGCAGTATAAGTTACTGTGAACCCATAACCCTTTTCCTTGTTCCTAGCTGTCCCCAGGTGGTATACCAATGCCAGTTCCCTCAGTGTTCCATGTGAGCTGAGAGATAAGTGGGCCTCTCAGACAACGCCCTGAAACCCTGGGGAAGTTGGATGTATGTCTTAATTTCTCTTTCCCCAACTGGAGAAATCATGGGCCAAAGAGATCCTTCTCAGTGTGTTGCTATTCCAGCTCAGGGAAGGGGTGACATGTAAAAAGTGAAATGTTTATTCTAACCCTTTTTGATGTAGTTTTCTTGTTTTTCATGCTCCACCAGTGTACTATATATAGCCTTACCCCTGAGGTGTCAGGCATTCAGGACAGCATTTTCATCTGTGTATAGTTGCTAAATTGTTTTTCTGTGAAGGAACTAGGGACAGGGATGCCTATTTACCATCTTGCCAATGTTACCTTAGACTAGCCTTTAGTCTTAAAATGAATATCTATGCTGATAATAAATATCTTTATGGTCTGTTAGGCCACCAGCCAACTTTGGAAGAATGGAGGTTTTCAAACGTTGGTAGAAACTAAAATATTACATGGGAAATGAATCACCAATGTATTAGAGTCATTGAAAATTCTCTAACAGAATTATATTATTGATTGTAAAATTCATACTCTGGAAAAAAATTATCTAAAAAAAGAATTTTCAGACCAAGTTGTGAAAAGAGCTACTGAGTTTTGGACTGGAAAAATTAAATGCCCATTATTTCTACCCAGAAACTCCTATTCATAATTTCAGAAATATCTAACTCTATAATAATTAGAAAATTATAAATCAAGGGTAAATAAGAATAACACCATAGGAAAATGGGAATTACATGATGGGAATTTTTCTTTACAATATTTCCATTGTATGCTTGGGTGGCTTTTCCATGCTTTTTCAAACAGAAGGAATATACTGAATATTTTGGAATATTGCAACACCTATAATTCAGTAAATAATACAAAGATGTGTTGTTTGAAAAAAATTATTTACAGGTAACACCTAAGATAAGTCAAGGAAGCCATCTAAAGCCAATGTTACCTGGAATATGGTGGCAAATGGACTTGATCAAGATTAGACCTTTAGAAGGTATCAAATATTTTTAGTAATGTTGAGTATGATGTTTAGACGGCCAGACATGTTTCCATAGGTTAAAACTGATGCTCGAGCAGTGAAAAACACCTTTCTAAATTATATCGTCTCAACTTTTGGAATTCCTAAATATCTAGAATCCAATAGAGAAAGTAATTATATATTTTGTAATTTAGGAGCTTTGTAACATCCTACAAGTACTCAAATTTTGCCTACTTTTTATCATTTCCAGTTCCTGGACAAGTGGAATTAATGAACCATATCCTAAAATTTATTTGTCTAAATTACATCAAACCACTCACTTGCGGTGGCTCAAAGCCTTACCATTGGTTTCATTAAAATTAGGTTAGCTCCTTCTAGTAAGCAAATTTCAAATTTCAATTAGAAGATATTTGAATTTAGGGTTTAAGCCTAACTCATTATCTGATGCAATAAAAAGTAGTCATGATCAAATATAATACTTAAAGAGTTTGCAGGCTTCCCTGGACTTATTTTGCCAGATGCTGGAAAAATTTCCCTGAGGAGGTATGCCATCAATATTGAACAGGAGACCTGGTATATATCAAATTGTTCCAATATCAGACTGATGGTCATCACACCAGACAGAATCCTACCAAGTTTGTTGATAATTCACATCAAGGTTTGTTGATAATTCACATCAAGGTTTGTTGATAATTCACATCAAGGTGAAGAAGAAACCCAAGTAGATGCATGCTTCTCTTGTGAGACCAACACCTATGATTGAGTGGGCCACAATTTCCATTAAGAACCTTAAGGTTAAATCCTCTAGATAGTAATTTAAAATAATATGCAGGCTGAAGAAAAAGTTTGTCTAGTGGACAGACAGTAGGAGACATAGATTGTTGTGTTACTTCTTAATTACCTTGACCATTATAATTTTGATACTTATTCTATTTTATATCAGTTGAACATGAAGATTATAGTATTAGACCTTCTTCCTTTAAAAGTGAGTATATTAACCTCAGGGAATTTTGAATTGATTACAAATGTTCTGAATATGGAGTGAGGACTCAAGAAATACATATTTTGCCATAATACTTCAGATCCTTCAATTGGATAGTTTAAATTTAGAAGAATGAAACCCACAGACTATCTATTGATCTATTTACCCAAATAAAACAATCTTAAATATCACCCTTTGTGTTATTGAATATACTAATGGGAAGAAATTTTTAACCAGTCGAACTAAATACAAGTATATTCAAATTGAAAGTCCTTGAACAATAACACAAAACTCCAACTGCTCTCTACATTATATAGCCATTGGAGCCCAGTTTGACAAAACTGGAATGAATGTACAATGAGGAAGACATATCCCAGCCCAAATTATATAGCATATTTCCTTTAAAAGTCCCAAAATATAGTGTCCCATTAAAAATAAGCCTACCTTATTTAGAACTTAGCAATCTCCAGTCTCCATACTTAAGGTTTCTAGGGTCATTAAATGGACTATTGCTTTTAATATTACTACTTCTAATTTGAGTCAATTCAACTCAATTCTACTTGTATGCAATAGGATTTATGACTATGAAAAGTGTTTACATGAATATTAAAATGTGTCATGATCAAACTAAAAGAGATTTACTAAATACCATATTTATAGGTAAATAGAAGCTGGGACAACAATTGCAAACTCTATTGATATAGAAATATGGACAAACATACTTAGTGCCTTGGGACAATTGCAGAAAGATGTAATTCAGATGCAAACAGGGTGGAATCAAAACCTAATACAGAATACAACTATAGAGAAAAGTGAAAATGGAATTGAGAAATAATTTGGAATTGGACACCTGGGAATGAAACCCTGCTGCAAAAAAAAATGTACCTAAATATTTTTCACAAGCCTTCACTCATATAACTGAACAATTAGTTATTCAAGAATTGCAATATACATTTACTAGTATTGAAATACAAGATTGCACATACTTAGAACAACAGTTAGATTTGGACATGTTACTATATATGGAGAGATTAAATAATGTTGTAAAAAGATTAATCATAGAAGAGCTGAAACTTGGCAATTGCAGACTGAAACTTCTGAAAACAAAACTACTAAAACTAACTTCACTAAAAAACATAAGTTTTCTCCTATACATATGTGAAACTAATATGTTAGATGGGTGCCAGTCCTTCAAGGAGATATATTTGAATTGAGGCAATGGAGCCTTAAGAAAAACATATGTGTCTAAATCAATCTATGTGCTTATAAGTAAAGAAAAATTGTTCATCTATTAAGCTTTGTTTAATGATTTATAATTCCTAATAGTGTTGCACCTTTGGGTTCTATCCTTCGCTCTTTTTCTCTCTTTACATATTACAGTAAGATATACTGCTAAGAGTTACACCTTCTCATTAAGTGACAAATGACAGCCTTACTCATAAATTCATTCCAAATAGATCACTGGACTAGAGAAGTTTCACCCTAAAGCACTTAGACTTATTCATTTAGTCAGCCTGAATATTGATATGGGGTGTTCTTATTGATTGACTGATCTACTTGATGTAATCTTATGACAAAATATTTGCTTATTATTTGAATTTTACATGATTAACAGTTAAGAAAAATTTTGTTAACTGGCATATAGATCAATGTTCAATACTCATCTAGGTCTCTATAATGACTAGACCAATATTTATATAATATTGAATGGGATCCTAATAGTGTCTTGCTGCTTTAGGACCATTGAATAACTTTTAATAAATGACAATTCTGCCAACATAGATTAAAATGTGAAATTCAGTAATTTTCTGTTTCTATTAACCCTAAAGTTGATTATATTAATGAGGAAACCCATATATAAATTTCAGTGCCTGAATATCATGTTAATGCATTATTTTCAGTATAATGATGTATGTGCTATGAATGATGGAGGCTGCCTGGAAATGAATACTATTTCCGGTAACCTGATACTTGATTTGTAAACTCCAAGTTTCAAGTGGCTTCAGGTGTGCCATTTTAGGAGAGTTCATATGCAATAGACAATGCCAAATATTACCAGTATGGCATCTTTTGATATATAGATAAATGATGATAATTGGGATGCTCTTGTGTTTTCCTGACATGTTCTGAGTGGTTCTCCAAAGAAACTTGTGTTCTGTGTCATTCTTGTGTAGGGTTGTCAATAGTCTACAACTTCTATACTAGGTCATTTTCTGAGTATTTATCATATTGCTCCATTAAGGAAAAACTTTCAAGAGCCATGTTCCATGAAAGACTTAGTTCTATATTTTGATACTTGTCCTACTCCTGTACACTTAAATAATGAGTACAGAGGAAGAGCATGGTTTGACCTGCAGCCTTGGAGAATTAATGTGAGTCAGGTACCTACCACTGAATATGTCAATATGCCAGTCCAATTGGTGCCATAATTGGCTGGTACATATATTCAGGTCCAAGTGTATATATGTGTATGGAAAGCCAGGGCTTCAGTCAACGATGAGAACTTACAGTCTTGAAGTGAGATGATGACCTGGAAATCATGATCAATAGAATTAAAATGAACGTAAACCTAGGTGACAATACAAGGAAATATATATGGAATCATTATTTCCTTTATAGACATTTTGTTTGGTGCTTGAGACAATGAAACCTTAAAAGAAACTTATGTAAACCAATCCTGTCTATCTACTAAAAAGCAAAAAGAAATACTCATCCTATAAACTTTGTTTCAGAGATTTATAATTTTTAATAGTAAGGTACATTCAGGGATTAGTCCACTGTTTTCTTCTCAATGTGTCTGAGTAAGACATTAAACCAAGGAACACAACACTGCATTGATGATAGGTGTCTAGATTCTTTTAGTCATAGTTATATTCCAAATAGAAAATTGACTGGAGAAGATGCACTCCTAAGAATAATAGATTTAAGCAGAAGGTAAACTGAATAGGAATATGGAATTTCCTTTTGAAACAGTGACTGACTTACTTGATGTAAATTTATAAGTTTCATTTGAACATGAAATTAATAATATTGAAGTTGAGAAATTTTGATTCACTGGTCCCCAGTACAATGTTTAATCTACTTCAACAAACAAGATGAAAACAATATTTTTATAATTTTACAGGATTCTAAAAGTAGCTTTGCACTACTTTGAAGTACTAAAGAATCTCCCATAGCTGAAGGAAAATGCCATTAAAGAGATTTGAGATACAGTAGTTGGACTTTTAAAGAGCTAAAATTTTAAGCTTAAAATTTAGTACTTACACTAAGAACCACACAAAATTACAGATCTTAATATGGACCAACTGTATATAATATAATAAACAATTTTCTATAAATCAGCAGTCCCCAAACTTCTTGACACTAGGGACCAGTTTCGTGGAAGACAATTTTTCAACAGACAGTGGGGGAGGGGTGGGATGGTTTGGGGGATAATTCAAGCTCATTACATTTATTATGCACTTTATTTCTATTATTATTACATTGTAATGTATAATGAAATAGTTATACAACTCACCATAAAGCAGAATCAGTGGGAACCCTGAGCTTGTTTTCCTGCAACTAGATTGTCCCAGCTGTGGGTGATGGGAGACAGTGACACCCGAAGTGTGTTGTTTATGTCCAGTCTACTCCATAATCTCGTTTTGGTTGCTGTCACTGCAGAAAACCCTGCTGCACAAAGACAGGATGTTGGAAATGGAAGCAGGCTTTTCAGTGCTTTTGTGGCAATGTCAGGATATTACGCCTTGACTTTAATCCAGAACATATGGAGATTTGAAGTTGTCTCAAAATACTTTTAAGGCCACCGTAATTTGCGATCTCAAGCAGTTGATCCTCTTCTAGCATGGACAGTCAATTCACCTGGTTTATTCACAAATGAGTCACGGATTCATTCCTTCCCAGTTTAGGGTCTTTTGTGGTTCAGAAGTAATGCTCAAACTTTTTTGAAAGCTGAGATAGGTGATCATGCACCAGCTGGGAGGAAGAAGTCCCTGGCTAAGTGTCTTTCAAAATCTCTGCTAATGTTTGAAACATGTCAAAAAGCCATGTTCAGTTGTTGCCCCCATAACTCCAGTTTGGCTTTGAATGCAGCCACTTTATCTGCTGACTTGAACACAGTTGCCATTCTCCCCTGAAGTGACAGATTGAGTTCGTTGAGCAGATTGAATATGTCACACAAGTAAGCAAATTTTGTGACCCATTCTGTGTCACTGAAATGTGCTGCCAGTGGTGACAGTTTTTCTAAAAGAAATCCCTGGAGCGGCTCTCATAGCTCAAAAACTCAGGCCAATGATCTACCTTTAGAAAGCCATGTCACTTCTGTGTATAGGAGAAGACATATGTGCTCTGCATCCATCTCCTCCCAGAGCTGCACGAACAGACGTGAGTTAAGGGCATGTACTTAAATACGGTTGATAATTGTAATCACATCCTGTAAAACGCTAATAAGTTCAGGTGACATTTTCCAGCTAGCCAGCATTTCTCTATGGATGACACAGTGTGTAGACTCACATTCAGAAGTGACCTCTTTGACCCGAGCAGTGAAACCACAAAGCCGTCCAGTCATGGCAGCTGCTCCATCCATGCATGTACCAACACAAAATGACCAATTCACTTTTCCTGATATGTAATCATTCAAAGACTTGGATAGTTCTGCAGCTGTGGTGTTGGTTGGCAACAAAAGTGCACATAACATCCTCATGCACATCCTCCTGGAAAATATATTGCACAAAAACAAGCATTGTTGCCTTGTGGTCAACATTGGTAGACTCCTCAACCTGGATTGCGTACCACGGTGACTCATTAATCCTCTCTAACAATTGTGCCTCAATATCCTCTGCTATTTCATCCATTTGTCTATTTATGATGCTAGCTGAAAAAGGAACATGTGCCACCTTTTGAACTGCAGCCTCTCCTAAAAGTTCACAACCAATGTCCTTAGCAGCAGGCAAGATCAACTTTTCACCAATAGTAAAGGGCTTCTTAGCTTTAGCAATGCCATTAGCCACTAAGAATGATGCTCTCAGTGCAGACACATTTGATGAAGTTGTGGCCTTCAATAATTACTTCTGTTCGTCGTGTCCATGTTTTGTTCTTTTGAAAAACTCCAAAGTCTTGTCTTTTAATTCAGGGTGATTAGTCTTCATGTGGTGAAGCAGTTTTGAAGGTTTCAAGGCTTTGTTGGATAGTCAGTTGCCACATATAATACAAAGTGGGCTTGGAGAATGTGAATCACCTGTTGCAATGAACCCATAATTTAAGTAGGACTCTTAGTATTTTCTTTTAAATACAGCTTTTTTTATTTGGCAGTATTGGAGTCTTCTGCTGTCTCATAATTGGGTCTTTCCCAATTTTCAAAGAAGCTCTCCAGCAAAGTTTGTTTTTTATTCATTTTGGCTAGGGTTAGCTTGTGGGCTTACCAAAACTGTGACTGAGAAAAGTGCGCAGTATGGGAAAGAGTTGTGGATGGAAGTAGTAAATAAAATAATGGGCAGGCCACGCACAGACTAAAATGATTGTTGAATTCTGACTTAAAGCCTGCCACCAGATGCAGCTGTACAATTGAAGTACATCAACTCACTTGCCACTATAAATCTGCCACCAGATGCAGCTTAATTGTCACTTGCCACTCACAGATAGGGTTTTGATGTGAGTCTGCAAGCAATTGATTTATTATGGTCTCTGTGTAATCAAACCTCTCTGCTAATGATCATCTGTATTTTCAACCACTCCCCAGCTCTAGCATCACCACCTCAGCTCCACCTCAGATCATCAGGCATCAGATTCTCATAAGGAGCACGCAACCTAGATCCGTGGCATGTGCAGTTCACAGTAGGGCTCACACGCCTATGAGAATCTAATGCTGCCACTGATATGAAAGGAGGAGGAGCTCAAGTGGTAGTGTGAGCAATGGGGAGTGGCTGTAAATAGAGATGAAGCTTAGCTCGCTCACCAGCCACTCACCTCCTGCTGTGTGGCCTGGTTCCTAACAGGCCAAGGACTGGTACCAGCCTGTGGCCTGGGGGTTGGGGACCCCTGCTATAAATGATGCCAGAAGATTCTCATTTACAATTGACTATGCTAGTGTCACTGAATGAGAAGTATTTTTTCTCAATGAGTGACCAACTAACTTTAAAGAATTATCAAGGGCAAATCCAATATTTTTGATGAGATATTTACTGATCTGTGGTTGCCAGGTGATGATGTGATTTTTTTAACTAAATATATAAGAAGGCATATTTACATTGATTATGAAATTCATTTCTTCTGTACCTACAAAGTGGGTAAGATATTGAAGAAAACACACAATATAACAATGGCTTATTAACCATGTTCAAAAAGGCTAAAATTCATGTTCAAGCATCACTAAAAAATCAAAATGACAACTGTACTGTTATTTTATTTGTAATCCAAAGACTCATGTGGCTTCAAAAATAGAACTTGAGGAAGTTCTTATGAAAAGAGAAAAATACAGCGATAACAATATAGATCAGTGTTTAATAAAATAAAATTGATCAGTGAAATGATCTCATGTTTCCTAAACACTAAAGGTGGAAAAAAGGAAAACTAATTCACAAACATTCTAATTCTACAGGAAAAAATGAAAGGTAAACAAAACTATAATAACATTCAAAAAATATATAATGATAATTAAAAAACAGAAATATTTAGGATGTTTAAATGAACATATACAATTACATCAACCCGAAAATTGAGAAAGTAAAAAAGGAAAGAACAAAAAATATTGTATATAATAAAAAATAACACTAAAAATATTTCTTCTAAATGTCAAAAATATTATGGAAATAATATTCAGCATAATGTATTAATTTTAAAATATTTTGTGGTACGCATGTTGAAGAAAGAGGAAAATGATACATGAAAATAGCAGAAAAGATTAGAAAATAAAAATTATATTATCGTCAAGAGAGATGATGGTCTAAAAATCATGCTCAACAGGATTGTGCTGAAGCACAAGGGAATTGGTCATCCAGGGGCAGGAGGATGCAATCTTCCTGTCCCTTCCAGAGCCCTTGGATGTGGATGCACCCTATCCTTCTAGGAAAGCATGTGAGACTCTACCTTGTCTAGGGACTTCCATGTGGACAAGTCATGGTCCTGTCTTTGGCTTTCTTTCCTGATTCCTAGTTCCACAACCCGCCCAGAGGCCTTAGGCAGGGCCTTCTTAGCCTTTTCTCTTCAAATTGTGTCTTTCAGTCAGACTTTCTGGCAAGGGTCTCGCCACAGCCTGAATGATTCGAGGTGAGTGGCTCTCTTTGGTCCTTGACACAGGCCCCAAAGGACATTGGATTATGTGGGATGCCCAACTAAAAGCAGTCAAGAGAGAGGAGTCCTTTCAGGAACCTCAGTCGTCCCAAAGGGGGATTTCTGCTGTGGCACCACAACTAAGGGCTACGATCTTAGGAAATGAAAAACCTTTCATTAGACCTGAATTCTAATCAGATTGCACATGGAAGAAATGTTTCCTTCCCTGGGCCCCTGAGGAGCACACCTCAAAGCAGAGTACTCTGATCAACTGAGGGGACAGTCATTTGTGGTGTGTATTTAGCAGTCTCCAAAGAACCATCGGTAGAGAAGAATCATGCCCCAAGACAGGAGATGGTGAGAGGCAGGCAAGAACCCATCCACCAGGTCTTGGCATGTAGACGCTGCTGGCTATTGAGAGAGCTGAAGGGCGGCCCCTGGGTTTAATGGGACTTGGGCAGGTAACTTTCAGGGATGGTGGGGTCTCAGTGAGGTTCATTGTTCCTGATACTCCCTCTGGTGGATTTTGCTTCAACAACTAGCAGCCATTGCATCTCCTGTGGAGTTCTTACACTAGGGGAGACACTGCCGTCAAAGAGAGCACCCTCAAGAGGAGAAACCCCTTTTGAGTGTGCCTACCTAGTAAGGTTGTTGAGAGCCCTTCTGAGCCCTGGTATCATCTCCATTGTGAGGCCCTGTTGCCCGAAGTGGAGGGGGACCCAATGATGTGGGCCAAGGAGGGAGTAGTTGCATTGCTGTTCTTTGGGGGCCTTCGATGGTCCATAAAACGGGCTGCTGCACCAAAAGATGATGGCTCTTATTCCCGGCCTGAACGTTCACATGCAGGGCTTTGTCAGGTTGACTAGTGCTCAGCCCATGGGCCCATCTCCAGATAATTTCTTCTTCAAGCATCCATTCCATGGGAATTCATGGCCTCATTTTCTGTGTTTTGGCAGGCAAGTGGCCAAGCCGAATGTCCCATTGACCGCCCCATCCTTGCATGGACCAGAATCGATCCCAAAGGAACATCTTTGTTCCCCAGCACACGTCCAGAGAGTTTTGGTGGCCAAGAAGCCATGGCAACAGTCCTTCTGATGGGAGGTGAGCAACTGATGCTCTGCCTTCTCTCAGCAGTCTTTTAGATATTCGTCATTTCTTCATTCCTTGACACATTTTTTATGTATGCATTCATACACAGATCCACACGTCCACTGGTTCATTTATGTTTGTTAGTATATATAGAGGGAGGGAGGGAGAAAAATAAGGAGCTAGGGAGGTAGGGACCTAGAAAGGTAGGTAGGTGGTTTGGTAAGTAGGTTGGTAGATAGGTAGGTAGGTAGGTGTTAGGTATGCGTTTCAGATAGATACTTATGTCAATGCATATAGGTACATTTGGTCACTCTTTGTGTTTATGCATGTATCCCTGTTGGTATGTCTTGTAGTATCATCCAATGCATGAAGATGTACATGCAACTACACCCAATGCCTAACGCTATGGACTAGGAGTTGACACAAATGTCCTACTCCTCTCTAAGCAGAAAACGTCACCAGGAGAAGGAAGATATGAGTTTGGACTGCTGCCTATGGTGAAATCAATGTCAGCCTTGGTCCAACACCTGGAAGAGATAGAAAGTCACGTCTTTTTGAGCATCCTCATTTCCAGAAAGCATCTGAGGTAAGACTACTCAAGTGCCAGGGCACGGAGGTGTGGGGATTGCCTTGGTCGGGTCAACGATGAGAACACATATGGTCCTGAAGAGATATTATGACCTAACAATCATGCTCAATAGGATTATGCTGAGGCCCAGTGGAGGTGGCCATCCAGGGGCAGGAGTTTGTCAATCCTCCTGTCCCTTCCAGAGCCCTGAGGTGTGGGTGTGGAGGCCCCTATCCCTCAAGAAAGCCCTTGAGACTCTACCATGTCAAGGGTCTTCCATGTGGCGAAGACATGGTTCTGTCTTTGGCTTTATTTCCTGATGCCTGGTTCCACAGCCCAACCAAAGTCCGTAGTCGGGGCCTTTCCTTAGCTCTTTCTCTTCAAATTATGTCTTTCAGTCAGACGTTCTGGCAAGTGTCTCACCATGGTCTGAATGATTTGAGGAGAGTGGCTCTCTTTGATTTTTGACAGAGGCCCCAGTGGACATTGGACAGTTGGGGAGGCCCAGACAGTTGGGGAGGCCCATCTCAAAGCTGTCAAGAGGGGGGAAATCCTTTCAGGAACCTCAGTCTTTGCAAAGGGAAGATTTCTGCTGTGGCACCACATCTAAGGACTAGCTTCTCAGCCACTTAAAAGCCTTTCATTAGAACTGAGTTCTAGTCAGGTTGCACATGGAGGCAACGTTTCCTTCCCTGAGCCCCTGGGGAACATCCAGACGTACGTAGGTAAATAGTCGTTAGGTATGCGTGTCAGGTAGATATTTATGTTAATGTGTACACGTACATTTAGTCACATTTTTTGTTCATGGAAGTGTTCCTGGATGTACAAGACATGTGTTGGTATGTCTTGTATCATCATTCGATGCATGAAGGTGTACACGCATGACCCCCAATGCCTAAGGGTTGGACTAGGAGGTGACACAGCTGTCCTACTCCTCTCTAGCCAGATAACATCCCCAGGGGAAGAAAGATCTGAGTTAGGCCTGTTGCGTATGGAGCAAGTGTTGTCTGCATTGGTCCAGCACCTGGAAGAGACAGAAACTCACATCATTTGGGACATCCTCATTTTCAGAAAGCTTCAGAGGTAAAGCCTACTCAAGTGAGGGGGCACAAATGCGTGGGGAGTGCCTCAGTTGGGTCAATGATGTGAACTCATATGGTTAAGAGAATTGATGGCCTAAAAATCATGTTCAATAGGATTACGCTGAGGCCCAATGGAGGTGGCCATCCAGAGGCAGGAGGTTGGGGATTCTCCTGTCTCTCCCAGAGACCAGGGGTGTGGGTTTGGAGGCCTCCTATCCCTCTAGGAAAGCCCTTGAGACTCTACCGAGTCTAAGGGCTTCCACGTGGCAAAGACGTAGTCCTATCTTCACCATGCTTTCCTGATCCCTGGTTCTGATGCCCACCTGGAAGCCATAGGTGGGACCTTTCCTTAGCTCTTTCTCTTCCTATTGTGTCTTTCAGTTAGATGTTCTGGAAAGGGCCTCACTACGGCCTGAATGATTCGAGGTGAATGGCTTTCTTTTTTAGACGGTGGGCCCAGTGGATGTTGGACTATGGGGGTGGGCCATCTCAAAGCCTTCAAGAGGGAGGAGTCCTTTTGGGAACCTCAGTCCTCGCAAAGAGGGGAACACTGCTGCCCCACCACATCTAAGGACTAGCTTCTCAGGCACTTCAAAGCCTTTCACTAGACCTGTGTTCTAGTCAGGCTGCACATGGAGGCAACATTTCCTTTCCTGGGCCCCAGTGGAACATCCACACAGGTCTGTGTGTATCTCAAGGCAGAGGATGCTGATCTACTGAGGAGACAGTCACTTTTGGTGTTTGTTTTGCAGTCTCAAAAGGACCATTGGTAGGGAAGAACTGAGCCCCAGGACAGGAGAAATTGAGAGGCAGGTAAGAAACTCTCCACAGGGTTTTGGCAAGTACACGCTGCTGGCTACTGAGAGAGCTGGAGGACAGCCCCTGAGCTTAAATGGAGCTTGGCCAGGTCACTTTCAGGGATGGTGGTGTCTTGGTGAGGCCAATTACACCTGATGGGACATCTGATGGATTTTCCTTTGCCCAATCGGGTCCAGTGATTCTCATGGGAAGCTCTTCCTCTCTAGGAGCCACTGCCTTCAAAGAGAGCACCCTCAAGAGGAAATAACCCTTCTGAGGGGGCACTCCTAGTAAGGCCGTTGAGAGCCCTTCTGAGCCCTGGGATCATCTTGATCGTTAGGCCCTGTTGTCAGAAGTAGAGTGGTGGCCACATGATGTGGGCTGAGGAGGGAGTAGGTGTACTGCTGTTATTTGGGGGCATTCAGTGGGCCACTAGAAGGGATGCTGCACCAACAGATGATGGGTGTTGTCCCCAGTCTGAAAGTTCCCATTCAGGGCATTGCCAGGTTGACTGGTGCTAAGCCCATGGGCCCATCTCCAGATATCTGCTTCTTCCAGCATCCATTCCGTGGAATTCATGGCCACATTTCCTTTGTGTTGGCGGGCAAGTGACTAAGTCCAATGTCCCATCGGCCACCCCATGCTTGCACAGACCACCATCGAGCCTGGAGGAACATGTCCATTCTGCAAGACACGTCTGTAGAGTTTTGCTGGCCAAGAAACCCTCACCCCAGGACTTCTGATGAAAGGAGAGGCAATGATGCTCTGCCTTCACCTGGGAGTCTTCAGGGATTCATCTATTCTTCCTTCCCAGAAACATTAGTTTAGTACCTATTCATGCACAGATCCAACTGTCCACTGGTTCCTTTATGTTTCTAAGTCTGGATGGAAGGAAGGAGAGAGAAAAGTAAGGATAGGAAGGTAGGGAGCTAGAAAGGCAGGTAGGTGGGTCAGGAAGTAGGTAGGTTGATAATTGTTAGGTATGCGTGTCAGGTAGATGCGTACAGGTACATTTGGTCACATTTTGTGGTCGTGGAAATGTTCCTGGATGTACAAGACATGTGTTAGTATGTCTCATAGCATCATTCAATACATATAGGGGTACATGTATTACCCCCCCAATGCCTAACGGTATGGACTAGGAAGTGACACAGCTGTCCTACTCCTCTCTAGCCAGATAACATCCCCAGGGGAAGGACGACCTGAGTTTGAGCTGCTGCCTATGGAGCAAGCAATGTCAGACTTGTTCCAGCACCTGGAAGAGACAGAAAGTCACGTCCTTTTGGGCATCCACATCTCCAGAGAGCATCTGAGGTAAGCCTACTCAGGTGCCATGGCACCGATACGTAGGGAGTGCCTCAGCTGGGTCAATGATGAGAACTCATATGGTCATGAAGAGAGATGAGGACCAAAAATCATGCTCAATAGGATTATGCTGAGGCCCAAAGGAGGTGGCCATCCAGGGGGCAGAGTTTGGGGGAATATCTTGTCTCTTCCAGAGCCCAGGGGTGTGGGTGTGGAGACCCCCTATCCCTCGAGGAATGCCCTTGAGACTCTACCGTGTCTAGGGGCTTCCAAGTGGCAAAGACATTGTCCTGTCTTCACCTTGCTTTCTTAATCCCTGTATCCAATGCCTGCCTGGAGGCCATAGGCGGGACCTTTCCTTAGCTCTTTCCCTGCAAATTGTGACTTTCATTCAGACAATCTGGCAAGGGTCTCCCCACGGCTTGCATAATTCGAGGTGTGTGGCTCTCTTTGATTTTTGGCAGAGTCCACAATGGAGGTTGGACTATGGGGGAGGCCCACCTCAAAGCTGTGAAGTGGGGCATTCTTTTCAGGAACCTCAGTCCTAGGAAAGTGAGGGATTTCTGCTGTGGCACCACATCAAAGGACTAGTTTCTCAGGCACTGAAAAGCCTTTCGTTAAACCCGAGTTCTAGTCAGGTTGCACCTGGAGGCAACGTTTCCTTCCCTGGGCCCCTGAGGAACATCCACACAGGTCCCTGCACACCTCAAGGCAGAGCACACTGATCTACTGAGAAGATAGTTACTTGTGATGTGTGCTTTGCCATCTCCAAAGAACCAGAGGTAGTGAAGAATCATGCCCCAGGCCAGGAGATAGTGAGAGTCATTCAAGAACCCAGCTACCGGGTCTTGGTAGGTACATGCTGTTTGCCATTGAGAAGCTGAAAGGCAGCCCCTGAGCTTTAATGGGACTTGGCCAGGTCACTTTTAGGGATGGTAGTGTCTCAGTAAGGCCAGTTGTTCTTGATGGGCCCTCTGATGGGTTTTGCCTCCCACTGTCATCCAGTGATCCTCCAGGGAGTTCTTCCTCTGTGAGGCCACTGCCTTCGAAGAGAGCACCCTCCAGAGTAGAAATTCCTTCTGACTGTCCATTTCTAGTAAAGCTGTTGAGAGCCCTTAGGAGCCCTGGTATCATCTCCATTGTGAGTCCCTGTTTCCCTGAAGTAGAGTCATGGCCCCATGATATGGGCTCAGGATGGAGTAATTGCACTGCTGTTGTTTGTAGGCCTTGGGCATGCAATGGATGGAGACACTGTGCACCAATAGACAGTAGCTCTTTTCCTGGCCTGAACATTCCCATTCAGGGCTTTGCCAGTTTCACTGGTGCTGAACCCATTTGCCCATCTCCATATATCTGCTCCCTTGATCAACCAATTTTGGGGACTCATGCCCTTGTTTCTGAGTGTTGGTGGGCAAGTGGCCAAGCCCAATGTGCTGTCAGCCACCCCGTGCTTGCACAGACCAGGATCAAGCCTGGAGGAACATTTCCATTCCATAAGACAAGTCCATAGAGTTTGGTGAGCCAAGAAGCCCTTGCCCCAGGCATCTGATGGGAGGATAGCCAATGATGCTCTGTCTTCACCTGGGAGTCTTTAGCAATTCATCAATTCTTCCTTCCCTAATACATTAGTTCTGTATTTATTCATGCACAGATCCATTGGCTAATGGCTCATTTATGTTTGTAAGTCTGGGAGGAGGGAGGAAGACAGAAAAGTAAGGAGATAGGGAGGTAGGGAGCTAGAAAGGTAGGTAGTTGGGTCGGGAGGTAGGTAGGTAGATAGGTATTAGCTGTGCATTTCAGGTAGGTGTTTATGTTAATGCATACAGGCACATTTGGTCAGATTTTGTGTTCGTGGAAGTCTTTCTGGATGTACAAGACATATGCTGGTATGTCTCGTAGCATCATTTGATGTATATAGGGGTTCATGCATGACTCCCTGATGCCTAACGGTATAGACTAGGAGTTGACACAGCTGTCCTACTCCTCTCTAGCCAGACAATGTCCCCAAGGGTAGGATGATCTGACTTTGGCCTGGTGCCCATGGGGCAAGCGATGTCAGCCTTGGTCCAGCTCCTGGAAGAGACAGAAAGTCATGTCCTTTGGGCAGTCACATTTCCAGAGAGCATCTGAGGTAAGCCTACTCACATGCCAAGGAACGGATGTATAAGGAGTGCCTCAGTTGGGTCAGTTATGAGAACTCATATGGTCCTGAAGAGAGATGATGACCTAAAAATCATGCTCAGTAGGATTACACTGATGCCCAAAGGAGGTGGCCATCCAGGGCCTGGAGGTTGGGGATTCTATTGTCCCTTCCAGAGCCCTGGAGTGTGGGTTTGGAGGCCCCCTATTCCTGGAGGAAATCCCTTGGGACTCTACCTTGTCTAGGGGCTTCCACATGGTGAAAATGTGATCCTGTCTTTGGGTTTCTTTCCTGATCCCTTTTTCTTCTGCCTGCCCAGAGGCCATAGGCGGGACCTTCCTTAGCACTTCCTCTTCAAATTGTGTCTTTCAGTCAGACATTCTGACAAGGGTCTCGCCACAGCCTGAATGATTCGAGGTGAGTGGCTCTCTTTGATTTTTGACAGAGGCCCATTGGAAGTTGGACGATGGGGAAGGCCCACCTCAAAGTCGTCAAGAAGGGGGAGTCCTTTCAGGAGCCTCAGTCCTTGCAAAGGAGCGGATTTCTGCTGTGGCACCACGTATAAGGACCAGTTTCTTGGGCACTGAAAAGCCTTTCATTAGACTTGAGTTCTAGTCAGGTTGCACCTGGAGGCAATGTTTCCTTCCCTGGGCCCCTGGGGAACATCCACACAGGTCTGTGTGCACCAGAAGGCAGAGCACACTGACATACTGAAGGGACAGTCACTTGTGGTGTGTGCTTTGCCGTCTCCAAAGAACCATCAGTAGGGAAGAATCGTGCTCCAGGACAGGAGAAGTTGAGACGCAGGCAAGAACACTTCCACTGGGGCTTGGTAGGTAGATGCTGCTGGCTATTGAGAAAGCTAAAGGGCAGCCCCTGAGCTTTAATGGGAGTTGGCCAGGTTACTTTCAGGTATGGTGGGGTCTCGGTAAGGCCAGTTCTTCCTGATGAGACCTCTGATGGATGCTTCACCCACTAGTGGTCAATGAGTCTCCTGGGGAGTTCTTCCTCCCCGGGAGCCCCTGTCTTCAAAGAGAGCACCCTCAAGAGGAGAAACCCCTTCTGAGTGTGCATTCCTAGTAATGCTGTTGAGAACCCTCCTAGCCCTGAGATCATCTCCATCTTGAGGTCCTGTTTACCAAAGAAGAGGGATGGCTCCATGGCATGGGCTGAGGAGGGAGAACTTACATTGCTGTTGTTTGGGGGCCTTCCATGGGCCACAAGAATGGACACTGAACCAATAGACGATGGCTCTTGTCCCTGGCCTGAACGTTCCATGAAGGGTTTTGCCAGGTGGACTGCTGCTGAGCCCATGGGCCCGTCTCCACATATCTGATTCTTCCAGCACCCATTCTGTGGGACTTCCTGGCCCCATTTTCTGTGTGTTGGTGGGCAAGTGGTCAAGCCCAGTGTCCCATCGACCACCCCATGATTGCACAGACCAGGATCGAGCCCAGAGGAACATCTCCATTCTGCAAGACACATCCATAGAGTTTTACTGGCCAAGAAGCCCTTACCCCAGGCCTTCTGATGGGAGGAGAGCCAGCGATGCTCTGCCTTCACCTGGGAGTCTTTAGTGATTCATCAATTCTTCCTTCCCTGACACATTAGTTATGTAACTATTCATACACAGATCCACTTGTCACTGGTTCCTTTATGTCTGTATGGAGGGAGGGAGGGAGGGAGGGAGGGAAAGAGAGAGAAAGGCAAAGAGGTAGAGAGGTGGAGAGCTAGAAATGTAGGTACGTGGGTTGGTAGGTAAGTAAGCAGATAGGTAGGTAGATGAGTATTAGGTATGCATTTCAGGTAGGTGTTTATGTTAATGCATACAAGTACATTTGGGCACACTTTGTGTTCGTGGAAGTGTTCCTAGATGTACAAGACATCTGTTGGTATGTCTCATAGCATCATTCGATGCATGTACGTGTACACGCATGACCCCCTAATACCAATGGTATGGACTTGGAGTTGACACAGCTGTCCTGCTCCTCTCTAGCCAAAGTCCCCATGGGAAGGAAGATCTGAGTTTGGTCCACTGCCCATGGAGCAAGTGATGTCAGCCTTTGTCCACCACCTGTAAGAAACAGAAACTCAGTTCCTTTTGGGCATCCTCATTTCCAGAAAGCATGTGAGGTAAGCCTACTCATGTTCCAGGGCACGGATGAGTGGGGAGTGCCTCGGTTGGGTCAATGGTGAGAACTCATATTGTCCTGAAGAGACATTATGACCTAACAATCACGCACAATAGGATTACACTGAGGCCCAAAGGAGGTGGCCATCCAGGGGCCAGAGTTTAGGGATTCTCCTGTCCCTTCCAGAACCCTGGAGTGTGGGTGTAGAGGCCACCTATCCCTGGAGGAGAGCCCTTGGGACTCTACCATGTTTAGAGGCTTCCACGTGGCAAAGACGTGATCCTGTCTTCAGCTTTCTTTCCTGATCCCTGGTTCCACTGCCTGCTCGGAGGCCCTAGGTGGTGCCTTTCTTTAGCTCTTTCTCTTCAAATTGTGTCTTTCAGTCAGATGTTCTGGCAAGGGTCTCCTCACGGCCAGAATGATTTGAGGGAGTGGCTGTCTTTGATTTTTGACAGAGGCCTCAATGGACTTTGGGTTATGGGGGAGGCCCACGTCAAAGGCGTCAAGAGGGGGTAGTCCTTTCTGGAACCTCAATCCTCGCAAATGGGGGATTTCTGCTATGGCACCACATCTAAGGACTCAGTCAGCTGATTTCTGCTATGTCACCACATCTAATGACATAGTCAGACTGCACATGGAGACAACATTTCCTTCCCTGGGCCCCTGGGGAACATCCACACTGGTTCGTGCCCACCTCAAGGCAGAGCACACTGATCTACTGAGGGGACAGTCACTGTTATGTGTGCTTTGCCGTCTCCAAAGAACCATCGGTAGGGAAGAATCATGCCCCAGGCCAGGAGGTGGTGAGAGGCATTCAAGAACCCATCCACTTGCCCTTGGCAGGTAGACACTGCTTGCTTTTGAGAAGCTGAAGGGCAGCCCCTGAGCTTTAATGGGACTTGGCCAGGTCACTTTTAGGGATGGTGGTGTCTCAGTGAGGCCAATTGCTCCTGATGGGCCCTCTGATGGGTTTTGCCTCCCACTCCCATCCAGTGATCCTCCTGGGGAGCTCTTCCTCTGTGGGAGTCAATGCCTTTGAAGAGAGCACCCTCCAAAGTAGAAACTCCTGACTGTCCATTTCTAGTAAAGCTGTTGAGAGCCCTTAGGAGCCCTGGTATCATCTCCATCATGAGTCCCTGTATGCTTGAAGGAGAGGCATGGCCCCATGTTATGGGCTTAGAACGGAGTAATTGCAGTGTTGTTGTTTGTAGGCCTTGGGCATGCCATGGATGGAGACGTTGCACCAATAGTCAAGGTTCTTGTCCCGGCCTAAACATTCCCATTCAGGGCTTTGCCAGTTTCACTGGTGCTGAGCCCATTTGCCCATCTCCATATATCTGCTTCCTTGATCATCCAATTTTGGGACTCATGTCCTCGTTTTTTGAGTGTTGGTGGGCAAGTGGCCAAGCCCAATATGCCATCAGCCGTGCTTGCACAGACCAGGATCAAGCCCAGAGGAACATCTCTGTTCCCCAAGACTCATCCTTAGAACTTTGCTGGCTGAGAGTCTCTCGCTTTAGAAGGAGAGCCAATGATGCTCTGCCTTTTCTTGGAAGTTTTTTAGGGATTCGTCATTTCTACATATCTTGACATATTATTCATATATACATTCATGCACTGATCCACTCGTCCACTGGTTCCTTCATGTTTGTAATAATGTATGGAGAGTGGGAGGGAGGGACAAAGTAAGGATTTAGGGAGGTAAGGAGTAGAGAGGTAGGTGTTTGCTTTGGTAGGTATGTAAGTAGATACTTAGGTTTTAGATATGCATTTCAGCTACTTGTTTATGTAATGTGTATAGGTGCATTTTGTCACTCTTTGTGTTCCTGAATGTATAAATGTTGGTGTGTCTTGTAGCATCATTTGATCCATGAAGGTGTATCATGCATGACCCCCAATTCCTAAAGTGATGGAGTAGGAGTTCTCACTGCTGTCCTACTCCTCTCTAGCTAGACAACTCCCCAGAGGAATTCAGTTCCTTGTTTGGCCTGCTTCCCTTGGGTCAATCAATGTCAGCCTTGGTCCAGCACCTGGAAGAGACACATACCCACTTCCTTTTGGGCGCCCTCATTTCCAGAAAGCATCTGAGGTAAGACTACTCAGGTGCCAGTGCCCCAATGTGTGGGGAGTGCCTCGGTTGGGTCTATGATGAGAACTCATATGGTCCTGAAGAGAGAGAATGACCTAAACATCATGCTCAATAGGATTACACTGAGGTCCAATGGAGGTGGCCATCCATGGGCAGGAGGTTGGGGATACCCCTGTCCCTTACAGAGCCCTGGGCTGTGGGTATGGAGGAAGGAAAGCCCTTGAAACTCTACCATGTTTAGGGGCTGCCACATGGCCAAGACGTGGTCTTGTCTTTGGTTTTTTTCCTGATCCCTAGTTCCACCGCCCCGCCCAGATGCCATAGGCGTGGCTTTTCCTTATCTCTTTCTTTTTATTTGTGTCTTTCTCTTATACCTTCTGGCAAGGTTTTTCCACGACCTGAATGTTTCAAGTTGAGAGACTCTCTTTGGTCCTTGACACAGGCTTCAGAGGACTTTGGACTATGAGGGAGGCCCATCTTAAAACATCTGGAGGTGGGAGTTATTTTGGGAACCACAGTCCTCATAAAGATGGGATTCCTTCTCTGGTGTCTTTTCTACATTCTAGGATCTCAGGCTCTGAATAGCCTTTTGTTAGACTTGAATTCTGGTCAGATTGCACATGGAGTCAAAGTTTCCTTCCCTGGCACCCTGAACTACATCCCCACACGTTTCTGCACGTTTGGAGGCATAGAATGCTGATCTATTGAGGGGACAGTCACTTGTGGTGTGTGCTTTGTGGTCTCCCAAGAATCTATTATATGGTGTGATCTAGCCCCAGTCTGGACTCATTCAGATGCATTCATGAACCAGTCCACCGATCTTGGTTTGTAGACACTGCTGGCTATTACTTGAGCTGAAATGTGGCCCCTGATATTATGTAGGGCTTTGCCAGGACATTTTCAGGGATAGTGGGCTCTAATTAATGCCAGTTGCTTTTGATGGGCCCTTCTCTTTGTTTTCCTACTTTCAGTGGGGCCCATTGCATTTCATGTGGAATCTTTTTCTCTGTGGACACTGCCCTCTTATATTGCCTCCCACTCCCACAGTTCTGGAAAATCTGTTTACAGCTCTTTGGTGCCATTGTATCATCTCAAACGTTAGACCATTTTGAGGCAGGAGTTAGAGTGATGGCCCAAGATGTGGTCCTAGTGGGAGAGTAGTTGCCTTTCTGTTTTTTGTTGTTCATTGTCTGGCCATGACGGGGTCCCAAAACTAAAAGTTGATGGCTCTCTTTTCAGGCCTGAAAGTTCCCTTGCATGTTTTTGCCAGTTTGACTGATGGTAAGCCCATGGGCCAGTCTCCAGATATTTGCTTCCTAGAGTATAAATCCACGTGACTTCACAGCCACATTGTCTGTGTGTTTATTGACAAGAATACAACCCCAATGTCTTGTCTGCTACCCATTGTTTTAAGAGACAATGAAGAACCAGTATGAATTTCTTCATTCTTTAATCATCCTATGTTGAATGAATCAACTATTGCATAATTAATGATTCTTTTTGTGCATTTAATGTATATTTCTCTTTAGATATGAAGGAATGTCAAATGTAAGTCATTTACCTATAAAAATTTTATGTCTAATCATTTAATACTCTCCATTATTTTTCTTTTAGTTAAAGACTATTTAGTAAGATGACTTTTTGGACATTGTTTTTGACTCTACTTTTACCATCAGATCTTCCTGCATTCAATCTGGTCACTTGTACACCAAAATTAAAGCTTTCCATTCTGGGTAAGAGTTTTCTGGAACTGTTTTATTTATATTTGTGAATAGTCATGTTTTGTGTTTATGATAAAATTAGTTATTTCTTGAATAAATTCTTAATATCTGATCCTAATTAGCAGGAAGTTTCCAAATGTTTCAGTTTGATTTTAGTACTCTTCAGTTTTAAATTCTTTGGAATTTTGATACTAATTCATGGTGCTTTTTGTTCTCATTTTTTCTTTCTGCATGTCTGGTTAATAGGTGATATCCCAGTCTATGATGTTATGTGAGTGACAGCACCAATGTACAACGTGGTGGCTGTAAAGTTCCAAATAAAACATTGGACAAGTGAAAAGCAGGGCTCTCTGATAGTTTTATTCAATTGGGAAACATAAATATTATAATGGGTTTTCTTCTCATAAAAGACTGGCCTACTTTCCAAGATTCTTATGAGAATTTTTTTGTTTTTCTTCTGAATTTGCTTTAATTGAAACTTGAGGAGTTTTGTTATTCTATAGTGATATTTATTATAACCTAAAAATGCTTAGACATATTCATTCCTATTGTATATTTCCAGGGTGGTTATAGTGTTGTGATATGTTTTAATCATTGGCAAACTACTCACAATTAAGAGACCCAGGCAATTGAGGCCTCAAGTTTGAGATTCATATATATGCTTTGCCTATGATATGCGATCTTGGATAAAATATATGCAAACTGACATCTCTTTTAATGTTTCTGACTTTTACATTGCTTTACTTCTTTCCTTAGAAAGGAAGTACATGATGTGATTAATTATTGTTGTTCTTGATATTGCATCCTTGAAGATATGCAAGTCCAAGGACTTGTCAAATATCTATTTGTTTATGTCTGTGATTGATATACCTCTAGTCTACAACAGAAGTATTTTGGACTTTTTAGAGTAAGAAAAATATTCTTTGTGTAGAAATTATAGAATAGTCCACATGAACAATACATACATGAGAGATATAGTTCTCATCCTTGACTACTGTTATTTTCAAATTGAATAATAATGAAAAAGTGAAATCTCAATCTCCTGAAGTACCTGGTAGCTACCCAGGAATGTTGTAATAAATGTTCCAGTCTCCAGTTTACTCTGACACCAGGGCTTAAGGATACATATATCTGGTAAGAATTTTCAGGACAAAATGATTATATCTGTGGGTAGTTTTATAGTTCAAATCAATAAGAGCTTTTCTTTTTCCCCAGAGTTATTGAGGAATAATTGAGAAATATAATTGAATATAGTTCAGGTGTACAACATGATGGTTTGATACACTCTACATCATAATATAAATACCAAGATCCAGACAATTAACACCTTCATCCCCCACCCCACAGTTAATTCACGTGTGTGTGTGTGTGTGTGTTGAAAATGCTTAAACTCTTCCCCCAAATTTCAAGTATGCAATACTGTATTCTTAACTATATTCACCATGCTGTATATTAGATCTATATACTAGGTTAGATTAGTTACTAATCTAGTAACTAAAAGTTTGTACCCTTTGATCTAATCTTCCTAATTCCCCTTCTCCTCTATCCACTGGTATTCTATTCTCTGTGTCTATAAAATTGGCCTTTTAAAAGATTCTACATATAAGTGATACCATACTGTATTTTTGTATCTCTGTTTGGGTATTTTCATTTCACATACTGCCCTCCAGGTTCATCCATGTAATAACAAATCACAGAATTTTCTTATTTTCTATGCATAATATTTCATTATTTTATATATGTATACATTTTCTTTTTCAATTCATCTATGAATGGACATTGTTTCCATATCTTGCCTGTTGTAAATAATGCTACAAAGAACATGGAAGTGCAGATATCTCTTTGAGATACTGATTTCATTTCCTTTGGCTATATATCCAGGAGTCAGATTGCTGGATCATATAATCTTCTATTTTAAATTTGTTGAGAAAACTCCATACTGTTTTTCATAATGGTGATAACTCATTGTAGTTTTGATTTGCATTTCCTTAATGATTAATTATATTGAGCTTCTTTTGCATTTGTCTTCATTGGAAAAATATATATTCAGGTCTTTTGCCCATTTTTAATTGAATGATGATGACTGCTATTGAGTTGTACAAGTTCCTTATGTATTTGTGTATTCATCATTTATCACATACATGGTTTGCAAATATTTTCTCCCATTCTGTACGTTGTCTTTTCAATTTACTAGTTGTTTCCTTTGCTGTGCAGAAGCTTTTCAATTTGATGTAGTCCTACTTGTTTAGTTTTACTTTTGTTGCCTGCACTTTTAGTATCATATCAAAAATTTATGGCCAAAACCAACATCAAGAACAATTTTACCCATGTTTTCTTCTAGGATTTATGGTTTCAGGTCTTATGTTTAAGTCTTTAATACATTTTGTGTTAACATTTGTGAGTGGTATAATTTAGGGGTCCAGTTTCATGCTTTTGCGTGTGGTGATGGAGTTTTCCCAACACCCCTGGTTGAAGAGACTATTTTTCCATTGTGTATTCTTAGTTCCCTTGTTGAAGGTCTGTTGAATATATATCTGTGGGTTTATTTATGGGCTCACTATTCAATTCAATTGATCTATATATTTGTCTTTATGCTGGTAACATACTTTTTAAATTATTGTAGCTTTTATTTTATTTTTAAAATTTTATTTCATATTGAAGTATTGTTGATTTACCATGTTGTGTTAGTTTCAGGTGTACAGCAGAGTGATTTAGTTATACATATACTTATATCTATTATTTTTCACATTTTTTTCCATACAGATTATTACAGAGTATTGAGTAGTGTTCCCTGTGTTATACAGTAGGTCTTGTTGAGTATCTATTTTATATATAGTAGTGAGTGTATCTGTTAATCCCAAACTCCTAATTTATCCCTCCCCCCACCTTTCCCCTTTGGTAACCATAAGTTTGTTTTCTAAGTCTGTGAGCCTGTTTCTGTTTTGTAAATAAGTTCATTTGTATAATGTTTTAGATTCCATATATAAGTGATAACATGTGATAATTTTCTCTGTCTGACTTACTTTACTCAGTATGCTAATCTCTAGGTTCATCCATGTTGCTGAAAGTGGCATTATTTCATACTTTTTTATGGCTGAGTAATATTCTATTGTGTGTGTGTGTGTGTGTGTGTATATATATATATATATATATATATATATATATATATCTCACATCTTCTTTATCCGTTCATCTGTCAATGGACATTTAGGTTGTTTCCATGTCTTGGGTATTGTAAATAGTGCTGCAATGAACATTGGGGTGCATGTATCTTTCCAGATTATAGATATATATTCTCTGGATATATGCTCAGTAGTGGGATTGTTGGATCATATGGTACCTCTACTTTTAATTTTTAAGGAACTTCCATACTAGTCTCCATAGTGGCCATACCAATTTATATTCCTACCAACAGTGTAGGAGGATTCCCATTTCTCCACACCCTCTCTAGCATTTATTGTTAATAGACATTTTCATGAATTACAGTGATACTTCACTGTAGTTTTAATTTGTATTTCTGTAATAATTAGCAATGTTGAGCATTTTTTCACGTGCTTTTTGGCCATCTGTTTGTCTTCTTTGGAGAAATGTCTATTTACATCTTCAGCCCATTTGTGTTATTGTGTTGTTTGTTTTTTTATATTGAGCTGCCTGAGCTGTTTGTATATTTTGGAAACTAAGTCCTTGTCAGCTGCATCATTCGCAAATATTTTCTCCCATTCTGTGGATGGTCTTTTCATTTTGTTTATGGTTTCCCTTGCTGTGAAAAAGCATTTATGCTTAATTAGGTCTTAGTTGTTTATTTTTATTTTCATTACTCTAGGTGATGGATCCCAAAAGATATTGCTGCAATTTATGTCAAAGAATATTCTGCCTATATTTCCCTCTAAGAGTTTTATAATATCTTGTCATACATTTAGGTGTTTAATCCATTTTGAGTTTATTTTTGTGTATGGTGTTAGAGAATGTTCTGATTTCACTCTTTTACATGTAACTGTATGGCACCACTTATTGAAGATGCTGGCTTTTCTCCATTGTATAGTCTTGCCTACTTTGGTATACATAAGTTGACCATAGGTGTATGGGTTTATTTCTGGGCTTTCTATCCTGTTCCATTGATTTATAAGTCTGTCTTTGTGCCAGTACCAAATTGTTTTGATTACTGTAGCCTTGTAGTATAGTCTGAAGTCAGGGAGGCTGATTCCTCCAGCTCCTTTTTTCTTTTTCAAGATTGCTTTGGATATTTGAGTCTTTTATGTTTCCATACAAATTTTAAGATTTTTTTGTTCTAGATCTGGAAAAAATGTCATGGGTAATTTGATAAGGATTACATTGAATCTGTAAATTACCTTGGGTAGTATAGTCATTTTGACAATATTGATTCTTCCAATCCAAGAACATGGTATATCTTACCACCTGTATGTGTCATCTTCGATTTCTTTTATCAGCATCATATATTTTTCTGAATACAGGCCTTTTGCCTCCTTAGATAGGTTTATTCCTAGGTATTTTATTCTTTTTGATGCAGTGGTAAAGGGGATTGCTTCCTTAATTTCTCATCATTCCTTGCTAGTGTATAGAAATGCAACAGATTTCAGTGTGTTAATTTTGTATCCTGCAACTTTACTGAATTCATTGATGAGCACTAGTAGTTTTCTGCTAGCATCTTTAGGATTTTCTATGTATAGTGTCATGCATCTGTAAGCAGTGACAGATTTACTTCTTCTTTTCAATTATTTCTTTTTCTTCTCTGATTGCCATGGCTATGACTTCCAAAACTATGTTGAATAAAATTGGTGAGAGTGGACATCCTTGTCTTGTTACTGATCTTACAGGAAATGCTTTCAGCTTTTCACCATTAAGTATGATGTTAGCTATGGGTTTGTCATATATGGCCTTTATTATGTTGAGGTAGGTTCCCTGTCTGCCCACTTTCTGGAGAGTTATTATCATAAATGAGTGTTGAACTTTGTCAAATTATATTTTTGCTTCTATTGAGATGATCATATGGTTTTTTTCCTTCAGTTTGTTAATGTGGTGCATCACATTGATTGATGGATTGATCCCTTGATCATTATGTAGTGTCCTTCTTTGTCTCTTGTAACAGTCTTTATTTTAAAGTCTATTTTGTCTGCAGACCTCCTAGAGAACGGACTTGAGGTTATGGGGAGGGGGAAGGGTGAGCTGTGACAGGGCGAGAGAGAGTCATGGGCATATACACACTAACAAACGTAGTAAGGTAGATAGCTAGTGGGAAGCAGCCGCATGGCACAGGGATATTGGCTTGGTGCTTTGTGACAGCCTGGAGGGGTGGGATAGGGAGGGTGGGAGGGAGGGAGACGCAACAGGGAAGACATATGGGAACATATGTTTATGTATGACTGATTCACTTTGTTATAAAGCGGAAACTAACACACCATTGTAAAGCAATTATACCCCAATAAAGATGTTAAAAAAATAAATAAATAAAGATAGCTGAGACAAAAAAAAAAGTCTATTTTGTCTGATATGAGTATTGCTACTCCAGCTTTCTTTTGAAAGCTGTGGATTTGTGTATATTGAAAAATTCTTGAATGCCTTGGAAACATCCCACTTGATCATGGTCTATGATCCTTTATTATGTATTGTTGGATTTGGTTTGCTAGTATTTTTGTTGAGGATTTTTGCATCTATGTTCCTTGGTGATTTGGCCTATAATTTTCCTTTTTTGTGGTATCCTTGTCTGGCTTTTGTATCAGGGTGATGGTGGCCTCGTAGAATGAGCTTGGGAGTGTTCTTTCCTCTGCAAGTTTTTGGAAGAGTTTCAAAAGGATAGATGTTAACTCTTCTCTAAAAGTTTGATAGAATTCGCCTGTGAAACTATCTGGTCCTGGACTTTTGTTTGTTAGAAGATTTTTCATCACAGTTTCAATTTCAGTACTTGTTATTGGTCTTTTAATATTTTCTATTTCTTCCTGATTCAGTCTTGGAAGGTTGTACCTTTCGAAGAATTTGTCTATTTCTTCTAGGTTCTCCATTTTATTGGTGTATATTTGCTTGTAGTAGTCTCTTATGATCCTTTGTATTTCTGTAGTGTCAGGTGTAACTTCTCCTTTCTCCTTCCTAATTTTATTGATTTGAATCATCTCCCCCTTTTTCTTAATGAGTCTGGCTAAAGGTTTATCAATTTTGTTTATCTTCTCAAAGAACCAGATTTTAGTTTCATTGATCTTTGCTACTGTTTCCTTGGCTCTATTTCAATTATTTCTGTCTTGATCTTCATGATTTCTTTCCATCTACTAACTCTGAGTTTTGTTTGTTATTTTTTCTCTAGTTGCTTTAGGTGTAAGGTTACATAATTCATTTGGGATTTTTCTTGTTTCCTGAGGTTAGATTGTATTGCTATAAACTTCTCTGTTAGAAATGCTTTTGCCGTGTCCCATAAGTTTTGGATCGTGGTGTTTTCTTTTTTGTTTGCCTCTAAGTATTTTTTGATTTCCTCTTTGATTTCTTCAGTGATCCATTGGTTGTTTAGTAGCATGTTTTTAGCCTCCACGTATTTGTGTTTTTTACAGTTTTTTTTCTTGTACTTGATCTCTAATCTCATAGCATTGTGGGTGGAAAAGATACTTGATATGATTTCAATTTTCTTAAATTTACTGAGGCTCAAATTTTGGCCCAAGATATTATCTATCCTGGAGAATGTTCCATGTGCACTTGAAAAGAATGTGTTTTCTGCTTGGATGGAATGCTCTATAAATATCAATTAAGTGTATAATGTGTCACTTAATGCCTATGTTTCCTTATTGCTTTTCTGTCTGGATGGTCTGTCCATTGATGTAAGGGGGGATGTTAAAGTCCCCCACTATTATTGTGTTACTGTCAATTTCTCTTTTTATGGCTGTTGGCATTTGTCTTATATATGGAGGTGCTCCTATGTTGGGTGCATATATATTTACAAATGTTATATATTCTTCTTGGATTGATCCCTTGGTCATTATATAGTGTCCTTCTTTGTCTCTTGTAACAGTCTTTAAGTCTATTTTATCTGATATGAGTATTGCTATGGCATCTTTCTTTTGATTTCCATTTGCATGCAATAACTTTTTCCATTCCCTCACTTTCAGTCTGTATGTGTTCCTAGATCTGAAGTGGGTTTCTTGTAGACAGCATATATACAGGTCTTGTTCTTGTGTCCATTCAGCCAGTTTGTGTCTTTTGGTTGGAGCATTTAATCCATTTACATTTAAGACAATTACTGATATGTTTGTTCATGATGCCATTTTGTTTATTGTTTTGGATTTGTTTTTGTAGGGTTTTTTTCTTCTCTTCCTCTTTTGTTCCTTTCTCTTCTTTTTGATGACTACATTTAGTGTTGTATTTGTATTCCTTTTTCTTTAGTGTGTGTATCTATTGTAGTTTTTTGGTTTGTCATTACCACGAGGTTTTGATATAGTAGTCTATATATACAAAAGATTGTTTTAAGTTGCTGGTCTTTTAATTTCCAACACATTTTCAATATCCTGCATTTGTACACTCCTCATAATTTCTCGTTTTGATATCATATTTGTATGTGGATGATTTCCTACCTTTACTTTTTCTTTGCCTTTACCAGTGAGCTTTCCCATTTGTAATTTTTTTGTTTCTAGTTGTGACCTTTTCTTTTCCACCTAGAGAACTTCCTTTAGCATTTGTTGTAAAGCTGGTTTGCTGGTGCTGAATTCTCTTGGCATTTGCTTGTCTGTAAATCTTTTGATTTCTCTGTTGAATCTGAATGAGGGCCTTGATGGTAGAGTATTATTTGTTGTAGGTTTTTCCCTTTTATCACTTGAAATATATCATGCCACTCCCTTCTGGCCTGCAGAGTTTCTGCTAAAATGTCAGCTAGTAACCTTATGGGAATTCCCTTGTATGTTATTTGTTGTTTTTCCCTTGTTACTTTTAATATCTTCTCTTTGTGTTTATTTTTTTTCAGTTTGATTAATATGTGTCTCCACATGTTCCTCCTTGGGTTTATCCTGCCTGGGACTCTCTGCATTTGCTGGAATTGGGTGATTGTTTTCTTTCCCTTGTTAGGGAAATTTTCAGCTATTATCTCTTCAAGTATTTTCTCAGGCCCTTTCTCTCTTCTCCTTCTGGGACCCATATAATGTGAATGTTGGTGCATTTAATGTTGTCCCAGAGACCTCTTAAACTGTCCTTATTTCTTTTTGCTCTTTTTTCTTTATTCTGTTCTGCAGAAGTGATTTCCACCTTTCTGTCTTCCAGCTCATTTATCTGTTCTTCTGCCTCATTTATTCTGCTATTGATTCCTTCTGGTGTATTTTTCATTTCAATTATTTTATTGTTCATCTCTATTTTTTCTTTATATATTCTAGCTCTTCATTAAACATTTCTTGTATCTTCTCAGTCCATGCCTCTATTCTTTTTCTGATATCTTGGATCATCTTTATTATCATTAGTCTGAATTCTTTTTCAGGTACATTTCCTGTCTCCCCTTCACTTAGTTGTTCCTCTGGAGTTTTATCTTGTTCCTTCATCTGGAACATATTCCTCTGCCATCTTATTTTGTCTAACTAATCAGCAGGCTGCAAGATTGTAGTTCCTCTTGCTTCTGGTGTCTGCCCCCTTGTGGATGAGGCTTGTTCAGACTACATGGTTGGAGGGACTGGTGCCTGCCCTCTGATGGGTGAAGCTGGGTTTTGTCTCTCTGGTGGACAGGGCCATGACAAGGTGTGTGTTTAGTGGTGGCTGTGGCCTCAGAAAGACTCTAAGTAGCCTATCTGCTAATGGGTGGAGTTGTGTTCTGGCCCTGTTGGTTGTTTGGTCTGAGGCATCCTAGAACTGGAGCCTAAGGGCTCTTGGGTGGGTCACATCTTGATATCTAAATGGTCTCTAGAACAGCTCATGCCAATGAGTACTCCCCAGTACCTCCACCACCAGTGTCCTTGTCACCTTAGTGAGCCACAGTCACCTCAGGCCTCCTCAGGAGACCCTACAAGTCCAGCAGGTAGGTCTGGCCCAGGCTCCTCTGAAATCACTCCTTTTTCCCCTGGTCCTTGTGTACACAAGAGTTTATGTGCATCCTCCAAGGGTGTAGTTTCTGTTTCCCCAAAACTTGTGGAGTTCCTGCAATCAAGCCCCACTGGTCTCCAAA
This sequence comes from Leucopleurus acutus, assembly GCF_964270905.1. Taxonomy (NCBI): domain Eukaryota; kingdom Metazoa; phylum Chordata; class Mammalia; order Artiodactyla; family Delphinidae; genus Leucopleurus; species Leucopleurus acutus. The sequence goes on from NC_139142.1 coordinate 149,196,205, forward strand.
GCCAAATGCTGTGGGGGCTCCTCCACCCAATGCCAGACCCCAGACTAGGGAGCCTGACGTGGGGCTCAGAACTCTCACTCTTGTGGGAGAACCTCTTCAGTATAATTATTTTCCAGTTTGTGGGTCACCCACCTGGTGGCTATGGGATTTGATTGTATCATGAATGTGCCTGTCCTACCATCTTGTTGTGGCTTCCTCTTCAGAAGTAGAATATCCTTTCTCTAGGTTCCAGGTTTTTTTGTCAATGGTTGTTCAGCAGTTTGTTGTGATTTTGGTGTTTTCATGAGAGTAGGTGAGATCAGGTCCTTCTACTCCACCATCAGCCTTGCATCCAGGCTGCTGGCTCCCTCAGGTCAGTTCAGCTCTCACCACATGAGACATCTGAAAGACTGAACTGGGCAGCTCAGCCCTTGAATAGCCATTCCACTCCTGTGAAGATATTTTCTGAATAAGCATTCAGCAACCATGCTAGCTTCAGAGCAGTAAGTACAGTTGCCCCTCAGTGTCCACAGGGGATTTTTTTCCAGGACCCATGAGGATAATAGAATCCTGGGATGCTCAAGTCCCTTACATAAAATGGTGTCACTGTAGCTTTTAATATATTTTATTTTTTATTGAAATACAATTGATGTATAATATTATATTAGTATCGGGTGTACTAACAGTCATTTGACATTTATTACATACATTATGAAATAATCACAATAAATCTAGTAACAATTTGTCCTCATATAAATTTATTACAATGTTATTGACCATATTCCTTATGCTATATACTACATTCCAGTGGTTTATTTAGTTTATAATTGAAAATTTATACCTCTTAATTCCCTTCACCTATTTTGCCCATCCCCCACCCATCATTCCTCTGGAAACCACCCATTGTTTTCTCTGTATCTGTGAGTCTGTTTTTATTTTGGTTTTTTGTTTGTATTGTTAATTGAGTCCAAAGATAATTGAGATCATATGGTATTTGTCTTTATCTATTTGACTTAATTCACTTAGCATAATGCCCTATAGGTCCATCCATATTTTCATAAATGTCAAGATTTCATTCTTTTTATGGATGAATAATATTCCATTGCATACATATACCATATTGTTTTTATTCATTCACCTATCAATGGACACTTATACTGTCTCCACATATTGGCTATATAAATAATGCTGCAATAAATATTGGAGTACATCTATATTCTTTTGAATTAGAGGGGTTTTTTTTGTGTAAATACTCAGAAGTTAAATTGCTGGATTATATAACAGTTGTATTTTAAATATCTTGAGGAACCTCCATACTGTTTTCCATAGTGGCTGCCCCAATTTGCAATCCCACCAACAGTGCATGAGGGTTCACTTTTCTTTATTTTTTTCAATGATTTTTAAAAATAAATTTCTTTATTTTTTGGCTGCATTAGGTTTTTATTGCTGGGCACAGGCTTTCTCTAGTTACGGTGAGCATGGGCTACTCTTCGCTGCAGTGTGCAGGCTTCTCATTGAATTGTCTTCTCTTGTTGCAGAGCAGAGGCTCTAGGTGTGTGAGCTTCGGTAGTTGTGGCACACAGGCTCAGTAGTTGTGGCTCATGGGCTCTAGAGCACAGGCTCAGTAGTTGTGGTGCACGGACTTAGCTGCTCCACTGCATGTAGGATCTTCCCGGACCAGGTCTCAAAACCATGTTGTCTGTATTGGCAGGCAGATTCTTAACCACTGTGCCACCAGGGAAGTCCCAAGAGTTCATTTTTCACCACATACTCACCAACGCTTATTTGTTGTCATTTTGATTATTTATTGTCTTTCTGATAGGTGTGAAGTGGTATCTCATGTTTTTAAATTGCATTTCCCTGATGTTTAATAATGTTGAGCATCTTTTTATGTATCTGTTGTCCATCTGTATATCTTCTTCAGAAAAATGGCTGTTCAGGTCCTCTGCTCGTTTTTTAATTGGGTGGTTTCATTTTTTTGATGTTCAGTTGTATGAGTTTGTTACATACTTTTGATATTAACTTCTTATCAGATATATCATTTGAAAATATCTTCTACTATTTATTAAGCTGCCTTTTCATTGTGTTGATAGTTTTCTTCACTATGCAAAAGCTTTTAGTTTAATGTAGTCCCACCCACCTTTTTTTTTTTTTTGGCTTTTTATACCTTGCCTGAGACAAATCCAAAAAAACATTGTTAAGAATGATGTCAAAGAATGTACTGTCTAGGTTTTCTTCTAGGAGTTTTATGGTTTGTGCTTTTACATTTAAGTCTTTAATTAATTTTTTTATTTTTGTATATGATGTGAGGAAGTGGTCCATTTTTATTCTTTTGCATGTAGCTCTCTGGTTTTCCAAAAAATATTTATTGAAGAGGCTGTCTTTTCCTCCACTGTATATTCTTTCTTCCTTTGTTGTAGATTAATTTATCATATAAGCATGGGCTTATTTCTGGGCTCTGTATTTTGTTCAGTTGACCTCTGTGTCTGTTTTTGTGCCAGTACCATACTGTTTTGATTACTGTAGCTTTGTATTATAGTTTGAAATTAGGTACCATGATACTTCTAGCTTTGTTCTTTTTCTAAAGATTGTTTTGGCTTTTTTTTAAGTTTTAAATAAAATTTTAGAATTATTTCTTCTTGTTCTGTAAAAAATGCCATTGGTATTTTGATAGGGATTGAATTGAATCTAAGTTTGGCTTGGGTACTATGGTCATTTTAAAAATATTAATTCTTCCAATCTATAAGCAAGGAGTATATTTCCATTTATTTATGTCATCTTCAACTTTTTTCATCAATGTCTTATAGAATTTTTAGTACAAATCTTTTACTTCCATGGTTAGATTTATGCCTGGGTATGTTATTTTTTTGATGCAATTGTAAATGACTGTTTTCATAATTTCTCTTTCTGATAGCTTGTTATCAGTGTATATAAATACAACAGATTTGTGTGTGTGAATTTTATATCCTTCAACTTTATTGAAGTCATAGAAGAGTTCTAGTAGTTGTTTGGTGGAATCTTTAGGACTTTTTTTTTCTGTATGCGGACCTCTCACTGTTGTGGTCTCTCCCATTGCAGAGCACAGGCTCCGGACATGCAGGCTCAGAGGCCATGGCTCATGGGCCCAGCCGCTCCGTGACATGTGGGATCTTCCCGGACCGGGGCACAAACCTGCATCCCCTGCATCGGCAGGTGGGCTCCCAACCACTGCGCCACCAGGGAAGCCCCCTAGGATTTTTTATATATAGTATCCTGTCATCTACAAACAGTGACAGATTTACTTCTTCCCAATTTAATTTCCTTTTTTTTTTTTTGTCTGATTGCTGTGGCTAGATATTCCAATACTATGCTAAATAAAAGTGGTAAGAATGGGCATCCCTGCCTTGCTCCTTATCTTAGAGATGATGATTTTAGTTTTTCACCATTGAATAAGATGTTGGCTGTGGGTTTGTCATAAATGGCCTTTATTATGTTATGTTCCCTCTATACCTAATTTGTTGGTATTTTATATTAAATAGATGTTGAATTTTGTCAAAAGCTTTCCCTGTATCTATTGAGAAGGTCATATGATTTTTATTCCTCAATTTGATAATCAGGAGTATCACATTGATTGATTTGTTAATATTGAACCATCCTTGCATCCCTGGGATAAATCCCACTTGATTATGGTCAAGTGTGATCCTTTTGGTGTATTGTTGAAATCAGTTTGCTAATATATTTTTGGGAATTTTTACATCTATGTTCATCAGTTATATTGACCTGTAATTTTCCTTTTTTTATATTGTCTTTGTCTGATTTTGGTATCAAGGTGTTGCTGGCCTTGTAGAATGGGTTTGAAAACGTACTTTCCTCTTCAATTTTTTGAAATAGTTTGAGAAGGATGAGCATTAACTTTTCTTTAAATGTTTAGTAGAATTCACCTGTGAAGCCATCTAGTCCTTGACTTTTGTTTGTTAGGAGTTTTAACATTAATGATTCAATTTTATTACTGGTAATTGGGTGTTTATACTTTCTATTTTTTCCTGATTCAATCTTGGCAGATTTTATGTTTTTAGGAATTTATTCATTTCTTCTAGGTTTTCCATTTTATTGGTGTATAGTTGTTCATAGTAATCTCTATGACCTTTCATATTTCTGTGGTGCTGATTGTAACTTTTCATTTTTATTACTGATTTTATTTATTTGGGTCTGCTCTCTTTCTTTCTTGATGATTCTTTGTCTCATTGAATTTTCTATTGTTTGTTAGTCTCTATGTTTTTTAATTTCTGCTCTTATGTTATTTCTTTTGATAACTTTTGGGTTTGTTTGCTCTTTTTCTAGTTCCTTTAGGTGTAAGGTTATACTCTGAGATTTGTTTGTTGGTTTTCTAAAGTAAGTTTGTATAGCCTACTATAAACTTCCCTCTTAGAACTGCTTTTGCTGCAAAGATTTTGGAAAATTGTGTTTATGTTTTCATTTGTCTCCAGGCATATTTTTAGTACCTCTTTGGCTATTTAGTAGCATGTTGTTTAGACTCCATATTTTTGCATTTTTTGCTATTTTTTTCTTGTAATTGATTTCTTGTGTCATATCACTGTGGTTGCAAAAAATGCTTGATCTGATTTCAATTTTCTTAAATTTATTGAGACTTGTTTTGTGGCCTAGCATGTGATCTATCCTGCAGAATGTTCCATGTGCATTTGAAAATAATGTTTATTCTGTTGCTTTTTTATGGAATGTTCTACATATATCTATTAAGGCCACCTGATCTAATGTTTCATTTAAGCTTAGTGTTTCCTTATTGATTTTCTGTATGGTTGATCTGTCCATTGAGGTAAGTGTGGTGTTAAAGTCCTGTACTATTATTATGTTACTGTCAGTTTCTTTCTTTATGTTCGTTAATATATGCTTTATGTACTTAGATGGTCCTATGTCGTGTGCATAGATATTTTCAATTGTTATATCTTATTACTAGGTTGATCACTTAATCATTATATAATGTCCTTCTTTGTTTCTTGTTA